>NC_141877.1:154672998-155297998 GCF_056163025.1 Triticum urartu | reverse complement strand
TCATGTAGTCGACGTTCACATGACACCACTAGAGGGATGATAACATACATCTCATCAAAATATCGAACGAATACCAAATTCACATGACTACTTATAGCAAGACTTCTCCCATGTCCTCAGGAACAAATGTAACTACTCACAAAGCATATTCATGTTCATAATCAAAGGGGTATTAATATGCATAATGGATCTGAACATATGATCTTCCACCAAGAAAACCAACTAGCATCAACTACAAGGAGTAATCAACACTACTAGCAACCCACAGGTACCAATCTGAGGTTTGGATACAAAGATTGGATACAAGAGATGAACTAGGTTTTGAGATGAGATGGTGTTGGTGAAGATGTTGATGGAGATTGACCCCCTCCTGATGAGAGGATCGTTGGTGATGACGATGGTGATGGTTTCCCCCTCCCGGAGGGAAGTTTCCCCGGCAGAACAGCTCCGCCGGATCCCTAGATTGGTTCCGCCAAGGTTCCGCCTCGTGGCGGCGGAGTTTCGTCCCGTGAGCTTGCTTATGATTTTTTCCTCGATGAAAGACTCCATATAGCCAAAGATGGGCATTGGAGGGCCACCAGGGGGCCCACGAGGCAGGGGGCGCGCCCAGGGGGTAGGGCGCGCCCCCCACCCTCGTGGACAGTGGGTGTCCCCCCTCTGGTACTTCTTTCGCCCAATATTTTTTATATATTCTGAAAATAATTCCCATGGAGTTTCAGGACTTTTGGAGATGTGCAGAATAGGTCTCTAATATTTGCTCCTTTTCTAGCCCAGAATTCCAGCTGCCGGCATTCCCCCTCTTCATGTAAACCTTGTAAAATAAGAGAGAATAGGCATAAGTATTGTGACATAATGTGTAATAACAGCCCATAATGCAATAAATATCGATATAAAAGCATGATGCAAAATGGACGTATCAGGCGTTGACATTGGGGGAATGCAGACAAGTGGTGCTAATGGTTTCGGTGCGGCAGCTCCTGCTCATATTGCCGCCACGACGGCGGTCGTCGCCGAGCACTTGCTTAAGGTCATCAGAAGGCAGGTGTACTACGGATCTGAATCGTCCTGTCAGGTTCCAATCTATCCCGTTCTTTTTTAGCATGTCTAAAGTAAAGCTCCTTTGCAGAATCCGTCCTGAATGACACCCCTCCCCCCAGGAAAGCGATCTGCCGACGGATCCAGAGCATGACTCCAGACTCCTACAACACGAGTTCGACTCCGAGTTTTGCGCCACCGAGAAGTACCAAAAGCTGAGTTGTGTGCATGGGTACACTCCCGCTCGACGTGTATGCACGGAGGGATTCGACATTGGCAGGCGGTTTCTTAGTTGCCCCTTAGAGGTTAGTGCTAAGTTTGTCATTTTACTTCAGTTAATGCCACCGCTCATCCTGAATACTATTTAACATTGGCAGGGATATGAGGCTTGTGCCTTTGTTAACTGGCTTGATGATGAATGGCATGGCAGGGCTTGGAGTGTTAGCTCGCAGAAGATAACGTAAAGCTGAAGAAGAAACTATGTGATCTGGAATGTACAATCAGTATGATGAAGCAAGAAAGAATCAATCACAGGCAACAGATGGAATCAAGAGACAAGAAGGAACTATCATGTGTACTTCTGGTTGTCGCATTATCCATGTTCTATGCGATGTTTGCAATGATGATTAGGGGTTTTGTTTGACAGTATTGCTAAAGCACATCTAGATGTGCTCTAAGTAATGCACATCTAGGTCCTATGCCATTGATGTTACGCGAAGATTCATGCAGATATTTTCCTTTGTCTTTTTTTCTTTTCCTTTGTAGTTTGATTATTACTGGCTTTATCAATAATAAGGGATTAATGTATTGCTTGCCAACTATCCTACTCTGTTCGTACCAGTACCGGCGCATAATCCAAAACTCGTTCCTTCTTTTTGTCCTGAAAAAATAAACCAGCCAATAGGAGTCCTACGCAACCCTGGGAATTTGGAGCGACTGGGTACAAATAATTGCGGTTGATTATATCAGCGGTTAGATAATACATCAACCCCCGCTTCAATTGGCATTTCCTCTTCTCTGCATACCCTACTTAAGTTTCCACCATCTTCATCGTCCCCGGCAGGCCGCGCTATACACTGGCACACACTCTGCAGCCATGTCGAGCGAGAGCAAGGACGATAGTTCAGACAGTAGTCTGGCGCCCAATGATAGGTCAACTCGGAATCATCCCGCTCGTCTTCCATGAGTCCGGCATCGAGCCCAGACCTCGATTATATATGGATCATGGAAGGGACACCGCCTCCGGAGTCGTCAGACGACAACCAGATGGACAAGGAGCTGTCGGAGGAAGGAGAAGAGGACGACGATGATGATGAGGAGGAATGGTCGAACAAGGAGGAGGACGACGACGACAACAGCAACGACGATGACGACGGCGACGGCGATGAAAATCCAACCGTTAGCGGAAAGAAGAGTCCTCGCCAAGACGACGTCGCGGGGCCATCCAACAACAACAACAACAACAAGGACTAAATTAAGCAGATTGTACATATCTCTGTTTCCGTTCACTCGTATTAATTTGTTATCTCTGTTTATCCTGTCAATCTCATTGCAGACGGTTAGTAATAAGTATTCTACGGAGATCTTCTACATTATCGCCCACAGGTTGGTTTGTTGAACTGTGTGCCCTGACGAGCACACAATTCACAAAAAAGACCATATGGGCTGTTTATAATGATCGCACACAATTCTGATTACCGACCTATTTGTTGGGTATCACACACATCTTGTTACGGCAGATCCTTTGTGTTCACCTCGATCATCGCAAACGGTTCATCAGAGCAAACTATATGTCGTATATTGCACACACATTGATATGGCTGCCCGTTTCTGTTGTTCTGTCTAATCGCAAATATTTCATATGGATCAACTGTATGCCCAGCATCGCACACGCAACTAAAATCTAAACCAAGTTTGATGTGCCCGCCATCGCAAACGGTTTGCATCTTTTTATGGTTATTTTACACCATCATTTGCGTTTATTGCATCGCACACAGTTTCATCGAAGGGTCTCTAATCGTAGTGTCGCGTTAGCACCATCTTGCAGTGGTGATGGTCACTTGCAAGAGTGAGATCTAATAGAGATAGATATAAAAGATAAGTAAAAGGCCAAATAAAGTAAATATAAATAAATTGCATCAAGGTATTTTGGGGTTTTTAGTTTAGATATGAAAAATAATATGATAGAAAATAGACCTGGGGGCCATAGGTTTCACTAGAAGCTTCTCTCGAAGAAGAAAGCATGCGGTGGGTAAACAAGTTACTATTGAGAAATTGATAGAAAAGCGCAAAGTTATGACGATATCTAAAGTAATGATCATGAATATAGGCATCATGTCCGTGACAAGTAGATTGACTCCTGCCTACACCTACTACTATTACTCCACACATTGACCGCTATACATCATGCATCTAGTGTATTAAGTTAACAAGAACGGAGTAACGCCTTAAGCAAGATGACATAATGTAGAGGGATAGATCCAATCAATATGGTAAAACCCCCATATTTTTATCCTTAATGACAACAATACAAATACGTGCCTTGCTACCCCTACTGTCACTGGGTGAGGACACCGCAGGATTGAACCCATCACAATGCACCTCTCCCATTGCAAGCAAAACCAATCTAGTTGGCCAAACCAAATCGATAGAGTGGAAAGAAATACTGTTGGGAAACGTTGCATGGAAAACCAAAAAAATACGCACACGCAATGATCTATCCATGGAGATGCATAGCAACAACGGGGAGAGTATGTCTACATACCCTCGTAGACCGTAACCGGAAGCATTTAACAACGCGGTTGATGTAGTCGAACTTCTTCGCACTCCAACCGATCAAGTACCGAACGTACGCCACCTCCGCGTTCTGCACACATTCGGCTCAATGACGTCCTCCGCCTTCTTGATCCAGCAAGACGGTGAGGTAGTAGATGAGTTCCGGCAGCACGATGGCATGGTGACGATGATGGTGAAGTGATCTCCGCAGGGCTTCGCCTAAGCACTACACAAATATGACCGGGGTGTAAACGGTGGAGGGGGGCACCGCACATGGCTAGGCAATTGTCTGTTGTGTGATAGGAGCCCCCCTCCCACATATATATATGTGGGAGGGAGGGAGGAGAAGCCAAAGGAGGCGCCCAAGTAGGAGGAATCCTACTTGGGGTCTCTCCCAAGCCGCGCCCCCCTTTCCTTATTTGGAATGCGGGGAAAGGCAGGGGAGGGTGGAGCCCCCCCCCTTCCTTTCTCCCATGAGAGGGAAAGGCAGGAGGGGCTAGCTCTCCCCTTTTTCCTTCCCTAGGGCCGGACAAACAATGGAGGGGGTGCACCAGCCCCCTTGTGGGCTGGTCCGTCCCGTCCTTTGGCCCATAAGGCCCATAACTTGCCGGGGGGTGCCCGAAACTCCTTCCGGTGACCCGGTTCCTTCCTGGTACGTCCAGAAACACTCCCGGTGTCCAAATACCATCAATATTTACCTCTCGGCCATTTCAAGACTCCTCGTCATGTCCGTGGTCTCATTCGGGACTCGAACAACATTCGGTCACCAAAACATATAACTCATATAACACTATATCGTCAACGAACGTTAAGCGTGCGGACCCTACGGGTTCAAGAACTATGTAGACATGACCAAGACACCTCTCCAGTCAATAACCATTAGCGGAACCTGGATGCCCATATTGGGTCCTACATATTCTATGAAGATCTTTATCGGTCGAACCGTTATGACAACATACGTAATTCCCTTTGTCCATCGGTATGTTACTTGCCCGAGATTCGATCGTTGGTATCTTCATACCTAGTTCAATCTCATTACCGGCAAGTCTCTTTACTCGTTCTGTAATACATCACCTTATGACTAACTACTTAGTCATTTGCTTGCAATCTTATGATGTGTATTACCAAGAGGGCCCAGAGATACCTCTCCGATACTCGGAATGACAAATCCTAATCTCGATATATGCCAACTCAACAAACACCTTCAGAGATACCTGTAGAGCATCTTTATGATCACCTAGTTACGCTGTGTCGTTTGATAGCACATAAGGTATTCCTTCGGTATCCAAGAGTTGCATAATCTCATAATTGAAGGAATATGTATTTGACATGAAGAAAGCAATAGCAATAAATTGAGTGATCATTATGCTAAGATAACGGATGGGTCTTGTCCATCACATCATTCTCCTAATGATGTGATCCCGTTATCAAATGACAACACATGTCTATGGTTAGGAAACCTTAACCATCTTTGATCAACGACCTAGTCTAGTAGAGCCTTACTAGGGACACGATATTTGTTTATGTATTCACACATGTATTTAAGTTTCTGATCAATATAATCCTAGCATGAATAATAAACCTTTGTCATGAATAAGGAAATATAATATAAGATAACAACTTCATTATTACCTCTAGGGCATATTTCCTTCGGTCTCCCACTTTCACTAGAGTCAATAGTCTAGTTCACATCACCATGTGACCAACACCCAAAGAGTTTACTAGAGTCAATAATCTAGTTTACATCACCATGTGATTAACACCCAAAGAGTATTAAGGAGTGATCATGTTTTGCTTGTGAGAGAAGTTTAATCAACGGGTCTGTCACATTCAGATCTGTGTGTATTTTTGCAAATTTCTATGTCTACAAAGCTCTGTATGGAGCTACTCTAGCTAATTGCTCCCACTTTCAATATGTCTCCAGATTGAGACCCAAAGTCTTCTGAACCGGTTTCAAAGTTTGCATCGACGTAACACATTACGATGAACTCTTTATTACCTCCATAATTGAGAAATATCTCCTTAGTCCTCTTTGGTAACTGAGGATAATTTTGACCGTTGTCCAGTGATCTACTCCTGGATCACTATTGTACCCCCTTGCCAAACTCATGGCAAGGTACACAACAGGTTTGGTACACAACATGGCATACTTTATAGAACCTATGGCTGAGGCAAAGGGAATGACTTTCATTCTCTCCCTATCTTCTGCCGTGGTCGGGTTTTGAGTCTTACTCAACTTCAAACCTTGCAACACAAGAAAGAACCCTTTCTTTGACTGATCCGTTTTGAACTTCTTCAAAATCTTGTCAAGGTATGTGCTTTGTGAAAGTCCTAATAAGCGTCTCGATCTATCCCTATAGATGTTGATGCCCAACATATAAGTAGCTTCACAGAGGACTTTCATTGAAAAATTCTTGTTCAATATCCTTTTTATGATATTCAGAAATTCTATAGCGTTTCCAATCAATAATATGTCATCCACATATAATATCAGAAATGCTTCAGAGCTCCCACTCACTTTCTTGTAAATACATGCTTCACCATAAGTCTGTACAAAACCATATGCTTTGATCACCTCATCAAAGCATATATTCCAAGTTTGAGATGCTTGCACCAGTCCATAGATGGATCGCTGGAGCTTGCACACTTTTTTAGCACCTTTAGGATCGACAAAAACTTCTTGTTGCATCATATACAACTCTTCTTTAAGAAATCCATTAAGGAATGCAGTTTTGACGTCCATTTGCCAGGAAATTGCTAACATGATTTGGACGGACTTAAGCATCGCTACGGGTGAGAAAGTCTCATCGTAGTCAACCCCTTGAACTTGTCGAAAACCTTTTGCGACAAGTCGAGCTTTGTAGATAGTAACATTACCATCAGCGTTACTCTTCTTCTTGAAGATCAATTTATTCTCTATGGCTTGCTTATCATCGGGCAAGTCCACCAAAGTCCACACTTTGTTCTCATACATGGATCCTATCTCAGATTTCATAGCCTCAAGCCATCTATCGGAATCTGGGCTCATCATAGCTTCTTCATAGTTCATAGCTTTGCCTTGGTCTAATAACATGACTTCCAGACCAAGATTACCGTACCACTTTGGTGCGGATCATGCTCTCGCAGTAGCAACTTGATCTGAATTTTCATGATCGTTATCATTTGCTTCCTCTCTAGTTGGTGTAGGAATCACGGGAACGAATTTCTCTGATGTGCTACTTTCCAATCGAGAGAAGGTAGGATTACCTCATCAGGTTCTACTTTCCTCCCACTCACTTCTTTCGGGAGAAAATCCTTCTCTAGAAAGGTTCCATTCTTGGCAACAAAGATCTTGCCTTCGGATCTGTGGTAGAAGGTGTACCCAATTGTTTCCTTAGGGTATCCTATGAAGACGCACTTCTCCGAATTGGGTTCGAGCTTATCAGGTTGAAGCCTTTTGACATAAGTGTCGTAACCCCAAACTTTAAGAAACGACAGCTTAGGTTTCTTGCCAAACCATAGTTCATACAGTATCATCTCAACGGATTTAAACGGTGCCCTATTTCACATGAATGTGTCTGTCTCTAATGCATAACCCCAAAATCATAGTGGTAAATTGGTAAGAGACATCATAGAACACACCATATCCAATAAAGTATGGTTATGACGTTCAAACACACCATTACATTGTGGTGTTCCAGGTGGCGTGAGTTGTGAAACTATTCCACATTGTTTTAAATGAAGGACAAACTCGTAGCTCAAATATTCGCCTCCGTGATCAGATCCTAGAAACTTTATTTTTTTGTTAAGATGATTCTCTAAAATTCTTTGAACTTTTCAAATGTTTCAGACTTGTGTTTCGTTAAGTAGATATACCCATATCTACTCAAATCATCTATGAAGGTCAGAAAATAACGATACCCGTCGCGTGCCTCAACACTCATCGGGCCGCATACATTAGTATGTATTATTTCCAATAATTCATTGGCTCGCTCCATTGTTCCGGAGAACGGAGTTTTAGTCATCTTGAACATGAGACATGGTTCGCAAGTATCAAATGATTCATAATCAAGTGATTCCAAAAGTTCATCCGCATGCAGTTCCTTCATGCGCTTTACACTAATATGAGCTAAACAGCAATGCCACAAATATATGGCACTACCATTATCGACTTTGCATCTTTTGGCATCAATATTATGAATATGTGTGTCACTACAATCGAGATTCAACAAGAATAGACCACTCTTAAAGGGTGCATGACCATAAAAGATATTACTCATATAAATAGAACAATCATTATTCTCTGATTTAAATGAATAACCGTCTCGCACTAAACAAGATCCAGATATAATGTTCTTGCTCAATGCTGGCACCAAATAACAATTACTAAAACTAATCCCGACAGTAGATGTAGAGGTAGCGTGCCGACGGCGATCACATCGACCTTGGAACCATTCCCGACATGCATCGTCACCTCGTCCTTAGCCAATCTTCGTTTAATCCATAGCTCCTGTTTCGAGTTACAAATATGAGCAACCGAACCAGTATCAAATATCCGGGCGCTACTAGGAGAATTAGTAAGGTACACATCAATAACACGTATATCAAATATAACTTTGTTCACTTTGCCATCCTTCTTATATGCCAAGTATTTGGGGCAGTTCTGCTTCCAGTGACCAGTCCCTTTGCAGTAGAAGCACTCAGTTTCAAGCTTGGGTCCAGCTTTGGGCTTCTTCCCGGGAGTGGCAACTTGCTTTCCATTCTTCTTGAAGTTCCCTTTCTTCCCCTTGCCTTTTTCTTGAAACTAGTGGTCTTGTTAACCATCAACACTTGATGCTGCTTCTTGATTTCGACCTCCGCGTCCTTAAGCATTGCAAAGAGCTCATCGATTGTTTTGTTCATCCTTGCATATCATGAAGCCTTTGTAGCTTGGTGGCAGTGATTGAAGAACTCTGTCAATGACACAATCAACTGGAAGATCAACTCACAGTTGAGTCAAGTAATACAATACCCCAGACATTTTGAGTATGTGTTTACTGACAGAACTGTTCTCCTCCATCTTGCAGCTATAGAACTTGTTGGAGACTTCATATCTCTCAACCCGGGCATTTTCTTGAAATATTAACTTCAACTCTTAGAACATCTCATATGCTCAATGACGTTCAAAACGTATTTCAAGTCCCAGTTCCAAACCGTAAAGCAAGGCACACTGAACTATCGAGTAGTCATCAGATCGATCTTGTCATATGTTCAAAACATTAGCTTCTGCTCCTGCAACAGGCTTTCACGAAGCGGTGCATCAAGGACATAATTCTTCTATGCAGCAATGAGGATAATACTCAAGTTACGGACCCATTCCCTGTAGTTTCTACCATCATCTTTCAATTTAGATTTCTCTAGGAACTCATTAAAATTCAAGGGAACGATAGCTCGGGCCATTGATCTACAACATAGATATGCAAAACTATAAGACTAAGTTCATGATAAATTAAGTTCAATTAATCAAATTACTAAAGAACTCCCACTTAAATAAACATCCCTCAAGTCATCTAAGTGATATGTGATCCAAATCAATTAACCCATGTCTGATCATCACGTGAGATGGGGTAGTCATCAATGGTGAACATCTCTATGTTGATCATATCTTCTATATGATTCACATTCAACCTTTCGGTCTCCAGTGTTTCGAGGCCATATCTGTACATGCTAGGCTCGTCATGTTTAACCCAACTATTCTGCATGTGCAAAACTGTCTTACACCCGTTGTATGTGAACGTAGAGTCTATCACACCTGATCATCATGTGGTGTCTCGAAATGACAAACTGTAGCAACGGTGCATATTCAGGGAGAACACTTTTACCTTGAAATTTAGAGAAGGGATCATCTTATAATGCTACCGTCGTTCTAAGCAAAATAAGATGCATAAAAGATAAACATCACATGCAATCAAAATATGTGACATGATATGGCCATCATCATCTCGTGATTTTGATCTCCATCTCCAAAGCATCGTCGTGATCTCCATCGTCACTGGCTCGACACCTTGATCTTCATCATTGCATCGTGGTCGTCTTGCCAACTATTGCTTCTAGAACTATCACTAACGCATAGTGACAAAGTAAAGCAATTACATGGCGTTTGCACTTCATACAATAAAGAAACAACCATAATGCTTCTGCCGGTTGCCGATAACTTACAAAACATGATCATCACATACAATAACGTTTATCACATCATGTCTTGACCATATCACATCACAACATGCCCTGCAATAACAAGTTAGGCGTCCTCTGCTTTGTTGTTGCAAGTTTTACATGGACGATATGGGCTTGTAGCAAGAACCGTTCTTACCTACGCATAACACCACAATGGTGATTCATCAAGTTTGCTGTTTTAACCTTCTTCAAGGACCGGCCGTAGTCAAATTCGATTCAACTAAAGTAGGAGAAACAGACACCCACCAGCCATCTTTACGCAAAACTAGCATGTCTATCGGTGGAACCGGTCTCATGTCCGTGGACATGTAAGGCTAGTCCGGACCGCTTCATCCCACAATACTGTTGAATCAAAATAAGATGCTAGTGGTAAGAAGTATGACTATCACCGCCCAAAACTCTTTGTGTTCTACTCGTGCATATCATCTACGCATCGACCTGGCTCAGATGCCACTATTGGGAAACGTAGCATGGAAAACAAAAAAAATATACATACATGCACGATCTATCCATGGAGATGCATAGCAACACGGGGAGAGTATGTCTACGTACCCTCATAGACCGTAAGCGGAAGCATTTCACAATGCGGTTGATGTACTCGAACTTCTTCGTGCTTCAACCGATCAAGTACCAAACGGACGACACCTCCGTGTTCAACACACGTTCAGCTCGATGACGTCCTCGTCTTCTCGATCCAACAAGATAGGCGAAGTAGTAGATGATTTCCGGCAGCACGACGGCATGGTGACGGTTGGTGATGAAGAACAATCTCCGCAGGGCTTCGCCAAGCACTACTGAAACTATACGGAGGATAAACTAGAGGGACGGGGTTGCCAGCACATGGCTTGGTGAATCTTGATGTGTCTTGCGTGCTAGCCCTGCCCCTATATTTATATGTTGAGCCCTGGGGTCGAAACTTGGAGTAAAATCCTCCTCCAAGTCAGTTTTCCCGAAAGGAAAGAGTCCTTCTCAGACTCCACGGCTAGACGCAAGGGTTCCCGGTGTCTACCCCCAGATGCCGGGGTTCCTAGCGTCTGGCCCCTGGTCTCCGCAAAACTTCCTTTTGCACTTTCCAAAACCCTCATGGGCTTTACCCCTTGGCCCAAATAAAGTGTTCTCATGCCCAAACATTTCTAGAAACATCTAAAACCCCTTCCGATGAATTCTAGAACCTTTCCGGAGATCAAACACTATTATCATATATATTAATCTTTACCTTGGGACTAATCCGGAGTTCCTCGTCATGTCCGTGATCTCATCCGGAACACCGAACAACATTCGGTCACCAACATACATAACTCATATAATATTATACCATCAACGAACGTTAAGAGTGCAAACCATACGGGTTCGAGAACTATGTAGACATGAACGAGACACCTCTCTGGTCAAGAACCAATAGCGGAACATGGATTCCCATATTGGCTCCTACATATTCTACGAAGATCTTTATTGGTCGAACCTTATGACAACATACGTAATTCCCTTTGTCCATCGGTATGTTTCTTGCCTGAGATTTGATCATCGGTATCTCTATACCTAGTTCAATCTCCTTACTGGCAAGTCTCTTTAATCATTCCATAATACATCATTCTACAACTAACTCATTAGTCACTTTGCTTGCAAGGCTTATAGTGATGTGCATTACCGAGAGGGCCCAGAGATACCTCTCTGATACTCGGAGTGACAAATCGTAATCTTGATCTATGCCAACTCAACAAACACCTTTGGAGATACCTATAGAGCATATTTATGATCACCCAGTTACGTTGTGATGTTTGATAGCACACAAGGCATTCCTCTGGTATCCGGGAGTTGCATAATCTCATAGTCGAAGGAATATGTATTTGACATGAAGAAAGCAATAGCAATAAAATTGAACGATCATTATGCTAAGCTAGCGGATGGGTCTTTTCCATCACATCATTCTCCTAATGATGTGATCCTGTTATCAAATGACAACACATGTCCATGGTTAGGAAACCTTAACCATCTTTGATCAACGAGCTAGTCTAGTAGAGGCCTACTAGGGACACGGTATTTGTTTATGTATTCACACATGTATTTAAGTTTCCGATCAATACAATTCTAGCATGAATAATAAACCTTTATCATGAATAAGGAAATATAAAATAACAACTTTATTATTGCCTCTAGGGCATATTTCCTTCAGTGCAACCCTACCTAAAAAATGATGCCACTTTAGGTGCCAGCAGCCAGGGCCGTGCAGTGAGACCCCCCTACCGCCGGAGGCCTTGGTGGTAGGCTGTGCAACCCTACCGCCAAGGTACATGGCGGTAGGGTCTGATCATAGTGCATTTTTTGCACGCAACTTGTATTTTGTCTTCATTTTTTTGCCACAACAATGTTATAGACTTAAAAACAACATCCACACATGTAGCAATGTTATATACTTAAAAACAATAAGTTTCACATACCACATCCACACATGTAGCAAATAGTTTCACATAGCTAATGGTTCAACAAATACCGAGGAGTTTCACGAAGCCAGCATAAGAAGTTTAACTAGTTAAACGGTCCTCGACAACATAAAAAGTTTCACTTGCTCCTTGCCCTCTTTGATGTACGGTCCTCTTTGTTCTTTGAACGGTTCTCACCCTTCTTCCTCTTGCGGTGAGGAGGATGCGCTCTCTAAAACGGGGATGGACTTTCCCAATCCCTCTTCGGCACATTGCTCTTCTCAAGCTGGGTTGTCTGAGTTGGCGGAGGTCCGTCATCGTCGTCGTACTCCTCCTTCTCATCGCTCTGTTCCTCTTCTTCCCCATGTTCTTCTTCTGCTCGCTCCTCGTCGTCTTCTTCATCATCACCTTCTTTGTCCTCGTACTCCTCCTCGTCCTCTTCAGCCACCCTAGACGACGAGGCGGCCTGGCTTGATGAAGCGAGGCTATGCATCAGGGCCGCAGGAGCATAAGCATCAACATAGGAGGTAGCGCACCCAAGCAGGCCCACAAGCTTGTGACATTTGTTGACCATCTTCTGCAATATGAACGAAACAAGAACATAATATGGATCAAGTTTATGGTTAAAAACTAAAATGAATTTAAGAAAGAATGTAATTGTAGGAGGGCTCGATGTTACCTTCACTGTTCCCCTCAACTTGTTCTCACTATCTCGAGTCCCGGTGATAGAACTTAGTGCATCTGAGGCTTCAAAAATGCTTTTGTTTAGCTCCAAAGACCGCAAAACAATAAATGAGTCACACTCACTAAAATAGATTTCATCCAACCGCCGGTTGAAAACAGATAAACACAACCTACCATTCTGTTCATGAGGGGTCCATACTCCCTAAATCCGCCTTTTAGCTCTTTTGATGTTGTCATGGTAGGCTTCATTCTCGGAGTCATCATCGTACATGTCTTCGGCATCTGTTGACGTCCATTGGGGCCTTAGGCACAGACGATGCTTGATGCCATCGTCGTACCACCACATGTGATCCTTGTACTCATTCCAATCCATCATTTCCTCTCCACATCTTTGCGAGTTTTCACTCGTTCCATTCCTTCACGTATCTCTCATGTTGGTCTTCCCAATCTATGATTGACTGATTCTTTTGCCTTGCTCATCCTGCAAGGCATAAGAAAGAATATAAAACACCATAAGAACGAATGTAAAAAATCAAAATAAAAACACCGAAATGAAGAAGAATGCACTCACAAGTGTAGGTCGGAGCCACCGATATCGATGACACCGCCTGGTGGTGTACGTTATGCCCTACCAAATTGCGTGGCAACGTGTTGTGGCAAGTGGTACTCGACGGCATAGACACAAATCATGGGCACAATGC
Source organism: Triticum urartu (assembly GCF_056163025.1). Lineage (NCBI taxonomy): Eukaryota > Viridiplantae > Streptophyta > Magnoliopsida > Poales > Poaceae > Triticum > Triticum urartu. The sequence goes on along the minus strand of NC_141877.1, from coordinate 155,284,188 downwards.
ACCGCCAGAGAAGCCGGTCCTGCCTGCACATCATGTTCAGCTCGAACCCCCACTCTCGTTCATGATGCGACCTCCAATTAACCTAATACCAAAAAATGGTAAGCTCACGTGAAAGTGTAATCGAAAATATTCAAAATATAGTTATACATGGCAAGCCGTCATAGCATCAAGCTCGTTGGTGAAGACATTGTACAAAGCCTTGGATGTGCCCGTGTAGACACCCACGACGTCCCAAGTGTGTGCGACGGTCGGGTATCGATCATCTTCATCATCTTCGCCATAGTTAGTCCATTCATGCTGGCGCGGCTTCTTCGGAAGCCCCACCGGGATTCGCTCCCACATCCAAATGGAGAGGCCCCAGACACATCCACACATACCGGACATATCTTCCGCGCTCTGGGTTGCGTCGTCAAGCTACAAAACAAGTATAGATGATAAGATGACATAATCTAAACCAGCATACGTCCATGATATTTGAAACAATGTGATATTCTCTTACCAAACGGTATAGGTAGGCGAGGTTGGCGGACCCCCAGCTGTACCCTGCATCCCAGTCCTTGAGAAAATCGAGATACATCCATAGGGGCCATCTTGTTTTGGAGCCATCTTGATCTGCAAGAATGACGAAGAAATGAGACAGATCTGAGGGGGAGTGGAGGGTGTTGGTGTCAAAACCGGCAGATCTCAGGTAGGGGGTCCCGAACTATGCATCTAAGGATCTAGGGTAACAGGAGGCGGGGGACACAATGTTTACCCAGGTTTGGGCCCTCTTGATGGAGGTAATACCCTACTTCCTACTTGATTGACTTCGATGAGTATAGGGGTTACAAGAGTTGATCTACCTCGAGATCATAATGGCTAAACCCTAGTTGTCAAGCCTGTATGATTATGATTGCCTCTACGGACTAAACCCTCTGGTTTATATAGACACCAGAGGGGGCTAGGGTTTGTACAGAGGCGGTTTACAGAGAAAGGAATCTTCAGATCCGCACGCCAAGCTTGCTATCCACGCAAATGAGAGTCCCATCCGGACACGAGGGAAGGCCTTCTATCTTGTATCTTCACGGCCCATGTCACATAGTCCGGACACATGAGGACCCCATAATCTAGGACTCCCTCAGAGGGGACAAGAGAGAGAGGAAGAACAGAGAGGGCGGCGGGGTGGGGAGAGATGGGGAGGGAGAGGGTGAACCGGCGCATTTTATATGTGCCCGGACCCTACCACCAGAACGCCCGGCGGTAGGGTCTCACATCTTACTTCCGGCCCCTCTGGTGGTAGGGCCGACCAGAGCTCACGGCGGTCGTCAGTTAACTGCTGACGTGTATTAGTTAGCTACCTCCAAGGATTCCGGTAGTAGGCTATGCATACCTTTTTTGCAGGGTAGGCTATGCATACCTACCGCCAAGCTCTGTGGCAGTAAGAAAACGGAAACACTAATGCCCACACGTGTGGCACTATTGCAACTCGCCCACACGCCTGGATCACCGTCCATTTAAACTTGCACGAATCTTGACATGGTGAGACATTTTTTGTGTGCCACGCAAGACAAGGCCGGTGTGTGGAGTTTTCTTAGTTTGCCCGCATGATGTTTCTCCCTTGGACGAGACCGGTTGCAAGTCGGGGCGTGCGGTGGAACTGCCGTCGCACCCGCACGCCGTGCACGACTTCTGTTCCCCATCTCCCATGACTGACCATTTTCCCCCTCGGCGGTGCTGCGGCTTCTCCCCATCCCCTTCATTACTCCCCAACCCACCCTCTCCAACAGTTCCATACGATTGGAGGAGAAGTCGAGAGGAGGAGGCGGCGGCGGTGGTGGAAGAGTCAACGGCATTCGCGGCCGTTGCTGGTGTTCACCGAACGAGAGCGTCATCACCGGAGCAGCCACATCGAGTAGGTAAGGCTATTGAAGCTTTTGTACTGGTGCAATATGTCTCCCTTCCTCCCTGGTTAGATTCCTCTTGAGACCTCTCGAGATTCAGGCGGATTCGCGGCGCTCCGGTGTCCTCGTCGGTGTTGGAGTCATGTATATGCCATTTAGGGCGGCATTGCGTAGTTCCGTCGCCGTCGCGGTGGTAGTCAAGCTGGTGAGGCTCGCCCGGTCGGCAACCACCTCTCTATGTACGAGAGATTAGATGCCTGCAATTCTATGTGTGAGCGATTTCTAATGTGTTTTTGTTAGTTCTGATTGTCTCGTAGGTTGTGATTATCATTGTTTTAGGGTGATGTTGTAGTTGAATTGAGGGTCTGATAGTTGTGTATGAACCCTAGATCTAGTTAGGTGCATTTCAATGTGTAGGATAAAGGCAGTCATGGCAATTTCAACACACTTGTTTATCTACAAATATCCTCCTTGATGGCAACTAATTTTTTGAATCAACTATGCCAGTTGCCATGTCCTATGTAGGATAATGACAGATTGTGAGTCCAACTCAACGAGTGATAGTTGTGTATGAGCCCTAGATCTAGATAGATGCATATTTGAAGTGTGGGATAATAACAGTCATGGCAATTTCATTGCATTTGTTTATCTACAACTATCCTTCTAGGTGGCAACTAATTTTGTGAATCAACTATGCCAGTTGCCATGTCATATGTAGAGTAATGGCAGTTTGTTTGTTCCATGTACTCACCTCATTGCCATGCTATTTTGTGATAGCACAACATATTGATTCCATTGGAAGGCAACTCCTTTTTTTATGAGGGCAAGGTGTTAGTTGCCACATTATATGTTGTACAATGGCAGTTGTCTGTTCTATTGAACTACCTTAGTTGCCACATCCTTTGTTGTTAACATGGCAACTTGAACCTAGTAGATGCCATCTGTACTTTTATTGAGCCAATGTGTCAGTTGCCACATTACATGTTGGATAATGGTAGTTGGGTGTTCCACTGTACTGCCTTAGTTGCCACAGTGTTTAGTCCCAACATGGCAACTTGAATCTGCTACATGGCAACTGCATTTTTAAGAAGCACACAGCTATCCAGTTGCCATGTTTTTGCACTTGTTTTTCCATTGGTTATTTTTTTTACTATTTGTGCATGTTTAGCAGATGGCAATTACCTCCTTTCACATGCTAAAACTTTGGGGTAAACATGGCAGTTTTCATTTTTGTTACCGATGATATCCAGTGAATTGTTACTTCGTGCATCTGTTTCCGCATCTGTCGGTTGTGTTATCATTTTACACTAACTTGTTTTTGTTCTTACCATAGCTCAATGGCTCGTGGTGACCATCAAGATGATGATGACGACTTCATGGAGTTACCACCAAGGAATTTGTCGATGCACAAAAGTAGGGGCTCTCTTTTGTACCCCTTTACTTGTGCGCGGACAGTTAGAGCCGTGCATGCGGCCATACCTAGCGGGGCAGAGGAAGTAGAAGCACAACTAGAACAACGCCAAGACCAGAGACACAAAGAGCAAGAGGGCGAGGTGGAATCCCCTGGCAAGACCCTTGTCGGGGCGGCCTCCGCAGCCCCGGCAAGAGCCTTGCCAGGGCAACTTGCCCAACGCCAGCAGAGGGTGCCACCCTTGAGCCCAAGGGTTCCAACACCATCAACCACATTGGAACCAAGGCTCGGGAGGCACCTCCATGGTGACATACAAATCTTTGTGAAGACAAAGAGCCCACAAGACTAGACGATGACTAGAAGACAAGACAATCGCAAGCCCCCTTGCCGAGGATGCCCCCGAGGCCCCGACAAGGCTCCTTGCCCTAAACATTTGCATGGCCCCGGCAAGACTCTTGCCGAGGGCGATCACAAGACCCCGGCAAGCCCCTTGCCGGGAATATATGCGGGACCGCGACAAGACCTTGCCGCCCCGTCACCGCCCCAACTCAGCGGCCAACCCACCAACTGAGGCTAGTACCAACGTGGCAGTACGTGGATGCTAATATAGCTAGTCAAGCACCTGTGTGGTGGCATGCAGATCTTCGTGAAGACTCTACCACCACGCCATCTCAGCAACCTGCCAGCTTACATGGCACTGCATGCCTTGTTGGCCTGGACGCGTGTCGGAGCGAGATAGAACGGTGACGGATGGGACGGGCCTCGTTGACATCCCCAATAAAGCAACAGGACACCTAAGGAGCGCATTTAATGTGCCTTGTCCCGTAATGACAGGCGATAAGCTTGTACACTATTTACCTTTCCACCTCCTGTGTGCCACTGTGGCAACCCCTTTTTGACTATAAAAGGAGGCCCGAGGCGTACTGGAGAAGGATTCAGATCTTTTGGACTACGCACACACCGCAACTAGTTCGGAAGCTCAAGAACACTCAAATATACACCAAATCAGGACTAGGGTATTACGCATCCTTGCGGCCCGAACCTGGGTAAACGATCTTTGTGCTGGCTACTAGACCCGCTCTTTGCACAACCCCGTGCCCGCCAACCGTAGAAGGGATCCCAGTGATTCCATAGGTGTCGTTTCCACCGACAGAATTGTGCAACCGGTCGTACAAAAGATGGAGACGAGGTCACTTTTCCCCTATGTTTTAAGGTGATACTGAGTCATGCCAACAATGATCCTTTTGTGTTCTGCAGAAGAAGAAACATTAGCGCAATAGGGCTTCGCAAGAACGCCTGACTATATTCACACAGGGGTTTACTAATGATTAGAAGGGAGTTTTCGGTGAGATGGGGATGCAGGCTCTGATGGATGTTCGATGCACAAACCTTGTATGCGACTAGCTCAGTGAGATATATGAGCCTGAGTCTAGGGAATTCATAATTCCGGGACGTGGAAGACTGCCTTTGGATGAGGAATCTGTGTTCTGCACTTTGGGTGTCCCCCGTGGAGAAATCAAAGTCCCATATGAGGTGAACAATGATATTGAGGAAGTTTTGTTCGCTCATTTGTTTCCTGGAGTGGCATCCATGCCTAATACGATTATGCTGGCAACTTCGCTGGAGGGCATGACAACCCATGGCGAGGTATTTAATATGAAGGTGCACATGTACTTGATCTCGGCTGTCTTTGCGCCTACCACATCTCTTTGCCCAAGCAACAAGTGCTTCCCTATCCTAGTGAATGCTCTCTCTATTCTTTTCCCTACAATCTTATGTTTTTGATGTCATGCAGAAACTAGTCACTGCCAGTTTGATGTTTTTATTGAATGTCGATGTGGCTTATTTTTTTCGTAAATTCTGTTGTGTAGGCGAAGCTAGAAGATGTTAAAAACATGAATTGGTGTAAATTCATTGTTGTCTTCCTGCATGATGCATTCTCAAATAAGATGTACCAGAAGGGTTGTCGCTTGCACCTAATGGTATTTTTCCATACTCTTATGCAAATGCTCTTACCATGGTTCATTCTTTCCTAAATCACCATTGCAGTTGTTCATAAGTGGCAACCAAATTGTTTTGCATTTGGTATCTCTGTTTGGCCATAATCTGTCAACCCTAGTTTGACAAAGCTTTAACTGATTTTTTGCTTTTTCGATGGCAACCATAGTCGATCGTGCATGGAAACCCTTTGTTTCATTTTTTGTGACTTTACATGTCAAAGTGAAGTTAGTTTGGTCCATGGCAACTGTAGTTGGTGTCTACAAGGCAATTGCATTTTTCTATAACACACATATTATTCACTTCCTATATTCATTTGTTCCCTTTCGTTTTAATTAGTGATACATGGCAAACATATGCTCACGCCCATGGAAAATGTTTCTTCTTTCTTCTTCTTTTTTGAACTTGTGACTCAAGGGAGACTGTGTTGCCAATGACGTTTAAACCGTAGTCATTTTCCTTTTCTTTTTTCCCGCATTTTTATCTGTTTTATTTTCTTGCACAACACCGATCATTGTCATATGCTGATTTACTTGCTCGCTTTATTGTGTAAACCAGCTCATGTATGTCGATCGTCTTGATTTGTCCACTATCGACTTACTAAGATAGGAGGTACGCCGCCTCCACATAAGTTTGATGTCTCTGCCTAGACTTATGATGCTGTCAAGGCTGTGCTTGCCGTAGACAGGATATTTTATACAAATTATGGGAAACTGCATGTTAGTTTTGCCTTCTTTCTTGCACGACATTCTTGAAGTTCACTGTTGGAAATAATATGAAAAAACCTAAAACTGATCCATACTGGTTGTTCATATATTTTTTCTTTTCAAAGAGGGGAATCTTTAGCGTATACAGCATGGAAAATACGTTTGGTTCTGCGTGGGAAATGCACAACACTTTACTTGGCATCCATACTCCATTTTTTGCAGATTTTGTTTGTGCATTCCATTCCACCACCTCACCGCTTTCATTATGGCAAACAAGTCATAAAGAACTTGGCAACCATGATTGTCTACACATAGCAACCGTGGTTGTCTGCACATGGCAACCATGTTTGTATCCATACGGCAACTCCGCCGTTCCCCCTCGAACTCCTTATTTTCGTGCAATCCATGATTGTAGTCACTGCTTCTTATTTCTTTTGACATCTTAGTTGTTTATGCTATTTTCAACTGATGGCCAAGCATGCCATAGACTACCACTACAAAAAATACACTTCCGTGATGATACGTGTTTGTCACAGTAGGTCGCTTTTTTTTGTCATGCATGTACATCCATGACAAATTTATGACAGAATCAAGATAGTCATACCTGTGATGTCGTAGAAGTGTTCCATGACATTACCAAAATTATCATCACGGAAGTGTCCACTTCCATGACAATAAATCGCACGTCACAGAAGTGCTTTCGTCAAGGGTGACTGACACGTGGCATCCACCGTAACGGAACACCGTTAAGCTATCGGGTCGGGTTTTGGATCCGATAACCCGTTAACATCCCCGACCAATGGGAAATTTCCACGTGTAAAATTCTTATTGGCCGGACAAAACACGTGTCAGCTCGTCAATGGGTCAGATAGGCGCCTATGATATGTCGACACGTGGCATGGCCCAACAGTGGCCCATTTAGCTTACAAAGCCGGCCCGTTTGACTTGGTCAAAAGTTAACGGGCTGGCCCATGAAAAGCCTGTTAATGGTCTCTTCACAAATAGCCCATTTTACGGCCCGTTAACTCACGGCCCGTTAGGCCCTAAAGGAAATCAGCCCAACAACATCATGTGGGCCGTCGAATATAATACCATCCCATTTCACTTTCGGTCCATGTATGGCCCACGGCGTCTTTCGGCCCATATGAGGCCTTCGTATCTTTCGGCCCATTACAGGCCCACGGTGAGTCTAGCCCATAATGAACAGTAATTTTCTTTATACCCGTTAACGGCCCGTGATTTACATGGGCCGTTTCCAGCCCGTGTTAGCTTTCGGCCTATTGACGGCCCATACGTTCTTGGGCTCCTTTTCGGCCCTCGATTACTTCCGGCCCGTTACTGGCATGTTCCACTAATGGGCCAAGTTCGGCCCATGGCAAGAGTCGGCCCGTTACTGGCCTGTTACCCTAATGGGACAAAATCGTCCCATGGCAAGAGTCGGCCCGTTTCTGGCGTGTTAACCCGTTGCCCCGTTTCTAGCCCGTCCTATATTCTGGCCCATTAACGACCTGTTATGCCTGTGACAGAATTAAGCCTTTGTTGTCCTACAGCCTGTTAACAGCCTGTTACCATGCTGGGCCGATACCAATTACGCCCGATTATGGCCCATGTAGACACATTTATCCGACGGCCTGAGGCCCACCGATTACAGGCCCATTTATCGACGGCCCGTAGGTGACCCATGGATCCTACGGCCCGTATATGGCCCATGGTAGTTGCGGCCACTAGCAAACCAGGGAAAAAGAAGACTAGGAAATAAATAAGGCCGAAACTAACGCTAGGCTATTAAGGCGATTGCACAGATTACATCCACTCGGCATCAAAGATCGCCACCAGTGCAAATATAGGGAACACCCTACACTATACAAAAATGGCTTGCTATTTTCTTCAGGCGGTGGCTGCATGTTAAGGTTTTACATTAGTAGTACCAGAACAGAAGATATTAAGGAGGCAGCAAAACCAAACAAAATAGCTTTGGTCTATATACAGAACTTATTCTGGTGAACCCATGTAAAATATTAGTTGTATTTTATTGCAAAGTACATAATAAAACCAGGTTCCAAACATATGACCATGTATCATCGCTAATGTATTGTCTATTTCTTCAGACAGTATTGAGGGCTAAGGATGAAGAGACGAAGTTTATAATACGGTAAGCATAGTATGACGTCATTCATATCACAAAACAACTGAGAACAGACAAACAGGCAATTGTAACATTGTGTGGGCAAGTCCAGCACAGAACTAGATTACGGGTCAAGATGAAAGGAACATCACTCCTCTCTTTTAAATCTTGTAAGGTGCAATGATACGCTAAGAAAATGGGGTATAAAATTGAAAAGAGTAATAGACATTGGCTGCAAACCATTCAGTTCAAGGCACAAGTCAGAGTAAGTAGTAGTTAAAAGGCATGAGGATTAAGGACTTACAACAACGGCTTTGACTGGTGTAGTCATGCCCTTCTTCTTGCTGGTGTGATAGTCCTTGAAGATTTCCACAACATTTGGTTCAGGTACTTTTTGGTCCTTGCGGGCTTTCCTCTGCATTTGGAACAAGTCAATATAGATCTGATAATATAGTACAGCAAAAAGAGTGAAACAGCAGCTAATTACAAGAGCCTCGCAGTGTGCAATATAGCTACAAGATCATGTCGTCTGTTGGAATTTCACTTTCGTATGGTTGGCCTTGTTCTTTGAACAGTTCACCTACAAGAAGATAGATTTGTATGGCACATGCATAAATAGGACTTCAACATGTGATCTGATGACATATATATAATGTACCTGATACTTCGGATCGGACCGGTGTTTAACGAGGCCTCTCAAGTCTTCATTAGATATATTTTCCACTAGAGATGTTTGGGCAAGTTCACTGTTAGCCTTGCCTTCAAAGTGAGTTTTCCTCGAGTTATACCGATACTGTCACACAGCAGACTTGAAAACATGGGTGCAAGCTTGTTTGGTTGCATCATCTTGGCTATCCAACTTGAACCTCATGTGTTGAAAATTATGGGAGTCTCATTATCAGCAACATAGAAAGTATTGGACAGAGCAAGACAATATTACTAGTTTCCATACATAACCATACTTACAGATAAATGGTCGAGGAAGGTGTTGAACTGGGTTTCATCTTTGTCATTCCTGTGCTAAATCCATGTTGGGAGGATACGTACATGACACCTAACAGCAACCGCTGCCTCTGATACTAACTTGGCTGACTCTGTAGCATCACATGGCCTTTTTAAACCTTCCTTAAAACGGATATCCAATCTTCCTCCTCTAGATTTAGTTAACCTATCGAGCATTATCCCTGATGTTTGTTTCCTCTTGCGCCTAGGTGCTAGTCCAACAACAAACATAGGAAGTGTTAATGTACATCAAACTGTGAGACTACATATAAAGAAGCATACAACTGTAACTTGACTCCAGCAACTACCTTCTTGCTGTTGAAGCTCACAAGGTTCATCTAATATTGCCAACTCGTCTTGTGTCAAGAGTGCTTGGGAAGTAGTGTCAGGTGGCAAGGGAGCTTGGGAACATGCTGCTAGATCAGTTGACGCACGAGTACGTCGTGCAGCTGGTAGTACTGTGGTAGGTGTTGCAAGAACTAGGGCTGTCTCTGCTTGTTTGGTGGCAGCTATTTGTTTCTGTTTGTCTTTTTTTGCAACTCGTGTAGCATGGGATGCCGTGTTTGTAGAATTTTCTGCTGGACTTTGACCTTCTATTGCACCATCAGTACCAGCAGAATCTGCAGGATTCATCCGCTTCTCATTCCCTGCCATTCTGTGTTTCTTCCTCTTTCTTTGTGCCATGTTAAGTCAAGCCGACAAGAAAAATGAATAACAATTTAGTTCTTCAGAACAAATTGATGTGTGATGCAGACAAACTGAACTTTGATGTTAGACAACCACATGATAGGAGGATGTAATATGTATGAAAAACAGGACGGAAGAGATAAATAGAACTATGATGTGTAAACTAAGAAGAAGACATTTCACCAAATTAGAAGCAATGCAATGGAAGGTAGACACCATATGAAAGATGCTACAAATATCGCTCTGCCAAGTTAACAGTGTCTCATCATAAATGGCGTTTAAACAAATGTGAAGCAGTACAAGAAATAAATCATATGCAAGATGCAAACAACATCACACTACCATGTTAGAGGTCTCTCATCATTAGTGCCATTGCATATTCACAACATTGCATATTCACAGCTTATGATGTGTAAACTAAGGAGAAGGCATTTCAACAAATTAGAAGCAATGAAAGCTAGACACCATATGGAAGCTGCAACGAATATCACTCTACCAAGTTAAAACTGTCTCGTCATAAGTGCCATTTCAACAAATTAGTAGTACAAGCTAGAAAAGAATGTGAGATGTAACCTATATCACACTCCGAAGTCAAACGTGTCTTATGATAAGTGATTGTTGAAGGTTACACAACAGTAGTAATATGATGTAAGAACATGGTGTGATAGACAGATATTGTATGTTCCAGAAACAGGAACATGTGTCTTACTTAAGTATAATGTGTAAAGTAAGCAGATGGAATTCAATAAAATTAGAAGCAATACAAGCTAGACATCACACATAACATGCAACCACATATAACAATGCCAAGTTAGAGGGAGCACCGGTGATGCTGCACTAGGGGAGACGTGCTCATCATAAACACAGCTTTGTTGAGTGTCTATGCATGTGTTGTCTTGGAAATCATCTTGGGGGTGTGGAGGAGTAGAAACTGTAGAGGCCCTCCGTTCGGAAGGAGCACCTTTATCCGCTGCCTTGATAACTTCCTTCCGCTTTATTGATTTTGAATTGTCAAGTAAAACCGACAAGAAAAAGCAATAAAATTGTCTCTTCAGAACTCATTCATGCATGATACTGACAATCACTACTTTGATGTAAGGCAAACACATGATAACAGGATGGAATATGTACAAAAAACAGGACGGCATGACATGTTCACAACTGTTTGTGTAAACTAAGAAGAAACCATTCCAGCAAATAAGAAGCAATGCAAGCTAGACACCACATGAAAGATGCAACCAATATGACTCTGCCAAGTTAAAAGCGTCCCATCATAAATGGAATTTCAACAAATTAGAAGCAGCACATGCTATAAATCATATGAAAGATGCAACTAATATCGCACTGCATATACTAAAGGTGTCTCGTCATGTTGATTGATGCGGGATACAAAAAAACAATAGTTTTATGTAAGGACATGCTTAATAGACAGATGTACTATGTACTAAATACAGGAAGGCATGTCACATTAACAGGTATAATGTATAAGCTAAGCAGACTAGCACATGCAGTTTAACCAGATTGGAAGAATTACAATCTAGACACCATATGCAACATGCAACCACATATCATGCTGCCAAGTTAGAGCAAGCACCTGTGATGCTAGTGTAGGGGAAATGTTGTAATCAACTACAGAGCTATGCTCACTATCTTCATGTACCATTTCTGTTTCTTGAGAATCATGTCGGGAGGCTGACGCTGCATTCTTTAAATGAGGAGTAGTCCCCTTGCCCGCCTGCCTCGTCATAAGTGATTGATGAGGGATACACAAGAACATTAGTTTGATGTAAGAACATGGTTAATACACAGATGTACTAGTATGTCATATTCAAAGGTATAATGTGTAAGCTAAGCAGATGCAATTTAACCAAATTGGAAGCAATACAAGCTAGACATCTGGCTGGAGTGGTGAGCATGATCATCTAGGACCTGAGAGTCTGGTGGGAGGCGGGCTGCTTCGCCACCATCGCAGATTTTTAGTTGGCTTCCAGGTGATGCCTATCTTTGATGGGCTTGTCACTGGCTCGGCCAGTGCCCTGACTAGCTATTTGTCTTCTGGTGCTCACACGGTGGTTCTTCATGTAAAAAATATCTTTCCTTATCTTATCGACTTCGGCCTTTCGAATACAAGCTAGACACCATATGGAACATGCAACCACATATGACACCGCGAAGTTAAAGCAAGCACCTGGGATGGTGGTTCATTGCGAGCGAGGTCATCAACTCTAGAGCTACATTCCCCGTCTCCATCTGCTGACACTGTACCCATTAAAGCGTTGAAACGTGTCTTTCCTAGCCGCACAACAAGCTGGAGCGACTTATCTCTTTTATTTTTGGCTTCTCTCATGGCAGCAGAGTCTGAAATACCCTTGCATAAAAACACAACAGTGAGAGTAAGGGTGAAGTGTGTGCAGAACTAGTGCATTGTAAAAGTAGCAGATAGCAGGTGGCTGAAAAATAAATGACAGGAGACATATGATAGCTCTACAACATTGCATGGCAAACAAAATTAGATTCTACTCCGTATGATTTTGTAATATATGAGCACAGGAAATGCAGGTAGTCCTCCAGCACACCACCACATGTGGTCATATCTAAGATAACAGTCGACTGAAAATAAATAGGTCAGTCTATTGTTTTAATGAACCATCCGATCTATAAGGAACGGGCAGATGGCCCTCATCTACCTCCCACCAGTCACTTTTGACGATCTTTCTCGAACCGCCAGTGACCACCGGCCCAGACCCCTGCCTCCGCCACCCCGCCCTCCCATCGACCTCACACCGCCGCCGTGCTTGGCAGCGCCCCCAGGCCATCCCTTTAATCCCAGCCGACCCCCAGATCGGGCGCCAGTAGCTCTAGGCCGCACACGCCCCTATGATAAACACCAATGCGCTGCTTCCCTGGCGTAATAGGCATACTAGCGCCTGTTACGCCGGGGAATGCTTCCGTTAATTGGGAATCAAGTGGCCAGAAATTGAAATTCAGGGGGGCGACAGACCTCTAGCTAAGGTGAAATAGTATATGAGGAGAAACCTTATGCATCGCGATTTACTAGGAACATCTAGTATCAATAAGAAGTGGTCAACTAGTGTCGTCTGTGGGATGAATAACGTGCAAGCAGAGACGTAAGATTTGCACGAATAAGGGAAGAGGAGTACCTTTTTCGGTTGCCGGTGTGGTCACCCCCACATGTCGCGCCGATCTTCTTGTTTTTACTAGGGAAACCGATGTCTTGGAGGGTGCATGCTTGGACGAACCCATGGCCAAATTGTTGACTGTGTTGCCGTGGCCGTATGTCGGCAGAGGGGAAGCAGATCCGAGGCAGCCAAGGACGGCGTAGCAGGAACAGCTCCGGTGCGTTGGAGGGTGGCGAAGTTGGAGCGGCAGCGGTGAGGCGCAGGACGGCGTGGTTGAGCTGGCTCGGGTACGGACAGCTCAGCCTCGGCTTCAACTACTAGCCGTGGAGGGCGTTGTGGTTGAGGTTGCGGTGGACGACGATGTCGGGGTATCGGCTCCGGCGTGATGGAGGAGGGCGGCGGTTGATGGGTGGGATGGGGTGACGGACGGAGGACGGAGGACGTCGGGGTTTCGCGGCTGGTGGAGAGGTAGTTTTGGCGCCCATGGAGTATGAATGGGGAATCGGACGGGTGGGGGAACCATGTTTCGGTTTGGGACGCGCTTGTTTTTGGCTTTTTTGAATAGAAGATGGGACACGCTTGTTTCAAATTTGGGGAAAGTACAAACTTTTCCCCCTCTTAAATTTGGGACCTACTGTGGGTCGGGGGTAGGATGGTAATCCCAGGTGTCCCAAATAGTGGGCGGGAGCGATTTTGGCCGCGCGCATGTGTGCTTAGGCGCCATTGTGTATGAATGTTTTTCGGATGCGGTTGCGTGGCATCTAGATGAAGCTACAAACCTACCCCGGTTTAGACCTTTGGACGTCGGGCCGGTAGGTTTCATGGGTCGGAGTTATTAGAAAAGTAATTTCCTTGTACTACCAAACATTGGTCTCACGCGGTTTCGGGCGAGTAGAGGCTCTTTTGGCGCTTCGTTCGAAATTTTGAAACACAAGCATTCACGTTTAGAGTACTCTTGAACTATGAGGATTGACCTAAATATACAATGTTATATTTGACCTTGTAAGTTTGAAAACCTCATTAAATTATCCGCTTATTTTTGAAATTTTGACACTTGAAAATCCTATAACTACGATTATTTTGGAATGGAGGAGCTTAATTTGAATCTATTTTGTTCATGACTACATATGCTATTATGTAAAAAATCAGAGCAAAGATTGGTTCCCCCATAATTTAGGTATGGTTTAAAAATGCCATGATATCAAATTCAAATAATTGAATGGACTTCATGTTGAATTCGATTTTTTTAAACCACCTTAAGTTGAATTCAAATGTATGCTAGTTCATAGGTAGTAGCTATTTCTAATGTCCATTGTGTAACTTTCGTATGTATAATGTGCTTTACACACACAACATGAACTATACTCACATTTATATTCGATTGCTAAAGCGATGCATTGTCTGGAGTTCAAAATACTAACTATGTGGATCAATTGTGTCGAATAATAACATAGACATGCTCAAATTCGATAGAATCTAGATGTCTGATGGATCAATGACCACTCCTTACGCGAATTGCAAATATCATGATCCCATCCTAATATTTGTATAAAATTTATATCTTTAATCAATGTGTAGAGCAGTCTTTTACATGTAGTTTCACTCTCCATCGGTGGTCTCTCACACATGCTCACACACTCTCTCCCGAGGTGTCTTTCTCGCACACATGCTCTAGATATAACCCTCCCTCTCTCTTGTAACCATTTACAACTGTTTTCACTAATCTTTATCACAAGCACTCTTCCTCTCGCAAACATACACACGCACAATCCTCATCGACCCTTTCTATATACATGGACCTGCCTACGTGTCTCATGTACGCACATTATCTTTACGCCTGTCTCTCACGCATTGTCTCACACCTCTCTTCCTAATCGACGAGTATGATTCTAGCAGAGCATTCTGTAGGATGCCCCTTAAAGTTAGGTTGGATGAATAGTAATATCAGAGATAAAGGGGTTACCTTAGTCCGAGAACCTAGGGTTACAAATCCTAGCCGGCTTTGTCAGTGGACACAGAGTCCTTCACAATTCTGCTATTTTTGTCTTGAACGACTAATCATCCATGGGTCTTCCGAAATGCGTCACGGGCCAACCAATGTGGCGCAGGACGGAACAGAACGAAGGGCCTCACCTCGACCCACCGGACCTCACGCGGTGACACACCCTCTGCCCCCACGTCTCATTATCTTCTCACACCCACAAATACCAACACAAACACCACACACATAGAAAATTTCTCCCGGTGCCTCTATTCCCTCCCCCCTTGCATATACACACTCAACGGAATGGAATCTCTTGTCGTGACGTCATATTCGTCTCTCTCTCTAGACCACTCTCATTTCTCGTGCTATCTCTCCGACGCCCCCCCCCCCCTCGTCGGCCCCTCTATCCATGCCTCTCTCGAATACGTAATACACACACATACCTCTCTAGGCCCCGCCAAATGCATCAACTACACATTCACACACGTTACATCACGTACCCCATTGATCTAAAAAGCCCTTTCTTCACGTTTATTTCGCATACAACATTCCTTTTGAATAAAGTGTGGCCAAAAAATATTTTAGAGTTTCTACATATATACAACATTACAAAGTTATATGGAGGAGTACAAACGCTAATTTGCATTGCATGGTGCCCACAATGATATTTATTCCGCACTGTGAATTTGTATATTTTTATACTATATACAAAGTTAATCATAATAAAGAGAAACGAAGAGCATCTCTCTCTCCATCGCATACCCCCCCCCTATACGCCCTTTCACGTATGCATACAAAACTATCTCCGGGTCCTCTAAAAGTAAGCCCCCCAGAAAATTCAGGCGTGTTTCATCTTTCTCTCGCGATATATGCAATGACGATCATTGTATTTGAAGCGAAAGCACGATACATACATTGGACTTCAGAATCCACTCATTACGGTCACCATTTATGTTGAGTGGTTATTATGTAGTCACGGGCTCACCGTACAACTCTTTATTTGCTCATGACATGACTAGTTGACCAGTTCAACGCTCCACGTGGCACCTCTAGTGTTGCATCACATTATCTCACTACCATCGTGCCCGCCTGTCGACTTGTATCTACTCTACATCTACACTCTTATAAAATACATAAAATACACTCTTGTAAAAAAACAGAGTTGGTGATGATGGTGTGCCTGCCATCCTGCAATATAGGCCGTCCGATTTATATCTGATGGATAGGAAAGAAACTATGGCAATTTTGCAAAAAGGTACCCACACACCTCTCCACATTTGCAAATAAGGCCTTCCCTCGTTCATCCCTTTCTCTCACAAGATAAACAAGTCATACAAATGCATCTTGATGTTACGTGCAACGCACGGGCATCTTGCTAGTAAGAATGAAAACAAACGACAAAAAAATATTTGGACGGTGGTTCGAAGTCATGACCGCGGGCACAGCGGACAAGGTGGCCTTGTATTGGTATGCTGAGCCGTCTATTTTAACACACAGGAGCTGGTGTGGTGATTATACACACACGCACGCATGCACACAAACTGCATCCACGCAACACTCACACAAACACATGCACCCACCTACGCACGCAACACTCACACGTACACACGCAGCCACGCACGCACGCACGCAACACTCACACTCACACATGCACGCATGCATGCACACACCAGTACACCACACGACCAACACACACTCTCACGCTCAAGTGCTCAACCTACACGTGCATGCGCACACATCAGGCCCTGACAGACACATACACAACCAGGTGATTCCCGCGCACGGGTTGGAGCCTTGTCGCGCCTGCGTAAATTTGTGTTTATCTGACCTTTTGCCTATGTGAACTGACAGGTGGGACCCACAATGAACGTGGTCAATTTAACTAGTCAACATGGCGCCACACAGACTATTTGGCCGGTCAACAGAGTTCAATCCGGTGCTAAGCTGTGAGCAAGTGACCGTATAATCACCGCAAAACGTATATAGTGACCGTAATCAGCTTATTCTGAAGTTCGGTGACCGTATTACGCTTTTCTCTCTGTAGGCCCTCCAAAACTACATCTCTGCACGTTCTCGCATGTTACATCTAACAACTATGCAATACAGCACTACTACTACACTCTAACACAATAAATCATATGTGTTTTTAGTTTTAGTAGATATCATATTGTTACTTATAATTATTCAGTTTGCATACATTAAAATTGCCTTTGAAATGTATGGCCAGTATCATCTACCATGCAGGAAAAATCCCGCCCTTTCGTGTTTAATCGGGTTTGTATTGATGGATCGTGCGAAACAGCAAAACTATACTAGTACTATACAATACAAGTGACAGTTCACTGGGCCGTCGTGTCGTCTACTCCTCCGTCGTAAGAGTGGAGCGCTCACTTTCATAAATCTTCTAGTCCCTTTCGCCGACATGTGGGACATCAAGCTACCGGGTCCACGTGCCATACCGGAATACAGTGCAGAGCAGCCGGGGTGAAGCACCCGAGTCATGGCGTCGGCGTAGTAATGAGCAATGAGGCGTCAAATCACAAAGCTGCACCTTTCCCGTAGTTAAGTTGGAGGGACAAAGCAACCATCATTTCACTCATTGCTGAATCTGCTTCTCCCTCATCTTCTTCAACTTAACCACGTGTTGCTTCTGCCATTGTTCTGCCTCGTGTGGGACGCGGATCGGCTTGGTAAAGCACTGACATGTGGGACCACATGTTAGCAAACCGCCAGGACAACATCCTCTAAAAATAAGAAGCCTAATCCTAGACTTACAAAGGGCTACGTAGCTGCTACGTATACTTTCCATCTAATCTATATATGCCCCCCTGATTTTCAGGTGGGGTAGGCCTAATCCTCTCCTTTAATCCAATCAAATAGTCCCACATCACATCAGTTCGTAACTTTACGTAAATCATTACGTGGATGTAGCATTGCTCAAATAATAAACCTCCCCCGCCATCCGCGCGGCAAAATCACCTCCTTTTTACTAATCTCGATTCTATAATTTTTTAGATCAATATAATTGAGATTTGTATAGATAGCACACAGGAGCAAAACCAAGTGGTACGGTTATGGGCATCCACAATGTGTAGCCAAATGTGAAAATAGCTTTTGGCATCGTGGGAACCATTGTGGACGGTGTTGCCAAAGCGAAAAAGATGGAACCAAAGCTCCGTGATTGATTGATTGAAGGAATAGAAAAATGCAACATCTCTCCTCTTTCTCCCATGCTTGGACACATGTAGTACTACAGTATAGAGAACAGAGTCTACACCCCTGTCCCTTCTATCACAAATCACAAAGCAGTGAGGTGTCAAATCACAAAAGCACGGATGAAGCAACCATCATTTCACTCTTCGCTGACTCCGCTTCTCCATCGTCTTCTTACAGAAGCCATCTCACCGCATTAGTTACTCCTAGTAGTACTAGTAAAGGACTTCCTAGATGAAAATGGTGTTCTCCATCAAACGCACTTTGCCAAACCACCACAAAAAAATATCATCAACGTCAACGCAATGGGGAAGGAAGTCAAATATAGTTACTACCTCCATTTTTTTATACACAAGGCCAGTATGTCAAAATTACAATTTGGAAAGGGCCACTAACACTAATCGAGGCAAAATTGATGGGGTTAGCAACCAAGGACATTAATATCCCCTCCATGCATGCGGAAGTGAGAAGGTTGGTTTGCATGGCGCTGCATTAATCAAGCGATGAGGAGTGAGATGGTTAGCTCTTTGGTCTTTGGAGAAGAAAATACGCATTAATTGACACGTGAAACGAGGATTTGTATCGATTAAATCCCGCGAAGGAAAACCCGGCCTTTCTTTTTTAACACCAGTACTCCTAGTACGTACTAAAAAGAAACGGAGGGAGTACGTACTTATCCTGTTTGGGTCTAGGCCTTGCATTGCCAAACTTCGCCACACATTTTTGCCAAGCTTGCCTAAAGTTTTCAAAATGAGAAGGAGGTACACTTGCGCACGGCTATCGCGGTCGCACCGCACCCTCACACGGTCGCTCCTGCACGCTGCGGTCGCACCGCACCCTCACACAGTCGCTCCTGGACGCCGCAAACCCAACCAAGGGAACGCACCCTCACTAACACGTGTTGTCGCATGTGAACACAACAAACTCAGCCATCCTATCGCTGACACATAATTTTCGTTCATAGAGTATGTTTATCCAACCGCATGTTGGGGAGTATCCGTACGACCCGTGCGGTGGTCTGTTGGGGAAGAAGAAGAGGTGAGGAAGAAGGAAAGAAGGGTTAGGAGACATAGGATATTCATCCAACCACCTGAAATGGTAGACTGACCCAAGTCAGGCGACTTGCATAACAAATATATGTTTTTACATAGCAAAAGATCCATGAAAACAACAACATAAAGAAAAATTATCACCGCTCACGGAAAGAGACGGCCTCGTCGTCTTTGGCTGCCGGCGCGAACCAGCCGTCGCTGCCCACGTGTGTCTCCGCACCGTGGTTGTCCTCGGCCTCCAGCTACTCATTCAAGCGAAGCGTGTGGGCGCTCTGCACGGATGAGAGCACAGCCCGGTTCAAGTCGAGGACGTTCGGTTCCGCCTGCATGAGGGCCTCGATGGCAGCGGCATCCGCGCGCTCTGCGTCGAGTCGAGACTCCGCCGCCCGGTTCAAGTCCAGGACGTTTGGTTCCTCCTGCAGGAGGCCTCGATGAGAGCGGCATCCGCGCGCTCTACGTCGAGTCAAGCCTCTGCCGGCCGGTTCAAGTCCAGGACGTCCAGTTCCGCCTGCAGGAGGGCCCTGATGGCAGCGGCATCCGCGTGCTCCGCCTCAAGTTGAGCCTCCGCCACCCGGTTCACATCCACGACATCCGGTTCCGCCTGCAGGAGAGCCTCGATGGCAGCGGCATGCGCGCGCTCCATGTTGAGTTGAGCCTCTGCCTCCCAGTCCTCCTTTAGTATTGCCATGTTGAACCGCTGGTCCGCCTGCACCATGCGGGACTCGGACGCCAGCACGAAGTCGACGTCCATCGTCTCATACCCATCGGGGGCCTTTTGCGCCGCGACCTTCGCCATGAACATTGGATCGGCTTCCTCCTCCTCGTAGCTTGGCTCCAGAGAACTCGGGGATTGGCCTGCCACAAAGCGAGCTTGGGAACGGAGGTCTGTGGCGCCGACCGCCACCGCGATTTCTGCGCGGCGCTCCGGCATCAGCATCTTGTAGTAAGTGATCTTGCGGCGCACCATGGCTTTCCGGCGAACTAGGGGACGCTTGATGCTGGCTAGGGGATCGAAAGGTGGGGGAATGGGCTGGAGATTTGGTGTGGTTTTAGGGCAATGGCTGGCATAGGCCGAGCAGCGAAGGTTTTGGTGTGAATAGTGGTTCCAGTGACGACCGGTCAATCGGTTTTGACTGTACATCGCTCTTGTCGCGTTTGCGTTGCAGCCCGGCATGCTGGACCCTCCACGTCGCCCACCGAATGGAACGCACTTCATCTTGCGTTTTCGCTCGCTTGTGGGACCGCATTTGAGAGCAAACCGACGTCCCTCCCCTCCCCCGCCCGCGTCATTTATTATACCACCACTCCCTCCCTTTTATGCGGAGTAAATAAAAACAGATGGAGTATTACTACGGACGAGGATCCCCTGACATGGCCGAACCCATTGAGTAACTGACATGCGGGGCCTAGCAAGCATGGGGTCCGCCAGTAAGTGACCGAAAGGGAGGGTAAGGCAGGGATACCTATGTCAGAGGATCCACTTCCACTATACTACTTTGACCAAATGTTAGAGTAATAATATATGATATGCAACTTACACAAATGTTAGAGTAATAATATACGACATGCAACTTACACAAAGCATACAGGGTCTAATGCGTTTTTCAAGGCTAACTTTGACCAAATGTTAGAGTAATAATATATGACATGCAACCTACACAAAGCATACGGTCAAATTCGTATGTGAAAGGAGTTTCCAATGATATAATCTTCACATTATACATCTCATGTACTATTAATCTTGTCAATAGTCAAACTGGAAACCATCTTGAGTACAAATCTAGGAGTACGTACGAATCTAACAATATTGATTGGGCATTGTTGAATGTTGATATCTTTTTTATCAAAGTAGATATATTTTGACTACACATAAAACTTATATGTAAACTACTCCCTCCTTCCATCTGTGTAGGGCCTAATGCGTTTTTGAGGCTAACTTTGACCAAAAGGTAGAGCAATAATATATGACATGCAACTTAAATAAAGCATACCATCAAATTCGTATGTGAAAGGAGCTTCCAATGATATAATTTTCGCATTATACATGTCATGTACTATTAATCTTGTCAATAGTCAAAGGCGGTCTTGAAAAATGCATTAGGCCCAATATAGATGGAAGGAGGGAGTAGAAAGGATAGGAGGGAGTATATTGTACGTTCAAAAATGAAACGAACATTGAATACCCTTTATATATGATTTGCGGGTGCTATGATCACCGGTTCAAAATTTTGAATCCGCCTTAGGTATCACGTGCCCCCACTCGTTCCCTCTCGATTTCATCTCGGGGTCCGGAGATCTATTGAAAGAGGACTAGGGTGGGTACATGCGAATGATACTCAGCGGAATGTTCAAATGAGGCATGCGGGAGGATGGACTCGACTGGAGGGCGACATGATCGATGGAGAATAGGGTTGGAGAGGAATGAGAAATAAGCAAACGCCACATGATTATACTTGAACGGCTCAAATAAACAATAAGTTGTCTCGCTTGGCCTACATAGTGAAAGGCCTAATGCGCAACGCGGAGCACTGACGCTCGAATATGGCCGGGAAAACAGGGAAACAGACATGTGGGGCACACCCGTCGGGACGACGTAGCGCAGACTAGTCCAATGGAGGAGCTGGCCCACGACCTCCTCGCCACCGACAACCGTTCATGTGGGTCGTTGGGGCCAACAACGGGGCGCAGCTCCAGCACCGCCTCCGGACACAGCGACCGCGGTGAGCGACACACTCATATCGTCGCTAGACACGGTCGGTTTCAGTTTGCTGAGGGTGGCGTTAGTGCTGTGGCACGACCAACAGTATGTTTGGTTTGTGCCCAAGGTTGCCCATCAAAGCATTGGGTAGCCAAAATTTTTGTTGAGGTATTGGTTGCCCATGATTTGGCCGACATTGGCAAGAAAAATGAAGTTGAGTTGGCTAGAGTTCATTGGCATGCCAAAGAAATGGCAACCATCCAAAGAAAGACCAATCTTTGGGTCATGACCAAAATTTTGGTTGAGGTATTGGTTGCCCATGATTTGGCCGACATTGGCAAGAAAAATGAACTAGAGTTGGCTAGATTTCATTGGCATGCCAAAAAATGGCAACCATCCAAACAAAGACCAATCTTTTGGTCATGACCAAAATTTTGGCAAGGTGCACTTTGGCCACAATCCAAGCACACCCCAACACCCGGCTCATCGAGGATGCACGCGGCCCCGCAACGCGTCCGCGGAGTGGTGTAGCGCGGCCAACTGCATCCTCTGGACCTGAGACCATGCCGGGTCGTCTTGCTTTTTCAATGACATGCGGGGATCACATGTGAGCAAAGGGCATCTCCAACGTTGCCATGACCGCAGCTGACTACCCTGGCACACCAAAACCCTCATCCCTCGCACCGTCGTGCGGTGCGTTCCCAGCCGGCGCTAGCTGCCCGCATTCATGTCGTCCGTTCATATGTCGTCATTAATATGCTCGGTGCCCGAGGAACAACTCCGGCGACTTAATGACGCACCCGGACGCTTGGCCTCACCAGAATGCGCTACTTAAAGCGGCAACGCCTAGCTAACCTCCACACCATAGCACATCGTCCTCCTACCTGGAACCACATCCGCCATGACCACAAGAGCGAACGCTCTGCGGGAGAGCTTGTCTTCGGGGATGGAGCTCGAGGTCGCCGCCCTCGCTGAAGTCGCCGCACAAGCGGTGGCCACGCTGGCAGCCGACGACGAGAGCACCGTCAGCCACGCGTCCTACTTGCCGCCATCCAACATCTGGCACCGCCGAGGTCGGGGACTCCTCCGAGGATGAGTAGGGCATGGGAGGCGGCAGGGCATGGTGTGCCAACTGGCCGGTCCATCTCCCGTGTTCTACTTTTCCTCGCCGGAGACCGCACCTTCACTTCACGGGTCTTGAACCCCACCCCCGTACATGGAGATCACAGATGGAGGACGTCGGTCGCCACCATAGAATAGGTTTAGGGTCGGGTTTCTTTTATTTTTTTGTCCTATAAAAGTTCGAAGTGTAATGAAAATCTGCCGTGTTTGCATTAATCTCGGTCGGTGTATATGAACTTTCACAATAATATACATATTGTAGGAGTACTAGCAAGATGCCAGCGCATTGCACGGAAGATCAAGATCTTGTGGGAGAAAAGGATGATCGAGGGAAAGCCTTATCTGCAAATGTGGAGAGGAGTGCGGGTAAATTGTCGTAGTTTCCTTCCTATCCGTGAAATATAGATCGAACGGCCTATATTGCAGGATCGGACACATCTTTCTACATCTACGGGAACCTACGAAAGGGTTAACGTAAATTGCCTCTCTCTCTCCTCCCCTGATTTTCATGGTGGTGGGCCCCTCCCTCCCCCCAATCTACAATCAACAGCTCACACGTTTCACATTATCTTAATTACGTAACTGGGATTACGTAGGTGTAGCATTACTCGTCCTAAAAAACCCAACTAAGCCAACCTCCTAGCATATCGCGCGGGAAAAGACCCGGCCGCGCCGTTTTAGTCGGGATTACCGGATTACTAGTAGTAGTATCGATGGATCGCGCGAAGCAACAGATTTTTTTGTGAGGGTGAAGCACCTAGTTTAAAAGGAAAAATGCGGTACACTCACAGCACTCCTGTCGCGGTCACATTGCACCCCACACACGTTCGGTCCTGCACATGGCTCACGCAAACGGAACGCGCTTCGGCTTGCCTCTTCACTGACACGTGGGACTGCACTTGGAGAAACCGACCATGCGCCAAACTCCCCCCGCCCACACCCAAAAATTCCCCCCAATTCCGATTCAACCACCCTTCGGCCAACTAGCCAATAATATTCCCCAAAAACCCCTCCCCCCTGTCCCCCTCCACTCCATTCGCTCCACCAAAGCCGCCCTCCCCGCCACGCCGATACGTCGGCACCACGGTTCGGTGATCCTCTCGCTCCCACAGTACGCTCTCGTAGACTGCCGTCCTCTAGCCGCGCCGCCACCTCTGGCTACGTTCTTGTGGAGGCGCACGGCGGTCAGCGCCGCCACCGCTGGCGATGTTCGTGTGGAGACGCACGGCGGTCAGCTTCTCCCACGGTACGCGCATTCTAGACTGAGGCCCCGTTCATGTCGGTGTAGCGCTGAATGTTAGATGATAGACGCTGTTAATCTCACTGTTTGCCGAAGTAGTTTACTGTCAATATGCTCTGCTTAAGAAGCTTCCTTGCCCTGTTCTGCACTCAATCTGCTTAGCTGAGATGGCATGCCAAGGCCGATTAGTTGCTAAAATATCCTGCCATATATTTATTGTGACGTAGATTGCCATGGTCTAGTAGCCAATCTGTTAGGTGAAATAGCTCTACACTGTTTTATACTCGATCTTTGTTGCTGCGATGGCCTTCGATAGTTCGATGGCTGTGTGCTCGGCCTCATTGACTGCTGAAACAGCCTGCCATAATTTGGCACTCAAATCTGTTTGTTGAATTAGCTTTACATATATTTCGTTACTTAGATCTGCTCGTCCAAATATCTTGCCATAGCTTTAGACATCGACCTAGGTATTTTTTTCTGGACTTCATAAAAAAGCATATATGTTTTTCCTGTAATATCTAGTAGAAGAACTAATTTGTATGTCTAACAGATGGACAGGACTTGGATAACTTCTGCTCGAAGATTCTCCGTTGCATATGTCGAGGGGGTTGAAAACTTCATGAACTTTATCAGAGCTGAGTACGGTGGTCCGAAATCAGATGTGCTCTGCCCGTGTAGCAGTTGTATGAATTCAGTTACAAGACCCCAGTCAACTGTGCAAAATCATCTACACTTGTATGGGATGTCGGTCACATATACTAGGTGGGTTCATCATGGTGAAGCTGTGAACGTCAATGTTATTGACTACGTGGAAGCAACAGATCACCATCTTGATCTGCCTGATGCTCAGGTGGAAGAGGAGGAGGAGGTGGTGGTGGTGGAGCCAGTGAGTTTGACCAACATTGAAACAATGCTACGAAATGCTCATGCATTCCGTGAAATTTCACCTGCAGAAGAAAAATGGTGGGCCCGCATGTTGGAACAATGCAACGTTGCTATCACCCCAGGAAATAAGCTGTCAGTATTCTCAGCTATGGTCACCTTTCTTTAGGTGAAGACATCTGAGCGGATGACCAACAAATCATTCGATGCAATGTTGGCTGCTTTCCGCGAATCTTTCCCAGATGTGTCTGAGCTACCACACACCTACAGTAAAATGAAGAATTTCCTTCGTGCAGTTGGAATTGGATATGATATGATCCATGTTTGTAAGAATAATTGTGTTCTGTTCCGGAAGGATTATGCCAACTTAAGTGAATGCCCGAAATGCAAATCATCAAGATGGAAAGATGGCGATGCTGTGAAGAGGTTTCCTCATAATGTTCTGAGACATTTTCCAATTACACCAAGATTGCAGAGGTTGTTTCATGATGCTAAAACAAGAGAGGATGTACTGTGGCATTCTAGGAACCAGGAGTACAGAGATCAGAATGTAATGAGCCATCCATATCATGGTAGTGAGTGGAAAAGCTTCAATGATAAACACAAAGAGCTTGCTGCTGACCCGAGAAACATTAGACTTGGCTTAGCTTCAGATGGATTTAACCCATTTAGCCACCAGAGCGCCACATATAGCATGTGGCCAGTGCTTGTTATCCCTTACAACATGCCTCCAAATGTCTGCACCAAAGAATCAAACTACATGCTGGCCTTGCTCATCCCAGGTCCAAAAAGTCCTGGAAAGGATTTTGATTTGTTCATGGAGCCTCTTGTGGAGGAACTTCAACAGCTATGGAAGGGTGTTCTCACTCGAGACCTATATAGCAGCCCACCAGCTGATTTCTTTCTGCGTGCTGTTATAATTTGGTGCATCCATGATTATCCGGCTTTGGGCACTATGTCAGGGCGAATGACACATGGTTACAATGCATGTGTTCGTTGTGACAGGAATCCGCTGTCATACACAATACTTAGCAAGATCTGTTACATTGGACACCGCTGTTTCCTTGCCAAGGACAAGCTGCTTCCTAGAAAATACCGAAGACATGTGTTCAATGCAAAGCATGAAAACCGTGATGCGCCAAAGAGGCTCATCGCTGATGAGTTGCAAGTGGAATTAGAGAAGGTCAGGCATATTACACCAGGAAACCATCCTGATAATGGTAGCAGGAAAAGGAAGCGTGGCATGGCAGAAGAGAGATTATTGTTTACCCGCAGGTCCACTTTGTGGGACTTGGAGTATTGGAAAGATTTGGATCTGCAACATAATCTTGATGTGATGCACATCGAGAAAAATATATGTGACAGCATTATCGGCACACTTCTTAATATTGAAGGCAAGACGAAAGATACCTTAAAATCTAGGATTGATTTGACACACCTGGGTATCAGACAGGATTTGCAGGTGCAAGATGAAGGTAAACCACGGGATATGGCACCAGCTGTGTACGTCTTGGACAAGGTAAAAAGAAAAGAATTATGCGAGGTCCTGTCACGTGTGAGATTCCCACATGGATTTGCTTCCAACCCTGAAAGGAGAGTCAGTGCAGATGGAAACAAGGTACAAGGGTTGAAAACTCATGACTGCCACGTCCTACTTCAAAGGGTTTTACCTGTTATACTTAGAGGATTGGGCTGCCCTGACTTATACAGAGCAGTTGCAGAGTTGGGAGAATTCTTCAGGGAACTCTGCAGTAGGAATATCAGGATAGATGCTTTTGAGCGTCTTAGAGACAAGATACCAACTATCCTATGCGACCTTGAGAAGATATATCCTCTAGCCTTCTTTGATGTGATGGTGCATTTGGCTATTCATCTACCTGATGAGGCACTACTTTGAGGTCCAGTATAGTATGGCTAGATGTACCCTATTAAAAGGCGGCTAGGCACTTTCAAGGGCTATGTTAGGAACAGAGCTAGACCCGAGGGTTCCATTGCAGAGGCCTACATTGCTACAGAAGCATTGACATTCTGCTCAAAATACATTGAAACAGCTGATCAGCTTAGCAAAGAGGTGGGTGAAGACAATCCCGGGCTCAATGTTTTCGATTATTCTGTTCGAGTTACAGGGAAGAGTCGACAAGAGGACAAACCTAAAGATTTGGACAAAATGATTTGGTATGTGTTGAATAACTGTCCTGAGATACTACCTTATATCAAGTAAGTGCAGTACTGCAGCTTATACATCGTAATCCACCAAACTTGCATCACATTCTTATATATTTATATGTTTGACACGATCACTATGTTGTGTAGCATCTACAAAGAGGAGTTACTACCGCAAAATCCAAGAAACATTGACAAATTGTTTATGGCAGGATTTGTGAAATGGTTCAAGAACCATGTAAGCTTTTGAAGTGCACTGTCAGTTTTTTTAATATATTGAGTACATAAGATGATCAACTTGTCTATTTTCTAACCATAGGTTCAGAAGATGCGGGTGGATGGGCAGGCAGTTGATGATGCCCTTTACTCACTAGCAATGGGTCCTGATACTCGGGTAAGACATTATGAATCTTGCGTTGTTGGAGATGTGCGCTACAACACCCTTGCACGAGACGAAGGCAGGAAGACACAAAACAGTGCCATCATGAGCATGGATACGTATGACAAAGAGACAACTGAAATGTATGCTAACATAACAGACATTGTTTAGTTGCAGTATATCTCCAGTTTCGAGGATCATCGGTGTGTGGTTCTGTTGTGCTGTCGTTGGTATAACCTGTTTTCCAGGATCACAAAACCCAGAGCTGATGATTATTTCAAATCCATCAATGTCAAGGCAGCGTACCGGGCCAACGAGCCTTTTATTTTGGCAAATCAAGCAACATAAATATTTTTCTTGGAAGACACATTTGCACGTAGCGATGACTAGAGAGTATTGCAAAGGTTTGAGCAGATGAATTCGTTTAATGAAGTTGCACAACAAGATGATGCTTACACTGCTCCTGATATACAAGATAACACATATGTTCCTAATATCTTTGAGAACCATCACGTCAATGACGCCAGCGAAAAGATTGCCTGTCATGCTGTGGACATACAAGAGTTGATCAAGAAGAAGCCAACGTTCGAGGACGTTGAGGACGAAGAAGAAGATGACACCGTGGGGAATTACGATTCAGACTGATACACATGGCGAAGATGTTGACGCTGCTGCTGCGGATGATGATTACATTGATTTTGTCGTATTTGCCTGTCAGAAGACGTTTTTTTATCTACTATGTGAAATTGTGTTTGCTATGACAACTGAAACCTGATGAACATGTTGTTTAGTATTTTGCTGTGAGAACATCACTTGTTATGTATGCTGATTTGTGTTTGGTGATTGTATGACAACTAAAACATGATGACATTGTTTTTTAGTTGTACTCATATTTGGTTGTGAAACTTGAATTTGATGACATAGTTTGCTGTTGGACTGCAATTTGCTCGACGTCTTCGAATGAGAACAAAGCTGACCCGACAGGGCCTCTTCTATTTATTTATTTATATGAGGAAAAGGGGATACCCCCTGATTTCCGTTAATAGAAATCATTAGATGTTCAAAACACTATGCCCAGCCTGCTACACAGGTTTCATTCATTACTAGTTTCAGCAAAGTGTTCATGTCGTAGCCACTGAATACATCATAAGTGCTACATACACTGCAAATAAAGAGACAATCATCCTACAAAGCACATCGAATTTGCCCATTATCTTCACAAGCTCTTTCATCTCCTCATTGCTGTCAAGGCCGTTCAGCAGCTGTTGCTTGGCCATGATCAGAGGAACTGCTTCTTTAACCTTCTGCTCTGCATCATCCTCTTCTATCGTTCCTTCAGTTACTTGTCCAACACCCCAACCTGCTAGTATTGGGATTCCTCGGCTAACCAAATAATCAGCGTAGTTGCATTCCCCCACATCAGCAACTTCCCTGAAATACAAATCACATGAATCTTCCCTTTTCTGCATGAATCAAATTGGTAGATCATCAACCAAACTATTAAAAAATCAGCAACTAAAAGCAGCAGAACAACACTTAAACATATTATTACCCCATGATTCGGGCATTTGTAGAAGACTCGGCCAGGGTTGCGGATTGTGGTTGAGACGCGACGGATGACTCTGCGTGATTTGCAGCAGTGGCACCACACCAACGGCAGTGGGCTGCGATGAGCAATCGGCTACGGTGCGCGTGCCGGCGAGGGTGTGATGAGACCCACAGGCGATGGTACGGGTTGCAATTTGGCGCATATCTGGTTGTTGCCTACTGAAGAGCAGGTGGACGAGCAGCCAGCGGACATGGTTGCTGCGGCCAGAGCTTCTGATGCTAGGCAGAGTAAGTAGAGAAGAGGAGAAGCGAACGTTGGATATGTCAGTTTCATTACTTGTAGAGTAGCATATCACCATATACAGTCATAGTCTAGGTTTGGATTCGAACCAGCTACAGGAGCACGTCTTTCTTTTTTTTATAAAACTCGGAAACATCTCTTTACTGGTACACTAGCTTGTTCTGTACGCCTTCCCAAGTCTTTGATTTTCTTTCCTTTTTTTGCGAGTACCTGATAGCTGGGACCCACCGGAAGGGCCTCTGTATTTCACGAAAAAACGTTCACCCCGCTGACATGTCGGACCCACCAGCTATATCTTCGCACGCAAGGAAGTGCCTCCTTATTATGCACAAAAAATGAATACCCCCCTGCTAGCTGGGACCCACCATAGTGGGAGGATGACTTGTGGGCCAACAAAGTTGACAGGGACGGAGGGCTTTGTCAACTTAGTCAATATGAACGATTCTAACTCCAGTGACCGTACGATGTCCATCCAACGGGCGTAGTGCTTCTTCAACCTCTGGTCTTCTTGCTCCAGCCGCCCAAAGCAGCGTCGGTCGTGTCGCATGCTCCTGCCTCCCGTGGACGGTTGTGCTGCCGCGGAGGCCTCACCGCCCCCTACTATTCCCACCGCTGGCCAGGCCCTGCGGCGACGGCAGCCTCACACCACAGCCGAACCAGTGAACCCTCGTACTCCTCTCCGCGCGGGCTTCCACTGCCGCGTCTTCCCCGGCTCCGCGTCGTCCCCTTCCTAGGCCTCGCCGTCGTCCACCGCCGTGGTGCTCTCCGCGCGGCGTGGTCAACGTGGTCAAGGAACGACTTCCATCGGAAGAGTATTGTACGTGGAGAGGCTGACAGCTGGGTCCACGGCCACAACCTAGTTTTTTGTGATTTGCCAAGTAAGTCGCTTTGTCAGGCCTGTTGGGCTGCAAATCTTTCAAGACGAGGAGAGCTTTCATTCGGCTGGCCGAGAAAATGGCCCATCAGTAATGAGAAATGGGCTGTACATTTTTAAAACACATCAAACCGGCAATTAGTTTCAAATATCTTTTTTTTCATTTCAAGATTTTAAATTACTTTAATTTTTATGCGTGGAGAATTTGTTGGATTTTATATTGATATACATTTATTTTTAAAATCAGTTTGAATGTGAGTCAAAATTTCGGGATTAAAAACAGTTCGGACTGCACCGAAATATGCAAAATTTCGTATAATTTTTTAACCATGGCCACAATTTGGGCTGTAATGCTAACAAAAAGAATATGGGCTCCAAAAAAACCTTAATAGTTAGCAAATGGGCTGTAAATTATTAGAAATAATGGCAGATGGGTTGTATGTTGTTTTCCATAGATTTGAGGCTTTCCTAAAAAAAGGATGACGCACAAGCAGTGACTGTTGGATGTCCATCCAACGACCATCGTGCTTCTTCAATCTCTGCTCTTCCTGCTCCAGTCGCTCAAACAGGCGCCGGTGGGACTGCCTGCTCCCTCCTCCCCGTGGTCGGCTCTGCTGCCGGTCAGGCCTCACCGCCCCACCGTACTCCCATCGCTGGCCTAGCCATCCCTCTACTCACCCACACCTGCTATTATTCTCCAGCGACGGCAGACGAACTAGTAAACCCTCATACAGTCGTACTCCCCTCCGCGTGGGAAACAACTACCGAGTTTTCCCTGCCTCTGTGTCGTTCCCTTCCTAGGCCTCGTTGTCGTCCACCGCCCTGGTGCTCTCGGCGCGGCCTGGTCAACGTGGTCAACGACCGACATGCATCTGAAGTGGACTGTACGTGGAGAGGCCGACAGCTGGGTCCATGGTCGCACGCAAGGAAATGCCTCCTTATTACGCGCAAAATAATGATTCCTCCACCTGACATCAGGGACCCACCGAAAGGGCCTCTGTATTTTGCGAAAAAAATGTTACCGCCGCTGATAGCTCGGACTCACCAGCTATATCTTCGCACGCAAGAAAGTGCCTCCTTATTACGCACAAAAAAATGAATACTCCCCCTGTTAGCTGGGACCCAGTATAGTGGCAGGCTGACTTGTGGGCCTACTAAGTTGACGGGGACGGAGGGCTTTGTCAACTTAGTCAATAATGCACGATTCTAGCTCCAGTGACCGTACGATGTCCATCCAACGGCCGTAGTGCTTCTTCAACCTCTGGTCTTCTTGCTCCAGCCGCCCAAACCAGCACCGGTCGTGCCTCGTGCTCCTGCCTCCCGTGGCTGGCTGCGATGCGGCTGAGGCCTCACCGCCCCCTACTACTCCCACCGCTAGCCAGGCCATCCCTCTACTCACCCACACCCCCTGTTACTCTGCGGCGACGGCAGCCTCACACCGTAGTGAACCAGCGCCCTCGTACTCCTCTACGCGTGGGCATGCACCGCCGCGTCTTCCTTGGCTCCGCTTTGTCCCCTTCCTAGGCCTCGCCATCGTCCACCGCCCTGGTGCGCTCGACGTGGCGTGGTCAACGTGGTCAAGGAACGGCTTCCATTGAACGTGGACTGTATGTGAAGAGGCTGACAGCTGTGTCCACGGCCGCAGCAAGGAAGTTCCTCCTTATTACGTCGAAAATAATTATTCCTCCACCTGATAGCAGGGACCCATCGGACAGGCCACCAGTATTTTGCGAAAAAAATCGTTTCCCCCTGACTACTGGGACCCACCGGACGGGCCACCGTATTTCGCGAAAAAACGTTCCCCCCGCTGTCAGCTCGGACCCACCGGAAGTGCCTCCTTATTACACATAAAAAAATGAATACTCCTCCGGCTAGCTGGGACCCACCTTGGTGGGAGGCTGACTTGTGGGCCTACTAAGTTGACGGGGACGAAGGGCTTTGTCAACTTAGACAATATGAACGATTCTAGCTCCATTAACCGTACGATGTCCATCCAACGGCCGTAGTGCTTCTTCAACCTCTGGTCTTCTTGCTCCTGCCGCCCAAAGCAGCGCCGATCGTGCTGCATGCTCCTGCCTCCCGTGGCCGGCTGTGCTGCCGCGGAGGCCTCACTGCCCCCTACTATTCCCACCGCTGGCCAGGCCCTGCGGCGACGGCAGCCTCACACCGCAGCCGAACAAGTGAACCCTCGTACTCCTCTCCACGCGTGCGCGGGCTTCCATTGCCGCGTCTTCCCCGTCTCCCCGTCGTCCCCTTCCTAGGCCTCGCCGACGTCCACCGCCCTGGTGCTCACAGCGCGGCGTGGTCAACGTGGTCAAGGAACAACTTCCATCGGACGTGGACTCTACGTGGAGAGGCTGATAGTTGGGTCCACGGCGGCAGCAAGGAAGTGCCTCCTTATTACGCGGAAAATAATGATTCCTCCACCTGACGGCAGGGACCCACCGGACGGGCCACCGTATTTTGCGAAAAAAACGTTTCCCCCCTGACTGCTGGGACCCACCAGCTACACCTTCGCACGCAAGGAAGTGCCTGACAGTCGGGACCCACCTGGTCGAAGCGTATGTAGCGTTGTCATTCTGGTCGCGAACGTGTATGTACATATATACTGGTGGATGCAAAGGCACACACGTGTTGTAGTAGAGGCGCGCACGTAGCATGTACACATTCATACAGCGGCCAGGGTGCAAGAAAGAAAATACGGCCACGTATGTGTACATACGAGCGGGGTCTCGAATGCCTACTCGCGCATACGTACGGCGAGGGATCGTGTACATGGCTGGGTTGGAACGGAGAAACAGCGTCGTTGTCGTGTTCATGGGGAGGCAACGGAATGCGTCATGTTCATCGGGAGGCAACGCGGCTGGGTCGGAACGGAATGCGTGGTCGTGTTCATCGGGGGGGCTTGGACGAAAGAGGCGATGGAAACGAGGCCTGGCGTACCACACAACGGAGGAAACAGACCTCCTACGGTCGAAACGGGGGTCCTGTTGATCGGGAGGGGTGTGGCGTACCGCAAAACGGAGGAAACGGACCTCCTACAGTTGAAACGGGGGTCCTGTTGATCGGGAGGGGTGTGGCGTACCGCAAAATGGAGGAAACGGACCTCCTACGGTCGAAACAGGGGTCCTGTTGATTGGGAGGGGTGTGGCGTACCGCAAAACGGAGGAAACGGACTTGTGTTGGAGCGCTACGGTCGAAACGGGGGTCCTGTTCATCGGGAGGGGTGTGGCGTACCGCAAAACGGGACTCCACAGGATATTCTTCATCTCCACCGTCGACCCCCTCCAGCCTCCACGAGCTATTGTTCATCCACCATCGACCTCCTCCAGCCTCCATGGGCTCCTGTTCATCCAGCCTCCACCGCGCGCTACTCCACCGGCTACTGTTCAACCACCCCTGCACCGTCTACTGTTCATCCAGCCCTCCACACCACTGGGTCCTGTTCAACCACCCCTCCATGGGCACCCCTCCACTGTCTACTGTTCATCCTGCAGTCCACACCATGGGGTCCTGTTCATCAACCCCTCCACGGGAACCCCTCCACCGTCTACTGTCCAACCAGCCCTCCACCACACCACGGGGTCCTGTTCATCCAGAGGCAACGCCACCGCTCACTGTTCATCCAAACTCCCCTGCAACGCTCACTGTTCATCCCATCAATCGACTTCAGTTAGCAGCAGTAGCCAAGGAATCTCTCAATCGAGTTCAGTTAACAGCCATCGATCGATCGCTCAGGTTCAGTAACGCGTAGCCTGCAGTGCAATCGCTCGGGTTCAGTTAGAGCCCAACGCCTCGCTCGGGTTCAGTTAGAGCCAACGCCTCGCACACACGTGCGTACGTGTACGAGAGAAACGCGCATCGCTCGGCCCCCGACCTCCCACCGTAACCGGGAACTCCTCGAAATGTTCCTCCCCCTTGCTTCTACCACGGTTTTTTCCGTCATGGACGGCCCAAAGAATGTCATGCAGCTGCGTCTCCGGCCCGCCCAGGACGAAAAGCCCATTTTCTGTCATGATTTTTTGTCATAGAAGTGGGAGCCCACCACATCTATGATGATACCGGGTTTTGTCACAATTATCGGCATAGAATTGTCATATGTATGACAGAAAAAAATTGGTTTGGCCAAAATGTCGTGGATGTGTCTTTTTTTTGTAGTGTACAGTGTGTTTGGTGGGCCACAAAACTTTGGCAAGTGGATGGACGTGCATTCAGCTCCATCTTGTCCCACTGAGGTAATCAAGCATGTTTATTTGTTTTTTGAATGATATTTTCTTGCATTTGATTTCTCTTTACGGTTGTTTTGCCTTATTTTTCTTATGCACGTGTTTCTAATATGTTTGGTAATTGTTACTTTTTGTTTTTTGATCAGACGAGGGAACCTGTTGAACCTAGTCGGGCAGTTTGCTTCCGGCATGACCAGCTTGCTTGGGAAGTTGGTAGAGGGTTGGACAACACTTAATGGTTCTCATAGCGACACGGTTGCGAGGGAGTTCACATCATTTGTTGGAGAATCGACACATCGACGAACTAGCTGCCGTGGCCGGTACGACTACAACAGCTCTCAGGAGCTCCCTGACACACAAGAGGAGCTAGGTGGAGATGGTTTTGGTGGCGTGGATGCTGGTCTCAACAAGGACGGTGACAATGACATGGAGAATGTGCCACATGACACTGACTGATACGTCCATTTTGCATCATATATTCTTACTGTTATTTATAATGTTTTTATCCATAATAATAATTTTTGGAGTAATTCTAATGCCTTTTCTCTCATAATTTGCAAGGAACACACCAAGAGGGAGAATTCTGGTAGCTGGAAATCTGGACCTGGAAAAGCTACGCCAGGCCACCTATTCTACACAAATCCAAATGAGCTAAAACTTCACGGAGATTTTTTATGGATTATTTAAGAAATACTAGAGCCAATAAACACTAGAGGGGGCCACCAGGTGGGCACAACCCACCTGGGCGCGCTAGGCCCCCCAAGTCCGCCCTGGTGGGTTGTGGCCTCCTCGGCCCACCTCCGGTGCCCATCTTCTGGTATGTAGGTCATTTTGACCTAGAAAAATAAGGAGGATACTTTCGGGACGAAGCGCTGCCGCCTCGAGGTGGAACTTGGGCAGGATCACTTTTGCCCTCCGGCGGAGCGATTCCGCCGGGGGAACTTCCCTCCCGGAGGGGGAAACCATCGTCATCATCATCACCCAACTCTCCCATCTTGGGGAGCTCAATCTCCATCAACATCTTAAATAGCACCATCTCTTCTCAAACCCTAGTTCATCTCTTGTGTTCAATCTTGTTACCGAAACTATAGATTGGTGCTTGTGGGTGACTAGTAGTGTTGATTACATCTTGTAGTTGATTACTGTATGGTTTATTTGGTGGAAGATTATATGTTTAGATCCATTATGCTATTTAATACTCCTCTGATCATGAACATGTTTATCATTTATGAGTAGTTACTTTTGTTCTTGAGGTCATGGGAGAAATCATGTTGCAAGTAATCGTGTGAACTTGATATGTATTTGATATTTTGATAGTATGTATGTTGTTATTCCCTTAGTGGTGTCATGTGAACGTTGACTACATGACACTTCACCATATTTGGGCCTAAGGGAATGTATTGTGGAGTTGCAATTAGATGGTGGGTTGGGAGAGTGACAAAAGCTTAAACCCCAATTTATGCGCTATTTCGTAAGGGACCAATTGGATCCAAAAGTTTAATGTTATGGTTAGAATTTATTCTTAATACTTTTCTCATAGTTGCGGATGCTTGCGGGAGGGTTAATCATAAGTAGGAGGTTTGCTCAAGTAAGAAAAACACCTAAGCACCGGTCCACCCACATATCAAATTATCAATGTAGCGAACACAAATCAAACCAACATAATGAAAGTGACTAGATGAAATTCCCGTGTACCCTCAAGAACACTTTGCTTATCATAAGAGACCGTTTTGGCCTGTCCTTTGCCTTAAAAGGATTGGGATACCTTGCAGCACTTTTGTTACTACTATTGTTACTTGCTCGTTACAAATTATCTTGCTATCAAACTACTCCGTTACTTACAATTTTTGCACTTGCAGACATTACCTTGCTAAAAACTACTTGTCATTTCCTTCTGTTCCTCGTTGGGTTCGACACTCTTACTTATCGAAAAGAGCTGCAATTGATCCCCTATACTTGTGGGTCATCAAGGCTATTTTTTGACGCCGTTGCCGAGGAGTGAAGCGCCTTTGGTAAGTAGCATTTGGTAAGGAAACATTTATATAGTGTGCTAAAATTTATTGTCATTTGGTAAGAAAACAATCCTTTGAGGGGTTTGTTCGGGGTATCTTCACCTCGTACAGAACCACAATTATCAACCCCTCAACCTACTGCACCTACTAAAAATATTGAATATGGAATTCCTTCGGGTATGATAGAACAACTGCTAGCTAATCCTTATGCAGGAGATGGAACCAAACATCCTCATGTGCACTTGATATATGTAGAACAAATTTGTGGATTTTTAAGCTTCCAGGTTTACCCAGGGATGAAGTGATGAAAAAGGTGTTCCCTTTATCTTTCAAGGGAAAAGCATTG
Organism: Triticum urartu; assembly: GCF_056163025.1. Lineage (NCBI taxonomy): Eukaryota > Viridiplantae > Streptophyta > Magnoliopsida > Poales > Poaceae > Triticum > Triticum urartu. The sequence goes on along the minus strand of NC_141877.1, from coordinate 155,247,198 downwards.
GCATGGTATAGGCTATGTGACGATATTGGATCATGGAATTGGAATCGTTTGAAATTGGAGTTCCACCAAAAAATTATCCTATGCATCTAGTTCATCGTGATCGGAATTATATATATAATTTTTGACCTCGTGAAGGAGAAAGTATCGCTCTAGCTTGGGGGAGGCTTAAGTAAATGTTATATTCATGCCCCAATCATGATCTCTCAAGAGAAATTATTATCCATAATTTTTATGCTCGGCTTTCTCGTAATGATCAAACCATGCTTGATACTTCTTGTGTTGGTTCATTTATGAAGAAGACTATTAAATTCCAGTGGGATATTTTGGAAAGAATTAGACGCAACTCTGACGATTGGGAACTCGACGAAGATAAAGAGTCAGGTATTAAATTTAAGTATGATTGTGTTAAATCTTTTATGGATACTGAGGCTTTTCAAAAGTTTAGCACTAAATATGGACTTGACTCTGAGATAGTAGCCTCCTTTTGTGAATCATTTGCTACTCATCTTGAACTCCCTAAGGAGAAGTGGTTTAAATATCACCCACTTATTAAAGAAGAAATTAAAGAACCAGTACCGGTTAAAGAAGAAACTACACTTTATAATGTTGATCCAGTTGTTCCTTCTGCTTATATTGAGAAACCACCTTTCCCTGTTAGGATTAAGGAACATGCTAAAGTTTCAACTATTGTTAAGAAAAGCTATATTAGAACACTTAAACCTGATGAACAAATTAAAGTTGAACCTAGTATTGCTATGGTTAAAGATCTCCTAGAAGAACATATGGATGGGAATGTTATTTACTTCTGTGAAGAAGCTGCTAGAATTGCTAAACCTGATAAAAGAGATAAACATAGACATATTCTTGGCATGCTTGTTATTTCAGTTAAAATAGGAGATCACTGTTATCATGGTTTATGTGACATGGGTGCTAGTGTGAGTGCTATTGCTTACACTTTATATGAAGAAATCATGAAAGACATAGCACCTGCTGAGATAGAAGAAATAGATGTTACTATTGAACTTGCTGTTAGTTTGTGACGCCTGGATAGTTAAGCTACAGTAAACCTCTGCTAATGAGTCCATGTCACCACGATTACTGTTGTTAGCTTCATGATGATTCAACCTCATTCGAATTCAAATTCAAAATCAAGTCAAACGATAAAAGTTTTCAAATGTTAAAACTAAAATGTTCGGAGTGAGCCAAATAATACATAGGTAATTATGGTGGAGAAATCACACCTTTATAAAATGTTTAAACACTCTAAAATGAATAAAGTAGTAGCAATAATAATTGTTTAAATGCTTTTAAAATGATAAACAATTTCAAAACTATTTTATTTCAGTGCTAAGTTGTTTGTGGCTATGGCATAATTTGCAACATCTATTTGGGTGCCACTTTAGTATTTTACCAAAACTAAAAATAAAAGAAAACTAAAAATAAACAAAAGAGAAATAAAAATAGAAAACCCCCCCTGGCCAACTGGGCTACAACCGAGTCGGCCGGCCCACCGGCCCAACTACGGCCCTGGGCTATATGGCCTGCCGACGCTCAAACCCTAGCCTCTCCCCTCCCCGATCCCCTCTCACCCCCCTCGCCCCTGGATCTGGGCGGCGCCCATCCCGTCGCCTCGCACGACCCCCCCCACTCCTCCCGCACGAACCCCCCCCACTCCCCTACGATCTCCACCCTCTCCCTCCAACGCTGCCAGGGGAGAGCCCCGTGTGCGACCCCCCACCTCTCTCGCTCATTGTCACGCCCCCCACCCCCGATCTGAACTGGGGCTCGGCCCTAACACCTCCCGTCGCCCTCGCCGTGACGCCGCCGCTCGAGGGCATCATCACCGTCGCCACCACCGACCGCCCCGGCACCACTTGCCCTAACGTTGCCTCGCCGCCTCATCCGCACCATCGACGCCTGATCCCGCGCCCCCGACGTTGGCGCCCATCCCCGTTGCCTCCTCGCCCCTTCTTCTTCGTCACGCGATGCCCTCCTGAGGCCTCTGCCTCGCCGTCGCCGACCAACGTCGTCATCCCCGGAAACGCATCCCCGGCCCCTCCCCGAGCCGACTTGTGCACAACTATAGGCCCCGGTGAGGCCTCGTCCGTCTTCGCTCCTTTCCCCTGTGATCTGGTCGCCGTAGGTCGCCTCCCGCACCCTCCCCCCCCCCCCCCCCGCTCCGGCCACCTCTTGCCCCGGACGCACCCGGCCACGCACATCGCTCTCTGGACGTGCCCAGGCGCGCGCGCGCCACCACCCGCGCCTCTGTCCGCTCCCGCTCGAGCCCACCGATGGCTGCGTCGTCCGCTGCTTTCCCCCGACGCCGCTTTCGACCGCACCGCAACCGCCTCCCCGCCCGCTACCCAACGTGCCCCGCCGCACCTGTTTCTGTCGCCAGAAACGGCCGGCCAGCGAGCCCTGCTGTGGCCGTTGGTGCGCTCCAGCGCCCGCACGCCCGTGGCCATGCGGGCGGGCGCCCGCACCTGTTTCGCCCGTCGCCCGATTGGCCCCAGTAGGCCACTGACCGCTTGGCCCTGGTCCCTATTTAAGAAAAAGAATTAAAAAATTATAATAATAAAAATAATTAATTAACTAATTAATTTTGATTAATTAAACTAAACAACTAATTAAACTAATTAATCATGATTAGTTAGTCTAGTCAATGACGAATGGGACCCACACGTCAGTTTGACCAGTCAACACCCCTGTTGACTGCTGACGTCATGTTGATGTCAACAAACACTATTCTGGATAATGTTGAATTAAAATAATTAAGTAAATGCTAAAAATGATTTAAATCTTTTAAAATCAATATAAAATAAACGTAGCTCGGATGGGAAAACTTTATACATGAAAGTTGCTCGAAACGACGAGACGAATCCGGATACACAGCCCGTTTGTCCGCCACGCATCCCTAGCATAGCAAACACGCAACATTCCCCCTCTGATTCATCTGTCCAAAAACGCTAAACATTAGGGATACTTTCCCGGAAGTTTCTCCCCTTTGTCGGTATCACCTATCCCTGCGTTAGATCACCCCCGGCACCGTGTATTTCCTTGTTATGTTTTGTTGTATTCCCCCTCCGTTGATTTTTTCCGGTAGACCCGAGAGTGCCGACGACCGCAGTTCGACTACGGTGTAGATGACCCCTCCTTCTTGCCAGAGCAACCAGGCAAGGCCCCCCCCTTGATCACCAGATATCGCCTACTCTTCTCTCTACTGCTTGCATTAGGGTAGTGTAGGATGTTACTGGTTTTTGTTAATCATATCCTGATGCATAGGTTGTCATTATTGCTACAGTTATTGATACCTTACCTGCAATCCTAAATGCTTAGTATAAGATGCTAGATTATCATCAGTGGCCCTACATTCTTGTCCGTCTGCCATGCTATACTATCGGGCCGTGATCACTCGGAGGTGATCACGGGTATATACTTATATACATATTATATGATACCTGTGGTGACTAAAGTCGGGTCGGCTCGTAGAGTACCCGCGAGTGATTCACGGATTGGGTCCGAAAGCACGTTTGTCACGACGGCCCTCTGAGTGAATCTTTGTGGTGGAGCGACAGGGTAGGTTGAGACCACCTAGGAGAAAGGTGGGCCTGGCCCTGGTCGGCATCCGCGGTTATTTCAAAATAACACGCTTAACAAGATCTTGGTATTTGATCTGAGTCTGGCCAGTGGCCTATACGCACCAACCAACTACGCAGGAACAGTTATGGGCACTCGTCGTCGTGGTATCAGCCGAAGCCTTCGTGACGTCAGCGACTAAGCGGCGCGCGGCGGATTGGACTGGAATGCCTGCTCTTGTATTAGGGAGGCTAGGTCTACTTCCGGCCGCCCACGCGATGTGCAGGTGTGCAATGGGCGATGGGCCCAGACCCTTGCGCCATAGGATTTAGACCGGCGTGCTGACCTCTCTGTTGTGCCTAGGTGCGGCTGCGACGTGTTGATCTTCCGAGGCCGGGCATGACCCAGGAAAGTGTGTCTGGACAAAGGGGATCAAGCGTGTTAGGAAATGTGGTGCACCCCTGTAGGGAAGTTTATCTATTCGAATAGACGTGTCCCTCGGTAAAAGGACGACTCGGAGTTGTACCTTGACCTTATGACAACTAGAACCCGATACTTAATAAAACACATCCTTCCAAGTGCCAGATACCACCGGTGATCGCTCTCTCATAGGGCGACGAGGGGAGGATCGTCGGGTAGGATTATGCTATGTGATGATACTTGGTGAACTTACCATCTACTCTCTTCTATATGCTTCAAGATGGAGGCTGCCAGAAGCATAGTCTTTGATGGGACTAGCTATCCCCCTCTTATTCTGGCATTCTACAGTTTAGTCCACATATGCTATCCTTTTCCATTTGATACCAATGCATACATATGTAGTGTAGCTCCTTACTTGCGAGTACTTTGGTGAGTACTCACGGTTGGCTCCCCCTTTTCCCCCTTTCTATACCCGATTGTTGCAACCAGACGATGTAGTCCAGGAGCCAGACGCCACCGTCGATGACGACTCCTACTACACTGGAGGTGCCTACTACTACGTGCAGGCCGCTAACGACGACCAGGAGTAGTTTAGGAGGATCCCAGGCGGGAGGCATGCGCCTCTTTCGATCTGTATCCTAGTTTGTGCTAGCCATCTTATGGAAACTTGTTTAACTTATGTTTGTACTCAGATAATGTTGCTTCTGCTGACTCGTCTACGATCGAGCTCTTGTATTCGAGCCCTCGAGGCCCCTGGCTTGTAATATGATGCTTGTATGACTTATTTTATTTGTAAAGTTGTGTTGTGATATCTTCCCGTGAGTCCCTGATCTTGATCGTACACGTTTGCGCGTATGATTAGTGTACGGTCAAATCGGGGGCGTCACAAGTTGGTATCAGAGCCGACTACCTGTAGAAATCCCCCTTCTACACTCCTTGGCCGAAGTCGAGTCTAGACATTGCAAAAGTTTTTACTAACATGGTTGTGTGTCTTACGGGCCCACATCACCATTTGGGTGGTATTAGGATCTCTTATTCCTCGTCTATACTACGGGACTCTGATCTCTCTTCTATTTGGGTTAAATGAATTTTGCTAAATCTAACATTAGGATCTCATGATCGCTTTCACCCGGAGAGCACCTTATTAACGATGATCGTCTGCTGCACTAGAAGATTTCGAAGACACTCTCCGATATTCTTTCGAGACCTTATGTCTGTTGCTTTTGCAATTCCCTACCACTGAAATATCCCTATGGATAAATGCTTACACCTGTCGTTCTTGCTTTTGTCCCCAGTTGCCCTTGTTATTACAAGATACCCTGAAATACTCGTTGTTGTTCCGGGAATACTTTGTGCCTTCTGCCTTGCAGTTATTTCCCGCCTGACTACCCTTACGGATAATTTATCGCACTTATCAAGTATCCGCTCATCTTCAGTCGATTCATGTATTTCACAAAAGTCTTCGAAATACCATTCGACCCCCGAAAATCCTCAACAGCCTATTGCTCTTGAAATTCTTGCTTGCTTGCATTATGATTAACCTCATTAGTCCGGTAATCTTATTGGCATCCTTAGTCATTATCAGTTTGAGTCTGTTGAATCAATATGTTGCGAATGCTTGCATTCCTTAATCAGATCCTTCATTTCGTCCTTCCGGCTCAGACGTCATTTTAAACATGAGTTGGATCTCGACCAATCAAATTGTCATCGATTGTACCTCTAAGGCTATTCAACTTATCCATCCCTAATCAGAGCATTGCTTCTGATCCCTTGTCTTGGAATTCATAATTCCTTTGCATTTGAGCTTTGAGTTAGTCAGTTGTTTCTATAATCTGGTCCCCTTGCATTCTTTCTTCCTCTAGTTGAGTACCAATACTCACATCATATCCCTTATGGACCACCAGATCCTTTGTTGGATTTTGTTCGACATCGTCCTTCATATTCATTAAACATTGTGATCTTTTCTTCGGATACATAATGCCTTTGGTAAATTGTATCCCCTGCTTTTGTCAACCATGCTCTGCTCCGGAACTTGAGTTATTCGCTCCTGAAGTTGGGGGTATGTGTTCATAAGATGCCCCGATGGGTTAAACCTATGCCTTCCTTACTATGTGTGAACCGGAAAGATTTCACGGGTCTTAATTCTCTAGTATTGCACCAGGTAAAATTTTCAACAACTAATGTCAATTTCGAAAAGCGAGAGGTGAATGGAAGGTTATACATTGAAGAAGTGGGAGTCGACCTTGAACTTTGTATTCATGCCCATGGACACGATGTATATCCTATCATGGAGGCTTCTTGTAATAATAACTATTCCCTTGATATAATATCATTTGGTATCTGTGAATTGGTCCTTTGCAATCATGGTTCCGGTCATATTTTCTCCTTGATTCCAGTTCTTGGACTAGTTTAAGCACTTATCTTCTGCAGAGCAGTACCCTACCCCAACCTCTACTTTGATCTGTCGTCGACTATTACCCCTGATATCTCGAGATAATCTTGGAACTGCATATCTTCTTATGAGTTCTTCATCAAGTACAATATTCTCACTGATTACAATTTTTCATGGGCTCTAAGTTATTAAACACTCAAAGACACCGATAACTAAACCAAGTCTGCACTACGGTTCAACAACTCTTGATAATCTTCTTTATGTACGAGTTTGTACCCGATCACGCCATTCATAGCTTGTATGGCTATATCATTGTCATGACGATTTTAACTGTGCTACCTGGTCCTTATTCTTAGAGCACCACTTTCGACGATGAGCTAAGCTTATGTCGATTTTCCTTGTCATACCATTTCACCTTGAATAGCAAGCTTGATTTCGAGTTTGTGTCTTACTTGTGGTTCCATTAACCTCGCTTCATCATTCCTTTGACTTGATGTCATCGCCGATTGATTACATCTTCAGGAGATCCCTCGACAAATGTGTCATGATCATCATCAACATTCTGAGCTCTTCCAAAATATCTATTGAATTCTTCATGGGAAATACTATCCTTGTCCCTCGATGATTTGTGTTATCACCGACAACATTATTGCTTTCCCTCCAACACAAACTTGTTCGTTTTTTGTGTTATACCTGGAGATCCGTGCTATACAACAATTATTATTCTTTACCTTGGAGTATGGCCATCTTTTATGTCAAGAATGTCGTGAGAATTTCACCACCTCCTGAGAATTCTTCATACAAGTAATACTTATCACCATCACCATTCCTTCTTGGTCCTCGTGTTGTTCCTAACCGGAATACCGACAAATGAACTATGATCTGTGAATTCAAAACTTCTAGCAACCCTATTGCTTTGAACCAATGCTTGCTCGTGGATGTTCTCCTCGAGCATACAACATTATATCATTTGATTTGACAAATGTTATCTCCTTGTTCACATAAGTGTGGAAATCCAGCTTTTGAATATCTCAATGAATTTTTGCTGAGTCAATCAGCCACCTCCTCACCTCTCCTTGATTTAATGATGAACTCTTGTTTGGAACTCGCTTCCATAGTTCAATTCCTGAGAATCCTACAATGTCATCTCGACAATTTGTGTTGCACCTTTCTTCTCAGTCATCCTGAGTCTGAGTTATCCTCACACCAATCAGATCTGAATCTCGGTCAGATATGATGGTTGGAACATATTTCCAAGAGTTATAAAATTGGTATTTATGTGACACTGTAAGGTGATATCGTTCCTAGCACACCTGGCCGGAGGCCTATTGTTATAGATTCCTTTTCAGCAAGGTTATCCATTCTTCCATGAGGAAATTGTAAGACTTATTCTACAAGTTATTCCTGATGGATCCTTTGTGTTTCCATAGTCTGATCTTCACCTGATGACCATGTCAATACTATCTCAAAGCATGTCTATGTTACTCTGATTTTCAACAAGAACATTTGAAGCCCAATGCTAAATGTTTCCTGCTCAATTATCCAAACACCACTGTATGGGTAATGTCATGAAATTTCTCTCCCCTTACCTAAAGAGTTTTCTACATTATATCCTGTCATGGATATCATGCTCTGCTTGTCCCTGGGAAGGATATACCCCTGAAATATGTGCTTAAACACATTTTCCTTTCCATTGTTCTGTTACTCTGATAAACACCTTTTCCTTTCCATTGTTTTATTTAGCCTTTCTTGTGATCTATATGACCTAAGCAGTAATATTCTCCTTCTTATGTAAACACCTCGGTGTACAACTCTATCAATAAGACCCTATTACTATTGTTGATGACATTCCGGTAGCCACCGATGGACGGGAACTTTGCCTATTGGTCCACCTCGTTCAACGAGCAGGAAAATGGTTCTCCTCGTCCCTCGCCCTTGGTACCTACGTTGTTGCCGACATAATCGACAGGCTACCCTCTAACATGTCTTGCTTGCATGATCACGCAAGACGTCTCCACCCATCCAACTTTTAACCCACATGGTGGGCCCGTAACCCACAGTTCCACAGGATTGAAACCCGACTCTCCTGTACAACCCTGTTTCTAATGGTTACTCCTCGTTCTTGACTTCGTATGTAATTCACGGGCCACCTGCATACTGATCTATTCTGGTATCAGATGCAACACTTATTCGAGTTGCACTGAGCCCCTTCCACACCCTGTTTCAGACATCGAACGATTGCCTATCCGTTTGAAACTTCCCATGATACCTCCTTACTTGGCTCTCAATATTTTCTTAAGTTTCAATTTGAGAGTTACTTCCGCCACCTTCCCCGATGTTATCGACTAGATAGTCGACCTTGCAGAGGTCTGTTCTCCTGAAATACCCACCCTTTATTCTTTCGTAAGTACGATGGAGTTCCCGAAGAAAGGATGTACACTTCATCATGATGACCTGAAATAGAGAATTGAAGACATCAATGAAAGGGATTAACTTCTTCAAGAAGAGCAGCCAAGACCGAGAAGATTTGTTAGCATTTCGTAACCAGACTTTTCCCCCTTACTCTTCCTCTTAAATCTCAGGATGAGATTTCTTGTAGTGGAGGAGAGTTGTGACACCCGGATAGTTAAGCTACAGTAAACCTCTGCTAATGAGGCCACGTCACCACGATTACTGTTGTTAGTTTCACGATGATTCAACCTCGTTCAAATTCAAATTCAAAATCAAGTCAAACGATAAAAGTTTTCAAACGTTAAAACTAAAATGTTCGGAGTGAGCCAAATAATACATAGGTAATTATGGTGAAGAAACCACACCTTTATAAAATGTTTAAACACTCTAAAATGAATAAAATAGTAGCAATAATAATTATTTAAATGCTTTTAAAATGATAAACAATTTCAAAACTATTTTATTTCAGTGCTAAGTTGTTTGTGGCTGTGGCATAATTTGTAACATCTATTTGGGTGCCACTTCAGTATTTTACCAAAACTAAAAATAAAAGAAAACTAAAAAGAAACAAAAGAGAAATAAAAATAGAAACCCCCCCTGGCCAACTGGGCTACAACCCAGCACCAGCCCAACTGTGCCCCTGGCCTATATGGCCTGCCGACGCTCAAACCATAGCCTCTCCCCTCCTCGATCCCCTCTCACCCCCCTCGCCCCCTGGATCTGGACGGCGCCCATCCCGTCACCTCGCATGATCCCCCCCACTCCTCCCACATGAACCCCCCCCCACTCCCCCACGATCTCCGCCCTCTCCCTCTACGCCGCCAGGGGAGAGCCCCGCGTGCGACCCCCCACCTCTGTCGCTCATTGTCACGCCACCCCCCTCCCCCGAACTGAACTGGGGCTCGGCCCCAACACCTCCCGTTGCGCTCGCCGTGACGCTGCCGCTCGAGGGCCTCGTCACCGTCACCACCCCGACCGCCCCGACACCATTTTCCCTGACGTCGCCCCGCCGCCTCGTCCGCACCATCGACGCCTGATCCCGCGCCCCCAACGCTGGCGCCCATCCCCGTCACCTCCTCGCCCCTTTTTCTTCGACGCGCGATGCCCGCCTGAGGCCTCTGCCTCGCCGTCACCGACCAACGTCGTCCTCGCCGGAAACTCATCCCTGGTCCCTCCCCGAGCTGACTTTTGCACAACTACAGGCCCTGGTGAGGCCTCGTCCGTCTTCACTCCGTTCCCCTGTGATCCGGTCGCCGTAGGTCACCTCCCGCACCACCCCTGCTCTGGCCACCTCTTGCGGTCACCGCCCCGCACGCGCCCGTGGCCATGCTCGCGCCCCGGACGCACCCCGGCCGCCCACGCCGCTCCCTGGACGTGCCCAGGCACGCGCTCGCCGCCACCCGCGCCTCTGTCCGCTCCCGCCAGAGCCCACCGATGGCTGCGCCGCCCGCTGCTTTCCCTCGATGCCGCTTTCGACCGCACCGCAACCGCCTCACCGGAAATGGCCGACCGGCGAGCCCTACCATGGTCGTCGGTGTGCACCTGTTTCGCCCGTCGCCCGATTGGCCCCAGTAGGCCACTAACCACTTGGCCCGCCCCCCTGTTTAAAAAAAGAATTAAAAATTATAATAATAAAATTAATTAATTAATTAATTAAAGAATTAATTAACTTAATTAATTTTGATTAATTAAAATAGACAACTAATATAACTAATTAATCATGATTAGTTAGTCTAGTCAATGACGAACGGGACCCACATGTCACTGCTGACGTCATGCTGACATCAGCAAACACTACTCTGGATAATGTTGAATTAAAATAATTAAATAAATGCTAAAAATGATTTAAATATTTTAAAATCAATATAAAATAAACCATAGCTTGGATGGGAAAACTTTATACATGAAAGTTGCTCAGAACGACGAGACGAATCCGGATACACAGCCCGTTCGTCCGCCACGCATCCCTAGCATAGCGAACACGCAACTTTCCCCCTCCGGTTCATCTGTCCGAAAACGCAAAACACCGGGTATACTTTCCCGGATGTTTCTCCCCTTTGCCGGTATCACCTATCCCTGCGTTAGATCACCCCCAGCACCGTGTATTGCCTTGTTATGCTTTGTAATGCTTTGATTGCTCTATTATTTATTATATTCCCCCTCCGTTACTTCTTTCCGGTAGACCCAGAGACTGTCGGCGACCCCGGTTCGACTACGGTGTGGATGACCCCTCCTTCTTGCCAGAGCAACCAGGCAAGCCCCCCCCCCCCACCTTGATCACCAGATATCGCCTACTCTTATCTCTACTGCTTGCATTAGAGTAGTGTAGCATGTTACTACTTTCTATTAATCATGTCCTGATGCATAGCCTGTCATTGTTGCTACAATTATTGATAACTTACCTGCAATCCTAAATGCTTAGTATAGGATGCTAGATTATCATCAGTGGCCCTACATTCTTGTCTGTATGCCATGCTATACTATTAGGCCGTGATCACTCGGGAGGTGATCATGGGTATATACATATTATATGATACCTGTGGTGACTAAAGTCGGGTCGGCTTGTAGAGTACCCGCGAGTGATTCACGGATTGGGTCCGAAAGGACGTTTATCCCGACGGCCCTCTGAGTGAATCTTTGTGGCGGAGCGGCACGGTAGGTTGAGACCACCTAGGAGAGAGGTGGGCCTGGCCCTGGTCGGCGTCCGCGGTTATTTCAAAATAACACGCTTCATGAGATCTTGGTATTTGATATGAGTCTGCCCACTGGCCTGTACACACTAACCAACTACACAGGAATAGTTATGGGCACTCGACGTCGTGGTATCAACCGAAGCCTTCGTGACGTCAGCGACTGAGCGGCACGCGCCAGATTGGACTGGAACGCCTGCTCTTGTATTAGGGAGGCTAGGCGTGCTTCCGGCCGCCCACGCAACATGCAGGTGTGCAATGGGTGATGGGCCCAGGCCCCTGCGCCATAGGATTTAGACCGGCGTGTTGACCTCTCTGTTGTGCGTAGGTGGGGCTGCGACGTGTTGATTGATACATCTCCATCGTATCTACTTTTCCAAACACTTTTGCCCTTGTTTTGGACTCTAACTTGCATGATTTGAATGGAACTAACCCGGAATGACGCTGTTTTCAGCAGAATTGCCATGGTGTTATTTATGTGCAGAAACAAAAGTTCTCGGAATGTCTTGAAACTCTAGGGAGATTATTTTTGGAAATAATAAAAAATATTGGCAAAGAATCAAGGCCAGGGGGCCCACACCCTAGCCACGAGGGGGGGGCGACTGCCCCCCTGGGCGCTCCCCCTGCCTCGTGGGCCCCATAGAGCTCCACCGACCTCAACTCCAACTCCATATATTCGTCTTCGGGGAGAAAAAAATAAAGGAGAAGGATTCATCACGTTTTACGATACGGAGCCGCCGCCAAGCCCTAAACTCTCTCGAGAGGGCTGATCAGGAGTCCGTTCGGGGCTCCAGAGAGGGGAATCCGTCGCCATTGTCATCATCAACCATCCTCCATCACCAATTTCATGATGCTCACCGCCGTGCGTGAGTAATTCCATCGCAAGCTTGCTGGACGATGATGGGTTGGATGAGATTTATCATGTAATCGAGTTAGTTTTGTTAGGGTTTGATCCCTAATATCCACTATGTTCTGAGATTGATGTTGCTATGACTTTGCTATGCTTAATGCTTGTCACTAGGGCCCGAGTGCCATGATTTCAGATCTGAACCTATTTTATTTTTATGAATATATGTGAGTTCTTGATCCTATCTTGCAAGTCTATAGTCACCTACTATGTGTTATGATCCAACAACCCCGAAGTGACAATAATCGGGACCACTCCCGGTGATGACCGTAGTTTGAGGAGTTCATGTATTCACTATGTGTTAATGCTTTGGTCCGGTACTCTATTAAAAGGAGGCCTTAATATCCCTTAGTTTCCACTAGGACCCCGCTGCCACGGGAGGGTAGGACAAAGGATGTCATGCAAGTTCTTTTCCATAAGCACGTATGACTATATTCAGAATACATGTCTACATTACATTGATGAATTGGAGCTAGTTCTGTGTCACCCTAGGTTATGACTGTTACATGATGAACCGCATCCGGCATAATTCTCTATCACCGATCCATTGCCCACGAGCTTTCCATATATTGTTCTTCGCTTATTTACTTTTCCGTTGCTATTGTTATCATCACTACAAAACACCAAAAATATTACTTTTGCTATCATTACCTTTTGCTACCGTTACCACTACTATCATATTACTGTGCTACTAAATACTTCGCCGCAGATATTAAGTTTCCAGGTGTGGTTGAATTGACAACTCAGCTGCTAATACTTGAGAATATTCTTTGTCTCCCCTTGTGTCGAATCAATAAAATAGGGTTGAATACTCTACCCTCAAAAACCATTGTGATCCCCTATACTTGTGGGTTATCAAGACTATTTTCTGGCGTCGTTGCCTTGGAGCATAGCTCTATTATTTGAGTCACTTGGGATTTATATCTGCTTATCATTATGAAGAACTTGAAAGATCCAAGAACCAAGATTTATCCCTCAACTACGAGGGGAGGTAAGGAACTGCCATCTAGCTCTGCACTTGATTCACCTTCTGTTTTGAGTAAGCTTGCGACACCTAAACCTAATTCTGCTATTAATTCTGATATGTCGCATATTATTGATGATGCCACTTCTGCTATGCATGATACTTATGATGAAACTACTTCTATGCTAGATACTACTGTGCCACTTGGTGAATTTCTTGATGAACAACTTGCTAGGGCTAGAGAGAATGAAATTATTTAAACTGATAATATTGATGAAAGTGATGATGAAGGCTCTCCTAATAAATATGAATTGCATGTTGTGCCTGAGGGCTATGTTATGGATGAAGAAACTAAAAGAGACTTTCTTGCATGCAATGATAGAAGTGATCTTAATAAATTATTAGCTAAGCTTAAACAAAAAACTCTGAATGCTAGAATGAATTCTCTATTGATCCTGATATTATTAATTTGGTTGAATCTCATCCTTTTTATGGTTATGAATCTGGAACTGTTGTGGCGCATCTTACTAAATTAAATGATATAGCCACCCTGTTCACTAATGATGAGCGAACTCGCTACTTTTATATCCTCAAAATATTTCCGTTCTCATTAAAGGGTGATGCTAAGATATGGTTTAATTCTCTTGATCCTGGTTGTGTGCGTAGTCCCCAGGATATGATTCATTACTTCTCTGCTAAATATTTCTCTGCTCATAAGAAACAAGCTGCCTTAAGGGATATATATAATTTTGTGCAAATTGAAGAAGAGAGTCTCCCACAAGCTTGGGGGAGGCTTCTCCAATTACTTAATGCTTTGCCTGATCATCCTCTTAATAAAAATGAAATACTTGATATCTTTTATAATGGATTAACCGATGCTTCCAGAGATTACCTGGATAGTTCTGCTGGTTCTATTTCCAGGGAAAGAACGCCGGATGAAGCTGAAATTCTATTGAATAATATGTTGACAAATGAAAATAACTGGACACTTCCTGAGCCAGCTCTAGAGCCAACTCCTGAGCCTATTCCTAAAGCAACTCCAAAGAAAAGAGGTGTTCTATTTCTCAGTCCTGAAGATATGCAAGAGGCAAAGAAATCTATGAAAGAAAAGGGTATTAAAGCTGAAGATGTTAAGAATTTACCTCCTATTGAAGAAACACATGGTCTTAATTTACCGCCTATTGAAGAAACACATGGTCTTGATAACCCAACACAGGTAGTAAAGGAAAATTCTCTCTGTAGATATGATAAAGCTGAAATCCTTCCTACTAAGTTTGCTAGCCAATGTTTGGATGAGTTTGATAACTTTATGGTTAAGCAAGAAGACTTCAATGCTTATTTTGGTAGACAATTGAAACAAAATGCTTATATGATTGAACACTTGGGTGATTATACGCCTAGAGTTAAAGGTGAACTTAAACTCATTAGTAAACATGCTTCTATGGTTACCACTCAAGTAGAACAAGTACTTAAAGCTCAGAATGATTTGCTCAATGAATTAAATAGTAAGAAAAATGATAATGTTGTTAGAGTTATGACTAGAGGTGGTAAAATGACTCAGGAACCTTTGTATCCTGAAGGCCACCCTAAGAGAATTGAGCAATATTCTCAGAGAAATAATATAGATGCACCTAGTCCTTCTAAAAGGAAGAAAAAGAAAAATGATAGGACTTTGCATGCTTCTAGTGAACCCGTTATTGACACAGCTGAGAATCCCAATGATATCTCTATTTCTGATGCTGAAACACAATATCGTAATGAACATGAAACTAGTGATAATGTTAATGATGATGTTCATGTTGATGCTCAACCTAGTAATGATAATGACATAGAAATTGAACCTGTTGTTGATCTTGATAACCCACAATCAAAGAATCAATGTTATGATAAGAAAGACTTTGTTGCTAGGAAACACGCTAAGGAAAGAGAGCCTTGGGTTCAGAAACCCATGCCTTTTCCTCCTAAGCCATCCAAGAAAAAGGATGATGAGGATTTTGAGCACTTTGCTGAAATGATTAGACCTATCTTTTTGCGTATGCGTTTGACTGGTATGCTTAAAATGAATCCTTATGCTAAGTACATGAAAGATATTGTTACTAATAAAAGAAAGATACCGGAAGCTGAAATTTCCACCATGCTTGCTAATTATATTTTTAAAGATGGAATCCCTAAGAAACTAGGAGATCCCGGAGTACCAACTATACCATGCTCCATTAAAAGAAACTATGTTAAAACTGCTTTATGTGATCTTGGAGCTGGTGTTAGTGTTATGCCTCTCTCTTTATATCGTAGACTTGATTTGAATAAGATGACACCTACTAAAATATCTTTGCAAATGGCTGATAAATCAACTGCTATACATGTCGGTATTTGTGAGGATGTGCCTGTTGTAGTTGCAAACATTACTATTTTAACGGACTTTGTTATTCTTGATATTCCCGAGGACGATAATATGTCTATTATTCTTGGAAGACCTTTTTTGAATACTGCAGGGGCTGTTATTGATTGCAACAAGGGCAATGTCACTTTTCATGTTAATGGTAATGAGCATACGGTACACTTTCCGAGGAAATAACCTCAAGTCCACAGTATCAATTCTATTGGAAAAAATCCATTGATTATTTTTGGAGGTTTTGAATTTCCTCTTCCTACTGTCAAGACGAAATATGATATTCTTATTGTTGGGGATGTCCATATCCTCATTGAGGTAACCTAGTGTTATTCGAAAATTCTCCAGTTCCATGTTACTTGGAATGAGTTTGTTAACAAGACTTGATCAACCTTGTTAGTGGGTTCCTTTTGATGAGCATGAGATGGATGAATTTAGAAAACACAACTCTTTGTACCCTCTTTTTACTTTCTGTTATTTATATTAAATAAAGAAAAAATAGTAATTTCTGTCTATTTTCTAAATTATCTGTGCAATATAAAAATACCCCGAAAATAAAAGTTCTCCAAATGCCCTGAAATTTAAGTATCTTTTTTTTCTAGGATATTTGAGAATATTTGGCACTGAGAACACAGCAGGGGCAGCAAGCACCTGGCCACGAGGGTCCACGGCGCGCCCACCCCCCTGGGCGCGCCCCCCTACCTTGTGGGCCCATGGTGGCTCCCCTCCACTTATTCCTACACCCACACACTCCTTCTTCCTCCCACAAACACCACTAACCATCTCAAGCACGAGTTTTAGCTCATGTTGCTGCGATTTTCGATCTCCTTACTCAAAGCACCTCTCACAAAACTGCTTTGGGGATTGTTCCTTGGTATGTGACTCCTCCATTGGTCCAATTAGTTTTTGTTCTAGTGCTTTATTCATTGCAAATTTGTGCTGCCTAGGTGACCATGTTCTTGAGCTTGCATGTCAAATTTATATGGTTCCAAGTGGTTCTAATGCATGATATAGGCTCTAGGCACTTGTAGGAGTAGTTGCTATCAATTTTGTTGAGTTTGGTTCACTTTTATTTGAAGTTACTAAAAATTTCAGAAATTTTTCAGAGGAAGAAATATGTTTAGGAAAATGTACCAAGGTGGTTCTTCAAGGAAACAAGGGCCCAGGCTTGCAATCCATGATGCTGATGACGAGCCACCAAGGGATGCTCCAGTGCGGTCTTGTGAATGGCCCTCAGAGGAATTCATGGATCGAGAAAGAATTAAGGAAGAATTTAACGCATATTTGCGTAACGCTGATCTTGTGAGCTTCGAGGCAGAAAGTGCCGCCAGTACCACTATCTCACTAGTTCCTTTGTGAGGAGGTTTGAATTTTCATCTTCACGCAATTCTCAAACTGTCATGTTTGATCTTTATGAAAATCCTTATACTATGGACTTAGAGGATTTTACCACTACTTGCAAACTTCCACAATGGGTTAGTGCTAGTGAACCTCGCAAATCTGAATTTAGAGATTTTCTTGCTAATATAACTGTGGGGGAATCTAGAGATATAGCACAAGCTACCATAGGGAGCCTTCATTTTCCTGCTATACATTATTTTGCTCTCTTCATAGGTAGGTGCATAAATGGTAAGGATGAAGCATGTCACATGTGTGTCCCTGACCTCAGTATTCTTAGGAGTGCTGTGTTAGGAGATAAATCTTATAACTTGGGATCCATTGTTGCACGTAGGTTGCATCATAATAGATTTAATGGAGATTTCTTTGGTGGAATTTATGCAACCCGTATAGCTAATTTTCTTGGTATAACCATACGTGAGGATGATATTGAGTTGCCTCCTACTTTTTTGGATTATGAGGCTATGGTTCGTCATCATTTTGTTGAGAGGAACGATCAGTTCCTCCAGTACCAACTAATCTTTGACGGACGATGCACCTATCACGTCGCTCTCCCTGCTTCTACTTTCTTTGACTTTCAAGCAAAAGGGCGATATTTTATAACCAGAGAGGAGGCGGAAGAGTATAAGAGGAGGGCTGAGATAGCTTGCCTCCAAGCTGCAGCCCACGATGCAATGACTGTTGCATCACAGTACGACCCCAGTTACAACTTTGGGTATCCGCTAGGCCAGCCCTGGCCATAGACCAACTTTGGCCAAAAGCCTAAGCTTGGGGGAGTACGTATTTCTCACCGACATTACATTCATGTCCACACACTCATTGCTAGATGTCGGTGCTCATACTTTTTCATTGTAATATCCATGCTAGTTTATTTTCCTTTTTATGCCTTCTTCTTGTGTGTTTGATAAACCTTAAGAAAAAACCAAAAAAATAGTTGTAGCTTTCCGCTAGTTTTAATTTCTATGCTTGTAGTAGTAATTAAAAAGAAAACCCAAAAAGATTTCATGTTCTTTTTTTTGCTTGTTGGGAGCTTTCCTGTGTAAATAGTTTTATTTCTTTTTTCTTTTCTTTGGGGGTCGGTAGGAGAAGACCATAATTAAATTGTTGAAGTGACTCCTATATGCATTATTGTTGATTTAACCAAGCGTCCATATTGCCTTGTCTTCTCCTTCTTATTGAAGGCTTGCAGATTCCAGCTTAGTCCAATGCACGTGCATTGTTATTATTATTCACATCATTCGGTCGTGCAAGTGAAAGGCAGTTATGACAATATATGATGGACTGATTGAGATGGGAGAAACTTGTATGAACTCAACCTCTCTTGTTTTTGTAAATATGATTAGTTCATCGTTCCCGATTCAGCCTATTATGAATAAACATGTTTGCAATGACAATTAGAGATTATAGTTGCTTATGCCATGCTTAATTAGCTAGGAGCTTATAATGGTTTACCTTGCGTGCCAACATGCTATTAAAATGGTTGTGATGTGGTATGATAGGGTGGTATCCTCTTTTGAACGGTTCAAGTGGCTTGACTTGGCACATGTTCACGCATGTAGTTGAAATAAAATCAACATAGCCTCTACGATATTTATGTTCATGGTGCATTATATCCTACTCATGCTTGCATTCAGTGTTGATTAATTTTAATGCATGTTCATGACTGTTGTCGCTCTCTAGCTGGTCGCTTCTCGGTCTTTTTCTAGCCTTCACATGTACTAAGCGGGAATACTGCTTGTGCATCCAATCCCATAAACCCCAAAGTTGTTCCATATGAGTCCACCATACCTACCTATATACGGTATCTACCTGCCGTTCCAAGTAAATTTGTATGTGCCAAACTCTAAACCTTCAAATAAGCATTCTGTTTTGTATGCTCGAATAGCTCATGTATCAACTAGGGCTGCCCGTATCTTCCATGTTAGGCGGGTTATTCTCAAGAGGAGTGGACTCCTCTCCTCACTCACGAGAAAATGGCTAGTCACCAGGATGCCCAATCCCATGCTTTATGCAAATCAAATCAAAATAACTGCAAACAAAACTCCCCCAGGACTGTTGTTAGTTGGAGGCACTCGTTGTTTCGAGCAAGCCTTGGATTGATGCTTGTTGGTGGAGGGGGAGTATAAACTTTACCATTCTGTTTGGGAACCGCCTATAATGTGTGTAGCATGGAAGATATCGCCATCTCTTGGTTGTCATGTTGACAATGAAAGTATACCGCTCAAAATATTATGCACCTCTATTTCAAAATCGAGCTCTCGCACCTCTACAAATCCCTGCTTCCCTCTGCGAAGGGCCTATCTATTTACTTTTATGTTGAGTCATCATCCTCTTATTAAAAAGCACCAGTTGGAGAGCACCGTTGTCATTTGCATTCATTACTGTTAGTTTACATTGAGTATGACTTGACTGGATCTCTTTTACCATGAATTGCAATGTCTAGTCAGTCCTTGATCTTTAAAGGTGCTCTGCATTTATGTTTTGCGGTCTCGGAAAGGGCTAGCGAGATACCATCTTGTTATATCATATTATGATTGTTTTGAGAAAGTGTTGTCATCCAAGATTTATTATTATTGCTCGCTAGTTGATTATGCCATTGATATGAGTAAACATGAGACCTAAGTGTTATTGTGAATGTGGTTAGTTCATAATCTTTGCTGAAAACTTGAATGTTGGCTTTACATATTTACAACAAAAGAGCAAACAGAGTTTGTAGAAGTTTTTCTTTATCACTTTTAGTTTGTCAACTGAATTGCTTGAGGACAAGCAAAGGTTTAAGCTTGGGGGAGTTGATACGTCTCCGTCGTATCTACTTTTCCAAAAACTTTTTCCCTTGTTTTGGACTCTAACTTGCATGATTTGAATGAAACTAACCGGGACTGACGTTGTTTTCAGCAGAATTGCCATGGTGTTATTTATGTGCAGAAACAAAAGTTCTCGGAATGACCTGAAACTCCACGGAGATTATTTTTGGAAATAATAAAAAATACTGGCAAAGAATCAAGGCCAGGGGGCCACACCCTAGCCATGAGGGTGGGGGCGCGCCTCCCCCCCTGGGCGCGCCCCCTGCCTCGTGGGCCCCCTAGAGCTCCACCGACCTCAACTCCAACTCCATATATTCATGGTCAGGGAGAAAAAAATAAAGGAGAAGGATTCATCGCGTTTTACGATACGGAGCCGCCGCCAAGCCCTAAACTCTCTCGGCAGGGCTGATCAGGAGTCCATTCGGGGCTCCGGAGAGGGGAATCCGTGACCATCGTCATCATCAACCATCCTCCATCACCAATTTCATGATGCTCACCGACGTGCGTGAGTAATTCCATCGTAGGCTTGCTGGACGGTGATGGCTTGGATGAGATTTATCATGTAATCGAGTTAGTTTTGTTAGGGTTTGATCCCTATTATCCACTAAGTTCTGAGATGGATGTTGCTATGACTTTGCTATGCTTAATGCTTGTCACTAGGGCCCGAATGCCATGATTTCAGATCTGAACCTATTATGTTTTTATGAATATATGTGAGTTCTTGATCCTATCTTGCAAGTCTATAGTCACCTACTATGTGTTATGATCCGGCAACCCCGAAGTGACAATAATCGGGACCACTCCCGGTGATGACCGTAGTTTGAGGAGTTCATGTATTCACTATGTGTTAATGCTTTGGTTCGGTACTCTATTAAAAGGAGGCCTTAATATCCCTTAGTTTCCACTAGGACCCCGCTGCCACGGGAGGGTAGGACAAAAGATGGCATGCAAATTCTTTTCCATAAGCATGTATGACTATATTCGGAATACATGCCTACATTACATTGATGAATTGGAGCTAGTTCTGTGTCACCCTAGGTTATGACTGTTACGTGATGAACCGCATCCGGCATAATTCTCTATCACCGATCCATTGCCTATGAGCTTTCCATATATTGTTCTACGCTTATTTACTATTCCGTTGCTATTGTTATCATCACTACAAAACACCAAAAATATTACTTTTGCTATCGTTACCTTTTGCTACCGTTACCACTACTATCATATTACTTTGCTACTAAATACTTTGTTGCATATATTAAGTTTCCAAGTGTGGTTGAATTGACAACTCAGCTGCTAATACTTGAGAATATTCTTTGGCTCCCCTTGTGTCGATTCAATAAATTTGGGTTGAATACTCTACCCTCAAAAACTATTGCGATCCCCTATACTTGTGGGTTATCATTGATCTTCCGAGGCCGGGCATGACCCAGGAAAGTGTGTCCGGACAAAGGGGATCGAGCGTGTTGGGAAATGAGGTGCACCCCTGTAGGGAAGTTTATCTATTCGAATAGTCATGTCCCTCGGTAAAAGTACGACCCGGAGTTGTACCTTGACCTTATGACAACTAGAACCGGATACTTAATAAAACACATCCTTCAAAGTGCTAGATACCACTGGTGATCGCTCTCTCACAGGGCGAAGAGGGGAGGATCGTCGGGTAGGATTATGCTATGCGATGATACTTGGTGAACTTACCATCTACTCTCTTCTATATGCTTCAAGATGGAGGCTGCCAGAAGCGTAGTATTCGATAGGACTAGCTATCCCCCTCTTATTCTGGCATTCTGTAGTTCAATCCACACATGCTATCCTTTTCCATTTGATACCAATACAGACATATGTAGTGTAGCTCCTTACTTGCGAGTACTTTGGATGAGTACTCACGGTTGCTTTGCTCCCCCTTTTCCCCCTTTCTATACTCGATTGTTGCGACCAGTCGATGGAGTGCAGGAGCCAGACACCACCATCAACGATAACTCCTACTACACTGGAGGTGCCTACTACTACGTGCAGGCCGATGACGACGACCAGGAGTAGTTTAGGAGGATCCCAGGCAGGAGGCCTGCGCCTCTTTCGATCTGTATCCCAGTTTGTGCTAGCCATCTTATGGCAACTTGTTTAACTTATGTCTGTACTCAGATAATGTTGCTTCTGCTGACTCGTCTATGATCGAGCTCTTGTATTCGAGCCCTTGAGGCCCCTGGCTTGTAATATGATGCTTGTATGACTTATTTTATTTGTAGAGTTGTGTTGTGATATCTACCCGTGAGTCCCTGATCTTGATCGTACACGTTTGCATGTATGATTAGTGTACGGTCAAATCGGGGGCATCACATAGTCCCACTCTATGTCAGCACAAAATTAATATGGAACCTGATGCTAAACCTGTTGTTGATCACCAACGTCGGTTGAATCCAAAAATGAAGGAAGTGGTAAGAACGGAAATCTTAAAACTTCTGGAAGCAAGTATAATCTATCCTATAGCTGATAGTAGATGGGTATGTCCTTTTCATTGTGTCCCTAAGAAAGGAGGTATTTACGGTTGTTCCTAATGGTAATAATGAACTTATTCCACAAAGAATTGTTGCAGGCTATGGAATGGTAATTGATTACAGAAAATTAAACAAAGCAACTAGAAAAGATCTTTACCCCTTGCCTTTTATTGATCAAATGCTTGAAAGATTATCTAAGCACACACACTTTTCCTTCCTAGATGGATACTTTGGCTTTTCACAAATACCTGTTTCTCAACCTGATCAAGAAAAGACTACTTTTACATGTCCCATTGTAACTTATGCTTATAGACGTATGCCTTTTGGTTTATGTAATGCACCTGCTACCTTTCAAAGATGTATGACTGCTATATTCTCTGAATTTTGTGAAAAGATTGTTGAGGTTTTCATGGATGACTTTTCTATTTATGGGAAGTCTTTTGATGATTGTTGAAGCAATCTTGAGCGAGTTTTGCAAAGATGTGAACAAACAAATCTTGTCTTGAATTGGGAGAAGTGCCACTTTATGGTTAATGAAGGCATTGTCTTCGGTCATAAAATTTCTTAAAGAGGTATTGAAGTGGACCAAGCTAAGGTTGATGCAATTGAGAAAATGCCATGTCTTGAGGACGTCAAAGGTATTCGTAGTTTCCTAGGTCATGTTGGTTTCTATAGGAGATTTATCAAAGACTTCTCTAAAATTTCTAGGCCTCTTACTAATCTTTTGCAAAAGGATATTCCTTTTGTTTTTGATGATGATTGTTTAGAAGCCTTTGAAACACTCAAGAAATCCTTAATATCTGCACCTATTGTTCAACCACCTGATTGGAACTTGCCTTTTGAAATTATGTGTGATGCTAGTGATTATGCTGTTGGTGCTTGTCGGTGTCAAAACCGGCGGATCTCGGGTAGGGGGTCCCGAACTATGCGTCTAAGGCGGATGGTAACAGGAGGCAGGGGGAGCGATGTTTTACCCAGGTTCAGGCCCTCTTGATGCAGGTAAAACCCTACGTCTTGCTTGATTATTCTTGATAATATGAGTAGTACAAGTGTTGATCTACCACGAAATCAGAGAGGCTAAACCCTAGAAGCTAGCCTATGGTATGATTGTCAGTTGTCCTACGGACTAAAACCCTCCGGTTTATATAGACACCGGAGGAGGCTAGGGTTACACAAGGTCGGTTACAAAGGAGGAGATATACATGTCCGTATTGCCTAGCTTGCCTTCCACGCCAAGTAGAGTCCCATCCGGACACGGGACGAAGTCTTCAATCTTGTATCTTCATAGTCCTACAGTCCGGCCAAAGGATATAGTTCGGCTGTCCGGAGACCCCCTAATCCAGGACTCCCTCAGTAGCCCCTGAACCAGGCTTCAATGACGATGAGTCCGGCGCGCAGTGTTGTCTTTGGCATTGCAAGGCGGGTTCCTCCTCCAAATTTCAAGTGTTTGTTAAGCAGTGTCCGGACCCATAAATGTTGGACTTCTTTGGCTTCTATGCCCAATAAAGGCTATCTTCCACACGTCGAATGAATACGAGGAGCCAAGGCGTTTTTACATTCACCCCCTAGCTAGATAAATAAATTGTCTATTAAAGGGATGGGGATTCTTAGATCCAATCCATATCATCCTCCCCCAGCGAGAATCCATCGGAGCGCGCTTCGGAAAAATCCATTCCAGCATGGCCGACCTCCGCAGCTCCTCCTCCCACCCCCGTATCCCTAAGCCCGGCGATTGGGAGAGGTGTTCTGTCCCACACAGTCGATTAGTCGAACTGCAGACTAAGGGATTTCTCCCTCCAGCGTATATGGTTCCCGTCCGAGCTGGGCTCGCCACCTACAATGGCGGGGAGCAAGCGGAGAGCTTCCCCAGCCCCTCTATGGGGGAGCGGGTATCCTTGTTCCTTACTTATTAAGGGGACTCGCATTTCCAATTCATCCGTTCCTCTGCGGGCTCCTAGAGTTTTACGGCCTCCAACTGCATAATTTCACCCCTGCTTCCATATTACACATCGCCGACTATGTTGCCCTCTGCGAGTTATTCCTGGGCTGCGAGGCTCATTTCGATCTATGGAAATGGTTATTTTGCCTTGTCCCCCGTACATAGGAGGGGTCACTTTATCAAGTGGGCGGAGCCGAAATATGGCGCATCGCCGAAACCGGATACTTGTCCGGTACTCCGAAGAAGACATCCGAGGACTGGCCTTCGGAATGGTTTTATATGGAGGACGTCCCCCTTCCGGACCCTGTTCGGCGAGGCCTTCCTGAGTTCAACAACGCTCCTCTGAAGAAACGCCGAAGCTGGCGCCCACGGAGCCCCCAGGAGGAAGACAACGGAGAGGTCCTTTACCTGATGAACCGGATTAAAGCGCTGGCTCAATCAGGATTGACAATAATCGAGGTTATGTCAATATGCATAATGCGGGGGGTACAGCCACTTCAATATCGAGGGCACCCCCTGTGGTGTTTTAACGGGCAAAACAATGCCACCCGTTGCGGACGTAAGGGTCCGGACAACACTGTTGCTTTAGCAAAAATCATGTCTGAGCTGTTCAAGGGAGAGGAAGAGGAGTTCATCCGCATCAAGCCACGGGATGGATTCTCCATGTACAACCCTCCAAGCTGGGTGAGTTATGTCTCCTTACTCCTATTATTCCCACATTCTTTGTCGTAGGTACTCACCTTGCTATATTACGGCAGGAACTGCGGAAAGCCATAAGGGAGGTCAACAGCCCATCCCCACAACCAGAGGACCCCGACCGGGCCCTCAGTCCTGGACTCGAAGAAGATCCGGACATATTCGTGGAGCTGGTAGATCGGCAGTTCTATCAATTAAGCTGTGATGACGCCATGGTGGCCATTACGGCCGACTATCCCGGACTGCTCCCTGCGTCGCTCGTAAGAAAAACCAAAAATCCCAACTCCAAAAACTAGGATCCCCTTTTAGACACTTCACCTACCATATGCATATGGTGTTTTACAGGGAAGGCATTCGGGACGCCGTGCCGAACCCGCAGCAACTCGCCAACAAGAGGCACCGAGGCCGGGCAGGCCAAAAAGGAAGGCGGTCAGGACGGAGACGCCGGCGCAGAGGTATGACAAAAAGCCCACTCCGTGGTTGTCGTCTTTCTCAAAATGTAATGACGTCCATGTTTCTTTAACAGAAAAAACGCTCGCTGGAATATGTCCGGTGAGGCTGCCGATCACGCTTCCACCAGTCGGGCTCCAGGACCGGACATAGAGGCGGAAGCCGACATGGGGCGGACGCCGGATACTCCCCCTATAGAGGATGCAGATAGACTATCCGCTACAAATTCAGAAGTGGAGAGCGCCATGAATCATAGGCGTCGCCGGGCCGTACTCCGTGACGCTTGCTTCTCACCAGAGGCATTTGATGCCTTCAATTCTGGACAGGCGTACCTCCGTGCTGCTCAAAATGGTCTAGCCAGAGCTACGGACCAGTATGTAAGGGATGTACGGGTAAGCAAATATGACGATTATATGTATCAGTAGCCCCTGAGACTTGAAACAGTTAGCAGAACTGATTTAAGGATCATCTATTGTGCAGGTTCTTACAGAGAAGAATACTCAACTATCACAGGAGCTGGAGGAATGCAAGACCCAACTTCGGGCCGCTATTAACGCATTAAAGGAACCTAAAAAGTCCCCAGCTGGTAACATTTCTTTCAAAGAATGATAGGTACCATATAGAGTGCGGCATGGCTGCAGATCTAACAATAGATGTTGTAGATGAATCCAGAGAGAATCCGGAGGAGCAGCATGTCGTACGACAGCTAAAGGCTGGCGAACGCGTGATGACTGAGGTCAGGCGGGAGAAAAACAATCTCCAAGACGCGAATACCAAGCTGACCATGGAACTGAAAGATGTTCGAGCCCAGCTTGCAGACTCCGAGAAGGAGAATAAGCGGCTTCGACGCGGCATTTTCAGTAAGTGCTTGAACGAACCTTTAAAAAAAGGGGCGGCGGAGAAGCTGGCTAACAGAGTTATGTCTGCAGGTATGCTGACGGGTCGTCCCGCGGAGGAAATGCCCGGGTCTGCGGGTGATCTTCTATCTGAGCTCTCACAACTGCACGAACAAGTTTGGCAGGTGATGCAAGGTATTGCCCAAGCCTTGTGGCCATCCGTCCCCCTGCCAGAAGGAATTGGAGAGCTTGCGGAGAAGCTCAAGGGGGCACGGCGGCGTTTCCGATTATGGAAGATATCAGCCTGCCGTCAAGGTGCCAGGGAAGCCTGGGCCATGGTGAAGACGTGATATACCAAGGCTGACCCAAACCACATGGCCGAGGTCGGACCTGTGGGGCCTGATGGAAAAGAGATCCCCGTTAGCTTAGTCTATGGGCAAGTAGAATTAGCCGCAAAGTATTCCCAACGGGATTGTAGGCTAGACCGCCTGTTGGATGGTATAGAAGAGGAATTTAGTCAGTCCACATGACTATGTAATTAAAGTGACATGTATAATGCCTTCTAGCCAGATTGTAAATCATTTGTCATGGCGGACCTTTTCGCTTCAACCTCAGGACCCGATAGTCCGGAGTGTGTCCGAATACCCGCTCAGTTATATAAAAACTGGGGTATGCATGGAGACCAGGCGTAGGGGTTATTAGTGCTTGAACAGACAAGTGCCCAACTAGTTATGTTATATTACATGGGTAGTAAGAAACATCTTCCAGGGAGAATAGTTCTGTTAAGGGTTCCTTTCCCTGGGTACGCATGCCCTAAAGTGCATGTCCGGACTGCGAGAGGAAACGCAGGCAAAAACATCTGGGGGCACATATGGAAAATAAATAAAAATCATCTTTTGTTCACCGACCGAATATTCCCTTAAGAACGCTAGCTTTCGGCTTCACCCATTCTGAGGTACACATCCGGCTGACCCGGCAGTAACAATCGCAGAGGTGCTCCCCTTATGCCCTAGCCGAATTAACAGGAATGTAGGGCATAAATACAAGAGCTAGGCAACCCAGCTTTGCCAAAACTTAAGTCATATAGATGCATATAATGGTGAAGAAAAGGTACATGCGGAAGAATAACACATGTGCGGGGCATGAAGCCCAGATAAATAATTAAGCTTCTGTGTAAGAAGCCCCCAGGTATAATGAGCGTGGTTAGCGCGTCTATAGTGTGCAAGCGAGGCACAAGTTGCCCCTTGAAGGCCTTGAGAAAGAATAAAAGAAATAAAGAAAGAGAAAAAAGACAGATAATGTATATGCAAAAAATGGACAGAGGAAGGAGACGAACATAGAGTCCGGCGCTAGGCGTAGAATCTTCGGAGTCTGGCTGTGTTCCAGGGGTTCGGCTCAAGTCGATTATTCGATGCATCCCGCAGATGGTACGCTCCACCGGTCAGAACTTGGTCAATAATGAAGGGACCTTCCCATTTGGGCTCGAGCTTGGTCCTTT
Organism: Triticum urartu; assembly: GCF_056163025.1. Lineage (NCBI taxonomy): Eukaryota > Viridiplantae > Streptophyta > Magnoliopsida > Poales > Poaceae > Triticum > Triticum urartu. The sequence goes on along the minus strand of NC_141877.1, from coordinate 155,219,293 downwards.
TCTTCTCCGGCAGGCGTAGAACTAACTCGCCAACGTTATAAGTTTTGGCCCGTACTTCTCTGCTTTGGTATCTGCAAGCCTATTGCTGGTAGAATGCGGAATGGGCTTTTGCCACGTCGCGCTCCTCCTCCAGGGTGTCCAAACTATCCTGCCGATCGAGCTCGGCTTCTCTTTCTTCATACATCCGCACTCGAGGTGAGTCATGAATTATGTCGCAGGGCAGAACTGCCTCTGCGCCGTACACCATAAAGAAGGGTGTATATCCGGTAGTATGATTCGGCGTGCTCCACAGCCCCCAGAGTACGGAGTCGAGCTCCTATTCCCAGTGAGTGTTAGACTCCTTTAAGGACCGCACTAGTCTGGGTTTGATGCCGCTCATGATAAGACCATTTGCTCGCTCAACTTGGCCATTGGTTTGTGGGTGATAGACAGAAGCATAATCGAGCTTGATGCCCATGTTGCTGCACCAGAGTTTTACCTCGTCGGCCGTGAAGTTCGTGCCGTTGTCAGTGATGATGCTATGGGGGACGCCATAACGGTGTATAACCCCGGATGTGAAGTCTATCACTAGTCCGGATTTGGTCGTTTTAATAGGTTTGGCTTCTATCCATTTGGTGAATTTATCCACCATGACCAGTAAGTATTTTTTCTTATGGGTTCCCCCTTTAAGGGGTCCAACCATGTCAAGCCCCCAGACCGTGAAGGGCCAGGTAATGGGGATTGTTTGGAGGGCGGTGGGTGGCATGTGGCTTTGGTTTGCAAAAAGCTGGCAACCGGGGCAGCGTTGGACCAAGTCCTGTGCGTCTGCCCGGGCCGTCGACCAATAAAAACCTATACGGAAGGCCTTGCTTACAAGGGCCGAGCTGCGGCATGGTGGCCGCCGAGTCCGGCGTGAATTTCTGACAAAAACTTCTGCCCTTCCTCTTCGGTGATGCACCTTTGAAGGACTCCGGTAGTCCTTTTTTTATACAGCTCTCCCTCGTGGACCCTGTAGGCTTTAGATCGCCGCACTATGCAGCGTGCCTCGTTTTGGTCCTTGGGGAGTTCCTGCCTAGTTAGGTAGGCCAGGAATGGTTCTATCCACGGGGCGATGATGGCCATTATTACGTGGGCTGAAGGTGTTATTTCGGTGGCAGAGCCTCCGATTATGTCAGAGTGTTCGGTATCGGGCATTTTGGCCGGGTCCGGACTATTGTTACCGGTGTCCCCTTCCCATACCATGGATGGCTTAAACAACCTCTCCAAAAAGATGTTGGGGGGGGGGACCGCATCACGTTTTGCGCCGATGCGGGCGAGGATATCCGCCGCCTGATTGTTTTCTCGAGCCACATGGTGAAATTCGAGCCCCTCGAACCGAGCTGACATCTTTAGGACGGCGTTTCGATAGGCCGCCATCTTCAGATCCTTGGCATCGAAGTCTCCATTTATTTGGGATATTGCAAGGTTAGAATCCCCATGCACCTCCAGGCATTGAATGCCCATGGAAACTGCCATCCAAAGACCATCTAACAGGGCTTCATATTCGGCTGCATTGTTGGAGTCTGTATACAGTATCTGTAGTACGTATTGAACTGTATCTCCGGTTGGGGACGTCAGGATGACGCCAGCCCCCAGACCAGCCAGCATTTTGGAGCCGTCGAAGTGCATGATCCAATTGGAGTATGCGCCATACTCTTTAGGGAGTTCGTCTTCCGTCCATTCGGCGACAAAGTCGGCCAATACTTGCAATTTAATGGCTCGTCGAGGTTTGTATGTTATGTCGAACGGGAGGAGCTCAATGGCCCATTTGGCAATCCAGCTCGTGGCGTCGCGATTGTTTATAATATCATTAAGTGGCACCTCCGAGGCTACTGTAATCGAACACTCTTGAAAGTAGTGTCCAGCTTCTGGGATGCCATGAATACCGCATAGGCTATCTTTTGATAATGTGGGTACCATGATTTTCATGGAGTGAGGACAGTGGATACATAATATACCGGCTTTAAGAGGGAATTTATGTATGTCCGCTTCTCGTTTGACGACGAGCACTGCGCTTACAACCTGATGAGTTGCCGCAATGTACAACATCATTGGTTCGCCGATGTTTGGCGCGGCCAGGATTGGGTTGGTTGCCAGTATGGTTTTTATTTCTTCCAATCCGGCTGTGGCAGCGTCCGTCCACTCGAAGTGTTCGGTGTGCCGAAGGAGGCGATAAAGGGGTAATGCCTTTTCTCCTAAGCGGGAGATAAAGCGGCTTAGAGCCGCCACACATCCAGTTAATTTCTGGATTTGTTTGAGGCCCGTTGGGATAGCCAACTATGACAGAGCTCGGATTTTGGCCGGATTAGCTTCAATTCCTCTACTGGAGACAATGAAGCCCAGGAGCTTTCCGGCTGGTACGCCAAAAACGCATTTTTCCGGATTGAGCTTGATGTCGTATGTTCGGAGGTTGTCGAATGTGAGCCTCAAGTCATCTATTAGAGAGTCGACGTGTTTGGTTTTTACAACCACATCATCTACGTATGCCTCTACTGTTTTGCCGATCTGTTTCTCCAGACATGTTTGAATCATGCGCTGGTATGTTGCGCTTGCGTTTTTTAGCTCGAAAGGCATTGTGTTGAAACAGAAGGGGCCGTATGGTGTCATAAATGCCGTTGTGGCTTGGTCGGACTACGCCATCTTGATTTGGTGGTAGCCGGAGTATGCGTCGAGGAAACACAATGACTCGTATCCTGCGGTAGCATCGATAATTGATCGATGTGGGGGAGGGGGAAGGGATCCTTTGGGCAAGCCTTGTTGAGGTCCTTGAAATCGACACATGGGCGCCAGGATTTGTCCTTCTTTGGTACCATCACCAGGTTTGCTAGCCAGTCCGGGTGTTCTATTTCTCTAAGGAATCCGACCTCCAATAACGTGGCTAGTTCCTCTCCCATAGCTTGTCTCTTAGGTTCAGAGAAACGCTGAAGAGTCTGCTTGACCGGTTTGAATCCCTTTCGAATATTGAGGCTGTGCTCGGCCAGCCTGCGTGGGATTCCTGGCATGTCTGAGGGGTGCCAGGCGAATATGTCCCAATTCTCGCGCAGGAAATCTCGTAGTGCGGCATCCACGGCAGGGTTTAACTGTGCCCCGATGGAGGCTATTTTTGTAGGGTCCGTTGGGTGGACTTGGAATTTGACTATTTCATCCGCTGGTTTAAAAGAGGTGGACTTGGATCTCCTGTCAAGTATCACATCGTCCCTGTCCACTGTGGAGCGTAGCGCAGTTAATTCCTCGGCCGAAAGGGCTTCGGATAATGCCTCGAGGGCCAATGCAGCTATTTTGTTTTCGGCGTGGAGTGCTGTGTCCGGATCACTAGCAAGAGTGATGATTCCGTTGGGCTCGGGCATTTTGAGCTTCATGTACCCATAATGGGGTATGGCTTGGAAGATTGTGAACTCCTCCTGTCCTAAAAGGGCGTGGTATCCACTACTGAATGGGGCCACTTGGAATGTAATTTCTTCGGACCTATAATTATCCAGCGTGCCGAATACCACATCTAGTGTGATTTTCCCAGCACAACGTGCTTCCCGACTGGGAATGATTCCTCTGAAGGTTGTGCTGCTTTTCTTAATGCGGTTCCAGTCTATTTCCATTTTTTGAAGAGTTTCCTCATAGATGTGGTTCAATCAACTGCTGCCTCCATGAGTACTTTGGTGAGTCGAAAGCCGTCCACAATTGGACTGAGGACCAGTGCGGGTGGTGCTCGGGCTGTTCGGAATTTAGGTTCGTCACTGGCATTGAAGGTAATAGCCGTGTCAATCCATGGATTCATTGCTGCCACGTGGCAGATTTTGGCCAGGCTGCGAAGTGTTCGCTTGCGCCTATTATTTGATGCGAAGGTTTCAAAGACTGTTAATTCCGTATTGTTATCCACGGGATGGTGCTTTGTGGCATTTGGGATGAGAAGATCCTCACCACTTTTGGCCACCTGCTGGAGTATCCAACATGCTCTAAGGCTGTGTGTTGGTATGGTATCCGTTGTACTATGAATTTTGCAGGGGCCATTAAGCCATCCCTCCAATACGGTTCCATGCCCTGTAGAGGGTTTTTGTTTCTTTGTAACCAACTCGGGTGTCTTATGATAGTGCACCCTTTTACTTCGGACTGGGTGTAAATTCCAAGCCGGATTGTCCCAAAATTTTGTTTCGGTTTTCCAGGCGCTTTCCATCGCACAGTACTTTCGTACGATGGACGCCAAGTCAGCGAAGCATGATATGTCACGGCGACTTAAGGCGTTAAGGATTCCCTTGTCCGTGCAATTATTGCAGAAAAATGAGACTGCGTCTTCCTCATGATAGTCCTTAACCTTGTTCATCACAAGGAGGAATCTGGCCCAATAATGATGTACTGTTTCATGGGGCCCTTGCCTGATGTGGGAAAGATCGTTTATGTCTGGGTGGGTGGGTGTATTTGAGTCCGAACCCCTACCCAATCTGAGACCCAGGGGCCGAGGAGTTTCCGATCTTGGAAGTTCGGATTCCGGGATGTTGCCCGATAAGTCTGGCCCGCTACCTGATTCTAGGTTCAGGGCTTGGGTGATGTCCTCCCGTAAACGGGTGTCCGGCTCAGAGAGTTCAGGAATCCATACATAGTTAGTCCTCAAGATAGAGGAAGAGTCGCCGCATTGTTCCTCCACCACCGCAATATGATGGGTGACCGGCGGAGAGTTAATCTCCCTTTGATCGGGTTTAAGCCCAATCCGATCATAGTCTGCAATGACTCCCAAGGCGGCGATACGATCCAAGAGCTCGATTAGGGAAGAGAGCTCCATCGGATCCATCTTCTCGGCCAATTCCGAGCTGACGTGGAGGTTGTTTTTGATGACCCAAGAAGTCATCGTCGGTGCAGCGGCCGAACGGGCGGTCATGATGAAACTGCCAAGCCGGAGAGTTTGGCCGACAGCCAGGGCTCCCCCGGAGGTAATGTTGTTTTTAACAACGAGACGAGGCATCCTTCCTTACGGCGACGGCACAGTGGAACTCTCAGTGAAAGCACCAATGTCGGTGTCAAAACCGGCGGATCTCGGGTAGGGGGTCCCGAACTGTGCGTCTAAGGAGGATGGTAATAGAAGGCAGGGGACATGATGTTTTACCCAGGTTCGGGCCCTCTTGATGGAGGTAAAACCCTACGTCCTGCTTGATTATTCTTGATAATATGAGTAGTACAAGAGTTGATCTACCATGGGATCAGAGAGGCTAAACCCTAGAAGCTAGCCTATGGTATGATTGTCTGTTGTCCTACGGACTAAAACCCTCCGGTTTATATAGACACCGGAGGAGGCTAGGGTTACACAAGGTCGGTTACAAAGGAGGAGATATACATATCCATATTGCCTATCTTGCCTTCCACACCAAGTAGAGCCCCATCCGGACACGGGACGAAGTCTTCAATCTTGTATCTTCATAGTCCTACAGTCCGGCCAAAGGATATAGTCTGGCTGTCCGGAGACCCCCTAATCCAGGACTCCCTCAGTGCTGTTCTTGGACAAAGAGTTGATAAGAAACTTAATGTTATTCATTATGCTAGTAAAACTCTAGATAGAGCTCAAAGAAATTATGCTACTACTGAAAAAGAATTCTTAGCAGTGGTAATTGCTTGTGATAAATTTAGATCTTATATTGTTGATTCCAAAGTAACTGTTCACACAGACCATGCTGCTATTAAATATCTTATGTAAAAGAAAGATGCTAAACCTAGAATTATTCGTTGGGTTCTCTTGTTACAAGAATTTGATTTACATATCATTGGTAGAAAAGGAGCTGAGAACCTCGTAGCTGATAATTTGTCTAGGCTTGAAAATGTGCTTGATGACCCACTACCTATTGATGATAGTTTTCCTGATGAGCAGTTAGCTGCAATAAATGTTGCTAATAGTACTCCTTGGTATGCTGACTATGCTAATTACATTGTTGCTAAATATTTACCACCTAGCTTTACATACCAGCAAAAGAAAAAATCTTCTATGATTTAAGACTTTACTTTTGGGATGACCCACATCTTTATAAAGAAGGACTAGATGGTATTATTAGACGTTGTGTACCTGAGCATGAATAGGGACAAATCCTACGGAAATGTCACTCCGAGGCTTATGGAGGGCATCATGCTGGAGATAGAACTGCTCACAAGGGAATGCAATCTGGATTTTATTGGCCTACTCTCTTCAAGGATGCACGTAAGTTTGTCTCTTCTTGTGATGAATGTCAAGGAATAGGTAATATCGGTAAGCGTCAAGAAATGCCTATGAATTATTCACTTGCTATTGAACCATTTGATGTTTGGGGATTTGATTACATGGGACCTTTTCCTTCCTCTAATGGGTATACACATATTTTGGTTGTTGTTGATTATGTTACTAAATGGGCAGAAGCCATTCCAACCAGTAGTGCTGATCACAACACCTCTATTAAAATGCTTAAGGAATTTATTATCCCAAGGTTTGGAGTCCCCAGATATTTAATGACTGATGGTGGTTCACACTTTATTCATGGTGCTTTTCGTAAGATGCTTGCTAAGTATGATGTTAACCATAGAATTCCATCACCCTATCATCCTCGGTCTAGTGGTCAAGTTGAACTTAGCAATAGAGAAATAAAATTAATTTTGCAAAAGACTATTAATAGGTCCAGGAAGAATTGGTCTAAGAAATTAGATGATGCACTTTGGGCTTATAGAACAACATATAAAAATCCTATGGGTATATCTCCTTATAAAATGGTTTATGGAAAAGCTTTTCATTTGCCTCTTGAGTTAGAACATAAAGCATATTGGGAAGTTAAAGGACTCAACTATGATTTCAAACTTGCTGGTGAAAACAGGTTATTTGATATAAGCTCCTTAGATGAATGGAGAACCCAATCTTATGAGAATGCAAAGTTATTCAAAGAAAAAGTTAAAAGATGACATGACAAAAGAATTCAAAAGCGTGAGTTTAAAGTTGGAGAATATGTTCTTTTGTACAACTCTCGTTTTAAATTTTTTGCAGTAAAGCTCCTCTCAAAATGGGAAGTCCCATACATCATCGAGGAGGTTTACCGGTCTGGAGCCATCAAAATAAATAACTCCGAAGGTACTAACTCGAAGGTTGTCAATGGGCAACGAATAAAGCATTATATCTCAGGTACGACTATCAATGTTGAAAGTAATATTATCCAAACTTTGACACCGTAAGAACACATAAAAGAGTCCTTCCGGAATACTCTAGAATCGTGAAAATAGAGAGGTACGTGATACAGTAAGTAAACAAACTCCGAAAAATCCGTAAAAAATATTTTTTATCAGTTTTGGAATATTTTAAAATTTTGGAAATAAAGAAACATCCAGGAAGTGTCCCCTAGTGGGCACAAGACACCAGGGCACGCCAGGCTTGTGTGGCGCGCCTAGGTGGGTTGTGCCCACCTGGGACACCTTCCGTACTCCGTTTTTCTACCATATACTTGTCCTCCAAGATAAATATATATATACTTCCCGAACCTGTTGATCACTGTATCGCAGAGAAATCCTTTGTTCTCTTTTTCCTTGCTGTTTTCTGTTAGATCCCATCTACCATGACCTCTTCAAGCTCCTCCAAGGACAAGTTCTTGAAGAACATCATCAACCCATATTAGCGGGAAGTGGTGCATCACCCTCAGGTCATCCAAATGCATGAGGGGCTATTTCACCTCCGCGATGTGTCGTGTCCCATGGGGATGGGAACCATGGAGGCCAGGCTTGAAACTGTGGAGCAAGACGTCTTCCGGTGCAAGGGGATGGTGGAGCGTGGGCTTAATGCCAATCACCTCATGATCACAGACCTTTCCCGTGATCTTAAGGTGGATGGCAAGACCATGAAGGACATCATCTTCACCCTCAATGAGCAAATCAACTTTCTCCAAAGCCAGATCTATGATCTTCAAAACCGAGTCTTTGAATATGAGGTGAGGTTTAAAGGTATGAGTTTGGCTGCTGGTTGCAGGACTCGTGAGACTCACTCCTCCTCTTATGATGGTGGGCCACTGCCTTGGAAATCCGAGGACAAGATCTCTCCTTCATCACCACCATCATCTTCTTCACCACCAAAGGAGAATTGAGTATCGGGTATGGGCACTCCCCTTTGTGTTTCGCCAAGCATGGGGGGTGCCCCGGTATCGTATCATCCCACTATCTTTTTGCTTTTACTTATTTTAGTTCGATCCTTTTGCTTAAAGATGACTAAAAGTTTAGTTCGATCCTTTCTTCTTTGAGAGTTTGCTTAGTGATCTATCCTTGTAATCGTGTGCAAGTTATACAATAAAGTTAGTTTGAGTTTTTGCTTTCTTTACTTTCATGTTGCAAATAAGGAAAAGAAATAAAGAAAGAAAAAGAGAAAGGAAATAAATGAAGAAAGGAAATAAATCAATAAGATTATATACTAATCCTATGGTAGGTGATGGCATCACATAAGGAAAAGTATAAGTAGAACATTTTATTAGAGCATGACAAACATAGCATTAGTCAATGACGCAACTCATGAAAGAATTAATAAGGGAAGAGAAGATTCACATATAGATAGACTATCCTATAAATCTTTTGTGATTGTGAGCCCTCATCAAAATATTATATGCCAAAATCGTTGACGCTGGACAAGGAATACAACTTAATGGTTTATGTTTGTTTATATTCACACAGAAGTCATATTGTCATAGATACTTTAACATATGGTGCTTGCCCCCTATCTTTGCTAGACAAAAATTCCGCACTAAGTAGAGATACTACTTGTGCATCCAAAAATCCTTAGACCCAAATGTTTTTCAAGTGTCCACCATACCTACATAGGGATTGAGCAAGATCCCTCAAGTAAGTTGTTGTCGGTGCAAAAAGGCAATAAAAATTGCTTCTAAAAGTGTGAGATCATTTAGTGTAAGAGAAAATTGAGCATTGTACGAACTTGGATGACAAAGAATAAAGGTGACAGACTGCATAATAAAGGTTGTCATCTTAAGGGGCAATACAACATGACGTTCTGTTGCACTAAGGGATTGAGCATACAAACAAATAAGTGCATGGCAACCTCTGCTTCCCTCTGCGAAGGGCCTATCCTTTATTTTTATGCACTTACTTTTATGCAAAGAGTCAAAGTTTTCCTTCTATTCCTTCTATTTTTCTCCTTTGGCAAGCATCATGTGGTGAGGAAACATCTAGGCACATATGTCCAATTGAATATAGATGGCATGAGTTATTATTGTTGACATCACCCTTGAGGTGAGTATGTTGGGAGGCGAAACTATAAGCCCCAATCTTTCTATGTGTCTGGTTGAAATGTTTTGCTCATGGGTACGAGGTGAGTGTTAGCAATCATAGAAGACTATATGATGGTTGAGTATGTGGACTTTCCTAAAGGCTTCAACACATGACTCTTCCTAAAAAATGATGAATTGTAGTTGCAAAATTGAGTGAGAACATAGTTTGTCGGTTTCTAATAGAGTTTTTGCTTTATACTTCGATTGCGTGATGAACTATTACTTATTCATGAGAAGTATATGATAAAAGTTCTATGATAAAAGTCCTATGTTTAATGTTGTTGCTATTATAATAATCAACATGATGCTTCAATGTCCGTATTTTGTTTTTATCGACACCTCTCTCTCAAAGCATGTGGACATGTTTTTCGATTTTGGTTTTCGCTTGAGGACAAGCAAGGTCTAAGCTTGGGGGAGTTGTTACGTCCATTTTGCATCATGTTTTATTACTGTTATTTATAATGTTTTTATCCATAATAATGCTTTCTGGAGTAATTCTAATGCCCTTTCTCTCATAATTTGCAGGGAACACACCGAGAGGGAGAATTCCGACAGCTGGAAATCTGGACCTAGAAAAGCTACGTCAGGCCACCTATTCTGCACAACTCCAAATGAGCTGAAACTTCATGGAGATTTTTTATGGATTATTTAAGAAATACTGGGGCCAATAAACACCAGAGGGGGCCATCAGGTGGGTACAACCCACCTGGGCATGCGAGGCCCCCCAGGCGCGCCCTGGTGGGTTGTGGCCTCCTCGGCCCACCTTCGGTGCCCATCTTCTGGTATATAAGTCATTTTGACGTAGAAAAAATAAGGAGGAGACCTTCGGGATGAAGTGTTGCCGCCTCGAGGTGGAACTTGGGCAGGAGCACTTTTGCCCTTCGGCAGAGCGATTCCGCCAAGGGAACTTCCCTCCCGGAGGGGGAAATCATCGTCATCATCATCACCAACAACTCTCCCATCTTGGGGAGGGAAATCTCCATCGACATCTTCAACAACACCATCTCTTCTCAAACCCTAGTTCATCTCTTCTGTTCAATCTTGTTACCGGAACTATAGATTGGTGCTTGTGGGTGACTAGTAGTATTGATTACATCTTGTAGTTGATTACTATATGGTTTATTTGGTGGAAGATTATATGTTCAAATCCATTATGCTATTTAATACACCTCTGGTCATGAACATGGTTATCATTTGTGAGTAGCTACTTTTGTTCTTGAGGTCACGGGAGAAATCATGTTGCAAGTAATCATGTGAACTTGATATGTGTTTGATATTTTGATAGTATGTATGTTGTTATTCCCTTTATGGTGTCATGTGAACATTGACTACATGACACTTCACTATATTTGGGCCTAAGGGAATGCATTGTGGAGTAGCAATTAGATGGTGGGTTGCAAGAGTGACAGAAGCTTAAACCCCAGTTTATGCGCTATTTCGTAAGGGACCGATTGGATCCAAAAGTTTAATGCTATGGTTAGAATTTATTCTTAATACTTTTCTCGTAGTTGCGGATGCTTGCGGCAGGGTTAATCATAAGTAGGAGATTTGTTCAAGTAAGAACAAAACCTAAGCACCGGTCCACCCACATATCAAATTATCAAAGTAGCGAACACAAATCAAACCAACATGATGAAAGTGACTAGATGAAATTCTTGTGTACCCTCAAGAACACTTTGCTTATCATAAGAGACCGCTTTGGCCTGTCCTTTGACTCAAAATGATCGGTCTACCTTGCTGCACTTTTGTTACTACTATTGTTACTTGCTCGTTACAAATTATCTTGCTATCAAACTACTCTGTTACTTAAAATTTCAGCACTTGCACACTTTACCTTACTGAAAACTACTTGTCATTTCCTTTTGATCCTCGTTGTTTTCGACACTCTTACTTATCGAAAAGAGCTACAATTGATCCCCTGTACTTGTGGGTCATCACTGACCATGACGAACATCATTAAGTTCGTTCAGGAGGTTAAGAACGATAAGGTGTTGGGGAATGTAGTGTTCAAAAAAAATTACCTACGATCACGGAAGATCTATCTAGGAGATGCATATCAATGAGAGGGGAGAGTGTGCCTATGTACCCACATAGACCGAAAGCGGAAGCGTTTAGTAATGTGGTTGATGTAGTCGAACGTCTTTGCGATCCAACCAATCCAAGTACCGAATGTATGGCACCTCCGCGATCAGCACACGTTCAGCTCGGTGATGTCCCTCGAACTCTTGATCTAGTTGAGGCCAAGGGATATTTCCATCAACACGACGGCGTGGCGATGGTGATGATGAAGTTTACCGGCGCAGGGCTTCGCCTAAGCACTACGACGATATGACCGAGGTGTGTAACTGTGGAGGGGGGCACCGCACACGGCTAAGAGAAACTTTGGTGTGCCTTTGGGGTGCCCCCTTCCCACATATACAAAGGGGGAGGAGAGGTGGCCGGCCCTAGAAGGGTGCGTGCCATGGTGGGGGTCCTACTTGGACTCTCGGTCCAAGTAGGATTCGTTCCCCCCCCCCTTCCTAGTCCAAGTAGGAGAAGAAGGGAAGGTGGAAAAGAAGAGAAGGAAGGAGCGGGGCGCCATCCCCTCCCCTTTTCCAATTTGGACTGGGCAAGGGGGGCGTGCGCCACCTCTGGCCGGCCCTCTCTCTTCTCCACTAATGCCCATGATGGCCCATTAACTTCCCAGGGGGTCCCGGTAAGCCCCGGTACTCTGAAACTTATTTGAAACAACCCGAACCATTCCCGTGTCCGAATGTAGCCTTCCAATATATGAATCTTTATGTCTCGACCATTTCAAGACTCCTCGTCATGTCCGTGATTTCATCCGGGACTCCGAACAAACTTTGGTTCATCAAAACGTGAAACTCATAATTCAAAATGTCATCAAACCGTAAGCATGAGGACCTACGGGTTTGAGAACTATGTAGACATGACCAAGACATCTCTCTAGTCAATAACCAACAGCGGAACCTGAATGCTCATATTGGCTCCTACATATTCTACAAAGATCTTTATCGGTCAAACCGCATAACAACATACGTTGTTCCCTTTGTCATCGGTATGTTACTTGCCTGAGATTCGATCATCGGTATCATCATACCTAGTTCAATCTCATTACCGGCAAGTCTCTTAACTCGTTCCTAAATGCATCATCCCATGACTAACTCATTAGTCACATTGCTTGCAACGCTCATAGTGATGTGCATTACCGAGAGGGCCTAGAGATACCTCTCCGATACACGGAGTGACAAATCCTAATCTCAATCTATGCCAACTCAACAAACACCATCGGAGACACCTGTAGAGCATCTTTATAATCACCCAGTTACATTGTGACATTTTATAGAACACAAGTTGTTCCTCCGGTATTCAGGAGTTGCATAATCTCATAGTCTGAGGAACATGTAGAAGTCATGAAGAAAGCAATAGCAGAAAAACTAAACGAACATTGTGCTAAGATAATGGATGGGTCTTGTCCATTACATCTTTCTCTAATGATGGGATCTCATTCATCAAATGACAACACATGTCTATGGCTAGGAAACTTAACCATGTTTGATTAACGAGCTAGTCAAGTAGAGGCATAATAGGGACACTCTGTTTGTCTATGTATTCACACATGTACTAAGTTTACGGTTAATACAATTCTAGCATGAATAATAAACATTTATCATGATATAAGGAAATATAAATAACAACTTTATTATTGCCTCTAGGGCATATTTCCTTCAGTCTCCCACTTGCACTAGAGTCAATAATCTAGATTACATAGTAATGATTCTAACACCCATGGAGTCTTGGTGCTGATCATGTTTTCCTCATGAGAGAGGCTTAGTCAACGGGTCTGCAACATTCAGATCCATATGTACCTTGCAAATCTCTATGTCTCCCTCCTTGACTTGATCGCGGATGGAATTGAAGCGTCTTTTGATGTGCTTGGTTCTCTTGTGAAATGTGGATTACTTTGGTACCTCCCTGCTAAACTTATAGAAAGACACACATCAGGTCTGGTACACAGCATTACATACATGATAGAACCTATGGTCGAGGCATAGGGAATGACTTCAATTTCCTCTCTATCTTCTGTAGTGGTCGGGCATTGAGTCCGACTCAACATCACACCTTGTAACACAGGCAAGAACCCTTTCATTGACTGATCCATTTGAACTTCTTCAAAAATTTATCAAGGTATGTGCTTTGTGAAAGTCCAATTAAACGTCTTGATCTATCTCTATAGATCTTGATGCCCAATATATAACCAGCTTCACCGAGGTCTTTCATTGAAAAAAAATCTTATTCAAGTATCTTTTTTATGCTATTCAGAAATTCAGTATCATTTCTGATCAACAATATGCCATCCACATATAATATCAGAAATGCAGAAATGCTACAGAGCTCCCACTCACTTTCTTGTAAATACAGGCTTCTCCAAAAGTATGTATAAAACCATATGCTTTGATCACACTATCAAAGCGTATATTCCAACTCCGAGAGGCTTGCACCAGTTCATAAATGGATCGCTGGAGCTTGCACACTTTGTTAGCACCTTTTGGATCGACAAAACCTTCTGGTTGCATCATATACAACTCTTCTTTAAGATATCCATTAAGGAATGCAGTTTTGACATCCATTTGCGAAATTTCATAATCATAAAATGCGGCAATTGCTAACATGATTCAGACAGACTTAAGCATCACTACGGGTGAGAAGGTATCATCGTAGTCAAGTCCTTGAACTTGTTGAAAACCTTTTGCAACAAGTCAAGCTTTGTAGACAGTAATATTACCATCAGCATCAGTCTTCTTCTTGAAGATCCATTTATTCTCTATTGCTTGCCGATCATCGGGCAAGTCCACCAAAGTCCATACTTTGTTCTCATACATGGATCCCATCTCAGATTTCATGGCCTCAAGCCATTTCGCAGAATCTGGGCTCATCATCGCTTCCTCATAGTTCGTAGGTTTGTCATGGTCAAGTAACATGAATTCCAAAATAGGATTACCGTACCACTCTGGTGTGGATCTTACTCTGGTTGACCTACGAGGTTCGACAGTAACTTGATCAGAAGTTTCATGATCATCATCATTAGCTTCCTCACTAATGGTGTACGAATCACTGGAACTGATTTCTGTGATGAACTACTTTCCATTAAGGGAGAAGGTACAATTACCTCATCAAGTTCTACTTTCCTCCCACTCACTTATTTCGAGTGAAACTCCTGCACTAGAAAGGATCCATTCTTAGCAACGAATATCTTGCCTTCGGATCTGTGATAGAAGGTGTACCCAACAGTCTCCTTTGGGTATCCTATGAACACACATTTCTCCGATTTGGGTTCGAGCTTATCAGGTTGAAGCTTTTTCGCATAAGCATCGCAGCCCCAAACTTTAAGAAATGACATCTTGGGTTTCTTGCCAAACCACAGTTCATATGGTGTCGTCTCAACAGATTTTACTGGTGCCCTATTTAACGTGAATGCAGTCGTCTCTAAAGCATAACCCCAAAACGATAATGGTAAATCAGTAAGAGACATCATAGATCGCACCATATCTAATAAAGTGCGGTTATGATGTTCGGACACACCATTACGTTGTGGTGTTCCAGGTAGCATGAGTTGCGAAACTATTCCTCATTGTTTGAAATGAAGACCGAACTCATAACTCAAATATTCACCTCCATGATCAGATCGTAGAAACTTTATTTTCTTGTTACGATGATTTTCTACTTCACTCTGAAATTCTTTCAACTTTTCAAGTATTTTAGACTTATGTTTCATTAAGTAGATATACCCATATCTGCTCAAATCATCTGTGAAGGTCAGAAAATAACGATACCCGCCGTGAGCATCAACACTCATCGAACCACATACATCAGTATGTATTATTTCCAATAAGTCTGTTGATCGCTCCATTGTTCCGGAGAATGGAGTCTTAGTCATCTTGCCCATGAGGCATGGTTTGCAAGAATCAAGTGATTCCAAAAGCCCATTAGCATGGAGTTTCTTCATGCGCTTTACACCAATATGACCTAAACGGTAGTGCCACAAATAAGTTGCACTATCATTATTAAACTTATATCTTTTGGCTTCAATACTATGAATATGTGTATCACTACTATCAAGATTCAACAAAAATGGACCACTCATCAAGGGTGCATGACCATAAAAGATATTACTCATATAAATAGAACAACCATTATTCTCTGATTTAAGTGAATAACCGTCTCGCATCAAACAAGATCCAGATATAATGTTCATGCTTAATGTTGGCACTGTTGGAAATATGCCCTAGAGGCAATAATAAAATGGTTATTATTGTATTTCCTTGTTCATGATAATTGTCTATTGTTCATGCTATAATTGTATTAACTAGAAACCGTAATACATGTGTGAATACATAGACCACAACATGTCCCTAGTGAGCCTCTAGTTGACTAGCTCGTTGATCAATAGATGGTTATGGTTTCCTGACCATGGACATTATATGTCATTGATAACGGGATCACATCATTAGGAGAATGATGTGATGGACAAGACCCAATCCTAAGCATAGCACAAGATCGTTTAGTTCATTTGCTAGAAGCTTTTCTAATGTAAAGTATCATTTCCTTAGACCATGAGATTGTGCAACTCCCGGATACCGTAGGTATGCTTTTGGTGTACCAAACGTCACAACGTAACTGGGTGGCTATTAAGGTGCACTACAGGTATCTCCCAAAGTGTCTGTTGGGTTGGCACGAATCAAGACTGGGATTTGTCACTCCGTATGACGGAGAGGTATCTCTGGGCCCACTCGGTAATGCATCATCATAATGAGCTCAATGTGACTAAGTAGTTAGTCGCGGGATCATGCATTACGAAACGAGTAAAGTGACTTGCCGGTAACGAGATTGAACGAGGTATTGGGATACCGACGATCGAATCTCGGGCAAGTAACGTACCGATTGACAAAGGGAATTGTATACAGGATTGATTGAATCCCCAACATCGTGGTTCATCCGATGAGATCATCGTGGAACATGTGGGAGCCAACATAGGTATCCAGATCCCGCTGTTGGTTATTGGCCAGAGAGCTGTCCTGGTCATGTCTGCATGATTCCCGAACCCGTAGGGTCTACACACTTATGGTTCGGTGACGCTAGAGTTGTTATGGGAATTAGTGTGCAGTTACCGAATGTTGTTCGGAGTCCTAGATGAGATCCTGGATGTCATGAGGATTTCCGGAATGGTTCGGAGGTAAAGATTTATATATGGGAAGTCCTATTTTGGCCACCGGAAAATGTTCGGGATTTTTTGGTATTGTACCGGGAAGGTTCTAGAAGGTTCCAGAGTGGGGCCCACCTGCATGGGGGGGCCCACATGAATGTGGGTAGTGGGGGAAAGGCCCCACACCCCTGGTCAAGGCGCACCAAGATCCCCCTTAGAAGGAATAAGATCATATCCTGAAGGGATAAGATAAAGATCCCTAAAAAAGGGGGATAACAATCGGTGGGGAAGGGAAATGATGGGATTTCTTTCCCCCACCTTTGCCAATGCTCCAATGGACTTGGAAGGCAAGAAACCAGCCCCCTCCACCCCTATATATAGTGGGGAGGTGCATGGGAGCCGCAGCCCTTCCGCTAGCGCAGCCCTCTCCCTCCCCAACACCTCCGTAGTAGTAGTAGTGCTTGGCGAAGCCCTGCCAGAGAACTGCAAGCTCCACCACACCATCATGCTGCCGGAGCTCTCCCTCAACTTCTCCTCTCCCCTTGATGGATCAAGAAGGAGGAGACATCCCCGGGCTGTACGTGTGTTGAACGCGGAGGCGCCGTTGTTCGGCGCTTAGATCAGAATCAACCGCGATCTGAATCGCTGTGAGTACGACTCCTTCATCCGCGTTCTTGTAACGCTTCCGCATCACGATTTTCAAGGGTATGAAGATGCACTCACCTCTCTCTCGTTGCTAGTCTCTCCATAGATTGATCTTGGTGATGCATAGAAATTTTTTAATTTCTGCAACGATCCCCAACAGTGGTATCAGAGCTAGGTCTATGCGTAGATTCTTTGCATGAGTAGAACACAGAGTAGTTGTGGGCGATGATTTGTTCAATTTTCTTACCGTTACTAGTCTTATCTTGATTCGGCGGTATCGTGGGATGAAGCGGCCCGGACCGACCTTACACGTACACTTACGTGAGACAGGTTCCACCGACTGACATGCACTTGTTGCATAAGGTGGCTAGCGGGTGCCAGTCTCTCTCACTTTAGTTGGATCGGATTCGATGAAAAGGGTCCTTATGAAGGGTAAATAGAAATTGGCATATCACCGTTGTGGCTTTTGCATAGGTAAGAAACGTTCTTGCTAGAAACCCATAGCAGCCACATAAAACATGCAACAACAATTAGAGGGCGTCTAACTTGTTTTGCAGGGTATGCTATGTGATGTGATATGGCCAATAGGATGTGCTGAATTTTATATATGTGATGTATGAGATTGATCATGTTCTTGTAATAGGAATCACGACTTGCATGTCGATGAGTATGACAACCGGCAGGAGCCATAGGAGTTGTCTTAATTTATTGTATGACCTGCGTGTCATTGAAAACGCCATGTAATTACTTTATTTTATTGCTAACAGTTAGCCATAGTAGTAGAAGTAATAGTTGGCGAGACAACTTCATGAAGACACGATGATGGAGATCATGATGATGGATATCATGGTGTCATGCCGGTGACGAAGGTGATCATGTCGTGCCTCAAAGATGAAGATCAAAGGTGCGAGATGATATTGGCCATATCATGTCACTCTATGATTTGCATGTGATGTTTGTCATGTTTACATCTTATTTTCTTAGAATGATGGTAGCATAAATAAGATGATCCCTCATAAAATTTCAAGAAAGTGTTCCCCCTAACTATGCACCATTGCGAAAGTTTGTTGTTTCGAAGCACCACGTGATGATCGGATGTGATAGATTCTAACGTTCACATACAATGGGTGTAAGCCAGATTTACACATGCAAAACACTTAGGTTGACTTCACGAGCCTAGCATGTACAAACATGGCCTCGGAACACAAGAGACCGAAAGGTCGAACATGAGTCGTATTGTGGATACGATCAACATGAAGATGTTCACCGATGATGACTAGTCCATCTCACGTGATGATCGGACATGGCCTAGTTGACTCGGATCATGTATCACTTGATGACTAGAGGGATGTCTATCTGAGTGGGAGTTCATTAAATAATTTGATTAGATGAACTTAATTATCATGAACATAGTCAAAAGGTCTTTGCAAATTATGTCATAGCTCACGCTTTGGTTCTACTATTTTAGATATGTTCCTAGAGAAAATTTAGTTGAGAGTTGACAGTAGCAATTATGCGGACTGGGTTCGTAAACTGAGGATTGTCCTCATTGCTGCGCAGAAGGATTATGTCCTTAATGCACCGCTCAGTGTGCTGAACCTCGAGCGTCGGTTGTGGATGTTGTGAACATCTGACATACACGTTTTGATGACTACATGATAGTTCAGTGCGTAATGGTAAATGGTTTAGAATTCAGGCAACAAAGACGTTTTTGAAACATCGCAGAACATATGAGATGTTCCAAGGACTGAAATTGGGATTTCAGGCTAGTGCCCACGTCAAGAGGTATGAGACCTCTGACAAGTTTCTTAAGCCTTCAAACTAAGGAGAAAAGCTCAATCATTGAGCATGTGCTCAGATTGTATGAGTACTACAATCGCTTGAATCGAGTGGGAGTTAATCTTCCAGATGAGATAGTGATGGTTCCCCAAAGTCACTGCCACCAAGCTGCTAGAGCTTCGTGATGAACTATAACATATCAGGGATAGATATGATGATCCTTGAGCTATTCACGACACCGCAAAAGTAGAAATCAAATAGTAGCATCAATTGTTGATGGTTAGTAAAACCACTAGTTTCAAGAAGGGCAAGGGCAAGAAAGGGATACTTCATGAAACGGCAAATCAGTTGCTGCTCTAGTGAAGAAACCCAAGGTTGAACCCAAACCCGAGACTAAGTGCTTCTAAAATAAGGGGAACGGTCACTGAAGCAGAACTACCCTAGATAGTTGGTAGATGAGAAGGCTGGCAAGGCCGATAGAAGTATATTGGATATACATTATAATGTGTACTTTACTAGTACTCCTAGTAGCACCAGGGTATTAAAATATCGGTTCGGTTGCTAAGTGTTAGTAACTCGAAATAAAAAGCTATGGAATAAACAGAGACTAGCTGAAGGTGAGATGACAATATGTGTTGGAAGTGTTTCCAAGGTTGATGTGATCAAGCATCGCATGCTCCCTCTACCATCGAGATTGGTGTTAAACCTAAATAATTGTTATTTGGTGTTTGCGTTGAGCATAGACATGATTGGATTATGTTTATCGCAATACGGTTATTCATTTAAGGAGAATAATGGTTACTCTTCTTATTTGAATAATACCTTCAATGGTCTTGCACCTAAAATGAATGGTTTATTGAATCTCGATCGTAGTGATACACATGTTCATGCCAAAAGATATAAGATAGTAATGATAGTACCACATACTTGTGGCACTACCATTTGAGTCATATTGGTATAAAACGCATGAAGAAGCTCCATGTTGATGGATCTTTGGACTCACTCGTTTTTTAAGTTTGAGACATGCGAACCATGTCTATTGGTTTATACGCATGAAGAAACTCCATGCAGATGGATCGTTTGGACTCACTTGATTTTGAATCACTTGAGACATGCAAATCATACCACATGGGCAAGATGACTGAAAGGCCTCGTTTTCAGTGAGATGAAACAAGAGAGCAACTTGTCAGAAGTAATACATTTGATGTGTGCAATCCAATGAGTGCTGAGGCACGCAGTGAATATCGTTATGCTCTTACTTCATAGATGATTTGAGTAGATTCTAAGTATATTTACTTGATGAAACACCAGTCTGAATTATTGAAAGGTTCAAGTAATTTCAGAGTGAAGTTGAAGATCGTCGTGACAAGAAGATAAAATGTCTATGATATGATCATAGAGATGAATATCTGAGTTACGTGTTTGGTACACAATTAAGACATTGTGGAAATTGTTTCACAACTAATGCCGCCTGGAACACCATAGTGTGATGGTGTGTCCGAACATCATAGCTGCACCCTATTGGATGTGGTGCAAACCATGACGTCTCTTATCGAATTACCACTATCATTTATGGGTTAGGCATTAGAGACAACCGCATTCACTTTAAATAGGGCACCACGTAATTCCGTTGAGATGACACCGTATGAAATATGGTTTAGAGAAACCTAAGCTGTCATTTTTTTAAAAGTTTGGGGTTGCGATGCTTATTTGAAAAGGGTTTTGCCTGATAAGCTCGAACCCAAAGCGGATAAATGCATCTTCATGACACCCAAAACAGTTGGATATACCTCCTATTTCGGATCCGGAATCAAAAGTGATTGTTTCTAGAAATGGGTCCTTCCTCGAGGAAAAGTTTCTCTTGAAAGAATTAGGTTGGAGGATGGCGGAGACTTGATGAGGTTATTGAACCGTCACTTCAACCAGTGTGTAGCAGGGCACAGGAAGTTGTTCTTGTAGTACCTATACCAATTGAAGTGGAAGCTGATGATAGTGATCATGAAACTTCGGATCAAGTCACTACCAAACCTCGTAGGTCGACAAGGATGCATACTATTTCAGAGTGGTACGTAATCCTATCTTGGAGGTCATGTTGCTAGACAACAATGAACCTACGAGCTATGGAGAAGCGATGGTGGGCCCGGATTCCAACAAATGGCTCGAGGCCATAAAATCCAAGAGGATCCATGTGTGAAAACAAAGTATAAACTTTGGAAGAACTACTTGATGGTCGTAAGGCTATTGGGTACAGATGGATTTTAAAAGGAAGACAGACAATGATGGTAAGTATCACCATTAAGAAAGCTCGACTTGTCGTTAAGATGTTTTCCGACAAGTTCAAGGAGTTGACTACGGTGAGACTTACTCACTCATAGCGATGCCAAGAGTCTGTTGGAATTGTATTAGCAGTTACTGCATTATTTATGAAATCTTGTAGATAGGATGTCAAAACATTATTACCTCGACAATTTTCTTGAGGAAAGGTTGTATGTGATACAACCAGAAGGTTTTTGTCAATCCTAAAAGATGCTAACAAGTATGCAAAGCTCCAGCAATCCCTCTAAGGACTGGAGTAAGCATCTCGGAGTTGGAATATACGCTTTGATGAGATGATCAAAGATTTTGGGTTTATACAAAGTTTATGAGAAACTTGTATTTCCAAAGAAGTGAGTGGGAGCACTATAGAATTTCTGATGAGTATATGTTGTTGACATATTCTTGATCAGAAATGATGTAGAATTTCTGGAAAGCATATAGGGTTATTTGAAAAGTGTTTTTCAATGGAAAACCTGGATTAAGCTACTTGAACATTGAGCATCAAGATCTATTGTAACATCCCAAATTTTCAATTTGGAATTTTATACATTAGATCATCATTGCATATCATATTTTATTTGCATTTTGGTTGATCCTAGAAATCCTACGCAACTCAAGGACCTACGGAGAGAGTTGGGGATCTCGTTATTTTCATATTTGAGGTTTTCTCGAATTATGAAAAGAGGATCGTTTGATTTTAATTATTTTTCTCTGAAATATTTCTTTTATTAAAAATGAAAGAGAGAGGATAAAATGACTTCCTCAAAATAAAGAAATATCAGAGATTTAATATTAAAATCAAATAAGGCTTTTGTTTTGGAGTTTTTCGCTGTTTTATTTGAATTTAGGAAAAATAAGCATTTTCAAAATTGCATTTAGGCCCCAAATAAATGTTCACTTTGTCCGGCTTGATTTTAGAAGTCGGGAAATTTTATTTCGGGATTTTTGGAGTCGGTTTAGTATTTATTTTCTTTCTTTTTCTGCACGTCATATTTTTTTTTAAAAAAAGAGTCGACCGACTTAGGGCCGTACTCGGCCAGGACTTCTCGGGCCAGTCCTTTATAAGCCACCGCCCCACCCGAAAACCCAAACCCTAGCCTCCACCCGCCGCCGGAGCCCGCCCGTGCTGCCGCCCGCGCCGCCTCGCCGGAGCTCGCCGCTGCCCCGCCGGACGCCGCCACCGACTCGCCGGATCCCGCCGGAGTTCGAGGTAGCCGCCGGTTTTTAAAAAAACCGATCGGTTTTATTTCGTAAACCCTAGATTCGTTTTTTTCTAGATCCGGTTCGGTTTATTTTCTTCGGTTTAGTTATTTAGCGAATGGCCGCTTTTACGTTCGTTTTTATGAACAGTTTTCGTCATTTAGCCGCAGACAACAAACGTTCGTTCGTTAGCCTATTCGTCGTTTTTCTTTTTCTCGGATTTTCCGTGATTATTTCTGATCGCGCTTTCTGATCCGATTTTCGTTTTAGTTTCACTGTTCGCTCGTTTATCGGAATCAGGCGATTCAAGCGCCTAGAGTTTCGTCCTGAAACCCTCTTTCCGTTTAACCAACTCAAACAAGTTTTTGCTTCTGTAAAATTTAACCTAGATCTAGATTAGTAAACGAAGCTTGTTTCTTTCGCCGTTTGCCTTTCGTCGCTTCGTTTGATTTGTTTCTTTTTGCAAACCGGAGTTCTTAAGTTGAGCTTTCTGGTTAGATTTCTTATGTGAGTTTTACCTGTGCATTAGAAGAGTACTTATTGTATGCTTGTTTGTTTGTTTGCGTTAGAGTACCCGGAGTGCGCCGCTTGCTACTTCGAATCTCTAGGTTTCGCGGATCATCAGCAAGGCAAGTAACACTTTGATCATACCTCTTACTACCTAGTTTTATTGCATTAGATCAATCCTCAAACATTGCATGATTAGGATCTAATTAAATTGTGGGTTTTGGGGAAGTAGATGAGGTAGTACCTATTACCTGTTTTATTATCAAACCCTTGGGAGTTACTTCTACGTTTGCTTATATTGACATGCTATGCTAGTAGACGTGGATTGGGTGAGTGTATCCATGACAGATGTGAGATTTTTAATTAACAGTTTATTTTAGGTGGCAACTTTAACACACATCTGGGTGGATTGAGGCACCTGGGTATTCCAGCGATTGCCTGTTTTTCTTTTATGGACCGCCACCCAGGTTCAAAGGGATCATGCATGAGGTTATTCATGCTAGAAACTTCTGTGTGCAGCCACAAGCTATTATGGGCTCTAGCATAGTTGATTAAGTCGTGTGAACTCTTACAATGGTAGACTAGCAGATGTAGGGGATGTAGGTGTACCGGTCTACCCATCGTAAGGTGCTAACGCTTCTGAAAGACTGTGTCTCGGTCATCCGTTTCTCAAACACCATGTAGTGCGAGAAATCCAACGGAGGAGATCGAGTCTTGTGGGGAAAAGTGCACAAACCTCTGCAGAGTGTATAAACTAATCATGATTAGCCGTGTCCCCGGTTATGGACGTTTTGAGTATCTAGCACTTGGATTATCATGTGAATCTCATCATGTGACTTTAATTAATTTTGTTGGGTTTTTAATGATGATGTTTAATTGGGATTGAGAGGGTGTCTACGCTCTCAATGTTTAACAACTACCATGATAGTTAAATAAAATTTAATTCCTTTGCAGTAGGGAAAAATTGGCTTTACGCAAAACTATAACCATAGAGCTTTCCACCAGCCATATATGCATGTAGTATAGCCTATTTCTGTTCATTACTCTCTATGTGTTACTTTGCCAGCATATTCCATGTGTTGACCCGTTTTCGGGCTGCAACGTTCATGTTGCAGACTTTTCAGACGACGAGTAAAGAGCTTTAGGTCGTGGTTCTATACTCAGTGATGCCGTTGGAGTTGATGGACTCACTTATCTTCCAAGCCTTCCGCTGTTATCATAATTAGATGGCCTTAAGCCATATTTCTTGTAATAAGTTCTCTTTTGAGACACTTGTTGTAATAAGTGTGTGATTGCTACTCTGTTATAAATCCTTCAAGTACTGTGTGTGTCAGAATTACTGATCTAGGGATGACATTGAAGCACAGAGCTCGGACCGTTTGAGGTCTAGTCGCTACAAGATGGTATCAGAGCACACGCTGACTGTAGGACACGACCACTAAGATAAAGACCTAGATCACTACCCACTCTTCTCATTTCTGACTCCTCATCTTTTCTACTCTTTTAGGATGGCGGATGCAAGGAACAAGTTCACACAACCGGATGAAGATACACCCTTTGGACGCCACCTGAAGGAAGTCACTAAGTACCTGAACATCGGAGTACCAAGCTTCACCGGGACCTACAACGCCACTTTACCCGAGGAGGAGCGCTGGATGATTCAAGTTCAACTTCCAGGAAGGACGTTCATGCCAGTCACCGAGCCCATAGAGTTTTCCTTTGATGCACCAACCTGGAGTCTAGGAAAGAGCATGGCAGCCCACATCGCCATGGGACGTATTGGAGAAGTTTACCGCAATGATCTCAAGGATACTATCTACCAGATTTGTGGGCGCCGAGATGAACACTGGGAAATGATCAGCACCAAGAAGGATAGATCAATCGCAGCTTTTATCCAGGAGTTAAACCAGCACATTCGACATCAGGAGAACCAGATGTGCGCATACATGATAGATCTGAAGAAGGCGATGACAAGAATCACGGAGCTGGAGGAAGAACTCAAGGCTACACGTGAAGATTGAGGAGGAAATCATCGTACTAGTGGAGAAGAATGACGACCTGATTAAGAAGATCAGAATATTCATGGGAGACCCTACACCAGTAGAAGAAGATGAAGAATCCAAGGAGATTCGCCCGAAAGACTACATCATCATCGACTACACCGACTCTGACCTGAGCGATGATGACTACGTTGACGAAGCTCGAGCAGATATCATGGAGTCTGCAACCGGGGAATATTTCTAGTAGACCACCACATCAGTAGTAGTATTCCACCATGTAAATAGAGTAGTCTGAGCACTTTCGCAATAATTCTAGATCGATTGTATGACCTTGATTGATTGAGTGAAAGTGTTTGTGTTTGTCTCATGTGCATATGGGTAGTGCTTTCTCATTAGACCTCATTCTATTCTAATCTCTCCCCTCTAAACCCATCAGATGCCTCCGAGACGTGACAATGGATTTGCATTTCCACCGGAGCTCACTCAGTTGATCCAGCAGCAGAATGCGTTGATGCAGTTGCTAGTCCAGAATCATAATCAGGGGAACAACAACAACAACCCACCACCACCACCTGTTGATCACTTAACCCATTTCCTTAGACTGAATCCGCTGGTGTTCTCTAGTAGCACCGAGCCTATAGTAGCAGATGATTGGCTCCGCAAGATTGGAAGGGAGTTAACCACTACAGGATGTACTGATGTTGAGAAGGTGCGCTTTGCCACACATCAGTTGGATGGACCAGCAGCATCATGGTGGGAGAATTACACTGTCACCTACCCTATAGCCACAGTGACATGGCACCAATTTCAGCAGGCTTTCCATACTGCCCATGTTTCAGCAGGAGCTATGGCCATGAAGAAGCGTGAGTTTCGCAACTTGTGCCAAGGAGGACGGACAGTTGGCCAATACGTGGATGACTTTAGTAAGTTAGCATGGTATGCCCCGGGTGGCATCGCTACGGATGCAGCTAAGCAGGAGAAGTTTCTGGAAGGACTGAATGATGAGTTGAGCATGCAGTTGATGGTAGCAACCTTCAACAACTACCAGGAACTAGTAGATCGTGCTCTTATGATTGAAGGGAAGTAGAAGCAGATTGAGAACCAGAAGAGGAAGTATGGACAAGGGAAGTACAATTCAGGAGCTCAACAGAAGCCACGTTTTACCCCGAAAACGGGAGGACATTTTTAGCATACCCATGGAGGAGGGAGTTCGCATAATCATAATGACCCCAAGAACGGTAATGGGAATGGGGGAAGCAACGGTCAGAACCGTACCAACCCATCAACCCCAGCCAAGAGAGACCTGAGCCAAGTCACTTGTTATAACTGTCAGAAGACCGGACATTATGCCAATGAATGTCCTGAAACCCAGAATGGAAATGGCAATGGAAGCTCTGGGAAGAAGTCGAAACCTTTCAATAGGGGACAGGTGAACCACGTTAACGTGGAGGAGGTTGAAGCCCAGCCAGATGCAGTAATCGGTAAGTTTTTGGTTAAGTCTTTTACTGCAATTGTTCTTTTCGATACTGGTGCATCGCATTCATACATATCAAGGGGATTCGTGGATAAGTATAAAATGCCCACCAAGGTTCTTAGAACACCTATGTTAGTATGCTCACTAGGAGCGGAGTATATGGCCAGTAAAGGATGTTTTCAAGTGCCATTGAGTATAGGTAGGCATGTGTTTCCCTCGGATTTAATCATTTTGGGATCGCAAGGTTTGGATGTAATTCTGGGTATGGATTGGCTATCGATGTATGGAGGAAACATCGATTGTGCCAGTAAGTCAATTTTGCTTACCACCCTAGAAGGGAGAAGGATCAAGTATGCATCACGGCATGTGCCGAATAGGACTCAAGTAAATTCCCTAACAGAGTTGTACAGGAGAAAGTATCGGTGGTAAAGGATTTTCTGGATGTATTTCCAGAAGAGTTGCCAGGCATGCCACCGGATAGGGACATTGAGTTTTTGATTGAGCTTTTGCCAGGCACAGGACCAATATCTAAGAGACCGTATAGAATGCCTGCAAAGGATTTGGAGGAGATTAAGAAGCAGATTAAGGAGTTACTGGATAAGGGATATATTCGCCCAAGTTCGTCACCTTGGGGATCATTAGTACTTCTAGTGGAAAAGAAGGATGGATCATTAAGGATGGTTGTTGATTATCGAGGATTGAATGAAGTGACGATCAAGAATAAGTACCCACTGTCGATGATCAATGATTTGTTTGACCAATTGCAAGGAGCAAAGGTATTTTTCCAAGATCGATTTGCGATCAGGATACCACCAGTTGAAGATTCGAGAGCGGGACATACCTAAGACAACTTTTACTACGAGGTACGGGCTGTATGAGTATACCGTTATGTCATTTGGTCTGACTAACGCACTTGCTTATTTTATGAACATGATGAACAAAGTGTTTATGGAGTTTTTGGATAAGTTCATCGTAGTGTTCATTGATGATATACTGATTTACTCGAAGAATGAAGAAGAACATAAAGAACATTTGCGTCTAGTACTTGGTAAGCTCAGAGAACATCAGTTATACACCAAGTTCAGCAAATGTGAGTTTTGGTTGAAGGGAGTTGGATTCCTCGGACATGTTATATCCAGAGAAGGAATAGCTGTAGATCCCACCAAGGTTTTCACTGTGACAAATTGGGAAGCCCCAACAACAGTTGGAGAGATCCGTAGTTTTCTTGGACTCGCAGGATACTACCAGAGATTCATTGAAAATTTCTCGAAGATTGCAAAACCTATGATGGAGTTGTTGAAGAAGGATATCAAGTTCAATTGGACTGAGGAATGTGAGGCCAGTTTCCAGGAGTTGAAGAAACGTTGGTTACCTCGCCATTGTTGATTCTACTAGATCAGCGCAAGGATTATGAGGTGTATTGCGATGCTTCACGTCGAGGACTTGGAGCAGTGCTTATGCAAGAGGGAAGAGTTGTTTCGTATGCTTCACGATAGCTTAAGCACCATGAGTTGAATTATGCTACACATGATTTGGGGTTAGCAGCCGTAGTGCATGCATTGAAGACATGGAAGCATTTTCTCGTCGGAAACCATTGTGAGGTGTACACGGATCACAAGAGTTTGAAGTACATCTTCACGCAGAAGGAGTTGAATCTCAGGCAAAGAAGATGGTTGGAGCTCATCAAGGATTATGACATGAGATTGCATTGTCACCCCGGAAAGGCTAACGTA
The DNA here is from genome assembly GCF_056163025.1 of Triticum urartu. Classification (NCBI taxonomy): domain Eukaryota; kingdom Viridiplantae; phylum Streptophyta; class Magnoliopsida; order Poales; family Poaceae; genus Triticum; species Triticum urartu. The sequence continues at coordinate 155,191,163 of NC_141877.1, read as the reverse complement.
GTAGCTGACGCATTGAGCCGCAAGAGCCATGTCAACACACTAATGACCGGAGATTTACCAAAGGAGTTAGTCACGGATCTTCGCGAGCTATGATTGGAGATAGTTCCGAGAGGCTATGTAGCAGCATTGGAGATTCAGTGTACTCTGATGGATAAGATCAGAGAAGCTCAGAAGACCGACAAGGAGATTGCCACCATAAAGGAGAAGATGAGCAAGGGAAAAAGTTAAAGGTTTTCGTGAGGATGAACACGATACCTTATGGTTTGAGGACCGCGTTTATGTGCCTAATGACCCGGAGATCAGGAAGCTAATTCTACAAGAGGCCCATGATTCACCGTACTCGATTCACCCAGGAAATACCAAGATGTATTTGGATATGAAGGATACTTTCTGGTGGACCGGAATGAAGAAGGATATTGCGGAGTATGTAGCCGTTTATGATGTATGTCAGAGAGTAAAGGCAGAGCATCAGAAGCCAGCAGGATTGTTACAGCCATTGCCGATACCCGAATGGAAGTGGGATAATCTAGGCATGGATTTTATCACAGGATTACCCAGGACCCGCTCAGGCTATGACTCGATATGGGTTGTAGTCGATCGCTTGACGAAGGTAGCTCATTTCATCCCATTAAAGAACACTTAGACCAGTGCTAATTGGCAAAGATATACATGACCAGGATCATATGTCTGCATGGAGTTCCGAGGAGCATTGTAACAGATAGAGGAACTGAGTTTACCTCAAAGTTCTAGAATCAGTTGCATGAAACTTTGGGTACCAGGCTATAGTTCAGTACAGCTTTTCATCCGCAGACCGATGGACAGACCGAGAGAGTCAATCAGATTTTGGAGGATATGCTGAGAGCTTGTGCGCTAGATTATGGATCTAGTTGGGATGACAATTTGCCATATTCGGAGTTCTCTTACAACAATAATTATCAATCCAGTTTGAAGATGACCCCTTCTGAAGCCTTGTACGGAAGAAGGTGCAGAACACCATTGTCATGGGACGAAGTTGGAGACCGCCAGCTGTTTGGACCAGATTTGATTAAGGAGTCTGAACAGAAAGTGAAGTTGATTCGCGATAGGCTCAAGATAGCCCAGTCCAGGCAGAAGAGCTATGTAGATTCTAAACGCAAGGAGACAGTTTACGAAGCCGGAGACAGAGTTTATCTTCGTGTATCCCCACTTCGAGGAGTTAAGCATTTTGGAGTTAAGGGAAAATTAGCGCCACGTTTTGTGGGACCATACAAAGTTTTGGAGCGTATGGGAGAAGTTGCTTACAAGTTGGAGTTGCCCGAAGGATTGTCGGGAGTTCATGACGTGTTCCACATTTCCCAGTTGAAGAAGTGCCATGCAGAGATGGCGGATATACTGCTGAGAGATACAGTGCCGCTGGAAGCAATTCAGTTGGATAGTGATTTGACCTACGAGGAGAAACCAGTCAAGATACTCGAGTTTGCCAGCCGAGTTACCCGCAACAAGGTTATCAGGTTTTGTAAAGTTCAGCAGAGTCATCATACCGAGGATGAAGCCACCTGGGAGCGAGAGGAAGATCTGCTGAAGGACCACCCTCACCTATTTTCTAGCCAACCCGAATCTCGAGGGCGAGATTCATCTTAAGGGGGGTAGGTTTGTAACATCCCAAATTTTCAATTTGGAATGTTATACATTAGATCATCATTGCATATCATATTTTATTTGCTTTTTGGTTGATCCTAGAAATCCTACGCAACTCAAGGACCTACGGAGAGAGTTGGGGATCTCATTATTTTCATATTTGAGGTTTTCTTGAATTATGAAAAGAGGATTGTTTGATTTTAATTATTTTTCTCTGAATTATTCCTTTTATTAAAAATGAAAGAGAGAGGATAAAATGAATTCCTCAAAATAAAGAAATATCAGAGATTTAATATTAAAATCAAATAAGCTTTTTGTTTTGGAGTTTTTTGCTGTTTTATTTGAATTTAGGAAAAATGTGCGTTTTTTCAAAATTGCATTTAGGACCCAAATAAATGTTCACTTTGTCCGGCTTGATTTTAGAAGTCAGGGAAAATTTATTTTGGGATTTTTGGAGTCTGTTTAGTATTTCTTTTCTTTCTTTTTCTGCACGTCATATTTAAAAAAAGAGTCGACCGACTTAGGGCCGTACTCGGCCAGGACTTCTCGGGCCAGGCCTTTATAAGCCGCCGCCCCAAGCCCGTTACCGCCGCCCCACACGAAAACCCTAACCCTAGCCGCCACCTACCGCCGCCGTCGCGCCGCCGCCCGCCACCCGCGCCGGAGCCCGCCGCCCCCGCCAGCGCTGCCGCCCGCGCCGCCTCGCCGGAGCTCGTCGCCGCCCCGCCAGACCTCCCGCCGCCGCCGACTCGCCGGATCCCGCCGGAGTTTGAGGTAGCAGCTGGTTTTTTTTAAAAAGGATCGGTTTTATTTCGTAAACATTAGATTCATTTTTTTCTAGATCTGGTTTGGTTTATTTTCTTCGCTTTAGTTATTTAGCGAACGGCCGCTTTTACGTTTGTTCTTACAAACGGTTTTCTTCATTTAGCCGTAGACAGTGAACGTTCGTTCGTTAGCCTGTACGTCATTTTTCTTTTTCTCAGATTTTCCACGATTATTTTTGATCGTTATTTCTGATCCGATTTTCGTTTTAGTTTAACTTTTCGCTCGTTTATCGGAATCAGGCGATTCAAGCGCCTAGAGTTTCGTCTTGAAACCCTCTTTCCGTTTAACCAACTCAAACAAGTTTTTGCTTCTGTAAAATTTGACTTAGATCCAGATTAGTAAACGAAGCTTGTTTCTTTCGCCGTTTGCCTTTCGTCGCTTCGTTTGATTTGTTTCTTTTTGCAAACCGGAGTTCTTAAGTTGAGCTTTCTGGTTAGATTTCTTATTTGAGTTTTACCTGGTCATTAGATGAGTACTTATTGTATGCTTGTTTGTTTGTTTGCGTTAGAGTAACCAGAGTGCGCCGCTTGCTACTTCGAATCTCTAGGTTTCGCAGATCATCAGCAAGGCAAGTAACACTTTGATCATACCTCTTACTACCCAGTTTTATTGCATTAGATCTATCCTCAAACATTGCATGATGAGGATCTAATTAAATTGTGGGTTTTGGGGAAGTAGATGAGGTACTACCTATTACCTGTTTTCTTATCAAACCCTTGGGAGTTACTTCTACGTTTGCTTATATTGCCATGCTATGCTAGTAGACGTGGATTGGGTGAGTGTATCCATGACAGGTGTGAGATTGTTAATTAACGATTTATTTAAGGTGGCAACTTCAACACACATCTGGGTGGATTGAGGCACCTGGGTATTCCAGCGATTGCCTGCTTTTCTTTATGGAACGCCACCCAGGCTCAAAGGGATCATGAGATTATTCATGCTAGAAACTTCCGTGTGCAGCCACAAGCTATTATGGGCTCTAGCATAGTTTATTAAGTCGTGTGAACTCTTAAAGTGGTAGACTAGCAGATGTAGGGGATGTAGGTGTACCGGTCTACCCATCGTAAGGTGCTAACGCTTCTGAAAGACTGTGTCTCGGTCATCCGTTTCTCAAACACCATGTAGTGCGAGAAATCCAATAGAGGAGATCGAGTCTTGTGGGGAAAAGTGCGCAAACCTCTGCAGAGTGTATAAACTAATCATGATTAGCCGTGTCCCCGGTTATGGACGTTTTGAGTATCTAGTACTTGGATTATCATGTGAATCTCATCATGTGACTTTAATTAATTTTGTTGGGTTTTTAATGATGATGTTTAATTGGGATTGAGAGGGTGTCTACGCTCTCAATGTTTAACAACTACCATGATAGTTAAATAAAATTTAATTCCTTTGTAGTAGGGAAAAATTGGCTTTACGCAAAACTATAACCATAGAGCTTTCCACCAGCCATATATGCATGTAGTATAGCCTATTTCTGTTCATTACTCTCTATGTGTTACTTTGCCAGCATATTCCATGTGCTGGCCCGTTTTCGGGCTGCAACGTTCATGTTGCAGACTTTTTAGACGACGAGTAAAGAGCTTTAGGTCGTGGTTCTATACTCAGTGATGCCGTTGGAGTTGATGGACTCACTTATCTTCCAAGCCTTCCACTGTTATCGTAATTAGATGGCCTTAAGCAATATTTCTTGTAATAAGTTCTCTTTTGAGACACTCGTTGTAATAAGTGTGTGATTGCTACTCTGTTCTAAATCCTTCAAGTACTGTGTGTGTCAGCATTACTGATCCAGGGATGACACTGAAGCACAGAGATCGGACCTTTTGAGGTCTGGTCGCTACATCTATAAGGATAGATCAAAAACGCTTAATAGTACTTTCAAATGAATACATACCGTGATAAGATTTTGAAGGAGTTCAAATAGATCTGCAAAGAAGGAGTTCTTGGTTGTGTTATAAGGTGTGAGCATTGAGTAAGACTCAAGATCTGACCACGGCAGAATAGAGAGAAAGGACGAAGATTGTCCCCTATGCTTTAGATGTAGGCTCTACAGTATGTTATGTTGTGTACCGCACCTGAAGTGTGCCTTGCCATGAGTCGATCAAGGGGTACAAGAGTGATCCAGGAATAGATCACAATACAGCGGTCAAACTTATCCTTAGTAACTGGTGGACTAAGGAATTTTCTTGATTATGGAGGTGGTAAAAGAGTTCGTCGTAAAGGGTTACATCGATGCAAACTATGACACTAATCCGGATGACTCTGAGTAGTAAACCGGATTTGTATAGTAGAGCGGTTATTTGGAATAGCTCCAAGTAGCGCATGGTAGCTGCATCTACAAGATGACATAGAGATTTGTAAAGCACACACGGATCTGAAAGGTTCAGACCCGTTGACTAATAACCTCTCTCACAAGCGAGACATGATCAAACCCCATGGGTGTTGGATTCATTACAATCACATAGTGATGTTAACTAGATTATTGACTCTAGTGCAAGTGGGAGACTATTGGAAATATGCCCTAGAGGCAATAATAAAATGGTTATTATTGTATTTCCTTGTTCATGATAATTGTCTATTATTCATGCTATAATTGTATTAACTGGAAACCATAATACATGTGTGAATACATAGACCACAACACGTCCCTAGTGAGCCTCTAGTTGACTAGCTCGTTGATCAATAGATGGTTATGGTTTCTTGACCATGGACATTATATGTCATTGATAACGGGATCACATCATTAGGAGAATGATGTGATGGACAAGACCCAATCCTAAGCATAGCACAAGATCGTTTAGTTCGTTTGCTAGAAGCTTTTCTAATGTCAAGTATCATTTCCTTAGACCATGAGATTGTGCAACTCCCAGATACCGTAGGAATGCTTTGAGTGTACCAAACGTCACAACGTAACTGGGTGGCTATAAAGGTGCACTACAGGTATCTCCGAAAGTGTCTGTTGGGTTGGCACAAATCAAGACTGGGATTTCTCACTCCGTATGAGGGACAGGTATCTCTGGGCCCACTCGGTAATGCATCATCATAATGAGCTCAATGTGACTAAGTAGTTAGTCGCGGGATCATGCATTACGAAACGAGTAAAGTGACTTGCCGGTAATGAGATTGAACGAGGTATTGGGATACCGATGATCGAATCTCGGGCAAGTAACGTACCGATTGACAAAGGGAATTGTATACAGGATTGATTGAATCCCCGACATCGTGGTTCATCCGATGAGATCATCATGGAACATGTGGGAGCCAACATGGGTATCCAGATCCCGCTGTTGGTTATTGGCCAGAGAGCTGTCCCGGTCATGTCTGCATGATTCCCGAACCTGTAGGGTCTACACACTTAAGGTTCGGTGACGCTAGAGTTGTTATGGGAATTAGTGTGCAGTTACCAAATGTTGTTCGGAGTCCCGGATGAGATCCCGGATGTCACGAGGAGTTCCAGAGTGGTCCGTAGGTAAAGATTTATATATGGGAGGTCTTATTTTGGCCACCGGAAAATGTTCGGGATTGTACCGGGAAGGTTCTAGAAGGTTCCGGAGTGGGGCCCACCTACATGGGGGGACCCACATGAACGTGGGTAGTGGGGGAAAGGCCCCACACCCCTGGTCAAGGCGCACCAAGATCCCCCCTTAGAAGGAATAAGATCATATCTCGAAGGGATAAGATCAAGATCCCTAAAAAGGGGGATAACAATCGGTGGGGAAGGGAAATGATGGGATTTCTTTCCCCCACCTTTGCCAACGCCCCAATGGACTTGGAGGGCAAGAAACCAGCCCCCTCCACCCCTATATATAGTGGGGAGGCGCATGGGAGCCGCAGCCCTTTCGCTGGCGCAGCCCTCTCCCTCCCCAACACCTCTGTAGTAGTAGCAGTGCTTGGCGAAGCCCTGCCGGAGAACTGCAAGCTCCACCACCACACCATCGTGCTGCCGGAGCTCTCCCTCAACTTCTCCTCTCCCCTTGCTGGACCAAGAAGTAGGAGACGTCCCCGGGCTGTACGTGTGTTGAACGTGGAGGCGCCGTTGTTCGGCACTTAGATCGGAATCAACCGCGATCTGAATCGCTGCGAGTACAACTCCTTCATCCGCGTTCTTGTAACGCTTCCGCATCGCGATCTTCAAGGGTATGAAGATGCACTCCCCTCTCTCTCGTTGCTAGTATCTCCATAGATTGATCTTGGTGATGTGTAGAAACTTTTTAATTTCTGCAACGATCCCCAACAGGCACCAAATAACAATTATTTAGGTCTAATACTAATCCTGAAGGTAGATGTAGAGGTAGCGTGCCGACGGCCATCACATCAACTTTGGAACCTTTTCCCACACGCATCGTCACCTCGTCCTTAGTCAATCTTTGTTTAATCCATAGCCCCTGTTTCGAGTTGCATATATGAGCAACAGAACCAGTATCAAATACTCAGGCGCTACTACGAGCATTAGTAAGGTATACATCAATAACATGTATATCAAATATACCATTCAGTTTGCCATCCTTCTTATCCGCCAAATACTTGAGGCAGTTCCGCTTCGAGTGACCAGTCCCTTTGCAGTAGAAGCACTCAGTCTTAGGCTTAGGTCCAGACTTGGGCTTCTTCACTTGAGAAGCAACTTGCTTGCCATTCTTCTTGAAGTTCCCATTCTTCCCTTTGCCCTTCTTCTTGAAACTAGTGGTCTTGTTGACCATCAACACTTGATGCTCCTTCTTGATTTGTACCTCCGCAGCCTTTTGCATTGCGAAGAGCTCGGGAATTGTCTTATCCATCCCTTGCATATTATAGTTTATCACGAAGCTTTTGTAGCTTGGTGGCAGTGATTGAAGAACTCTGTCAATGACACTATCATCAGGAAGATTAACTCCCATTTGAGTCAAGTGGTTGTGGTACCCAGACATTCTAAGTATATGTTCACTGACAGAACTATTCTCCTCCATTTTGCAGCTGTAAAAATTATCGGAGACTTCATATCTCTCAATCTGGGCATTTTCTTGAAATATTAACTTCAACTCTTGGAACATCTCATATTCTCCATGATGTTCAAAACGTCGTTGAAGTCCCGATTCTAAGCCGTAAAGCACGGCACACTAAACTATCGAGTAGTCATCAGCTTTGCTCTACCAGACATTCATAACGTCCGGTGTTGCTCCTGCAGCGGGCTTTGCACCTAGCGGTGCTTCCAGGACGTAATTCTTCTATGCAGCAATGAGGATAATCCTCAAGTTACGGACCCAGTTCATGTAGTTGCTACCATCATCTTTCAACTTAGCTTTCTCTAGGAACGCATTAAAATTCAAAGGAACAGTAGCACGGGCCATTTATCTACAACAACATAGACATGCAAAATACTATCAGGTACTAAGTTCATGATAAATTAAAGTTCAATTAATCATATTACTTAAGAACTCCCACTTAGATAGACATCCCTCTAGTCATCTAAATGATCACTTGATCCATATCAACTAAACCATGTCCGATCATCAGGTGAGAGGGAGAAGTTTTCAATGGTGAACATCATTATGTTGATCATATCTACTATATGATTCATGCTCGACCTTTCGGTCTCAGTGTTCCGAGGCCATATCTGCATATGCTAGGCTCGTCAAGTTTAACCAGAGTATTCTACTTGTGCAAAACTAGCTTACACCCGTTGTATGTGAACGTAGAGCTTATCACACTCGATCATCACGTGGTGTCTCGGCATGACGAACTGTAGCAATGGTGCATACTCAAGGAGAACACTTGTACCTTGAAATTTAGTGAGAGATCATCTTATAATGCTACCGTCGAACTAAGCAAAATAAGATGCATAAAGAATAAACATCACATGCAATCAAAATAAGTGATATTATATGGGCATCATAATTTTGTGCCTTTGATCTCCATCTCCAAAGCACCGTCATGATCACCATCGTCACCGGCTTGACACCTTGATCTCCATTGTAGCATCGTTGTCGTCTCGCCAACTATTGCTTCTCCGACTATCGCTACCTCTTAGTGATAAAGTAAAGCAATTACATGGTGATTGCATTTCATACAATAAAGCGACAACCATATGGCTCCTGCCAGTTGCCGATAACTGTTACAAAACATGATCTTCTCATACAACAATTTATATTATCACGTCTTGACCATATCACGTCACAACATGCCCTGCAAAAACAAGTTAGATGTCCTCTACTTTGTTGTTGCAAGTTTTACGTGGCTGTTACGGGCTTCTAGCAAGAACCGTTCTTACCTACGCATCAAAACCACAATGATTTTTCATGAAATGTGATGTTTTAACCTTCAACAAGGATCGGGCATAGTCAAACTCGCTTCAACTAAAGATGGAGAAACAGACACCAGCTAGCCACCTGTGTGCGAAGCATGTCGGTAGATGTCGGATGTGGGGTTCCGACAAACCCTTAAGGTTAAACACTGGGGTGCGCGCGAAGTCTTTCCTTCCTACCGATCTACGCCCTAGCTCGCTAAGATCTCATGGACGAACTCGACGAACTCGCAACACAGAAAGACACGAGGTTTATACTGGTTCGGGCCACCATTGTGGTGTAATACCCTACTCTAGTGTGGTGGTGGTGGATTGCCTCTGGGGCTGATGAAGAACAGTACAAGAGAAGAACATCCGCCTGAGGTTGAGGTGTTCTTGTGAGTAGGCTCTCGATCGGGTTGGATCAAGCTAAGATAAGATGAGGTGCCTCTACTATTGTGGCTAGCTCTACTTATATAGGCCATGGTCCTCTTCCCAAATATCGAGCGGGAAGGGAGCCAACAACGACGGGCAAATTTAAAGGGGGACAGCTAGTACAAGCTATCCTGACAAATGCGGTCTTCGCCTACGAAAAGCTCTGGTGGTGATGCCTTCTTGGGCTCCACGATGACCTCCGTCTTGCTGTCCTCCTGGTCTTGGTCTCGTTGCACCAATATAGCAACCTTTGCCTGATGCCTCGGTACTCTCCATCTGCGCTGGCCTCCTTAGCACCAAAGAGGAAATAAGGACGCTGTGCACGCTCGCGCCCGCCTGGCGCCCGCCTGGTTTCGTGTGTCATGGCTCACGTCACAAGGGCCTCGTGAGGTTTGCCCCGCCTTGATATCTCCGCTCCTCGTGAGCCTGCCTGGCTAGGCTACTCCAAAGGAGGTCTTGCGTCGTCCGCCTCGCGAGGCTTGGAGCCTGGCGAGGGTCTTGGATGCGTTGTTGATGAAGATAGGCCGTACGTCCTGCTGGCTCAGCCACGCCGCGGGCCGCAGGCAGGCAAGTCTCGGGACCCCCGTTTGCAGAACACCGATAGAAGCCCCTGGGCCCAAGGTGCACTCGGGCTTGGCTTCGCGGCGAAGCCAAGGGTCAAGTTCGGAGCACCGCGGCCCCCAAAGCCTGCGGCCTCGGTTGACGCGTGGCGGTTGATTGGACATGGGCGTCTCTGCTTCCCCATGCTGCCTCGGCAACTGCATGACTTGACAATTCCCTGCTACATGCAAGGAAAACCATCATTACCTGCGATCGTGGGAGACATCAGTTGGCCTTCTCTTACTATAAATGGGGAGGGGGCGGAGCCCCTGTTGCCCATCTCTTCCTTGCTTGCTTGCTCCTTCCTCCTTGCTCCACTGCTGACAACAATGGTGCCCATTAGAAAGTTTTCTACTGAAGAGAAAGGAAAGGCTCCCCGTGATGATCCGGGGCCTCTTCCGCCGAAGAAATGGTTGATCCATCGCCATGATGAAGCGGCGATGCAGGTGATGTTGAGGCCTTGGTGCGAGCGGCCTCCTCCGAGGTACCCGATGCCCTTGTACGCCCGAGCCGAGGGCTCGGGAGGACGAAGTGACAAGCAGTGCAGCCCACGCCACATCCGGGGTCGCCGCGCCACGACGACGCGTGCCGTCGCCCCTAGGGTTCACGCCGCGGACTCTTCGCGCGAGTTGGTGATGTGGGCGCTGATGCCTCCAAGCTCCTGGATCCACTTCCCGTGGTTCTTCTCTAACGTGATGCCGCTGAGGGGGCCTCTCGAGCTCTGGCTGCAGCACGCCGACTACAGCGCTCCGGCGACCGGAGCGGAGATCGAAGCGGTCCCCACCGGCAAGATCTTCATGACTCGCGGCTGGGGCGAGATCGCACGGGTCTGCCGTGCGAGGGGAGCCCTCGTGATCCACTTTGAGTACGACGGCGTCTCCACGCTCTTCTTCAAGGTCTTCGATGCTGAGGGCTGCCGCCTGGAGTGCTGCTCCGAAGAGGAGCGTGAGGCTGATGCGTGTCCCGCTCGCGGCCACTCCAGCAGCAGCAGCCGTTGGGAGTCCAGCAGCTCTGCTGAGACTCCGAAGACGAGTGATGACAGCTACGTGCCCCCGAGCTCTCACCGCGCTCGGAGCAGAGCTGCGGCGTCCGGCCGTCACGCCGCTAATCTGGATGGGGTTGGTGCCGGCCTCCCGTGGCCCACTGTTGATGATGGTGTCCACCACGAAAGGATGTAGTTAGGATTCCCCTTAGTATCTGATTTTGTTTCCTGCGAAGAATCATGAATTACCCCATTGGGGCATGTAAGGGTTCGTAATGTCTTTTGTGCTTATCTTCCCTATTATGAGAATTTGGTGAACGCATGTCCCGTTAAGGCTCGGCCCCCCCCTTTATTTCCTCGCGATAGCTTGTTGCTCTACGCTGACAGGTCCCGGTCCCCAGGCAGGCTAGAGCCGTCGCTGGTATGCCAGGTCGCGTGCCGTGGTCAAGGCCAGGAGGTGTGCGGCCTGAGGTCCAGTAAGAGCCCCTGAGGCGCGATGCTCAGGAGGTCCCCCTTAGCGCTCAAGCAGCCATGGTAAGGCGAGAAAGGGAGTTTATGTGGCCGCAACGGGGTTGCGGCAAGGCATGAGTGACCATTAGGCCCAAACATTTAGCCGATCCGAGTGCGAGACTTATCTTGTTGATCTCATGGCAACTCCTGACGTTACGCTAGGGCTGCACGCCTACTCGTGCGGCATAGATAGGTCGGCCCATACGAGTTTCCCTCCCCTCATGCTCTCCTTCGTGCTCTACGTCCTCAGGTCCCGGCCCTCGAGCGAGCTCAGCCGCCGCTGGTATGCCAGGTCGCGATGCCGTGGTCAAGGCCAGGGGGTGAGGGCTGGAGAGCCATTAAGAGCTCCTGAGTCGCGATGCTCAGGAGCCCCCCTTTTAACGTGCAAGCGAATTGCACGAGGGAAAGGGAGACTCATGGTGCCGCCTGCTATCCTTCCCACAGGATCCCTGTGAACAGGCACAAGAAGAAACATGGTTTGCCATTACAGCTGTCAGCCTGCCGCTGGTTGCTCTGAATGAGTTGAAGGCACTGAGGGCCTGGTGAGGTGACATGCGCGGGGCGTGCCGCGAGCCACAGCTCGACCGCTCAGATTTGTCGGATGGCAGGGACGGACCCATGCACCTGCGTCGTGCCTGTGTGGAGGCCCCGGGGGAGGCGATGATCGAGCAGGTGATAGCAGTTGGTAGGTTAAGCATGGAGAGCAGATCAACTTGGATAAATGCAGGAAGATGCGTGCCACCGGGTCTGGCCCGAGCGGCTAGGGGATGATGCATCCCGAGGGGCGCCCCCAACAAGGTAAGCTAAAGACATAAGCAAAAGGGATACATGTCGCAGGGACGGACCCACGCGGCCTGGGAATAATGCAGCCCGAGGGGCGCTCCTAGCTAAACGAGCTCGGAAGATGTCAACTGGTTCTGTAGACGAAGTAGAGTTGGTGCAGCTAAAGGCGTGCGTTGAAGAAATGACTCCTCATGAGCCGCCAGAACCCCGAGCCTCGGGAGGCTCTAGGGGCTCGGGAGGTTCCCCAAAGACCGTCTCCATCTCCTCCAGAACGGCGTGGTACCTGGCTTCTTGAGCTGCCAGGACACGTCGCATGTTGCGCTGATAGGCTGACGCCACGCTCGGCAAGCCAAAGGGCATACGAACGTAGCTGTGCAGCGGGCCCTCACAGCGGCCCACACGCGAAGGCCAGAAACGCTCCTGAGATGCGGCCCTGTTGAGCCCTGGGACGTCGATGCAGACACGCAGCCCAGCATCCTCGCCAGGATGCGGAGCTGCGCCTCGTGGGTGGCTGTCGCCGCGCATGGCTCTTGCTTCTTGCAGTTCCTGGGTGGTCTTGGTGATGAACTCCTGAATGGTGGGCACTCCTTGCCATGTGCTCTCCTGAGGGTCACGTGCCGCGAAGCACACCACCAAGTGGTGCCCAAGCGCCTCCCTCGTGAGGTTGGCAAGGTCTGAGGCCCTCCAAAAGAGAGTCCTCGAGCCCTGCCTAAGGAGGGCACCGAGCGCGCCTTCCTATGCGATGGAGGGAGGCGCCCCTGGAGCAGTCGCTGGTCCTAACGAGGCTCCTGCCGCGATGCCATCCTCCTGAGGTCCTGCACGGCGCGGCTGCTTCTTCTTGGGGATGGCCTCCAGAGGGCCTTCATTTATGTTGTCGGGGTCATCGATTGTTGCGGCTTGAAAGGCGCGCTCGAGGGAGCACACCGCATCCCTCTCTTCACACGAGACCGTGATGATTCCTTCGCTTCCTGGCATCCTGAGAATGTTGTAGCCGTGATGAGCGACTGCCATGAACTTGGTCAGGGCCGGATACCCAAGGATGGCATTGTACGGCAGGCGGATGTGCGTGACGTCGAAGTCGATGAGCTCGGTGCGGTAGTTCTTGCGCTCCCCGAAGGTGACGGGCAGGCGGACCTGCCCTATCGGTGTGGTGGAGCCGTCGGTCACTCCTGAGAAAGGCTTGGTGGGCTGGAGCTGTTCATATGGCACTTGGAGGTTGTCGAACGTGTCGACGGACAGGACGTTGAGCCCTGCGCCGCCGTCGATGAGGGTCTTGGTGACTTGCACATTGCTGATGACTGGGGAACACGACATAGGGAGGGCGCCAGCGGTGGCTGCGCACTTGAGCTGATCCGCCGAGTTGAAAGTGATGGCGCATTGGGACCACCTGAGCGGGCGCGTGGCCTTGAGTTTGGGGAGCGCCGCGTTCACCTCGCGAGCGAACTATTTGAAGATGCGCTGAGAGGCCGGGGCCTGGGCGCCGCGCAAGATGCAGGTGATCGCACGCGGTTCCTGGAAGCCCCCAGCCCCCTCGTCCTGGTGATGGTCATCGTTCCTTCTTGGTGGCGGCAGCGGGGGAAGACCGGCGTTGCCCTGGGGGCGATCTTCACGCGGTGGGTCCCTCCAGGCGCCCTCACGAGGTTGGTCCTGCCAGCGGCCTCACGAGGCCAGTCGCGCCACTCCTGGCACGGGCCACGGTCGTCCCAGCGTCCGCCTCCATGTCCTCCTCCGCGGCCGTAGCCCTGGTCGTTGCGCTCGGGACATCGACCGTAGCGCCCTTCTCATATGGCTCTAAGCTCTTCACAGTCGCTGCTATTGTGGGTGTTCAGGTTGTGGAAGGCGCAGAACGGTCGGTCGTTCTTGGATGACTCGGGCTGATCTCTGCCCCGCTTGATGTCGGGCTCCGTTGCGAGCACAGCTGCCTTCTTGCGCTTCATGTCCTTGGCCTTGGCCTTCTTCTCCTCCGCGCCCACTGCTGGCAGCTCAAGGAGAGAGAGGCGCCCCTCCTCAGCTCTTGTGCACTTGGTCTCCAGGTTGAACAGCTCCTGAGATGTGCAAAGCTCCTCGTGGATGGCAAGCTCTTCCTTCATCTTGACATCACAGACTCCGTCGGAAAACACGGAGATGATGACCTCGTCCGTGACCTTGGGGATCTTGAGGCGGGTGTTGTTGACGCGCTGGATGTACTTCTGGAGGGTCTCTCCTGGTTGCTGCCTGATGCGGCGTAGATCACCCGCGGCCGACGGGCGGTCACAAGTGCCCTAGAAGTTGGCGACGAAGCGGTCGCGCATCTCGTCCCAGGAGGAGATTGAGCTGTGCTGCAGGTTTAGGAGCTGATGAGCACGTGGGAACATCATACATGACATTTCAGAAAAATGCACAATTTAGTTGGAAAGAATTACTAAGCCGAATCAAGCAAACACATGGCCAAGTGAACGCTAACTTAAGTTCATAGCACAATATTGAAAACATGGTTGCACTTTCATTTCCATTGTTATTGGTTTAACTTAGGTATCACATGGAAGAAGTCCAACAACTTACGAGCTCTTGAAGCAACCGGTTTGGAGGAACAAGTTTGGAGGAAACAATTTTCAAGTGAAGCTGATGTTGTCAGTTTTTACCTCTAATGTTTTGGTGTGCCACACCCATATGGTGGAGAGACGGGGCTATAGGGGTACATCAACAGAAGCTACATCAAATTATCTTTCCAATGCAAAAAACCTCACATCATTTGGAGTTGTGAGTCAAAAGTTGTAGTCATTCTCGTGGATGGTGTCCAGGTTGTCAAGGCTTCGCGAATTTCCGAGGAGCTCTCCAATAACTCCCAAAGTTGACTGCTTATTCCCCCAAGAAAGCCATGCAAACCTTTTTACTTTTGAAACCATTTTCACACCTAGCCAAGGGGGGTTGTCCCTGCTATAAAACCCCATCTCCTCCATCCTCTAGAGAAAACCTTTTGTCAAACCATTCAGCTACAAGCTTATGCAGCAAGACTGCTAGAGAGATCCGAGAGATCTTGCTACCTTTGCTCTTGTGAGTTCATTCTGATTCGCGAGAAGGAGCCTCTGGTTCCCCCTAGTTCGTGCTCTACGGTTCCGACCGTTTTGTGTGGATTAGTCCCTAAGGGAGTCCTGGATTAGGGGGTCTCCGGATAGCCGGACTATCTCCATTTGCCGGACTGTTAGACTATGAAGATACAAGATTGAATACTTCGTCTCGTGTCCGGATGGGACTCTACTTGGCGTGGAAGGCAAGCTAGGCAATACGAATATGGATATCTCCTCCTCTGTAACCGACCTTGTGTAACCCTAACCCTCTCAGGTGTCTATATAAACCGAAGGGTTTTAGTCTGTAGGACAACAACCATAACATACAATCATACCATAGGCTAGCTTCTAGGGTTTAGCCTCTCTGATCTCGTGGTAGATCTACTCTTGTACTACCCATATCATCAATATTAATCAAGCAGGACGTAGGGTTTTACCTCCATCAAGAGGGCCTAAACCTGGGTAAAACATCGTGTCCCCTACCTCCTGTTACCATCCGGCCTAGACGCACAGTTTGGGACCCCCTACCCGAGATCCACCGGTTTTGACACCGACATTGGTGCTTTCATTGAGAGTTCCTCTGTGTCGTCACCGTTAGGCTTGATGGCTCCTACTATCATCGATAGCGATGCGGTCCAGGGTGAGACTTTTCTCCCTGGACAAATCTTCGTATTCGGCGGCTTTGCACTGTGGGCTAATTCGCTTGGCCATCTGGAGCAAATTGAAAGCTACGCCCCTGGCCATCAGGTCAGATTTGGAAGTTTGAACTACACGGCTGACATCTGCGGAGACTTGATCTTCGATGGACTCAAGCCACAGCCGGGCGCGCCGCACTATCGCGATGGGTATGACCTAGCTCTAGCGCCCAACAGTACCCCATAGGCCGCGCCCGCATCAGCTCCGACCCTTAGCTCGGAGCCAACTACGTCGGTCGAGGACTGGTGGTTAGACACCGCCTCAGGGGCTGCAGTCTCAACGGCGATCGAGCCGAACACCAGCCTAACCCTCTGCGCAGCCCGTGACTCCAAGGTGCCGGCCCCTTTTCCGGACTCCGAACCATCCGCGCCCCTGCCAATCGAATCCGATTGGGCACCGATCATGGAATTCACCGCCGTAGATATCTTTCAGCACTCGCCCTTCGGCCACATTCTGAATTCACTAAAATCTCTCTCTTTGTCAGGAGAGCCCTGGCCGGATTATGGCCAACAGGATTGGGATGCGGACGACGAAGAAATTCGACGCCCACCCACCACCCACTTGATAGCCACTGTCGATGACTCAACCGACATGCTCGACTTCGACTCCAAAGACATCGACGATATGGACGATGATGCGGGAAGCGAAGAGGAACCACCGCCCACAGGGCGCTGGATGTCCACCTCATCATATGACATATACGTGGTGGACACACCAAAAGAAGACAACGACGAGGAACGGAAAGACGCACCGAAGGCTTGTTCCCTCGAAAAGCAGTCAAAGCGGCGGCACAAGCGCCACCCCAAATCCTGCCTCGGCAGAAATAACAATCATACAGACTCGGCGTTGGAGCAGGGCGAACCACTGCCGGACTGCGGCAATATGGAGAATCAAACCGAACAAACTAATTTTGTCAAAGATAATAGTCCGGACGATATAATGCCGGATAGGCACCCGGAGCAGCAGAATGCCTGTCAAAGGCTTGTTGCCATCGCAAGGAGTCTGAAAAAGCAGAAGCAAAGGCTCAAGGCCGCGCAGGACACACTCCAAATCAGATGGAGTAAAGTACTCGACACAGCAGCGAAGTACGGCGACAGTCGCCCCACCAAGAGCTACCCAAAGCGGAAGTTGCTACCTGAATTCGATGAGGAGGCGTCAGACCCCCCACAACCAAAAATCAAAATAGGCACCTGGCCGGATAGACGACCTCACGGCCAACATCGAGCGGCAAACAACGCCACCCACAAGCCAGTACGCGATACACGCGAGGGCTCGCACCAAAAGGACGGCGCAACCAGATCCATCTATGGACCACGCAAGCGCGCCCCAGCATACGATGTAACACAACAAACATCCGAGCAACGCGGTACACCCAGATACAGGGGTGCCGCACACCCCCTATGTTTCACCGATGAGGTGCTGGACCATGAATTTCCAGAGGGATTCAAACCCGTAAACATAGAGGCATACGACGGAACAACGGACCCTGGGGTCTGGATTGAGGACTATATCCTCCATATCCATATGGCTCGAGGAGATGATCTCCACACCATCAAGTACTTAACCCTCAAGCTCAAAGGGCCAGCTCGCCACTGGCTTAAAAAGCCTCCCCGAAAACTCCATTGGAAGCTGGGCAGAGCTCGAAGACGCTTTTCGGGCAAATTTTCAAGGGACTTATGTCCGACCTCCGGACGCGGACGATTTGAGTCATATAACTCAACAGCCCGGAGAGTCAGCCCGAAAACTTTGGAACAGGTTTCTTCCTAAAAAGAACCAAATTGTCGACTGTCCGGACGCCGAAGCCTTGGCAGCTTTTAAGCATAGCGTCCGTGACGAATGGCTTGCTAGACACCTCGGCCAAGAAAAGCCGAGAACAATGGCAGCATTAACAAGCCTCATGACCCGCTTTTGCACGGGTGAGGACAGCTGGCTAGCCAGATGCAGCACCAGCGACCCCAGTACATCCGAAGTTAGAGATGGAAACGGGAAATCACGGCGCAACAGCAATAACAAACGCCGGAATAAAGAAGACAGCACGAAGAGCACGGCAGTAAACGCCAGATTCAAAAGCTCTCGGCCAGGTCAGCAAAAGCCGCCCTCTAAAGGCGCCAGAGACGAACTGTCCAGCCTAAACAAAATTCTGGACCAAATATGTCAGATCCATAGCACCCCTGGTAAACCCGCTAATCATACCCACAGAGAATGTTGGGTCTTCAAGCAGTCCGGCAAGCTCAACGCCGTACACAAGGGGCAAGGGGGAGGATACACCAAGAGAAGACGAGGACGAGCCTCTCAATCAAGACACTGGAGAACAAAAGAAATTTTCACCAGAAGTCAAAACAGTAAACGTGTTACATGTGATCAAAGGAAGAAACAGAACAGCACTCCCAGAAAAATATGCCCAAGGGCCTATCACCACGGAGTCCTGCCACTGGTCGTCTCAACCGATCACTTTTGGCCATTGTGATTACTCAGCAAGTATCCAGCGTGCAGGATGGGCTGCCCTGGTATTAGACCCAATAATTGACGGATACTACTTCACACGAGTCCTGATGGACGGTGGCAGCAGTCTAAACCTGATATACCAGGATACAATCCGTGAAATGGGGATAGACCCAACAAAAATTTGCCAAAGCAATACTACCTTTAAAGGAGTAACGCCAGGCCCAGGGCCTCATTGCACGGGCTCCCTGCTACTAAAGGTTATATTCGGCCTCCCCGATAACTTCCGTAGCGAGCATTTAACCTTCCACATCGCTCCGTTCCAAAGTGGCTATCAAGCACTACTCGGACACGAAGCTTTCGTTCGCTTCAATGCAATACCGCACTACGCTTCCCTCACACTCAAGATGCCCGGCCCACACAGCATCATTATAGTGAACGGAAGTATTAAGCGATCTTTGCGCGCTGAAGAGAGTGCGGCTGCCTTGGCAGCCGCACACTAAAAACGGCCTGACCAACTAAAGCATTTATCAGGTCGTCAAGACCTCGGACACGGTTAGACGAGTTCGACGCAGCTATATGTAATTCATACCGGATGAATGGTCGCACCCCTATTACAAATACAAGGGGCTCAACACGCGCAGACAAGTGGCAATTTTTACTCATCTTGAATTATACATGGTTTCTTTAAAAACTATCCTTTTGCACGGCAACTTTTTCACCTAAGTTCCCCTCTTTTACAGATGATCATCGTGCTACACCCATACAGGATACGGCACAACGGAGACACAGGCCCAGACGTGCAGCAGGGACCCGCTCCAAGGATTCTTTTTAGATTAAGACCCTGCGTAAACCTTTTTTACTGGCTCTTGTTGATACATATCCACCGAATTCTCAGCACAGTTGAGAAGGATGTTGACGTCTTGGCATGTGGCCACGTCAGAATAATGCACGTACCTGGACACAAGGGGCTTCTTACAAAGGGCACTATTTAGGCCCGGTTTATACCATAAAGACCGAATACCTTAGGGAGTGTTCGGCGTCGCGAGTTTGGCCTTATATGCATCAGCTCCGAATCATTGTCTTTGGTCAAATGTTGGGTTTGCCCGGCTCCTGTGTTTTGGTGCCTTACGTTCCGCTCTATCGGCTAAGGTAGCACCAGGAGAACTACTGCGATTGTGCCCTGGTTCATCCAGACGAACACCTCAGTGGAGAAAGCCAAAAACTGACTGTCATGATATAGCGTGAGACTGGTCAACCACTCGATGACCTATCAGAATGTTAGAATTCCTCCGCCTTAACGAAGGGCCATTTTCCGGCCAGGCATGTACGCACCCCGCGATCGGGAGAGTGCGGAGCCACCAGGGGCTATCTAGTAGCCCCACTGTCAAACTCCTATGGCTAAGTGAAAGTGTTAAAGCACTATAGTCCGGTTGCCTCATTCGCTACGCTATCACCTCCTTAATAGGACCAAGACGTTGGGTTAAGTGTGAACACGCGTTTTTTGTGAGCACCTCCGCATTATATGCGTGAGGGTTGAAGCCGACGGCTGCAATCTTTCAGGTTATACACATGTATACATAAACGGCCGCACAGGAGGCATCATACTACTTTCAGGCAAAAGTATAAACATAGCCTTGTAAAAACTTCATAAAAGCGTTGTGTTTACAATGAGAATACATATCACTCAAACATAATATTTTTCGAGCACTGGGCCTCTATCAAACGATCACCCTCGAGAACCTCCTCGAAATAATGCTCGGCAGCCACTCGACCTATGGCCGAACCCTGCGCCGCAACAGTGGTAGCGTCCATCTCCGCCCAGTATGCTTTAACACGGGCAAGGGCCATCCGCGAGCCTTCTATGCACGCCGACCTCTTTATCGCATTAATGCGCGGCACCGCACCAAGGAACTACTGCACTAAGCTAAAATAGTTGTTTGGCTTTGGCTTTTCCGGCCATAGCTGATCCACAACAGACCTCATGGTGAGTCCGGACAACCTATTCAGTTCGGCCCATTCGGCTAGCTGGTCAGTCAATGAAAGCGGACACTCTGGAACGTGGAATTGCGACCAGAACAGCTTGTCCACTTCACGATCTGTCTGACCTTGGAAGTACTCGGCCGCATCAGCATCGCTCGCCGCCAAATCCATATACGCATCTGCCGAACTCCACAGCCGATCCAGAGGGGCATACCGAGGATCTCCGAACTTCCTCCGTAACATAAAGGGTTTCCCAGCAGCAATATCCCCGACTTCCCGCAGCTCCTCCTTCTTCGCTCTCATAGCAGAACGGGTGTCTTTGTCTGCCGCCGTGACCTTCTCAAGGTCCGTTGCCTTCGCCTGGTTTTCTTTTTCGAGGACCCGGCAACGATCGGCAGTGTCTTTTAATCCTATGGCCATCTTGGCCATCTTCTCTTGGCTCTCGCAATGTGCGGCCTTCTCGGCTTTCAACTCTTCGGCCGCCTTCAAAGCAGCCGCATTACTAATCCTCGCTTGTTCCTTGGCTCGGGCAAGTTCTGCCCGCAAGGCTTCCACGGTGGCAGCTCCATCTGCAGTCACAACATATTAAAGATACTGGCATCATGCTGCTCTTACTATGTGGCATTCACCAGATAATAACACTTACCCGGTGCCTCGTCAAGCCTCTTGTTAACAAGCTCGATGTCGGCGTCTGCCGCATCCAGTTGCCGTCTTAATTTGGCAAACTCACTAGTCCGGCTAGCCACCGGAGCTTCCACCACCTGCACATAGGGGCAGTATGGTTATTACCTGGGAATATGATCCTCTATTCGTTGCCGTTCTCGACGACAACCAGAGTCTCAGGGGCTACTATCTACACAGAGCCGGACGCTGGGGACGGGGGCCAAACACTGAATCATCTTCACCTTTGTCAGCCACTCCTGGTCAAAAAGCGAACTCTCAGAAATAACTTCGAATAAAAGACAGTGTGTTCGGCTAGAGGATTTCTTACTTGTTCGGCGGCGCGGTTACTGCTTAGGCCCACGTCCTCGGTAATATCCGAACATTCTACTTGAGGTCCAAAGAATGACTTGTACATCTCCTCGTGCTTCAGGCCGAGGAAACTTTGAATGGCACCTGGTCCCTCTGGGTTGAACTCCTACAAGTGAAGGGGCCGGCGTTTGCAAGGCTGGACTTGACGAACAAGCATAACTTGTATTATCGCAACCAAATTAAAACCTCCCTCGAAGAGATCTCGGATGCGGCTTTGCAGTACAGGCACGTCCTTGGCTGGACCCCAACTCAGACCTCTGCTAATCCATGACATCAGTTGTGGTGGGGGGCCCGAGCGGAAAGCGGGGGCAGCCACCCACTTGGCACTTCTGGGAGCTGTGACGTAAAACCACTCCCGCTACCATAATTTGGGCACCTCTGGGAAGGAACCTTTTGGCCATGGAGCTCCTACCATCTTGCCTATTGATGCACCTCCGCACGCTGCATGTTGCCCCTCGATCATCTTCGGCTTCACTTCAAAGGTCTTCAGCCACAAGCCGAAGTGAGGGGTAATGCGGAGGAAGGCCTCGCACATGACAATAAATGTCGAGATGTGGAGAAAGGAGTCCGGAGCTAGATCATGGAAATCTAGCCCGTAATAGAACATCAAACCCCTGACAAAGGGATCCAGAGTGAGGCCTAGACCTCGGAGGAAGTGGGAGACAAACACGACGTTCTCGTTAGGTTCGGGAGTAGGGACGATCTGCCCTTGAGCAGGCAGCCGATGCGAAACCTCGGCGGTTAGGTATCTGTCCTCCCTCAACTTCTTAATGTCCTCTTCCGTAACGGATGAGGGCGTCCATCGGCCTCGAAGGCTGGATCCGGACATGGTTGAAGATCCGGGGCACCTAACCTAGGCTTTGGGTGTTAGAACTCGAGGCGGGGGAAGGGTTCGATTGAGCACGAGAGGGAAAAAGCGAAAACCTTGTTCCTTTATAAAGAGGTTGAATATCAAGCGTCCTCTCCGTAGCCGTTTAGGACTTGCCTATAATCTAGGAGTCCAAGACACGGTTGGGTTACCCACGCCTGTATTGATGAGAATCCCATAATAAGGGGACACGATCTCTGCTTTGACAAGACGTGTCGAAAAACTGCCTCACGTTATGTGCGGGGCTGGTTAAAGGAAGCGGTTCGAATAATCACCGGGCCATGACGTAACGTCGTGCTGCCAAAACAAGCCAGCAAATTAGATCTGCGAAAATATTATTCTCTCTATGATGGAATGTGGAACTTATTTTGCAGGGTCGGACACTATCCTCGTATTCAAATTCTTCTGTGATGTATTCGGAGAAGGAACCCGCCTTGCAATGCCGAAGACAATACTGCGCGCCGGACTCATTTTCATTGAAGCCTGGTTCAGGGGCTACTGAGGGAGTCCTGGATTAGGGGGTCCCCGGATAGCCGGACTATCTCCATTTGCCGGACTGTTAGACTATGAAGATACAAGATTGAATACTTCGTCTCGTGTCCGGATGGGACTCTACTTGGCGTGGAAGGCAAGCTAGGCAATACGAATATGGATATCTCCTCCTTTGTAACCGACCTTGTGTAACCCTAACCCTCTCCGGTGTCTATATAAACCGAATGGTTTTAGTCCGTAGGACAACAACCATAACATATAATCATACCATAGGCTAGCTTCTAGGGTTTAGCCTCTCGGATCTCGTGGTAGATCTACTCTTGTACTACCCATATCATCAATATTAATCAAGCAGGACGTAGGGTTTTACCTCCATCAAGAGGGCCCGAACCTGGGTAAAACATCGTGTCCCCTACCTCCTGTTACCATCCGGCCTAGACGCACAGTTCGGGACCCCCTACCCGAGATCCGCCGGTTTTGACACCGACAGTCCCGGTTTGTGGTTCTGCGATTGTTCGGACAGCGGGTTGGAGTTCTTGTAGCTTCAGTCAGCCATCCCCAATGTACGGGTTACATCCAACCTTGGCAGGTATAAAGCTAGTTATCCCGGCTGCTTGCAGCTAGTTATCCCTCCCGATTCGATCCTACGACGTGAAGATCGGGCCACCCTCGGGCGTGAACTTCTTCATCAGGTTCCCACCTATCACGAGCCAGGAGCGAGCTCCGTCCTTGAGAGCCATGGGAAACTAGTTTTCCATGAACTTTTCATCGCCGTTGGCCGCTTTGATGCTCAGCTCATAAAGCTGCAGGAACTCCGCGGGGTCGGCGGTATTGTCGTAGCGAGGAGGCAGATCCAGCTTGAACTTGCCCGGCCAGGCGATGCTACGCAGCTCGGGGGTGAAGGCGCGGCAGCCAGCCGTGGTTGCCGGGGCCCGCTTCGGAGGTGGAGCTTGGTCTTGAAGAGGTCCGCGCTGCACTGCTGCGGGCGGTGTGCGGTCTTGACGAGGTGGCGCGGGGAGCACAGGTGCAGCTTCTCGCGGCCGCGGAATTTCTTGGCAGCTTCTCTCATCGCGCGCGGGCGCCAGGCGCGGCGGATCATGTCGCGGAGCCGCGTACCTTGGTGCCAAGGCGCTGTCTTGGGGCTGAGGTGGTGGAGGCATGCCATGAGCCCCGTCGCCCGCGGCTGGTTGAGTGGGAGGCAGAGAGTGGGACGGCACCGGAGAGCCCCCCGCGGCGCGGACGAGCTCGGCGACGCGGTCGAGCCACTCCTCGTAGAGGTCGTCGATGGGGCGGTAACGCAGGAGCTCGTTCGCTGCAAGGAGCACGGCCCGTGCCCCCATGGGAGCACGGTGCGCGTGAGACGAAGAACTGGCAGGGGTCAGCGATGGAGTGGCGGTGCGGCCATCCTGCCGCACCGAAGGATGCAGCGAGGACGCCTGCTGCTCATTCCCCGCCGGGCTAGTGGCAGCGTTGGCGGCGGGGGACGGAGAACGGCGATGCGGCCCGCCGATGGGAGCCGTCTGAGCGACGCGGGCGGTGAGGGCAGCCCGACGCTCAGCTCGAGCACGGCGAGCGTCCGCCATGGAGACGACGGAGCGACAAATCGATGGAAGGGAAGCTACGGCGCACCCCTACCTGGCGCACCAAATGTCGGATATGGGGTTCCGGTAAACCCTTAAGGTTCGAACACTGGGGTGCGCGCGAAGTCTTTCCTTCCTACCGATCTACGCCCTACCTCACTAAGATCTCGCAGACGAGCTCGACGAACTCGCAACACAGAAAGACACGAGGTTTATACTGGTTTGGGCCACCGTTGTGGTGTAATACCCTACTCCAGTGTGGTGGTGGTGGATTGCCTCTGGGGCTAATGATGAACAGTACAAGGGAAGAATAGCCTCCTGAGGTTGAGGTGTTCTTGTGAGTAAGCTCTCGATCGGGTTGGATCAAGCTAAGATGAGATGAGGTGCCTCTACTATGGTGGCTATCTCTACTTATATTGACCCTAGTCCTCTTCCCAAATATCGAGCGGGAAGGGAGCCAACAATGGCAGGCAAATTTAAAGGGGGGCAGCTAGTACAAGCTATCCTGACAAAAGCGGTCTTCGCCTGTGAAAAGCTCTAGTGGTGACGCCGTCTTGGGCTCCACGATGACCTCCGTCTTGCCGTCCTTCTGGTATTGGTCTCGTTGCACCAATATAGCAAGCTTTTCCTGATGCCTTGATACTCTCCGTCTGCGCTGGCCTCCTTAGCACCAAAGAGGAAATAAGGACGCTGTGCGCGCTGGCGCCCGCCTGGTGTCGTGCGTCATGGCTCATGTCACGAGGGCCTCATGAGGTTTGCCTTGCCTTGATATCTCTACTCCTCATGAGCCTACCTGGCTAGGATACTCCAAAGGAGTTCTTGCGTCGTCCGCCTCGCGAGGCTTGGACCCTCGCGAGGGTCTTGGATGCCTTGTTGACGAAGATGGGTCGTACGGCCTGCTGGCTTAGCCACGCCGCGGGCCGCAGGCAGGCAAGTCTGGGGGGCCCCGTTCCCAGAACGCCGACAGAAGAACCAGTCTCATGAATGCGGTTATGTAATGTCGGTTCGGGCTGCTTCATCCAACAATACAGCCGAATCAAAGTAAGACGTTTGATAGGTGGGAACCCGATGAACGAGTTCACGCCCGAGGGTGGCCCGATCTTCACGTCGTAGGATCAAATCGGGAGGGATAACTAGCTGCAAGCAGCGGGATAACTAGCTTTATACCTGCCAAGGTTTGATGCAACCTGTACGTTGGGGATGGCTGACTGAAGCTACAAGAACTCCAACCCGTTGTCCGAACAATCGCAGAACCACAAACCGGGACTAATCCACACAAAACGGCCGGAACCGTAGACCACGAACAAGGGGGAACCAGAGGCTCCTTGTGACACCCCAATATTTTAACCTTGTTTTATTAATTAAAAAATTTCCAGGAAATTTAAACTTTTAATTTTCTGGATTTTCTTTTGATTTCAGAGCCATCCTTTTCCTTATTATGGAGTTTTTACCTCAAGTGAAAAACTTTCCAAAAATATTATTGGACTTGTTTAACCTCTCAAGAAAACATTTCTATTATCAGTGGAATTTATTTGCACAATTATTTCTCTCTGAGCTTTATTCCTTAAAATGATTTTTCATTAGTTTTGGAGCTCTTTTTGAACTACAACCACTTGATATATTTATTTAAAATTTTCACCAAAATTTGGAGATGTCATGTGATGTTTTTAAATCACTTTTATGCAAAAATATATTTCATTCATTTAATATTTTGAGCTCTACACCAAGTTTCCAAATCTGGTCCAGAGAGCAATTTAAATATTTCTTTCTAGCTTCCACCAAATTATGGGATGTTAATAGGAGTATATTATTCAACTTCATGCAAAAACCCATTGATGTTCTTTGAAAAATTTGAGTGAATCAACCTCTTTTTCATTCTGGTCCAGCTTGGTGATTTGTACTGCATCCCTATTAAATTTTGCTCTAGTGGCCATGAGCTTTCTCCTGCTTGTAGTACACCATACCAAACCCTTAAGTCCAGGAGAGTGGACCCATTGGAAGATTTTTGGCTCCTGAAACAATGCCTTTTTCCTTCTGCCCAGAATTGAAGTTTGGCAAAACTTACACTAACAAGTTTGAGCTTTTGGCAAACTAACCTCACCACTCTCTTATTCATCCAAAGAGACTCTGATCTGGAGATTTGGGCCACCCCAAGAATTGCCTAGGTGCCATAGGCATTCTGTCAAACACCTGGTGTGCATGTCCAGTTTTGGCATGATTTTTGTTTTGCACTGTGATCTTGCCCTTCTGTACATACTGGCATGTCCGCTAATCTCCTAAGGGACCCTAGCCTAGACCTGCAAACCCCCAGCTTCACCCTCGCCGCCTAGCATGCTCTGGCATTTCGCCGAACGCTTGGCGTGCACGCTCTTGGCGCGCACAGAGCGCGTGTTTTGCACGTGCGTGCACCGAGCCGCCGCGTCCCGCTGCCGACGCCCCGCGCTCGCTCTGGCCCTTCCCCTCTCCCAGTTGACGCCCCGACCCCTCCCCTCGCCGCAGAGCCGCCCCTGGAGCTCCACAGCGCCGCCGTCAGGTCGGCAGCGGCGGCTAGCGGGCGGCCACAGTGCGCCCTACCATGGACAGCGCCACCCAAGCCACCCCCGCATGCCAGCTGCCCTCTAGAGTAGTCCGAGCTCATCCACAAGCTTGTCTGCAAGCGCTCGTCGCCACCACGTCCCCCTGCTGCAACAGAATGACGGTCGCCGGTGTTCTTATCCACGTCCATCATCAGAACCGACCCAGACCGCCTATTTAAGGAGCCCCGAGCCTCTCCGAAACCTCAGGCGACCTCAAGCCACCCCACCTAGCACCCCCGTAGTAGTCAATCGACCAGGGAAGGTCTTCTTCCCCATCTCCGGCCAGTACATCCGCCGCCCTCCGGCCCATTCAGTAGCAACCCGAGCCCCTCCCGTCCAACCAGTGCCACCATGCGATTCCCCTCGACCGTGCGGAGCTGCCCAACCTCTCAAACGCAACCCAGAGCCACCGTAGCCCAAACCCCCATTGCTCCCGAAGCTTCCTCCGCCGCGGAGCTCGTCGCTGGTGATTCCCTCCACCCCCGCCGACCCAACGACCACCAGGAGGACCGCCCCGGTCTTGCGGATCCATCCCAACCCTCTGGAGCCCGCGGGGAGCCGCCGTTCATCGGCGTTGATCGCCGGAGCCCTCACCTCTGTTCGGCCAGAGGAGGACGAAGGCGGGGCGATCGGTCAAACCTGACCAGTGGGCCCCCTGGACCCACTGTCAGTGACCCCGATCGAGTCCACGCTGGCGTAAGTGGAAGCGCAAACCCCCGAGTACGTCTCCTCTACTTCGAAGACGTATTCTGCCCGAAACGTTTTCCCTTTTTCTGTTTTATTTTAAAAAAACAGAATTGACTGAAACTTTGACTGGCTATAATTTTTTAAATATAAATCCAAATGACTTGATTCTTTTTCTGTTGTTTCTCAAATATTGTCTAGTTTATTTTCATATTTATTTCAAAATTTTCCAAGCAACTTTTTTGTACTGTTTTTGGACTATGTGTTAATTTGAATATTTTCAAAAATAAGATGTGTTGGAGAGAGAAGAAAACTTTCAAAGTTTTGGAATGCACCCTGCCTCACCACAACTTGAAGGCAAGCATTCTGAACCCTGGCATAATATATTTTGGGGATTGTTTGATACGGTTATAACCCCACCTCAACATAAAGCATTAGTTATTTTTTTGTGATGATATGATCATACGCTTTGAGTGCAAAAATGGTAATTTTTGCTGTTGGAAATGGACATACTTGTGATAGCAATCACCCTCATATGCCTCTCATGCCTACCGGGAAGGACCCGAGAAAGTCTCTGTCTTGGGTAGACACGAGCTTGTCCCTCGTTGAGACGGTTATGACCGGTGGAGCAGGGGGAGGTATGATAAGTGGTGGTTGTGTCTAATGGATGTGAAATATTATCCTTGAGCTAATCATGCAGGAAATACTTAAGCCTCCTGAGTCGGCCGTAGATCGAGTCCTGTTCCAGTAACCCCCATACTTGTTTCGTGCTGCCAGTTGTCCCTGCCGTAGGTAGGGTACGGTTCAGTAAGTTGTCAACCCCTGTCCTAGCACACACCGTACAGAGAGGCCATGGTGGAAGATACCGGTTGTAGCCGGTAGGCATGCCACCTAGTCCGGGGGCATGGGTGTTTCTGGTTGGGACCGAGAGGGGAGGCCACCCCTTAGAGCGCGCGATAAAAATTTGATCCCATGCTACACGAGGTTGTAGCCTCCCCACTTAGAGTTTTGCTTAACAGGTGTCTGGGTGATTCCATACACGAGTAAAGTTAAGCTGGTGTGTGCAAGTCAGGCGTGTTTTCGACTAAAAGACCGTAGACGGAATTAGTTCTGATGGACTAAAGAAATCCGTTACTCGTGGGTAAAGAGTACACCCTCTGTAGAGATAATACCTATTCGAATAGCCGTGTCCATGGTTAAGGACTACAGTCTGGGATGGGTCAAGTGTCGGTCTTCGAAGGAGAAAACTACTAAACCAGAACATGGATCATAACTTGTGACGTATGATGATTATGATTATTATTCTTATGGACTAATCATTTATGTTATTTGAATTAATGAGTATCCCTAGGACGGTTCTACCTCCTGGATATTCACCGTGATTATTCTTATATAAGCCCTTTATGTGGTGTCGCCCAGACGCCCGACTGTGGCATGCGTGTTATTTCATTTACTTATAAGCCCTTTATGTGGTGTCGCACAGACGCCCGACTGTGGCATGCTTGTTATTTCATTTACTTATAAGCCCTTTATGTGGTGTCGCACAGACGCCCGACTGAGGCACGCTTCATATTATTATCCTTTCGAGGCGTCACTTCAGACACCCGATCGGTGCTTTTCATTTCTACTCCCTGATTGTTTACTCATGTTTTATTTGAATGATCTGCTTGCGTGCATCATGAACCTTATTTCATAACTGACGAAGTGATCATGGAATATTTCAAAACATGATTATCAATGGCTATATTATACCTGTGTTCTTAATGTTTGCGAGTACATTCAAAGTACTCATTGGCTTGTCCCTGGCTATTGTCTTGGCCAGATTTCTTGCGTGGAGAGGAGCGTTGTGATGACAGCTCCAGAACCTACGTAATGGTGATAGCAGCATCGCGAAGATAGGAGTTATCCTGGTCAGCTGTTCCTGTGGGAAATGGAGTCCCATAGACGCTGATGATCTGCAAACCGCTTCCGCCCTCAACCTCTAGAAACAAATTGTTGTACCCATAGGCCTGAATGGTCTTGTACTTCATATTTTGTATTTTTCTTGGAGTTTCTGTAACAAGTTGGTGTCTCATCAGCTAACAGTAATCCTGGGGCTGGTGAGCACAAGGGCCGCTTTTGGGAAATTAATATCCCAAAAATCCGGTCCTGACACTCCTTCTCGCGAATCCGAATGAACTCACAAGACCAAAGGTAGCAAGATCTCTCGGATCTCTCTAGCAGTCTTGCTGCATAAGCTTGTAGCTGAATGGTTTGACAAAAGGTTTTCTCTAGAGGATGGGGGAGATGGGGTTTTATAGCAGGGACAACCCCCCTTGGATAGGTGTGAAAATGGTTTCAAAAGTAAACAGGTTTGCATGGCTTTCTTGGGGGAATAAGTAGTCAACTTTGGGAGTTGTTGGAGAGCTTCTCGGAAATTCGTGAAGCCTTGACAGTCTGGAC
Source organism: Triticum urartu (assembly GCF_056163025.1). Taxonomy (NCBI): domain Eukaryota; kingdom Viridiplantae; phylum Streptophyta; class Magnoliopsida; order Poales; family Poaceae; genus Triticum; species Triticum urartu. Next base: position 155,161,316 of record NC_141877.1, on the reverse strand, counting down.
ACCTTCCACGAGAATGACTACAACTTTTGACTCACAACTCCAAATGATGTGAGGTTTTTTGCATTGGAAAGATAATTTGATGTAGCGTCTGTTGATGTACCGCTATAGCCCCGTCTCTCTGCCATATGGGTGTGGCACACCAAAACATTAGAGGTAAAAACTAACAACATCAGCTTCACTTGAAAATTGTTTCCTCCAAACCGGTTGCTTCAAGAGATCGTAAGTTGTTGGACTTCTTCCATGTGATACCTAAGTTCAAGCAATGACAATGCAAATGAAAGTGCAGCCATGTTTTCAATATTGTGGTATGAACTTAAGTTAGCATTCACCTGGCCATGTGTTTGCTTGATTCGGCTTAGTAATTCTTTCCAACTAAATTGTGCATTTTTCTGAAATGTCATGTATGCTGTACCCATGTGCTCATCATCCTCCCTCCCTTGATGAAGAGTCGTCCTCGACTCTCTTTGATCTGCAAAACATATGTAGAAGGGAAGTAGATAATATCCATGCAAAGAAATAATGCAATCCTCATTTGTAGCTTTCACCTTTGAATTGTGTTGCATCTGATCATCTAGTTTTTCACAACGTGCAATTTGTCCAGAGATGATTGGTATTGTTTTGAAGACCGAGATGTCCTCATCATCCCCCCTCTCTTGAAAAGGAGTCGTCCTCAACTCTACCTGGTCATCACATAAAAGAAGGCAGGGCAATACCAAATCATAACGCAAAGGTTTCATGATATGGAGTATTTTAGTTTTCAGCTTTGCTATCTTATGGGTAATGCAAACATGATGTTTTGTTCGACTTAGGAGTTCCTTCCAGCAAATATTTCCATGGAGCACAAATTTATAACCAACCATAACCATGTCCATATCATCCTCCCTCTCTTGGAGAAAAGTCGTCCTCGACTTCATTTGGTATACAAAATTATAGCACAAGGACAATACAAAATGACTAGGAAAAGAAAATGATGAATAATCATGTGCAACATTCAGTTTATTGGATCTTTAATAGCCTCTTCAAGATTAACAAAATCATATTGCTGGATGGATGATGTACGAAACAATTTTTCTAATCTTATCACACCATTGCTTCAAAAACTCATAAGTGCATACCTCTAGCTTCATCAAAATGGAAGATCATTTTTGTTTTACCTCAGTGATTACTTGAATGCCTTTTGGAAAATCAATCTTCACACATGCACCTTGTGTAGTGGTACTGCATGTCCTCCATATTTGTTCTTGGATCTCGTCCTCCCATCGTTGCAAGAGAGCTAATAGGTATGACTTTTGCATCTGCACATATTGTAAAGAAAGAGTATTTTCTGAAAGGTTAGTGATTGAATACTCCTCTATCTTTTCATTTGGTGGGTCACTCATTTCTTTCATATTATGGGGAAACACCTCAAGCTCATGTTTGGTGGACACACACAACTCACTAATCCTCTCTCTTGGATGATGTGGTATATTATGTGTGGTTCACTCATCTCTCTAATGTGGTGTGGAATGATCTCAATCTCACATTTCGTGGACTCAAACAAGTCATTCATCCTCTCTCGCTGAATGTGTGGTGGTATACCTAGGTGGAGATCTTTCATTTCTCTAATCTCATGATGAACAATCTGATCCTCACATTTTGTGGAGTCACTCAACTCATTTTTCTTTTCACTCTCAAGTGGTTGGATTTTTGAAAGTGGACACTCTTCCTCACTTTTGGTGGAGTCACTCAGCTTGCTTTTCTTATCACTCTCAAGTTGTGGGATTTTGGATTGTGGACTCTCTTCCTCACATGGAATTTGTGGAACATGTTTCTTGGATGTTGGGACATTAGTGGTGGTCGAGATGCCAACATTAGGAGTGAGCTTCTTAGGTGAAGATGGTCTATGAATCACCGGAGCCGCTCCATCAACCATGGTCATGCTTTGCGGTGGGTCGTCGTTGTGCTGACGGGTGCCACAACTTCTCCCTCGAGCATGACATCCTTGTTGCACTTCAGGTGCAGCACTATCACGCCCACGAGAAGAAATACCATGCCCTCGAGCATGTCCTCTTTGTTGCACTTCATGAGTACTAGTGACACGCCGACGAGTAGCAACATCATGCTCTCGAGCATGTCTTCTTTGCTGCACTTCATGAGCAATAGGGTATTGTCGGTGTCGAACCCTATCACCACCTGTCAGTGTCAAAACCGGCGGATCTCGGGTAGGGGGTCCCGAACTGTGCGTCTAGGCGGATGGTAACAGGAGACAAGGGACACGATGTTTTTACCCAGGTTTGGGCCCTCTCGATGGAGGTAAAACACTACTCCTGCTTGATTAATATTGATGATACGGGTAGTACAAGAGTAGATCTACCACGAGATCAAGGAGGCTAAACCCTAGAATCTAGCCTATGGTATGATTGTTGTTCGTCCTACGGACTAAAACCCTCCAGTTTATATAGACACCGGAGAGGGCTAGGGTTACACAGAGTCGGTTACAATGGTAGGAGATCTACATATCTGTATCGCCAAGCTTGCCTTCCACGCCAAGGAAAGTCCCTTCCGGACATGGGACGAAGTCTTCAATCTTGTATCTTCATAGTCCAGGAGTACGGCCGAAGGTATAGTCCGGCCCGGACACCCCCTGATCCAGGACTCCCTCAGTAGCCCCTGAACTAGGCTTCAATGACGACGAGTCCGGCGCACAGATTGTCTTCGGCATTGCAAGGCGGGTTCCTCCTCCAAGTACTTCATAGAAGATTTTGAACACAAAGGTAGTGTCCGGCTCTGCAAAATAAGTTTCCACATATTGCCATAGAGAGAATAATATTTACACAAATCTAATCTGCTGACATATTCCATAGCGTGACATCACACCACGGCCAAGTCTTTATTCGAATTGTTTTACTGTCCCACCTCAGCGCGTTTAGCGAGGCGGTTTCCTTGGCACGTCTTGTCAAAGCAGAGATCGTGTCCCCTTATTCCGGGATTCTCATCAATACGGGCGTGGGTAACCCAACCGCGCCATTGGTTACGGCGCTTGGGAGATAAGCGAGTTTTACCAGGCTGGTGGGGACGCATAGTCGCGTCCGCCCATATAAGGGGATAAGAATCCACCTTTTCATCCACGCCTTCTTCCTCCTTTGCCTATCCATTTCCGCGCACTCGAGCTCCAGCGCCCAAGTCCGCACACCCCACCTCAACCTTCTCCAGCCATGTCCGGAGCGGGAGGCAAGTGGATGGTCTCCTCCGTCACGGAGGGACACATCAAAAAACTGAGGAAGGCCGGATACTTGTCTAACGACATTGCGCACTGGCTTCCCGAAGAGGGGCAGCTCATCCCCACCCCTAGGCCCCATGAGAGGGTGGTGTTCCTCCCCCATTTCCTCTGCGGACTGGGCTTCCCTCTCCACGCATTTGTCCGGGGTCTCATGTTCTACTATGGCCTGGATTTCCACGATCTGGCCCCGAACTTTGTCCTCAACATCTCGGCATTTATCGTCGTGTGCGAGGCCTTCCTTTGCATCCGCCCCCATTTCGGCCTATGGCTCAAGACTTTCAATGTCAAGCCGAAGGTGGTGCACGGCACCAAGGCGGAGTGCGGAGGCGCCATGGTGGGCAAGATGCCCAACGTCCTATGGCTCGAGGGCTCCTTCGTGGAGACCCTAAAGGGCTGGCAATCGAGGTGGTTTTACATCACCGAGCCGCGCGACCCTGAATGGTCGCAGCCCTCGAGTTCCGATCCAGACCCCCTACGCGGCTCACCTCCTGGAAAGAGACGGGCCTGTCGTGGGGTAAAAAAGGAGAGCTGACCGGACTCCAAACATGCGTCCAAACCTTGGTGGACAAGAAGCTCAAACTTGTCAACGTAGTCCAGGTTATGCTCATCCGCCGGATCCTCCCATGTCAACAACGGGATTTCAACCTGTGGGAGTTCGACCCGGCGTAGCACCGAACTCTGAGCAGGCTCTTTGACACGACGTACGAAGATGCCTGGAAGGTGCTTTTTAAGGGCGTCGAGGCCCCCGCATCCGCTATCGAGGATCGCGGATTCAGCACGCAGCGTCACGCTAGTGCGGTAAGCCGTTTTTACCTTTTACAGGGTATTAGTTTTTCATAGTTTGACTCCATGCGGGATCTAAGCTCCCTTACCTTTGACAGGATTAGCAGGAGACGTCCGGACAGATCAACTGTCCGGCTCCTTTGCCCGAAGGCCCAGTGGACGCTCGCTTAGCGAAGCTGCTGATTCCGGCACCCTATGTGGTGTCGGAGAAGAAGGCCAAGAAAAAGGCCACGGGGACTCGAAAGAGTGCCCGACGCCTGGAGGTGTCGGATTCATCATCCGATGACTCCAAGACGCACTCCTCCCATGAAGACGAGGAGGAGGAAGAAGAGACCTCTCCCCCTCCAGCGGGGGGAGGGAAGAAAAGGAAGGCCGCCCCAACTGGGGAGGCCGAAGGGTCCAAGAAGGGGAAGACCCTTCCTCCGGACTACTCCACCAACGCCGACAACGGCGAAGAGGAGTGGCCGCACAGGGCCAAGCCCCTGGCGAGATCGTAAGTATTCGGACACCAGAGCAATTCATAGTGTTCCTTTCTTGCACAGCTCCTCCTTACGCCGAATATGACTATGCAGTCCGCCCAAGGCCGGGCTCGACGAGTCGTCGAGCGGCTCCCTGAATTCGTCGGATGTGAATTCGCTTTCGACAGCTACCTCCCCCCACCCTACGGACGACGCCGAGGTGGCATCCCAACAGGTTCCAAGCCAGGGGGAGGTGGTCCTGGAGGCGCCGCAAGGCGACCTCCCGGACTCCAGGCGTAAAGGGGATAGAACCCCCAAAGGCTCCAAGTCCGGCCTTGAGCCGGACACCGCGCCGGAACCTTCAACGGTTCCGGACTCCGGTAGGCAGCCTCCTTCCAAGAGGAGCAAGCCTACCGAGCCGGTGACCTCCGTCCAACCGGAGGCACCAGACAATTTGCTGGAGGTGCTTAACGGCGCCTCCATCGACGAGGAGCGCCGCACTATTATGAGTGCGGTGATCCAGAAGGTTCAGTCCGCCAAGAGCGGACTGACTGAAGCCTGTGCCAGCCTTCTAACAGGCTTTGAGGTAAGTAAAGAATATGTAAAAATATTACCGCATAGACAGTAGCCCCTGATGCTCTGTTCGGCGTTTGGAAAGAAAACCCGAATAGAGGATCTAATAACATTCGCAGGAGTCTAACATAATCAAGTCAATATGCGTATGCAGGCTTCGCTGCTGGCCTCCGCCGCACTGACTGCGGAGGTGGATACTCTGAAGCAAAACCTCGCGCGGTCCAAGAACGAGCTCGGCCATGCCAAGAGGCAACTCGAGGAGAAGGAAGGTAAGTAATACCTTGCGCAAGTATATAGAGAAGATGTGGTTGCAAAAAACGACAGGGTCAACGTGCTATTATAGGGGCCACGACCGAGGTGGCAACCCTTAAGAAAGCGCTGTCCGAGGCTGAAAACAGAGCGGCCGCGGAGCGCACAGAGAGAGGGAAGAAGGAGGCGCGGGTGGAGGAGGTGCAGAAAGAGCTCCAGGCTCTCGTGAAAAAACACGAGAGTTTGGAGCTTGACTCAAAGATACAAGCATCCGAGCTTGCGGCAGCCCTCGAAAGTGCGAAGTCTGCCAAGGCCGAAGCCCAGAAAGCCCTCCAAGAAATTGAAGCGATGAAGAAGATAGCGGCGGGTAAGGCATTCATTATGCAAAGCAAGCACGTGAAAGTGAATTACTTGTTACTTACCCGAGTCCGGAGCTCTCCAGGAGCATTCGCAGATTTGCCCCGCAGTGCGTCTGATGCCACCGCCTACTACCGAGCCGAGGAGGGGAGCTCGACGGAGAAGGTGTTCTGGTCTTAGTATGCTGAGGCTGGACACCTGGTGCCTTTGAGCGACCAGCTGAAGCAAATGGTCGAGCTCCACAAGGTGGCCGAACAGGCCATAAAGGGCCTCATAGCTCAGTTTTGGCCTGGAGAGGCTCTGCCTGGGAGCTACTTCGGGCTGGTGAGGCAGCTGGTGGATGCCTGTCCATGGCTTGAAGTAATCAAGCGCTCTGTCTGCATCGAAGGTGCCCATAGGGCGCTTGCCCGTGCTAAAGTGCATTGGGGCAAGATGGATGCGGAGAAGCTGGTGAAGGACGGGCCACCGCCGGGCAAGGACCATTGCGTCCCGGAAGCGTATTATGAGGGTGTCCTGAAGGGTGCCCGCCTTATAGCGGATGAATGCTCCAAAGATGTAATTTTTTGAGTAAACTCGCATTTGTGATCCTGTATGCTGAAATCTTGTTCATATGCGCTAAGCAACGCTTTTGAATTTAAAATATTACCTTCTGTACGACCGTTTATCAAATTTGAGAGATGGCGAGCCGTCGGCTTCTGCCCCCATGCCATGAGTGCTGGGGTGTTCGGGATAAACATGAGCGCTCTTTTTCCCATTCTTGGGTCCTTCGAGGGAGGCGCTCAACACAACGAACAAGGCACTCGGACTATAATGCTTGAATACTCTCACTTAGCCACAGAATTCTATAATTTTAAATTTCGGCAAAGCCCCTAGTGTTCGGAAGACCGAGTTCGGGGTGCTATCCACGCCTAGGCCGGACAAAGCCGACTCCTCTCTCTAAGCGGCATAAGTCTTTAGGGACTCAAAAACCTCTCGAACAGCGACCAGCTCTCACCTCATCATGACGGTCAGTTTTAGCTTTCTCTACTGAGGTGCTTAGCCCAGCTCAACTGGGGCACAATCGCATTAGTTCTCCTAGTGCTACCTTAGCCGATATAACGGAACGTAAGGTACCAAAACATAGGAGCCGGGCAAACCCAACTATTGACCCAAGACATGATTCGGAGCCGATGCATATAATGCTATAAGTTCGGGGTGCTGCACTTGTGAAAGTGTTCGGACTTCTCACACCGTATTGTGGGGTACTTATGCCCCTGGCGTATTGGCCATAGCAAAGTGTACGGGTGCAACATGTCATTAATGAACATATATTCGTAAAAAAGAGTAATGCAATAATAGACGGAAGCTATGCATTGTTTATTTAAAAAAACTGCGATCAAAGCAGAACGATACAAATAGTGCAATAGGCAAAAGATGGGACTATTTAACATGTCCTTTCCAGGGGCGAGCTGCGGAATGGTATGTGAAACAGGTATACTGCTCGTTATAGAGACCACCTTAGAGTTCCATAGTGCGGCGTAGCTTTCTGCTTTCCTGGTTGTATCGTTTGTGCGGCAATTGTACTGCCGGACAAGCCTTCCGAAGAATGGAGTCCTGAAAATAAGAGAAAATTAAGAAATCGGTAGCCCCTAGTGCGGTTTAAGCCGCGTTTCGGGCGTGCCGTGATGGTGCCCCTCCCCATGTGCCCATGGTATTTCCAAAGCATAGTTATGTACGCGCAACACTGGTTTCGCAAGTTCGTGAGGACTGGGGTTGGGGCCGCATTGCTACGCTTGCTCAGAACGTGCCAGGCGGTCTTGTTGTAGGTTACTCCGGGCGCGCTTGACGGTGTCCAGACATTTAATGGCCGGACTGGAGAATTGCCTTGAGAGGCTGTTTTGTACTTCCGCTGCGATAGCCGCCGTATGCTCCTCCGTTCGGAGAGAGCGTTCGGTGTTTCCATTGACCGTGATGACTCCTCGAGGGCCTGGAATCTTGAGCTTGAGGTATGCGTAGTGCGGCACCGCATTGAACTTGGCAAATGCGGTTCGCCCGAGCAGTGCGTGATAGCCACTGCGGAACGGGACTATGTCGAAGATTAACTCCTCGCTTCGGAAATTATCCGGAGAACCGAAGACCACTTCAAGTGTAACTGAGCCTGTACAGTTGGCCTCTACACCTGGTATGACGCCTTTAAAGGTTGTTTTAGTGGGCTTAATCCTCGAGGGATCGATGCCCATTTTCCGCACTGTATCCTGGTAAAGCAGGTTCAGGCTGCTGCCGCCGTCCATAAGGACTCTAGTGAGGTGAAATCCGTCAATAATTGGGTCTAGAACCAATGCAGCGAATCCGCCATGACGGATGCTAGTGGGGTGGTCCCTTCGATCAAAAGTGATCGGGCAGGAAGACCATGGGTTGAACTTTGGGGCGACTGGCTCCATCGTGTGTACGTCCCTTAGCGCACGCTTCCGCTCCCTCTTGGGGACGTGGGTTGCGTATATCATGTTCACCGTCCGCACTTGTGGGGGGAAACCTTTCTGTCCACTGTTGTTCGGTGGTCGGGGCTCCTCCTCGTCATCGCTATGCAGCCCCTTGTCTCTGCTTTCGGCATTTAACTTGCATGCCTGCTTGAACACCCAACAATCCCTGTTGGTGTGATTGGCTGGTTTTTCGGCGGTGCCATGTATCTGGCATGAGCGGTCGAGTATTCGGTCCAAACTGGACGGGCCCGGAGTATTTCTTTTGAATTGTTTTTTCCGCTAACCGGGTTTAGAGCCTCTGAATCTGGCATTAACTGTCGTATCCTCAGCATTGTTGCCGTTAATGCGGCACTTTTGCTTGTTGCGACGCGACCTACCACTGCTGTCCTTGGTATCCGAATTACCAGGGCTCTTCGTCATGTTATTGCTGTGAGCTAGCCAGCTGTCTTCTCCCGTGCAAAAGCGGGTCATAAGTGTCTTGAGGGCTACCATAGATTTCGGCTTTTCCTGTCCTTGGTGTCGTGCAAGCCACTCGTCGCGGATGTTATGCTTGAAGGCTGCTAGGGCCTCTGCGTCCGGACAGTCAACGATTTGATTTTTCTTGGTTAGGAACCATGTCCAGAATTGTCTGGCCGATTCCTCTGGCTGCTGAATTATGTGGCTAAGGTCATCGGCGTCTGGTGGTCACACATAAGTGCCCTAGAAATTGTCGAGGAATGTCGTTTCCAGGTCCTCCCAACAACCAATTGATTCTGCTGGCAAGATGTTAAGCCAATGCCAAGCTGGTCCTTTAAGCTTGAGTGGGAGGTATTTGATGGCGTGTAGGTCATCACCGCGGGCCATGTGGATATGAAGGAGATAGTCCTCGATCCATACCGCAGGATCTGTTTGTGCCATCGTATGATTCGATGTTCACGGGTTTGAAACCCTCGGGGATTTGATGATCCATTACTTCATCTGTGAAGCATAGTGGGTGTGCGGCGCCTCTGTATTGGGCTATATCACGACGCAGCTCAAACGAGCTTTGTCTACTATGTTCGGCCCGGCCGGATTTACTGTATCCGGAGTGACGATTACCGTCTCGTGCCGTAGGGCGCCCACGCGATCTGTAGATCGATCTTGTTTGCCTTGCCTTGTCCTCCAATATATCTTGCAGGTCTGGTGTGTTTTCCCGTGCCTTGGTATTTTTTGAGCGGCGCCGGGGTGCGGCTGGAGTGGAGGGCCGAGAGGCCTCTCTATCGCGGCCACGGGGTGGCCGGTCGGCTGCATCATGTGCTAGTGATGTAGGTTTAGGTGCTTCCTCCTCTAATCGGGGTAGCAACATGCGCTTTGGGTAGCTCTTGTAGGGGCATTCGAGTTCATACTCTTCGGTCGCAAGGACTTCAGTCCATCTGTCGGCTAGCAAATCTTGATCAGCTCTAAGCTGTTGTTTTTTTTTTCTTGAGGCTGCTCGCCGTGGCCATAAGCCTGCGTTTGAAACACTCTTGTTCGACGGGATCCTCCGGCACAACAAATTCGTCATCGTTGAGGCTTGCCTCGTCTTCGGAGGGAGGCATATAATTATCGTCCTCGACCTCTCTGTCTGCCGCTCTCTCATGAGGGCTGGCTTCTCCATCCTCCTGTGCTGAATCTTGCTGGAGGTGGTTGTCTTTGGCACTGTCCAGGGTGTTATTATCTCCCGTGCCGGAATCACCGTTTTTGCTTTGGCGGGATTTAGAGTGGCGCCGCTAACGCCGGCGCTTAGGCTGCTTCTTGGAGGGGTCATCCTCCGCTGTTCCATCGCCATTGCCTTCTTTTGGGGTGTCCACCATGTATATATCATACGACCAGGTGGCTTTCCAGTGCCATATAGGCGCTGGTTCTTGATCATCTCCTGCATCGGCGTCCATACCGTCGATGTCTTCGGAGTCGAAGTCGAGCATGTCGGTTAAATCATCGACAGTGGCTACGAAGTGGGTGGTGGGTGGGCTTTGAATTTCTTCGTCATCCGCATCCCAACCTTGCTGACCATAGTCCGTCCAGGGCTCTCCTGATAAAGAGAGAGACTTTAGTGAATTCAGAATATCGCCGAAGGGCGAATGCTGAAAGATGTCTGCGGCGGTGAACTCCATGGTCGGCGCCCAATCGGGTTCGATCGGTAGGGGCGCGGAGGGCTCGAAGTCTGGAGAGGAGTCCGGCTCCTTGGAGTGACAGGCTTTGCAGAGAATAGGGCTAGTGTTCGGCTCGATCGCCGAAGAGATTGCAGCCCCCGAGGCGGTGTCCAACCACCCATCCTCGATTGGCGCAGTTGGCTCCGAATTAAGGGTCGGAGCTGATGCAGGTGCGGCCTCCAGGGCACTATTTGCCGGCAGAGCTAGATCATGCCCATCGTGACAGTGCGGCGCGCTCGGCTGCGGCTCGAATCCATCAAAGATCAAGTCTCCACGGAGGTCGGCCGTGTAGCTCAAACTTCCAAATCTGACCTGATGGCCAGGGGCGTAGCTTTTGATCTGCTCCAGATGACCAAGTGAATTGGCCCGCAGTGCAAAGCCACCAAATACGATGATCTGTCTGGGGAGAAAGGTCTCACCCTGGATCGCATCGCTGTTGATGATCGGAGAAGCCATCGGGCCTAAAAGTGACGACACAGAGGAACTCTCAATGAAAGCACCAATGTCGGTGTCAAAACCGGCGGATCTCGAGTAGGGGGTCCCGAACTATGCGTCTAGGCGGATGGTAACAGGAGACAAGGGACACGATGTTTTTACCCAGGTTCGGGCCCTCTCGATGGAGGTAAAACCCTACTCCTGCTTGATTAATATTGATGATACGGGTAGTACAAGAGTAGATCTACCACGAGATCAAGGAGGCTAAACCCTAGAAGCTAGCCTATGGTATGATTGTTGTTCATCCTACGGACTAAAACCCTCCGGTTTATATAGACACCGGAGAGGGCTAGGGTTACACAGAGTCGGTTACAATGGTAGGAGATCGACATATCTGTATCGCCAAGCTTGCCTTCCACGCCAAGGAAAGTCCCTTCCGGACACGGGACGAAGTCTTCAATATTGTATCTTCATAGTCCAGGAGTCTGGCCGAAGGTATAGTCCGGCTATCCGGACACCCCCTAATCCAGGACTCCCTCGCCACCTGTTGGAAGATGCTCGTGAAGCATCCTCTCCATGGCTTGTAGTATGTTGTTCTCGAGTTGTTGCACATCAGCGCGGGTGGCCAAACAATTTCCTTCTCCATGATTCTTTTGACGCACACTTGGTGTAGATCCTGCCATGTTAGTAGGGCTAAAAAGTGGAATAGGATAATTTTGTGGAATCACACAACCTCACCTCTTACTCACCAAAGTTCTTATGAGTTCACATCAGATTATGCTTCTCCCGGATGTGTTAAAGCGATTAAAAGACAAGGATCAAAGAACTAGCTTCGGTTTTTGGTGGAGCTCGGTGGGGTAAACAAAAAGGGGCTTGTGCTGAAATCAAGTTGATGCAAACCAAGAAAATATGGGGATAGATCTGCTACACCTTTGTACCAAGATTGAAAAACACACAACACACGAGCTTCTGAAATTTTTTCTACCAAGCTAAAACTTTTGGATCTTGCACATCACTTTCTTTTTCTCTCTTGACTTTTTTTGCCACTCTTTTTTTTCTCTTTGATTTTTTTTGCCACTTTTTCTCTCTTTTTCCAAAGCACAACAACCAAATCTAAAAACAACTATGAAGATGAAATTGGTGCAGATCTAAAAGATGAAGAACATGCAAGGTATGCAACAACAAGATATCAGCACCAACAAGGCTTGGATTTATTTTTGGTGGGGTTTGGACTTCTAGGACAGAAAGTATAGCATGAAAAACACTCGATCTAAAGGGATGATAGCAAGATAAACTTGGATAACAGATCCTACCGTGTCAACGAAGGCTCTGACGCCAGATGATAGGTGGGAACCCGATTAACGAGTTCACGCCCGAGGGTGGCCCAATCTTCACGTTGTAGGATCGAATCGGGAGGGACAACTAGCTGCAAGCAGCCGAGATAACTAGCCTTATACCTGCCAAGGTTAGATGCAACCCGTACGTTGGGGATGGCTGACTGAAGCTACAAGAACTCCAACCCGTTCTCCGAACAATCGCAGAACCACAAACCGGGACTAATCCACACAAAACGGCCGAAACCGTAGAGCACGAACTAGAGGGAACCAGAGGCTCCTTCTCGCGAATCTGAATGAACTCACAAGACCAAAGGTAGCAAGATCTCTCGGATCTCTCTAGCAGTCTTGCTGCATAAGCTTGTAGCTGAATGGTTTGACAAAAGGTTTTCTCTAGAGGATGGGGGAGATGGGGTTTTATAGCAGGGACAACCCCCCTGGGCTAGGTGTGAAAATGGTTTCAAAAGTAAACAGGTTTGCATGGCTTTCTTGGGGGAATAAGCAGTCAACTTTGGGAGTTGTTGGAGAGCTCCTCGGAAATTCACGAAGCCTTGACAGCCTGGACACCTTCCACGAGAATGACTACACTTTTAACTCACAACTCCAAATGATGTGAGGTTTTTTGCATTGGAAAGATAATTTGATGTAGCTTCTGTTGATGTACCACTATAGCCCCGTCTCTCCGCCATATGGGTGTGGCACACCAAAACATTAGAGGTAAAAACTGACAACATCAGCTTCACTTGAAAATTGTTTCCTCCAAACCGATTGCTTCAAGAGCTCGTAAGTTGTTGGACTTATTCCATGTGATACCTAAGTTCAACAAATAACAATGGAAATGAAAGTGCAGCCATGTTTTCAATATTGTGGTATGAACTTAAGTTAGCGTTCACCTGGCAATGTGTTTTCTTGATTCGGCTTAGTAATTCTTTCCAACTAAATTGTGCATTTTTCTGAAATGTCATGTATGATGTACCCATGTGCTCATCATCCTCCCTCCCTTGATGAAGAGTCTTCCTCGACTCTCTTTGATCTGCAAAACATATGTAGAAGGGAAGTAGATAATATCCATGCAAAGAAATAATGCAATCCTCATTTGTAGCTTTAACCTTTGAATTGTGTTGCATCTGATCATGTACTTGTTTTTTACAACGTGCAATTTGTCCAGAGATGATTGGTATTGTTTTGAAGACCAAGATGTCCTCATCGACGTTGCTAGTAAGCAGTATGACTATTATCACCCACAACTCATTGTGTTCTACTCGTGCATATAACTTCTACGCATAGACCTGGCTCGGATGCCACTGTTGGGGAATGCAGTATTTCAAAAAATTTACCTACGATCACGCAAGATCTGTCTAGGAGATGCATAGCAATGAGAGGGGAGAGTGTGTCTACGTACCCTCGTAGACCGAAAGCGGAAGCGTTTAGTAACGCGGTTGATGTAGTTGAACATCTCCGCAATCCAACCAATCCAAGTACCGAACGTACGGCACCTCCTCAATCAGCACACGTTCAACTCAATGACGTCCCTTCAACTCTTGATCCAGTTGAGGCCAAGGGAGAGTTCCTTCAGCACGACGGCGTGGCGACGGTGATGATGAAGTTTACCGGCGCAGGGCTTCGCCTAAGCACTATGATGATATGACCGAGGTGTGTAACTGTGGAGAGGGCACCGCACACGGCTAAGAGAAACTTTGGTGTGCCTTTGGGGTGCCTCCTTCCCACATATATAAAGGGGGGAGGAGAGGTGGCCGGCCCTAGAGGGGGCGCGCCATGGGGGGATTCCTACTTGGACTCCCGGTCCAAGTAGGATTTGTTACCCCCCTTTCCTAGTCCAAGTAGGAGAAGAAGAGAAGGAGGAAAAGAAGAGAAGGAAGGAGGGGGGCGCCGCCCCCTCCCCTTGTCCAATTCGGACTGGGCAAGGGGGGCGCCACCTCTGGCCGGCTCTCTCTTCTTTACTAAGGCCCATGATGGCCCATTAACTTCCCGGGAGGGGTCCGATAACCCCCGGTACTCCAAAACTTATCCGAAACGACTCGAACCATTCCGGTGTCCGAATGTAGCCTTCCAATATATGAATCTTCATGTGTCGACCACTTCAAGACTCCTCTTCATGTCCGTGATCTCATCCGGGACTCCAACAAACTTTGGTTCATCAAAACACGAAACTCATAATACAAATTGTCATCGAACTTTAAGCGTGCAGACCCTACGGGTTCGAGAACTATGTAGACATGACCGATACATCTATCCGGTCAATAACCAAGAGCGAAACTTGGATGCTCATATTGGCTCCTGCATATTCTACGAAGATCTTTATTGGTCAAACCGCATAACAAGATACATTGTTCCCTTTGTCATCGGTATGTTACTTGCCCGGGATTCGACCGTCGGTATCAACATACCTAGTTCAATCTCGTTACCGGCAAGTCTCTTTAATTGTTCCGTAATGCATCATCCCATGACTAACTCATTAGTCACATTGCTTGCAAGGCTCATAGTGATGTGCATTACCGAGAGGGCCCAAAGATACCTCTCTGATACACAGAGTGACAAATCCTAATCTCGATCTATGCCAACTCAACAAACACCATCGGAAACACCTGTAGAGCATCGTTATAATCACCCAGTTATGTTGTGATGTTTGATAGCACACAAGGTGTTCCTCCGGTATTCGGGAGTTGCATAATCTCATAGTCTGATGAACATGTATAAGTCATGAAGAAAGCGATAGCAGAAAAACTAAACGATCATTATGCTAAGCTAATGGATGGGTCTTGTCCATCACATCATTCTCTAATGATTTGATCCTATTCATCAAATGACAACACATGTCTATGGCTAGGAAACTTAACCATCTTTGATTAACAAGCTAGTCAAGTAGAGGCATACTAGGAACACTCTGTTTGTCTATGTATTCACACATGTACTAAGTTTCCGGTTAATACAATTCTAGCATGAATAATAAACATTTATCATGATATAAGGAAATACAAATAGCAACTTTATTATTTCCTCTAGGGCATATTTCCTTCATAAGGATGCACCGAAAGTTCCTCGACCGGAGGGAGGCCTTGATCCAACTGTTGCGAGAGACGCGGGGGTTTCGCTCTCAAAGAGGGGCAGGGATCCAGAGGATGCTGGCAAGGGCTCTATTGGCAAGAGGTGTAGGACCGATCCCGTAGCTACTAGGAGGAGGTTCGATGTTTCTTTAGCATTTTATTTGTTCTTCCTTTTTAACAGCCCAACTTTTTTCATTGCTTTGTGCACCATGATTTTGTTTCTCACACTTGGTTATATTTTGCATTGCTTTGCTCTCTTTTGCCATTTTTCTCTGTGTAGTGAGGCGACAGTTGGTGGACGATCAGTTAAGTAGAAACAAGCACCCACGCCAACCCGTGTTTCTACTCGGTTGAACAAGGGGGCTCCCACTGCTGGTGCCACCACTTCCACTAGGTCGTCTCCATGGACATCGACATCCAACACCGGGGATCATGTCGTGCTGGAAGACTTGAGGAAGACAATCAAGAGGTGGGTTCTCCCTGTTTTTTATCTCCTTTTTTGTGATTGAGCTATCTTCATTATGTCGTGATACGGAAATGCATTCTCTTTGAACTTTTTCATGGCAATTGCACGTGTTGATCTTGACAAGTTATTTATTGTCCTAATGCTAATTTTGTTTGATGCATTCTAAATCACATACAACTTTTTACTTGACCCATTTTTGTGGCAACTATTGTCTGCCTCTCATGGAAACTGTCTAACTTTCCACATGGCTACTCATATCTGTCCCGCATGGCAACTACTGTTTTATAATCTAAATTTGTTGCATGGCAACTCCTGCTTCTTCTGCATGGCAACTGCTTACTAGACCACATGGCAAATCTTGTCCACTCATATGGCAACTAGCAGCTTCCACTAACTTCAACCGCTTGCATTTCATGTGTGTTCATCCATACCTTGTTTTCAAATGGTAGCTCTGGCATATCACACATTTTCATTTTATGATGACTACCATGGCGATTATTTTGTTCCTGGCGCTCACCTTTTTGTTCTGTTCATGCGTTTTCTTGAATGGTTGTCTTATCATTCGACACATTTTTTGCAGGGTGAAGAAGACTACTGCATGCTCGACCAATCGCACTACCAAAGACCCACTTGAACGCATTCACTCCAAGTTGTCGACATCTGATAATGCAGATATTCATGAGCTGCCAGTCGACAAATCTGGCGCTGCATCATCCACTGTTCCTTCTAGCTCTGATGCAAGCAGCCGCCCATCTCCACCGGTTGCAGATGTGCATACTACAACAGCAGGCATCCGTACATCTGGGAGTGAAGAGTCAGTATCTGACAGGACTGCTGAGATATTGCCTACCTTGGTGGCAATGAGAGATCTTGTTGTGACCCATGCCACCCGATCAGTAAGTGTTGAAGTGGACGCTCCCGAGCTCAACCTAAACAAGGAAGATTCCCGCTCATCTGATATGGATTCCAAGCGTGTGGCTGGTGGCACTTCTGTGTCCATGAAAGAAGGGGTTGCGGCCACATTTCAGAATGACGGGCCATCCATAGATGACTCTCATTGCACAACACCTAGGAGGCGTAGCCCAGAGGCTGCTACTGCAACCATTGTGCGAGCTGGCCTAGAGGCTGCTACTGCAACTGTTGTGCGAGCTGGCCTGCCACCTAGGAGGCGTAGCCCCCGCAAGAATCCTGCATAGTTATCCAATGCACCAGAGGTAGTTAAGAGCAGCAGAGGTGACTCTGGTTACGTGCCTGCTTCCACACTGTTCCCACCTTCTGCCAAAAGCAATGTAGTCGAGAAGACGGAAGTCCGAAATACAACAGATGCAGGTGGTAAGCAGTGCACCACTAAAGGAGGTGGACATTCAGAGCAGACTGCGTCTTTTACTACCGTGGAGAACACCAGCTTAAATCTGCGCACTTCTTAGCTCCTTGTCAACATTGGTGTCCCCTACAGCCCAAACAGGAAGATAGGCAAGAAATTTGTGATTGAGACCGCTGACAGCATGCCCCGCCCTACTAATAAGCCTGATGATCCTGCAGCAGACGAGGCAGACATGTTCGTTGATCTGTCACCTCTAGATTCTGCCAAACAATTTGTTCGCAATCCGGCTGGTAGGCAGGAGAGGCACCCCATGGCTTTCGCCCCACCGAGCTTTAGTCTTGGCATCGATCGCACTTAGGACGAACCAGTGCATGATCCTATGCATGTTTCCTTTGCTTTTCCGGCAGGCACGGTCTCAATGATGGCACAGCCAATGGCTGATGGCAGGAAGGCTGTGAAGTTTGCAGAGCCTATAGTGCAAGATAAACTTTTGCGTTTATCATTTTGTTTCTACATTTTTTGTCTAACATTTGCCGCAAGCTTTTGGTTTCTGAATTCTTATGGCAAATCTTATGGGATGCACATGTAGTTGTCATTTCCAGGTTACCTAATTTGGCAGTTGTTGTTCATATATACATGGCAACTAATTTTTTATTTACGAGATGACAACCGTTGTTTTCTGTAGATGTTGTCACATGGCGACTGTAGTTAGTTGCACATGGCAGTTGTAGTTGTTGCCATATGGCAACTGAAGTGCACTGCACATGGCAACTATAGTTGTTGTCACATGGCAAGTGCAGTGCATTGCGCATGGATTGTACACAGCAACTACAGTGCATTTGCAAATGGCTACTGTAGTTGTTGACACATGGCAACTGTAGTTCATTGCGCATGGCAACTGAAGTTGTTGCCATATGGCAACTGAAGTGCACTGCACATGGAAACTATAGTTGTTGCCACATGGCAAGTGTAGTGCATTGTTGTAGGATCAAAAGTATGTCTAGAGGGGGTGATTAGACTACTTGACCAAATAAAAATCAAGCCTTTTCCCAATTTTAAGTCTTGGCAAATTTTAGCAACTTAGCACAAGTCAAGCAATCAACCTACACATGCAAGTATAAGAGTATAGCAGCGGAATGTAAACCCATTGCACATGAAGGTAAAGGAAGGAGTTTAGAGGGAGCAAATGCAATGTAGACACGTAGATTTTTGGCGTGGTTCTGATAGGTGGTGCTATCGTACATCCACATTGATGGAGACTTCAACCCATGAAGGGTAACGGTTGCGCGAGTCCACGAAGGGCTCCACCCACGAAGGGTCCACGAAGAAGCAACCTTGTCTATCCCACCATGGCCATCGCCCACGAAGGACTTGCCTCACTTGGGTAGATCTTCACGAAGTAGGTGATCTCCTTGCCCTTACAAACTCCTTGGTTCAACTCCACAATCTTGTTGAAGGCTCCCAAGTGACACCTAACCAATCTAGGAGACACCACTCTCCAAAAGGTAATAGATGGTGTGTTGATGATGAATTCATTGCCCTTGTGCTTCAAATGATAGTCTCCCCAACACTCAACTCTCTCACACAGATTTGGATTTGGTGGAAAGATGATTTGAGTGGAAAGCCACTTGGGGAAGGCTAGAGATCAAGATTCTTGTGGTTGGAATGGAATATCTTGGTCTCGACACATGAGTAGGTGGTTCTCTCTCAGAAAATGAATGGTAGAAGTGTAGGCATGTTCTGATGGCTCTCTCCATGAATGAAGAGTGGGTGGAGGTGTATATATAGCCTCCACACAAAATCTAACCGTTACACACAATTTACCAAACTCGGTGAGACCGAATCATAAAACTCGGTCAGACTGATTTAGTTCAAAATGTGAACGTTAGGATTTTCGGTGGGACCGACATGTCAACTCGGTGGGACCGATTTCATTAGGGTTAGGGCATAACATAATCTCGATGAGACCGATCACATAAATTCGATGGGACCGGTTTCTGTAATAGGCAAATAGAGAGTTGGTTAGGCAAACTTGGTGGGACCGATCGCTCACCTCGATTAGACTGAAATGTTACGAAGGGAAACAAAGAGTTTGCAATCCCATCTCGGTGAGATCGAACTGATTAGGGTTTCTGGCTGTGGCTATGTCAAATGAACTCGGTGGCGCTGGACAGATCAAATCAGTGGGGCCAAGATTGACTTTTGGTTTGGGACATATGTGGATATGAGAAAGTGCTTGAGGACTTTTGGAGCATATCACTAAGCATTTTGAGCAAGCAAGCCATTAAGCAACACCTCATCCGCTTTTAATAGTATTGGCTTTTCTTATGGACTCAATGTGATCTTTGATCACTAAAATGAAAAGGTAGAGTCTTGAGCTTGAGCCAATATGTGTCCTTAGCATTTTGAGGGGTCCACATTCCTAGTCCATGCCATGCCAATGATTGAACTTTCTGAAATGATCATCTTGAAAGAGCATTAGTTCAATGAGCTATATGTTGTTAGGAATTACCAAAACCACACAGGGATAGTTGCACTTTCAATATCCCCCTTTTTGGTAATTGATGACAACATATAGATCAAAGCTTCGACAAATGATAATAAGATTGAAATTCATCATCGCTTTGAGACATACGTGATAAGTAAGAGCTCCCCCTCAATTTGTGCATTATTTAAAATTTGCTTTTGAATGCAAATGCATAATCGATTAGGATCATGGGTTACTCTTCCATGTCACATACATCTTGGTGGAGCACTCAAAATGGTAGGAAGTAAAAACATACACTCATCACCAAGGCAAAATGAATGATCATATAGAATAGATAAGAGATAACATCATTCAAGCACAAGCATTAATGTATGATATGATCAACCACATGATCATACAAGTATCTCACACACACATAGACATAAAGTATCAAGAAAGCACACAAAAGTCTCAACCAAACGACAAAGAAGGCAAAAGAAGCAAAGCTCTCTCTCTCTCTCGAAGCCTATGATCTATACATTTCTCCCCCTTTGGCAACAAGTTACCAAAAAGTTTGAAAATGCATAGTGCTATGCGTCGCTCTAGGCTTGATCTTCAGGAGGAGGCGTTGAGAGGACTCCAAGGATGAATGCATATGTGGAAGTCGTTGGAGCTGGTGGAGTGGCATCTGGAGGTGGCACTGATGTTGTGGCTGCAAGTGCTGATGTAGTAGCTTTAGTGTCAGTCACTGGCACTGCAGCAGATCTCTGACCTCTTGGCACTCTCTAAAAGGCAATTGTGGTATCCTACCCTTTCCTCTCCTCAGCTTCTTCTTGGAGCTGCTCAACTGATGTTTGCATCTCTGTCACTTTTAGATCAAGATCATAGAACTTTGTTTCAATGATCCTTTCCAGGATCTCTTGGTTCTGAGTCAGGGTGGCCAAGCCCTTCTCAATACTCAAGGTGGCTTGAATCAAATATCCAAGTTGATCTTGTTTGCTCTTGAGAAACACTTGAGATGCCTCTTCAACACTTGGCATCTTTGCAGCTTTCTCAGCTTCGGCTTTCTCTCTTTCCTCTTGTGCTTGTGCAGATGTAGGATCTTCTTTAGTCATGAAAACAGTGTTGTCCTCAAAATCTGGTCTCAAGGGTAGATGCTCCTTATCTAACAAGTAGGTGCATGTGCCCATCTTGGAGTTGATGAGCATCTGAATATGTGGAGCATACCCATATGATCTCTTCTGATCTGCAGCTATCCTCTTGATTCTTTCCACAATCAGGCTCGTGACTTTGAATTTCTGGGGCACATCAAACAATTACAGCAAGTTGATGTAATGGCCTCTGATCATCTTATGATCTCTAGATTTGGGCAATAATGTATGCCTCAATATAGTGTTGATTGTGGCCAAACCAGATAACAGATAATGAACAGAGCCCAACTTATGAGTTTCCAGGGCTTTTTGAGGAATCTCCTTGTATGTGTTGGCCATTGAGTTGTGGTCTTTCTTCTTCTTGGCATAGACATCCAGGTCATCCTCATGCTCTTCAGGGGCATTGATCAATTTTGCCCACTCATCAACTGTTGATTGGTACCTTGTACCCTCAGTCATCCAAACAATTCTACCATCAGGATAGAAGTGTGTTGTGGAGGAGAATTGCATAATAAGCTCGTCGTTCCACTTAGTGAGTTTCCGACCCACAAAGTCATCTACTCCACAAGATCTGAAACTTTCATGCACTCCTATAAAATGATCTTCATTCTCATCAATGTATTCCCAATCTGCCCACTTCATATCACACACAATGGGCTTCGTATCAAGCAAGATGGTCTCATAGAAATCTTGCTGCTCTTTGTATGGAACCTGTAGTCCACAGCAGTCCTTCTCCTTGCAGCATATGGATCAGTTTGTCTCCAAAGTCTGAGACCTGCATCCTTCCTGATGTTCATGTCTTCTGCCACTGGATGACTGTCATCATGATATGGAG
This sequence comes from Triticum urartu, assembly GCF_056163025.1. Classification (NCBI taxonomy): domain Eukaryota; kingdom Viridiplantae; phylum Streptophyta; class Magnoliopsida; order Poales; family Poaceae; genus Triticum; species Triticum urartu. The sequence continues at coordinate 155,139,951 of NC_141877.1, read as the reverse complement.
TCTTGGGTTTGAGCTTCCTAAGCACTTGGGCTTCAGCATCTTCTTCATCAATCTCACGCACTTGGGCCTTGTTCTTCTCAGCAGCAGAAATATTCCTTGTGCTCCTCTTGGGTGCAGTCTTTGGAGCTGGAGCAGAAGCTTTGGGAGTTGTCTTGGGCTTATAAGGGGAGCCCCAGACTTGATGGCATCTCCCATCAACTTTTGAGACTTTGATGCTGGTGCAGCACCTTCTTCTTCTTCTGGATCTTCCATCATGGAGGATCTTCCAATGACTTTTTCTATGGTCTTCTTGACCCTTTCTTTCCTTTTCTTGCCCTCTCCAGCGGCCTCTTCAACATTTGACTTAGAAGATTCACAGTGACTTTTGCTATGGTCTTCTTGACCCTTTCTTTCCTTTTCTTGCCCTCTCCAGTAGCCTCTTCAACATTTGACTTGGAAGATTCAATAGTTGAGGCTCTGGCTTTTAAGGTTGACACCCTCTTTGCAGGGGGCCTTCTTGTGCATGCCAGGCTTTGTTGCAGCAGCAGCATATTCCTTTTTCAGCACCTTCTTCTTGGAACTGACCTCTTCCTCAGCTACAAAATAATCCTCATCCTCTGAGTTTGAGTTTCTCTTCATCCTTGTCCTTGTAGCTGCCTTTGGCAAGTTGCTTGGGGTACTCCTGCTACCATCATCATAGCTTCTAGAGGGACTAGTGCCCTCACTCAGGTTCATCTGCTCCTCTGACTTATTTTGGCTATCACTCGGATCTAACATTCTGACAAAGCAAACTGACTGCTGACCTTGTGAATAGTTATAGATGAGATAGAGTGGATGAGCATCACAAAGTGCAGAGTTTTTGCAAAACAAATGAGTCAAAAACTTAGTTTTAGTTTTCCAGAGAAAGCATTCCGGAGCTACCGATTTGTTAAACTCGGTGACACCGAAGCAACTTTTGGAGTCTAAACTAGTGAAATCGGTCAGACCGAGACACAGTTCGGTGACTCCGAGTTTGCTACGGTTTCACTGAGAGTTGAACTCGGCCACACCGATTTGCAACTTTCGGTTAGACCGAAAAGTGCAAGTGTAATGGCCTAGGCCAAATCGGTGAGACCAATTTCCACAACTCGATCGGTCCGAGATGAGTTCGGCAGAAACCTAACCCTAAATTTTCGAATCAAACCTAATCTAAGGGATGTTTTTCCTGGACAGGATGATCTCATACGTGGTAAAGAACATGGCATTTGCTTTGTGCTAAGAATCGGAGTAAGGAACAACACAAAGTTTCGAACTCATACCCTAGTTCGGCGGTGAGTTCGCTATGCCGGCAACGGCGGGGTTGAATTCTGTTGACGGCGACGGAGACCAACGGCGGGAGGTCGCTGGCGACAAGAGGATGATCCAGAGACCGAGGCGGCAGAGCAGGACACGTGCGGGGTGAAGGGTTTTGGAGAAATTTCCAAAATTTGACCCAACGGTATATATATCCTGACCCTGTCGGTGTCACCGAGTGGAACAACTCGGTGGCACCGAGATGCAGAATCGCAAGCGGTTACTGCAACTCAGTGCGACCAAAATGTTCTAATCGGTTGCACCGAGATTGAAAACCTAGATCAACTCAGTGAACTCGGTCATACCGAAAAGGATGAATCGGTCAGACCGAAATGCACAGAGAGGTTTTGGAAGTTTAAGTCTATGACGAATCGGGGACTCCGAGTGCTCCTCACACAGAGTGTTTGAATCTGACTTGATCAAACTTTGTGATGTAGCATGAATAGAGTTTGAGATGAGAAAAGCATAGATAGCTAGAGGAGGTTCTTAGGCATTCTTGTCCATCCATTTGGCAAAAGAAAAAGATCCAAACAATCAAAGCAACAAATGGATGTCCTCGAATGAGTAAAATATGCAACCAACATGCTCACACAATAAAATGGCAAATGAAATATGTGACAAAGCATGCACAAACACTCTAGCACCTATCAAGCAATTTTGCGATGACTAGGTCATATATATGAGTATATTAACTGAGGAGTCAGATGAGGACATTTGATTGTAGGTCATACTCATCGCTTAAGTACAAGTGGGGTTACCACTTTTACATAAAGCATTCTTGTGTTCACACCATTAGAGTTGCTTTAGCTCAAGTCTTAGAGTAAAGCTCCCCCTAGATGTGATATACACTCTAAGAGGGATGAACTAACCTTGGATTTTGTCGATGATGACTTCATGTAGATGTTGAAGATGTGGATGCTCAATGTTGATGTAGATCATTCGGAGCAATCCATTTGAATGAGTTGCACTTTCAATACCTACACGGGTTAGTTCCACAAGGAACAAACAAGGATATACATGGACATAGAATGAAGTTCATAGATGATGATGTCCATGAATGTCGGTGTACAAAAGTAGGGGTCCTTTTTGTACCCCTTTACTTGTGTGCGGACAGTCGCAGCCACACGCCTGTGGCCGCGCTTGGCAGGATAGAAGAGGAAGCAAAGACCCAAGACTACTAGAGCAGCACCAAGCCGAAGGCGCGAGAAGCAGAGGGACAAGGTGGGCTTTCCCCGGCAAGAGTCTTGTCGGGGCAACTTGCCCAACACCAGCAGAGCTGCCACCCTTGAGCCTAAGAGTTCCAACACCAAAAACCACATCGGAACCAAGGCTCGGGAGGTGCCTACATGGTGGCATGCAGATCTTTGTGAAGATAAAGGGCCTGCGAGGCCTAGATAGGAACCAAGAAACAAGACAGCAGCAAGGCTCCTTGCCGAGGATGCCCACGAGGCCCCGGCAAGGCTCCTGCCAAAGATATCCACAAGGCCCCGGCAAGACTCTTGCCGAGGGCGCCCACAAGGTCCTGGCAAGACCCTTGTCGGGAAGATCAGCAAGACCGCGCCAAGGCCTTGCCGCCCCGTCGCCACCCCAGCTCAGTGGCCGACCCACCAACTAAACAGGTACCCACATGGCAATACGTGGCTCCCAGGCTAACTATTCAAGCACCTACGTGGTGGCATGCAGATCTTCGTGAAGACCCTGCCACCACGCCGGCTTAGCAACCTGCTAGCCTACATGGCGTTGCATGCCTTGTTGGCCTGGACGCGTGTCGGAGCAAGGCGAAGCGGTGACGAACGGGACGGGCTTCGTTACCATCCCTGATAAAGCGAGAGGACACCTAAGTAGCGCATTTAATGCATTTTGTCTCGTTGTCAGGCGATAAACTCGACTACTGTACAACTTTCCACCTCTTGTGTGCCACTATGGCATCCCCTTTGACTATAAAAGGTGGCCAGCGGCGTACTGTGAGGGGATTCAGACTTTTTGGACCCTGCGCACTTTGTAGCTAGTCCAAGAACACCAGATAAACACAAACCAGCAGGAGTAGGGTATTACGCATCATTTGCGGCCTGAACCTGGATAAACTCCCATGTGTTGATCTTCTAAACCCGCTCTTTCCACAGCCCCGCATCCGCCAACCGAAGAAGGGATTCCCTGTGATCCCATAGGTGTCATTCTCACTGACATCTTTGGCGCGCCAGGCAGGGGGCGCAAGCTATGAAAATCCGGTTTTGGAGTCAACTTATCAACTCCTTCATCGCGATGGCTTGAGAGGAGAAGGCGACATCAATCAGCCACGCTCTGGTGCCGCCCGCAGCCGCAACAACCGTCCACATGATCATAAAAAGCTAAGTCATGCACAACCTTAAGCATTTCTTCTTAATATAAGGTTATTCTCCTCGAAAGATCTTGCTCTTTGTACGGAAAACCTACACGCAATGGGACCCTTCCGCTATTGGCAACGCCCTTGTTCTGTTTCGAGTCCGCTCAACAGTTCGAGCGGCCGCGCTAAGAACGGCGAGGTGACCTGCCCGCTATTAGCAACGCCCTTGTTCTATTTCGAGTCCGCTCAATAGTTCAAGCGGCCTCGCTGAGAGCGGCAAGGTGGTTTGTCCAGCAGCAAGCGCACCCTGGCAGGCTACTAAGGATCCATCCTCAAAGCACCATAGCATGGGTTTATGCACCGACGAACCTATCCTACTGGGCGTAGGGTGTATATGTACAAAGAAAGATCAATACAGGAAGATAACATGTTTCATCTTAAAGTACTGCAGAGTTATATTACATCAATAATTGCTGTTGTTCTAACTTAAGATAAAAATTGTCTTGGTCATGAACTCACAGCGGCAACGAGAAATGGGGTGGCTAGTCTCGACGCTGGCCCTCCACTCTCTGGACTCCGTCGACGTAGCTGATGATGGGCTCGATATGCTCTCTGAGCGCCGCGAGGTCCGTCCCTTCCGGCAAGCTCTCCAGCGTGTCAGCGAAGTCGACGTCGGGGTTCCAGAATGCCACCTTGGTGAGTACCTTGGTCAGGGTGCCCCGGCAGAGCCTTCGGGACTCGTTGGCCAGATATGCTGCTCGAATGGAGCGGAGTCGCTCCAAGGCTTCAAGGACGCCCTCGAAGAGCAGGGTCAGCCTGGCGTTGGGGCTCACGTTCGGCTCCTGGGAGTACCTGACATTCGGTATCCCCGTGGCAGCCAGCTTCGTGGTGATCCTGCCGGCGACGTCGATGAGGCGGCTAATCCAGAGGTTTACGCCCTCCGCGTACTCCTTGTGCTCGGCGGTGTCATTCCTCCGCGGCTGCTTCTCGTCCTCCAGGACCTTGTTCAGGGTCTCTTCATGAGCCCCGGCCTCCGAAAGCTTCCCCTCCAAGCCGTCTAGCTTCAACTTCAGATCATTGATGGAGTCGTTGGCCTCGGTGAGCAGCTTGTCCTTGTCAGAGATGGCGACCTTCATATCCGCAAGAGTGCGGTTGGCTGTGTCCCTCTCCTTCGTTAGCTCCGAGGCCACCTTCTTCAGCTCATCCCGCTCCAGCTCCAGCTCCTTCAGCTTGTCGGCATGGACCAGGGCCTGAGCATTGAGTGCCTCTTTATGCCTCTGCTCCAGCTCCAGGGTCCACTGCATGACGAGCTTCTCGACCTCCTCGTCCTTGCCGCGGAGGTGGCAGCAAGCGCCTTCTCACGGGCGGTAAGGTCCTCCTCCTGGGAGTTCAGCAGGGCCTATTACTGTTGCCAGCAGCTTCATCTGTGGCGGCCTGATTCTTCGCCACCTCCTGGGCCTTCTCGATATCGGCCTGCTTCAGGATGAGCTCCCGCTTGTGCTCCTCTAGCTCACCCTGTGCGGCCCTCAGTTCATCCCTGGCCTCGCCGAACCAGACCTGCGTCTCAACGACGCGCTCCTCAAAAGCCGCCTCCACCTTATCCACCATCGCCATCTTGGATTTTACCTTGTCTTGGTGGGCCCGATGGAGCGCCTGGAGCCTCTGGAAGTTGGCGCTCATGGCTTGGAGGAGCTGATCCTCCTGGGAACCGCCGCCTCCCGCGCTCGGTTCATTAACAACCTGGAGCCCGGCGGAGGCGAGCACTTCATCATCACACACCTCCCCCTCGGTTGGCGCCCTGGTGCTCGCCGTCCCTGGGAGGTGGACGAACAGGTCGTCGCCCACCTTCAAGTACTTGCCCAGGCCAGGGCCGGCAGAGGAGGAAGGTTGGTCATCAACCACCCCCTCCCCGGCAGCGGCCTTGTCGGCCTCCTTGGCAGCGGCCTTACCGCCCCCCCCCCCGGTAGGCCCTTGCCGGCCTCCCCGGCAGGCCCCTTACCGGCCTCCTCAGCTGCGGTCTTGGCGGCCTCCTCGGTGGCAATCTTGTTCGCCTCAGCCTCGGCGTCCTTAGCGACCTCCCCGATGACGGTGTCAATATCCTCCCAGTCCGCCGAGGAAGGGTCTGGATACCAAGAAAGGGAATGAGATGGAGCCAAGATCAAGGTTCGAAAAGAAGAAGAAAGAACAGGGACGGAAAGCAAACAACTTACCCACACTGGGCTGGGAAGAGTGGCGCCCTCCCTGCCAACATTCGTTGTCGGGGCATAACCACCGGCACCCAAGCTTGCCTCCTCCTCCTCCATGCGCGTGGGCTCGGTGGTGGATGCCCTTGCCGGGGACGCCCCTATGGGCGGCGTAGTCGAGGGGGCGGCGTATTGGGAGTGGCCCTCGGCGGCTCCTCCTGCTGTCGTTCTTCTCCTGCAAACCCGGCAAGGTCAGCATCAAGAATTCACACCCCAATGCTCGTCAGTGAAGAAGTGAGTGATGAACTCACGCTGGGGGCTGAAGCGAGGGCTGCGTCGGGGGCTGCTGTTCGGGCTGCTCTCCACCAACACCAGCGTACGCGAAGTACCCGCCGGGGGCTTGTCGCCCGTCGAGGCCTTGGCCCTCTTCGCCACCCTCTGGGCCGGCGTCTCCGTGTCCTTGTGAAGATAACATCAAATCAAAAGAGGATAACACAGGCGTAAGGTCAGGAGATGATGGGGGGCGAAATACTTACTCGTCCTCCACCTCCTCTTCCACTGGCTTCCTTTTCCTCTTCAGGCTAAAAGATCCAAGGTCGAATTCGGCCTCCAGGGTGTTGTCCGAGGGAGGGGGAGAAGGAGATGGGGGCCGGCGTCACTTGGACGAGGAGGAGGCAGTTGTCGTCTTCTTTGGCACCACGGCCTTCACCGTCTTCTTCGCTGCTGCGGCCTTCATCGCCCTCGTCTGGCGCACGAGCTGCTCCTGAGCTGGTTGCCGCTGTGCGGGCCTGCCGGGCCAGACCGGCTCGCCGGAGCTGGCCTGTGCAGGACGCGTTTCTTCCCCGTGGATGGAGGGTCGCCCGCCTCGGCTTCCTCTTCGGGCGACTTGTTGCCCGCATCTTCAGTAAGGGGGGGCCCCGCCACTGGCCTCCCCGGCAGACTTCGCCCACTGTGCGAGCTCCTTATCCTCCGTGGCCGTGTCGGCCTCGTCCTCCACGGCGCCGGCGTTGCCGGCCTCCTTGGCAGGCGCCACTTCCGCTGCCCTGGCGGCAATGTAGTCCAACTCCTCCTTGGTGGTGTCGCAGATGAGCAGCGGCTCGTCGCAGACATAGCCCTCCGACAAGTTGTCTAAAAACCCCTGCACTTTCTCTGCTGGCGGCTCAGCCCAGGCCGGGTCGAGGCCGTGCGCGTTGAAGTACGGCATCATGGCGATGATGGCGGACTGGCGAGAGTTGTTTCTCATTGGGACCACTCCCGCCGGCAACCCAAACAAGGGCCCCTTGATGGCCTTGCCGGCCTTCGCGGCCTTGCCGGTCCTCTCAGCCCTGCCATCGTCATCCACATTGAGTTGGAAGAGCCTCTGACAAAAATGAGTATGCCCCAGCACCGTGAAGTTATGCTTCAGGCCAGGTCGGAGCCTCATGACATCGGCCGCATTCCTGAAGTCCCAGGCCGGCCTCCCATTGTTGTGCAGCGGAGCAATTCGGCGACGAATGAAATCAGCCCCAATCATCTCAAGGGTGAGCCCGGACATGGTGAGGCGATGGGTCCTGGTGGTGGCGACCATGAGCTTCTTGTTGTTGACATCAAGGTCACTCCAGTCCTTGCGGCGGGTCGGCAGGCTCTGACGAACTTGCAGAACTCCTGCGGATCCTTCTCCCTGATCCAGAGCCACTGGCCCCACCACTTGTCCCACCTCTCCTTCTGGGAACCCTCCGGGTACGTTCCCTTCTCCTGGGTCCTCGGGATCTAGGTGATGCACCCAGAAATGGCATCCCCTGGCTGGATGCGAGGATAGAAGTAGTGGCGGAAGAGCACCATGATGGGGAGCACTCCGGCAAAGCCCTCACAGAGATGGGCAAAGAGGGCCATGCACGCCACGGCAACCGATGCAAAGTCGAGGAGGTGAAAGCCATAGGTGTGCATGATGTCGTTGAAGAAATTAGAGAAAGGGGGGCAGAGCCCGTAAGAAAATTAATCGACGAAGAAGGGGTACCGATCTGGGCAGGCCTTGGCAAAATCGGCAGGGATGATGTGCATAGCAGGGTGCCCCGTCGTCTTCCTCCCCCACAGGGGCTTGAAGTAGTCCCTGAGGTGGACCGCATCGACCGTCGGGGGGGAATAGGCATGCTGCATCTGCAGCACCGCCAACTCGCTCTCTGACGCCTTTTTCTCCCTGACGTCCTTGGCCACCCCTTTGCCTTTGCCTGTCTTGGGCGCCATGGCAACTAAGAGCGGATGGAGGATTCAGGGTAGTGAGGGCGCGGCGGCAGCGAGCAAAGGCAAAAGCTTGAGGAGGAAGGTTCCGAGATTGTAGGAGGCACAGGGGGTAAATGAGCAGCGCGCCTGCAGTTTCTCCTTTTTATGGGGAAGGCGCAAGCCGCCTCTTTACCATTTACAACGATGTGACGCAGGCATGCAGCAACCGCCCCACACACGACCCCCACGTCACGCATTCAACGCGGGTCGTGGGGAAGCGCAACTGGCGAGGAAGTTACTATGGTAAAACTCTGCCGCACGCGCGCCCACGCACCGTTCTGGGCCTGGCCCAATAATGCTCCGCGCTTATATGTGACCCAGGCCCGGGGGCTCCTATCGGTGTACAAAAGTAGGGGTCCTTTTTGTACCCCTTTACTTGTGCACGGGCAGTCGCAGCCACACGCCTGCAGCCGCGCTTGGCGGGACAGAAGAGGAAGCAAAGACCCAAGACTACCAGAGCAGCGCCAAGCCGAAGGTGCGAGAAGCAGAGGGACAACGTGGGCTTTCCCCGGAAAGAGCCTTGCCAGGGGAGCTTGCATAGCCCCGGCAAGAGTCTTGCCGGGGCAACTTGCCCAACACCAGCAGAGCCGCCACCCTTGAGCCTAAGAGTTCCGACGCCGTCAACCACATCGGAACCAAGGCTTGGGAGGCGCCTCCATGGTGGCATGCAGACTTTTGTGAAGATAAAGGGACTGCGAGGCCTAGATAGGAACCAAGAAACAAGACAGCATCAAGGCTCCTTGCCGAGGATGCCCATGAGGCCCCGGCAGGACTCTTGCTGAGGGCGCCCACAAGGCCCTGGCAAGACCTTTGCCGGGAAGATCAGCAAGACCGCAGCAAGGCCTTGCCGCCCCGTCGCCACCCCAGCTCAGCGACCGACCCACCAATTAAATAGGTACCCACATGGCAGTACGTGGCTCCTAGGCCAACTATTCAAGCACCTACATGGTGGTATGCAGATCTTCGTGAAGACCCTGCCACCATGCCAGCTCAGCAGCCTGCCAGCCTACATGGCGATGCATGCCTTGTTGGCCTAGACGTGTGTCGGAGCAAGGCGAAGCGGCGACGGACGGGACGGGCTTCATTACCATCCCCGATAAAGCGAGAGGACACCTAAGTAGTGCATTTAATGTGTTTTGTCCGTGATGTCAGGCGATAAACTCGACTACTGTACAACTTTCCACCTCATGTGTGCCACTGTGGCAGCCCCTTTGACTATAAAAGGAGGCCCGTGACATACTGTGAGGGGATTTGGACTTTTTGGACCCTGCACGCTTTGTAGCTAGTCCAAGAACACTAGATAAACACAAACCAGCAGGAGTAGGGTATTACACATCATTTGCAGCCTGAACCTGGATAAACTCCCCCGTGTTGATCTTCTAAACCCGCTCTTTCCACAGCCCCGCGCCCACCGACCGTAGAAGGGATTCCCTGTGATCCCATAGGTGTCGTTCTCGCCGACAATGAAAGCATTAGGTTACCTTGTCCCTTGTCTTACCAACAATGAAAGCATTAGGTTACCTTGTCCCTTGTCTTACCAACAAGAGGGTTTGTGACTCCTTGAACTAGTGCAAGATGTGGAAGTTGTTTGCACTTGTTCTCTCCAAAATGATATGAGTGAGGTATGTTGGCGGAGTCACCCTCAAGAACTCTCTAGTTCTTATTCTTCAGGATCCACATCAACTCGATGGGAATCCTTGGAGTTGTAGTCGTACTTGATGAAGTAGAACTTGACGTAGTCTTGGGAACCCACTTGACCAAGGCCTTGGGAGCTTCTTCAAATGCATCAATCTTCTCTTGAAGCTTGTGCTTGCCTTTTTGCTTGTGATCTTGTGGTGGAAGATCATCTTGAGCTTGTGTCCCCTTGAAAGAAGTATGATCATACTTCTCTTGTTGAGGAACAAACTTCATCTTGGGGTATTGATCTTCTTCCCACTCAACTCCATTGCCATTGAACTTTCGTTCAAAACCAACACCTTGATTCTTCCGGTGTCTTCCTTGCTTGCGTACAATTTCCTCAAATTGCTTACTTCCGGCAAGGCTCTTGTAAACACCTTTCTCTATAATTCCCTTCAATAGGATATTTTCTTGCTCAGTATAACTTGGCTAAGAGAATCATTAGTGGAATCAAGAGAAGTACTAGAAGCAACAATATTGGATTTAACATGATCATTGTTACTACTAAAAGAAGAATCTTTCTTAGTCTTGTTGCTATAATTTACTTATGGCATGTAAGTAGACAAGAGTAAAACTTGGCAATGTAAGTAGAACTTTTCTTGCGAAGATCATCATTGATTGCTTTTAAGAAACCATGCTCTTGCTCAAGGTTGAGCTTTTCAAAGCGTAGCTTCTCATGAGTCTTTAAAAGTTCTCGATGATCTTCCAAGGTAGTTTCATGAGCTAACTTAAGAGTGTTTAGTTCTTTAGTTAGATGCTCAATCTCCTTCTTATCATCGTCATTCGTTTTATCTTGATTAGCATGATTAATAGAAATTTCATCATAGTTTTCATCACTAGAGTTGTCAACAAGTAAATCATCATCACCTAGCAAATCATCTTCATCACTATTGAAATCAACATACTCGGGGTGTGATACCTTTGGGCCTTTAGCCATGAAGCATCTTCCAATTCCTTCATTTGGTGAGTCAAATATGTCATAGGAGTTGGTTGACACAAGTGCTAGACTGGCAACACCTTCATCTTGAGTATATTCGGAGTCGGAGTGATAACTTCTCTCAGAGTGATTGTCGGAGTCGAAACCAGATGCCCATTCACCAACATGAGCTTGATGTCTTCGTTTTGTGTAGCTCCTTGATGACTTGTCCTTCCTTTTCGAATCCTTGCTTCTGCGAGAGGTTCTTCATTTATAAAGATCATCTATACTCCTTCTCTCTCTTGGAGGTGATTCTTCTCTTCTACTTCTCCTTTTGGTCGAATCTTCTCTTCTTTTATAGGGGGTCATACACTCATTTGAGTACTGTTCGGGTCTTCCACAATTATAGCAATTACGCTCATGACTCGAAGATCTTTTGTCATTGTAAGACCTTGACTTGGAACTTCTTTCTTTGCTTCTACTCTTGTAGAACTTGTTGAAATTCTTCACCATTAAGCTCAATTATTCATTGAAGGCTTGTTTCTCACTTGATGATGTAGGAGCATCACATGAGGCTTTGTAAGCACCACTAGACTTGTTGTGAAGCTCTTCTTTATCCTTGAGTGACATCTCATGAGCAACAATTCTTCCAATCACTTCTGTTGGCTTGAGATCTTTGTAATTGGACATCATTTGGATCAATGTGCACACTGTATCATATTTTCCATCCAAGGATCTTAGGATCTTGATGATAAATCTATCGGTCATCTCTTTATTTCCTAAGGCGGCAATCTCATTTGTGATGAGAGAAATCCTAGAGTACATTTCAGCGACACCTTCACCATCCTTCATTTTGAACTTGTCAAGTTGACTTTGAAGCACATCGAATTTGCATTCCTTGACGGAGTCGGTACCTTCGTGCATATCAATCAAAGTATCCCAAATTTCCTTTGCATTCTCAAGACGGCTGATTTTGTTGAATTCTTCGGGGCATAATCCGTTGAAGAGGATATCGCAAGCTTGAGTGTTGTATTGCAGCATCTTCAACTCTTCCGCGCTAGCTTCACGGTTCGGTTCTCTCCCATCAAAGAATTCACCTTGCAAGCCAATACACACAATAGCCCAAACGGTGGGGTTATGTCCAAGAATATGCATTTTCATTTTATGCTTCCAACTAGCAAAATTAGTACCATCAAAGTAGGGACCTCTACGGTGGTAATTTCCCTCGCTAGATGCCATACTCTCCTAGGTTGTGAAACTAAGGCTATGATCACCAAAGCTATGGAAATCAAGGAAAATGGAGACCAAAGCTCTGATACCACTTGTATAATCGAAAGTATGTCGAGAGGGGGTGATTAGACTACTTGACCAAATAAAAGTCTAGCCTTTTCCCAATTTTAAGTCTTGGCAGATTTTAGCAACTTAGCACAAGTCAAGCAATCAACCTACACATGCAAGTATAAGAGTATAGCAGCGGAATGTAAATCATTAGAAATGAAGGTAAAGGGAGGAGTTTAGAGGGAGCAAACGCAATGCAGACACGGAGATTTTTGGCGTGTTTCCGATAGGTGGTGCTATCATACATCAACGTTGATGGAGACTTCAACCCACGAAGGGTAACGGTTGCGCGAGTCCACGGAGGGCTCCACCCATGAAGGGTCCACGAAGAAGCAACCTTGTCTATCCCACCATGGCCAACGTCCACGAAGGACTTGCATCACTTGGGTAGATCTTCACGAAGTAGGTGATCTCCTTGCCCTTACAAACTCCTTGGTTCAACTCCACAATCTTGTCGGAGGCTCCCAAGTGACACCTAACCAATCTAGGAGACACCACTCTCCAAAAGGTAATAGATGGTGTGTTGATGATGAACTCATTGCTCTTGTGCTTAAAATGATAGTCTCCCCTGTTGGGGAACGCAGTATTTTAAAAAAATTCCTATGATCACGCAAGATCTATCTAGGAGATGCATAGCAATGAGAGGGGGAGAGTATGTCTACGTACCCTCGTAGACTGAAAGCGAAGCGTTATGAAACGCGGTTGATGTAGTCGAACGTCTTCGCGATCCAACCTATCAAGTACCGAACGCACGGCAACTCCGCAATCTGCACATGTTCAGCTCGGTGACATCCCTCATACTCTTGATCCAGTTGAGGCCGAGGGAGAGTTTCGTCAGCACGACAGCGTGATGACGGTGATGATGAAGTTACCGACGCAGGGCTTCGCCTAAGCACTACAAGGATATGACCGATGTGGAAGTCTGTGGAGGGGGGCACCGCACACGGCTAAACAATCAACTTGTGTGTCTATGGCGTGCCCCCCTCCCCCGTATATAAAGGAGTGGAGGACGGGAGGGGCGACCCTCTCTATGGCGCGCCCAAGGGGGGTTCCTACTCCTAGTTGGAGTAGGTTTCCCCCCTTTCCCTAATTGGAGTAGGAGAAGAAGGAAGAGGGAGAAGGAGAGAAGGAAAGGGGGGCCACCCCCCTCCCAATTCAGATTGGTCTTGGGGGGCGCCCCCACCTTGGCTGCCTCCTCCTCTCTCCCACTAAGGCCCAATAAGGCCCATTGACTCCCCGGGGGGTTCCGGTAACCTCCCGATACTCTGGAAAATGCCTGAAGTCAGCCGGAACCATTCCGGTGTCCAAACATAGCCTTCCAATATATCAATCTTTATGTCTTGACCATTTCAAGACTCCTCGTCATGTCCGTGATCACATTTGAGACTCCGAACTACCTTCGGTACATCAAAACACATAAACTCATAATATCGATTGTCATCGAACGTTAACCGTGCGGACCCTATGGGTTCGAGAAATATGTAGACATGACCGAGACTCACTTCCGGTTAATAATCAATAGCGGAACCTGGATGCTCATATTGGTTCCTACATATTCTATGAAGATCTTTATCAGTCAAACCGCATAACAACAAACATTGTTCCCTTTGTCATCGGTATGTTACTTGCCCGAGATTCGACCGTCGGTATCTCAATACCTAGTTCAATCTTGTTACCGACAAGTCTCTTTACTCATTCAGTAATGCATCATCCCGCAACTAACTCATTAGTCACATTGCTTGCAAGGCTTATGGTGATGTGCATTACCGAGAGGGCCCAGAGATACCTCTCCGATACATGGAGTGACAAATCCTAATCTCGATCTATGCCAACTCAACAAACACCATCGAAGACACCTGTAGAGCATCTTTATAGTCACCCGGTTATGTCGTGATGTTTGATAGCACACTAAGTGTTCCTCCGGTATTCGGGAGTTGCATAATCTCATAGTCATAGGAACATGTATAAGTTATGAAGAAAGCATAGCAATAAACTAAACGATCATAATGCTAAGCTAACGGATGGGTCAAGTAAATCACATCATTCTCTAATGATGTGACCCCGTTCATCAAATGACAACTCATGTCTGTGGTTAGGAAACTTAACCATCTTTGATTAACGAGCTAGTCAAGTAGAGGCATACTAGTGACACTGTGTTTGTCTATGTATTCACACATGTACTAAGTTTCCGGTTAATACAATTCTAGCATGAATAACAAACATTTATCGTGATATAAGGAAATATAAATAACAAATTTATTATTGCCTCTAGGGCATATTTCCTTCAGTCTCCCACTTGCACTAGAAATCAATAATCTAGATTACATTGTAATGATTCTAACACCCAAGGAGTCTTGGTGCTAATCATGTTTTGCTCGTGAGAGAGGCTTAGTCAACGGGTCTGCAACATTTAGATCCGTATGTATCTTGCAAATCTCTATGTCTCCCTCCTTGACTTGATCACGGATGGAATTGAAGCGTCTCTTGATGTGCTTGGTTCTCTTGTGAAATCCGGATTCCTTTGCCAAGGAAATTGCACCAGTATTGTCACAAAAGATTTTCATTGGACCCGATGCACTAGGTATGAAACCTAGATCGGATATGAACTCCTTCATCTAGACTCCTTTATTTGCTGCTTCCGAAGCAGCTATGTACTCTGCTTCAGACGTAGATCCTGCCACGACGCTCTGATTGGAACTGCACCAACTGACAGCTCCGCCATTCAATAAAAATACGTATCCAGTTTGTGACTTAGAGTCATCCGGATCAGTGTCAAAGCTTGCATCGACATAATCATTTACGACGAGCTCTTTGTCACCTCCATAAATGAGAAACATATCCTTAGTCCTTTTCAGGTATTTCAGGATGTTCTTGACCGCTGTCCAGTGATCCACTCTGGGATTACTTTGGTACCTCCCTGCTAAACTAATATCAAGGCATACATCAGGTCTGGTACACAGTGTTGCATACATGATAGAACCTATGGCTGAAGCATAGGGAATGACTTTTATTTTCTCTCTATCTTCTGCAGTGGTCAAGCATTGAGTCTGACTCAACTTCAAACCTTGTAACACAGGCAAGAACCCTTTCTTTTCTTGATCCATTTTGAACTTCTTCAAAACTTTATCAAGGTATGTGCTTTGTGAAAGTCCAATTAAGCGTCTTGATCTATCTCTATAGATCTTGATGCCCAATATATAAGCAGCTTCACCGAGGTCTTTCATTGAAAAATTCTTATTCAAGTATCCTTCTATGCTATTCAGAAATTCGGTATCATTTTCGATTAACAATATGTCATCCACATATAATATCAGAAATGCTACAGAGCTCCCACTCACTTTCTTGTAAATACAGGCTTCTCCAAAAGTCTATATAAAACCATATGCTTTGATCACACTATCAAAGCGTATATTCCAACTCCGAGATGCTTGCACCAGTCCATAAATGCATCGCTGGAGCTTACACACTTTGTTAGCACCTTTTGGATTGACAAAACCTTCTGGTTGCATCATATACAACTCTTCTTTAAGATATCCATTAAGGAATGCAGTTTTGACATCCATTTGCCAAATTTCATAATCATAAAATGCGGCAATTGCTAACATGATTCGGATGGACTTAAGCATCGCTATGGGTGAGAAGGTCTCATGTAGTCAACTCCTTGAACTTGTCGAAAACCTTTCGCAACAAGTCGAGCTTTTTATATAGTAACATTACCGTCAGCGTCAGTCTTCTTCTTGAAGATCCATTTATTCTCTATGGCTTGCCGATCATCGGGCAAGTGAACCAAAGTCCATACTTTGTTCTAATACATGGATCCCATCTTAGATTTCATGGCTTCAAGCCATTTTGCGGAATCTAGGCTCATCATCGCTTCCTCATAGTTCGTAGGTTCGTCATGGTCCAGAAACATGACTTCCTGAATAGGATTACCGTACCACCCTAGTGAGGATCTTACTCTGTTTGACCTACAAGGTTCGGTAGTAACTTGATCAGAAGTTTCATGATCGTCATCATTAGCTTCCTCACTAATTGGTGTAGGAATCACTGGAACTGTTTTCTGTGATGAACTACTTTCCAATAAAGGAGCAGGTACAATTACCTCATCAAGTTCTACTTTCCTCCCACTCACTTCTTTCGAGAGAAACTCCTTCTCTAGAAAGGATCCATTCTTAGCAACGAATATCTTGCCTTCGGATCTATGATAGAAGGTGTACCCAATAGTTTCCTTTGGGTATCCAATGAAGACACATTTCTCCGATTTGGGTTCGAACTTATTAGGTTGAAGTTTTTTCACATAAGCATCGCAGCCCCAAACTTTAAGAAACGACAACTTGGGTTTCTTGCCAAACCACAGTTCATAAGGTGTCATCTCAACGTATTTCGATGGTGCCCTATTTAACGTGAATGAAGCCGTCTCTAAAGCATAACCCCAAAACGATAGCGGTAAATCAGTAAGAGACATCATAGATCGCACCATATCTACTAAAGTGCGGTTATGACTTACGATGTTCGGACACACCATTACGCTATGGTGTTCCAGGTGGCGTGAGTTGTGAAACTATTACGCATTGTTTCAAATGAAGACCAAACTCGTAACTCAAATATTCTCCTCCATGGTCAGATCGTAGAAACTTTATTTTCTTGTTACGATGATTTTCCACTTCACTCCGAAATTCTTTGAACTTTTCAAAAGTTTCAGACTTGTGTCTCATCAAGTAGATATACCCATATCTTCTCAAATCATCTGTGAAGGTTAGAAAATAATGATACCCGCCACGAGCATCAATTCTCATTGGACCAAATACATCAGTATGTATTATTTCCAATAAGTGTGTTGCTCGTTCCATTGTTCCGAAGAACGGAGTTTTAGTCATCTTGCCCATGAGGCAATATTTGCAAGTACCAAGTGATTCATAATCAAGTGATTCCAAAAGTCCATCAGCATGGAGTTTCTTCATGCGGTTTACACCAATATGACCTAAACAACGGTGCCACAAATAAGTTGCACTATCATTATTAAACTTATATCTTTTGGCTTCAATACTATGAATATGTGTATCACTACTATCAAGATTTATTAAAAATAGACCACTCATCAAGGGTGCATGACCATAAAAGATATTACTCATATAAATAGAACAACCATTATTCTCTGATTTTAAATGAATAACCATCTCGCATCAAACAAGATCCAGATATAATGTTCATGCTTAACGTTGGCACCAACTAACAATTATTTAGGTCTAAAACTAATCCAGAAGGTGTATGTAGAGGTAGTGTGCCGACGACGATCACATCGACTTTGGAACCATTTCCCACGCGCATCGTCACCTCGTCCTTAGCCAATCTTCGCTTAATCTGTAGCCCCTGTTTCAAGTTGCAAATATTAGCAATAGAACCAGTATCAAATAGCCAGGCGCTACTGCGAGCATTAGTAAGGTACACATCAATAACATGTATATCAAATATAACTTTCACTTTGCCATCCTTCTTATCCGCCAAATACTTGGTGCAGTTCCGCTTCCAGTGACCAGTCCCTTTGTAGTAGAAGCACTCAATCTTAGGCTTAGGTCCAGACTTGGGCTTCTTCACTTGAGCAGCAACTTGCTTGCTGTTCTTCTTGAAGTTCCCCTTCTTCCCTTTGCCCTTCTTCTTGAAACTGGTGGTCTTGTTGACCATCAACATTGGATGCTCTTTCTTGATTTGTACCTCCGCACCTTTAGCATTGTGAAGAGCTCGAGAATTGTCTTATCCATCCCTTGCATATTATAGTTCATCATGAAGCTCTTGTAGCTTGGTGGCAGTGATTGAAGAACTCTGTCAATGACACTATCATCAGGAAGATTAACTCCTAGCTGAGTCAAGTGGTTGTGGTACCCAGACATTCTGAGTATATGTTCACTGACAGAACTATTCTCCTCCATTTTTCAGTTGTAGAACTTATTGGAGACTTCATATCTCTCAATCCGGGCATTTGCTTGAAATATTAACTTCAACTCCTGGAACATCTCATATGCTCCATGACGTTCAAAACATTGTTGAAGTCCCGGTTCTAAGCCGTAAAGCATGGCACACTGAACTATCAAGTAGTCATCAGCTTTGCTCTGCTAGACGTTCTTAACATTGTCAGCAACATCTGCAGCAGGCTTGTCACCCAGCGGTGCTTCCAGGACGTAATTCTTCTATGCAGCAATGAGGATAATCCTCAAGTAATGGACCCAGTCCGTGTAATTGCTACCATCATCTTTCAACTTAGCTTTCTCTAGGAACACATTAAAATTCAACGGAACAACAGCACGGGCCATTTATCTACAACAACATAGACATGCAAAATACTATGAGGTACTAATGTCATGATAATTAAAGTTCAATTAATCATATTATTTAAGAACTCCCAATTAGATAGACATCCCTCTAATCATCTAAGTGATCACGTGATCCATATCAACTAAACCATGTCCGATCATCATGTGAGATGGAGTAGTTTTCAATGGTGAACATCACTATGTTGATCATATCTACTATATGATTCACGCTCGACCTTTCGGTCTCGGTGTTCCAAGGCCATGTCTGTACATGCTAGGCTCGTCAAGTTTAACCCGAGTATTTTGCATGTGCAAAAATATCTTACACCTGTTCTATGTGAACGTAGAGCTTATCACACCCGATCATCACGTGGTGTCTCGGCACGACGAACTTTCACAACGGTGCATACTCAAGGAGAAGACTTATACCTTGAAATTTATTGAGGGATCATCTTATAATGCTACCACCATACTAAGCAAAATAAGATGCATAAAGGATAAACATCACACGCAATCAATATAAGTGATATGATATGGCCATCATCATCTTGTGCTTTTAATATCCATCTCCAAAGCACCGTCATGATCACCATTGTCACCGGCTTGACACCTTGATCTCCATCATAGCATCGTTGTCGTCTCGCCAACTATTTCTTCCACGACTATCGCTACCGCTTAGTGATAAAGTAAAGCAATTACATGGCGATTGCATTTCATACAATAAATCGACAACCATATGGCTCCTGCTAGTTGCCGATAACTGTGTTACAAAACATGATCATCTCATACAACAGTTTAAATAATAACGTCTTGAACATATCACATCACAACATGCCCCACAAAACAAGTTAGACGTCCTCTACTTTGTTGTTGAAAGTTTTATGTGGCTGCTACGGGCTTAGCAAGAACCGTATTTACCTACGCATAAAAAAACCACAACGCGGTATAGTGATTGCTTTTCGATCTTTAGAATGAACCCTGTTCATTGAATCTGATTCAACTAAAGTTGGAGAAACAAACACCCACTAGCCACCTGTGTGCGAAGCACGTCGGTAGAACCAGTCTCGCGTAAGCATACTAATACGTCTCCAACGTATCTATAATTTTTTATTGTTCCATTCTATTATATTATCTATTTTGGATGTTTATGGGCTTTATTATGCACTTTTATATTATTTTTGGGACTAGCCTATTAACCCAGAGCCCGCTAGTTTCTGTTTTTTCCTTCTTTTAGAGTATCACAGTAAAGGAAAATCAAATGGAGTCCAATTGACCTGAAACTTCACGGAACTTATTTTTGGACCAGAAGAAGCCCACGGAGTATCGGAGTTGGACCAGGAGAGTCCCGGGCTGCCCACGAGGGTGGGGGCGCCCCCACCCCCCTGGGCGCGCCCCCTGCCTCATGGACAGCCCGGAGGTCCATCGACGTACTTCTTCCTCCCATATATACCCATATACCCTAAAAACTTCGGGGAACACAGTAGATTGGGAGTTCCGCCGCCAGAAGCCTCCATAGCCACCAAAAACCAATCTAAACCCGTTCCAGCACCCTGCCAGAGGGGGAAACCCTCTCTGGTGGCCATCTTCATCATCCCGGAGCTCTCCATGACGAGGAGGGTGTAGTTCTCCCTCGGGGCTGAGGGTATGTACCAGTAGCTATGTGTTTGATCTCTCTCTCTCTCTCATGTTCTTGAGGTGATACGATCTTGATGTATCACGAGCTTTGCTATTATAGTTGGATCTTATGATGTTTCTCCCCCTCTACTCTCTTGTAATGGATGGAGTTTTCCCTTTGAAGTTATCTTATCGGATTGAATCTTTAAGGATTTGAGAACACTTGATGTATGTCTTGCGTGGGATACCCGTGGTGACAATGGGGTATTCTATTGATCCACTTGATGTATGTTTTGGTGATCAACTTGCGGGTTCCGCCCATGAACCTATGCATAGGGGTTGGCACATGTTTTCGTCTTGACTCTCCGGTAGAATCTTTGGGGCACTCTTTGAAGTTCTTTGTGTTGGTTGAATAGATGAATCTGAGATTGTGTGATGCATATCGTATAATCATACCCACGGATACTTGAGGTGACATTGGAGTATCTAGGTGACATTAGGGTTTTGGTTGATTTGTGTCTTAAGGTGTTATTCTAGTACGAACTCTAGGGCTGTTTGTGACACTTATAGGAATAGCCCAACGGATTGATTGAAAAGAATAACTTTGAGGTGGTTTCGTACCCTACCATAATCTCTTCGTTTGTTCTCCGCTATTAGTGACTTTGGAGTGACTCTTTGTTGCATGTTGAGGGATAGTTATATGATCCAATTATGTTATTATTGTTGAGGGAACTTGTACTAGTGAAAGTATGAACCCTAGGCCTTGTTTCAATGCATTGCAATACCGTTTACGCTCACTTTTATCATTAGTTACCTTGCTGTTTTTATATTTTCAGATTACAAAAACCTTTATCTACCATCCATATACCACTTGTATCACCATCTCTTCGCCGAACTAGTGCACCTATACAATTTACCATTGTATTGGATGTGTTGGGGACACAAGAGACTCTTTGTTATCTGGTTGCAGGGTTGCTTGAGAGAGACCATCTTCATCCTA
The DNA here is from genome assembly GCF_056163025.1 of Triticum urartu. Taxonomy (NCBI): domain Eukaryota; kingdom Viridiplantae; phylum Streptophyta; class Magnoliopsida; order Poales; family Poaceae; genus Triticum; species Triticum urartu. The sequence goes on along the minus strand of NC_141877.1, from coordinate 155,119,022 downwards.
CGTCTCCTATGGATTGATAAACCTTAGGTCATCCACTTGAGGGAAATTTGCTACTGTCCTACAAACCTCTGCACTTGGAGGACCAACAACGTCTACAAGAAGAAGGTTGTGTAGTAGACATCAAGCTCTTTTCGGGTGCCGTTGCCGGCGAGGTGAGTGCTTGAAGGTATATCTTTAGATCTTGCAATCGAATCTTTTTGTTTCTTGTTTTAGCACTAGTTTAGTTTATAAAAGAAAACTACAAAAAAATATGGAATTGAGGGTACCTCATATGCTTCATATTTTTAATGTCTTTCATGAGAATAAGGATTCCGATAATTGTGATCAAGTGCTAGAAGAAGAATGCATTAGAATATTTGGCACTAAATATTTGAATGATGAGCATGATTGCAATGTTGTTAGTATGAATTCCTTGAATATCCATGATGCTAATGATATGCAAAGCCACAAGCTTGGGGAAGCAATGTTTGATGAAGATGATATTTTTTGTCCCCCAAGTTTTGATGAGAAAATTTATTATGATGAAAGCATGCCTCCTATTTATGATTATTATATTGATGAAAGTGGATTTGGAGAGGTCATGACTTTATTTTGTGATGAATCCACTATTTCGGAAGAGGTTCCAATTGATTATGAGAACAAAGTTGCTATCTATGATGATTATTGTGATGACTTGTATGCTATAAAGAATAGTGATATCCATAAAACTTGTCATCATGATTTTATTTTTCAATGGGATTATGCCTCACATGATAGTTATTTTGTTGAGTTTGCTCCCACTATTATTGATGAGAAGAATTTTACTTGTGTGGAGAGTAATAAAAATTCTATGCTTGTAGATCATAAAAGGAATGCTTTATGTGATAGTTATATTGTTGAATTCATTCATTATGCTACTGAAAATTATTATGAGGGGGGGATATATGCTTGTAGGAATTGCAATAATATCAAGGTTCCTCCCTATGTGCTTAAAGTTTCAAAGTTATGCTTGTTTTGCCTCCGTATGCTAGTTGATTATCGTCCCCATAAATTGTTTGCTCAAAAAATCCCTATGCATAGGAAGTGGGTTAGACTTAAATGTGCTAGTCATATTCTTCATGATGCTCTCTTTATGTTACAATTCCTATCTTTTATGTGAGCATCGTTGAAATCATCATGCCTAGCTAGGGGCGTTAAACGATAGCGTTTGTTGGGAGGCAACCCAATTTTATTTTTGTTCCTTGCTTTTTGATCCTGTTTAGAAATAAATAATTTATATAGCCTCTGTTATGATTTATTTTTTATGTTTTAATTAGTGTTTGTGCCAAGTAGAACCGTTGGGAAGACTTGGGGAAAGTCTTGTTGATCTTGCTGTAAAAAACAGAAACTTTAGCGCTCACGAGAATTGCTGCCATTTTTTATTGAAGAGCGATATTGAGTTAATTCTTTTTGAAGATGATTAATAGATAAATTCCTCACGTCCAGAAATTTATTTGAGAATTTTATGAGTTCCATAAGTATACGTTTGATCCATATTACTACAGACTGTTCTGTTTTTGACAGATTCTGTTTTCGATGTGTTGTTTACTTATTTTGATGAATCTATGAGTAGTATCGGAGGGTATGAACCATAGATAAGTTGGAATACAGTATATATTACACCAATATGAATTTAGAATGAGTTCACAACATTACCTAAGTGGTGATTTATTTTCTTATACTAACGGAGCTTACGAGTTTTCTGTTAAGTTTTGTGTTGTGAAGTTTTCAAGTTTTGGGTAAAGATTCGATGGACTATGGAATAAGGAGTGGCAAGATCCTAAGCTTAGGGATTCCCAAGGCACCCCAAGGTAATATTCAAGGACAACCAAGAGCCTAAGCTTGGGGATGCCCCGGAAGGCATCCCCTCTTTCGTCTTCGTTCATCGGTAACTTTACTTGGAGCTATATTTTTATTCGCCACATGATATGTGTTTTGCTTGGAGCGTAATTTTATTTTCTTTTGTTTTGCTTACTGTTTTAATAAAATACCAAGATCTGAAATTATTAAATGTTAGAGAGTCTTCACATATTTTCATAATTATTCGACTACTCATTGATCTTCACTTATATCTTTTGGAGTAGTTTGTCATTTGCTCTAGTGCTTCACTTATATCTTTTTAGAGCACGGTGGTGGTTTTATTTTGAAGAAATAATTGATCTCTCATGCTTCAATTATATTATTTTGAGAGTCTCTAAACAGCATGGTAATTTGCTTCGGTTATGAATTTAGTCCTAATATGATGGGCATCCAAGAGGGATATAATAAAAACTTTCATATAAGTGCATTGAATAATAAGAGAAGTTTGATACTTGATGGTTGTTTTGAGATATGGAGATAGTGATATCAAAGTTGTGCTAGTTGAGTAGTTGTGAATTTGAGGAATACATGTGTTGAAGTTTGTGATTCCCGTAGCATGCACGTATGGTGAACCGTTATGTGACGAAGTCGGAGCATGATTTGTTTATTGATTGTCCTCCTTATGAGTGGCGGTCGGGGACGAGCGATGGTATTTTCCTACCTATCCCCCTAGGAGCATGCGCGTAGTACTTTGTTTTGATAACTAATAGATTTTTGCAATAAGTATGTGAGTTCTTTATGACTAATGTTGAGTCCATGGATTATACGCACTCTCACCCTTCCACCATTGCTAGCCTCTCTAGTGCCGCGCAACTTTCGCCGGTACCATAAACCCACCATATATATTCCTCAAAACAGCCACCATACCTACCTATTATGGCATTTCCATAGCCATTTTGAGATATATATTTCCATGCAACTATTCACCGTTCCGTTTATTATGAAATGTTTCATCATTGTCATATTGCTTTGCATGATCATGTAGTTGACATTGTATTTGTGGCAAAGCCACCGTTCATAATCCTTTCATACATGTCACTCATGAGTCATTGCACATCTCGGTACACCACCAGAGGCATTCATATAGAGTCATATATTGTTCTAGTATCGAGTTGTAATCTTTGAGTTGTAAATAAATAGAAGTGTGATGATCATCATTAATAGAGCATTGTCCCCGAAAAAAGAAAAAAAGGGAGAAAGGCCAAAAAAGAGAAAAGGCCCAAATAAAAAAATGAGAGAAAAAGAGAGAAGGGGCAATGCTACTATCCTCTTACCACACTTGTGCTTCAAAGTAGCACCATGATCTTCATGATAGAGAGTCTCCTATGTTGTCACTTTCATATACTAGTGGGAATTTTTCATTATAGAACTTGGCTTGTATATTCCAATGATGGGCTTCCTCAAAATGCCCTAGGTCTTCGTGGGCAAGCGAGTTGGATGCACACCCATTTAGTTTCTTTTTGAGCTTTCATACACTTATAGCTCTAGTGCATCCGTTGCATGGCAATCCCTACTCAGTCACATTGATATCTATTGATGGGCATCTCCATAGCCCGTTGATACGCCTTGTTGATGTGAGACTATCTTCTCCTTTTTATCTTCTCCACAACCACCATTCTATTCCACCTATAGTGCTATGTCCATGGCTCACGCTCATGTATTGCGTGAAGATTGAAAAAGTATGAGAACATCAAAAGTATGAAACAATTGCTTGGCTTGTCATCGGGGTTGTGCATGATTTAAATATTTTGTGTGGTGAATATGGAGCATAGCCAGACTATATGATTTTGTATGGATAACTTTCTTTGGCCATGTTATTTTGAGAAGACATAATTGCTTAGTTAGTATGCTTGAAGTATTATTATTTTTATGTCAATATTAAACTTTTGTCTTGAATCTTATGGATCTGAATATTCTTGCCACAATAAAGAATTACATAGAGAAATATGTTAGGTAGCATTCCACATCAAAAATTCTGTTTTTATCATTTACCTACTCGAGGACGAGCAGGAATTAAGCTTGGGGATGTTGATACGTCTCCAACGTATGTATAATTTTTGATTGTTCCATGCTATTATATTATCTATTTTGGATGTTTATGGGCTTTATTATACACTTTTATATTATTTTTGGGACTACCCTATTAACCCAGAGCCCAGTACCAGTTTCTGTTTTTTCCTTGTTTTAGGGTATCGCAGAAAAGGAAAATCAAACGGAGTCCAATTGACCTGAAACTTCACGAAACTTATTTTTGGACCAGAAGAAGCCCACGGAGTATCGGAGTTGGACCAGGAGAGTCCCGGGCTGCCCACGAGGGTGGGGGGTGCGCCCACCCCCCCTTGGCGTGCCCCTGCCTCGTGGACAGCCCGGAGGTCCACCGACGTACTTCTTCCTCCCATATATACCCATATACCCTGAAAACTTCAGGGAACACAATAGATCAGGAGTTCCGCCGCCAGAAGCCTCCGTAGCCACCAAAAACCAATCTAGACCCGTTCCGGCACCCTGTCGGAGGGGGAAACCCTCTCTGATGGCCACCTTCATCATCCCGGTGCTCTCCATGATGAGGAGGGAGTAGTTCTCCCTCGGGGCTGAGGGTATGTACCAGTAGCTATGTGTTTGATCTCTCTCTCTCTCGTGTTCTTGAGGTGATACGATCTTGATGTATCGCGAGCTTTGCTATTATAGTTGGATCTTATGATGTTTCTCCCCCTCTACTCTCTTGTAATGGATGGAGTTTTCCCTTTGAAGTTATCTTATCGGATTGAGTCTTTAAGGATTTGAGAACACTTGATGTATGTCTTGCGCGGGATACCCTTGGTGACAATGGGGTATTCTATTGATCCACTTGATGTATGTTTTGGTGATCAACTTGCGGGTTCCGCCCATGAACCTATGCATAGGGGTTGGCACACGTTTTCGTCTTGACTCTCCGGTAGAATCTTTGGGGCACTCTTTGAAGTTCTTTGTGTTGGTTGAATAGATGAATCTGAGATTGTGTGATGCATATCGTATAATCATACCCACGGATACTTGAGGTGACATTGGAGTATCTAGGTGACATTAGGATTTTGGTTGATTTGTGTCTTAAGGTGTTATTCTAGTACGAACTCTAGGGTTGTTTGTGACACTTATAGGAATAGCCCAACGGATTGATTGGAAAGAATAACTTTGAGGTGGTTTCGTACCCTACCATAATCTCTTCGTTTGTTCTCCGCTATTAGTGACTTTGGAGTGACTCTTTGTTGCATGTTGAGGGATAGTTATATGATCCAATTATGTTATTATTGTTGAGGGAACTTGCACTAGTGAAAGTATGAACCCTAGGCCTTGTTTCAACGCATTGTAATACCGTTTACGCTCACTTTTATCATTAGTTACCTTGCTGTTTTTATATTTTCAGATTACAAAAACCTTTATCTACCATCCATATACCACTTGTATCACCATCTCTTCGCCGAACTAGTGCACCTATACAATTTACCATTGTATTGGGTGTGTTGGGGACACAAGAGACTCTTTGTTATTTTGTTGCAGGGTTGCTTGAGAGAGACCATCTTCATCCTATGCCTCCTACAGATTGATAAACCTTAGGTCATCCACTTGAGGGAAATTTGCTACTGTCCTACAAACCTTTGCACTTGGAGGCCCAACAACATCTACAAAAAGAAGGTTGTGTAGTAGACATCACATGCGTGTAATGTCGGTCTGAGCCGCTTCATCCAACAGTACCGCTGAATCAAGAATCAACTAGTGACGGCAAGCAATATGTATATACCCACGCCCACAACTCCTTTCTGTTCTACTCGTGCATATAACATCTACGCATAGACCTGGCTCGGATGCCACTATTGGAGAATGCAGTATTTCAAAAAAAATCCTACGATCACGCAAGATGTATCTAGGAGATGCATAGCAACGACAGGGCGAGAGTATGTCTACATACCCTCGTAGACCGAAAGTGGAAGCGTTATGAAACGCGGTTGATGTAGTCGAACGTCTTCGCGATCCAACCAATCAAGTATCGAGCGCACGGCACCTCCGCGATCTACACACGTTCAGCTCGGTGACGTCCCTCATACTCTTGATCCAGTTGAGGCCGAGGGAGGGTTTCGTCAGCACGCCGGCGTGATGATGGTGATGCCGAAGTTACCGATGCAGGGCTTCGCCTAAGCACTACAACGATATGACCGAGGTGGAATTCTGTGGAGGGGGGCACCACACACAGCTAAACAATCGCTACAAAAAAAGACACATTCGTGACATTTTGGGCCGAACGAAATTTTTTTCTGTCATACATATGACACTTCTATGACGATAATTGTGACAAAACCCGGTATCATCATAGATGTGGTGGGCTCCTACTTCTATGACAAAAAATCATGACAGAAAATGGGCTTTTCGTCCTGGGCGGGCCGGAGACGCAGCTGCATGACATTCTTTGGGCCGTCCATGACAGAAAAAACCGTGGTAGAAGCGAGGGCGAGGAAAATTTCGGGGAGTTCCCGGTTATGGTGGGAGGTCGGGGGCCGAGCGATGCGCGTTTCTCTTGTACAGTACACGCGTGTGTGTGAGGCGTTGGCTCCAACTGAACCCGAGCGAGGCGTTGGGCTCTAACTGAACCCGAGCGATTGCACTGCAGGCTACGCGTTACTGAACCCGAGTGATCAATCGATGGCTGTTAACTGAACTCGATCGAGCGATTCCTTCGCTACTGCTGCTAACTGAAGTCGATCGATGATGCCACTGGATGAACAGTGAGCGTTGCGGGGGGGTTGGATGAACAGTTCCCGGTGGGGGTGGATGAATAGGACCCCGTGGTGTTGCCTCTGGATGAACAGGACCCCGATCGATCGAGCCGGTTGGGGCTGGATGAACAGGACCTCGTGGAGGGCTGGATGAACAGGACCACCCCGTGGAGGGCAGGATGAACAGTAGACGGTGGAGGGCAGGATGAACAGTAGCCCGTGGAGGGGTGGTTGAACAGGAGCCCGTGGAGAGGGCTGGTTGAACAGTAGCCAGTGGAGTAGCGCGCGGTGGAGGCTGGATGAACGGGAGCCCGTGGATGAACAGTCGCAGGTGGAGGCTGGAGGAGGTCGACGGTGGATGAACAGTAGCTCGTGGAGGCTGGAGGGGGTCGACGGTGGAGATGAACAGTATCCCGTGGAGTCCTGTTTTGCGGTACGCCACACCCCTCCCGATGAACAGGACCCCCGTTTCGACCGTAGCGCTCCAACACAAGTCCATTTCGTCCGTTTTGCGGTACACCACACCCCTCCTGATGAACAGGACCCTCGTTTCGACCGTAGGAGGTCCGTTTCCTCCGTTTTGCAGTACGCCAGACCCCTCCCGATCAACAGGACCCCGTTCCGAATGTAGGAGGTCTGTTTCCTCCGTTGTGCGGTACGCCAGGCCTCGTTTCCATTGCCTGTTCCGTCCAAGCCCTCCTGATGAACACGACCACGCATTCCATTTCGACCCAGCCGGTTGGCTCCCATGCGTTCCGTTGCCTCCCCATGAACACAACGCATTCCGTTGCCTCCCCATGAACACGACGCATTCCGTTGCCTCCCCATGAACACGACGACGACGTTGTTTCTCCGTTCCGACCCAGCCATGTACACGAGCCCTGGCCGTACGTATGCGCGAGTAGGCGTTCGAGACCCCGCCCGTATGTATACATACGTGGCCGTATTTTCTTTCTTGCACCCTGGCCGTTGTACATACGTGTACATGCTACGTGCGTGCCTCTACTACGACACATGCGCGCCTCTACATCGACCAGTATGTACGTACACGTTCGCGACCAGAATGACAACACTACGTATGCTTCGACCAGGTGGGCCCCGACTGTCAGGCACTTCCTTGACTGCGAAGATGTAGCTGGTGGGTCCCAGCAGTCAGGGGGCGAATCGTTTTTTTTGCTCGGACGCACTTCCTTGTGTGCGAAGATGTAGCTGGTGGGTCCCAACAGTCAGGGGGAAACGTTTTTTTTTGCGAAATACAGAGGCCCTTTCGGTGGGTCCCTGATGTCAGGTGGAGGAATCATTATTTTGTGTGTAATAAGGAGGCATTTCCTTCCGTGCGGCCATGGACCCAGCTGTCGGCCTCTCCACGTACAGTCCACTTCAGATGCATGTCAGTCGTTGACCATGTTGACCAGGCCGCGCCGAGAGCACCAGGGCGGTGGACGACGGCGAGGCCTAGGAAGGGAATGACACAGAGGCAGGGAAGACTCGGCAGTTGTTTCCCACGCGGAGGGGAGTACGACTGTACGAGGGTTTACTGGTTCGTCTGCCGTCGCTGGAGAATAACAGCAGGTGTGGGTGAGTAGAGGGATGGCTAGGCCAGTGATGGGAGTACGGTGGGGCGGTGAGGCCTGCGCGGCAGCAGAGCCAGCCGCGGGGAGGAGGGAGCAGGCAGTACCGCCGGCGCCTGTTTGAGCGGCTGGAGCAGGAAGAGCAGAGATTGAAGAAGCACGACGGCCGTTGGATGGACATCCAATAGTCACTGCTTGTGCGTCAACCCTTTTTTCAGGAAAGCCTCAAATCTGTGGAAAACAGCATACAACCCATCTGCCATTATTTCTAATAATTTACAACCCATTTGCTAATTATTAAGGTTTTTTTGGAGCCATATTCTTTTTGTTAGCATTACAGCCCAAATTGTGGCCACGGTTAAAAAATTATATGAAATTTTGCATATTTCGGTGCGGTCTGAACTGTTTTTAATCCCGAAATTTCGACTCACATTCAAACTGATTTTAAAAATAAATGTATATCAATATAAAATCCAACAAATTCTCCACGCATAAAAATTAATGTAATTTAAAATCTTGAAATGAAAAAAAAAGATATTTGAAACTAATTGCCGGTTTGATGTGTTTTAAAAATGTACAGTCCATTTCTCATTACTGATGGGCCATTTTCTCGGCCAGCCGAATGAAAGCTCTCCTCGTCTTGAAAGATTTGCAGCCCAACAGGACTGACAAAGCGACTTACTTGGCAAATCACAAAAAAACTGGGTTGTGGCCGTGGACCCAGCTGTCAGCCTCTCGACATACAGTACTCTTCCGATGGAAGTCATTCCTTGACCACGTTGACCACGCCGCGCGGAGAGCACCACGGTGGTGGACGACGGCGAGGCCTAGGAAGGGGACGACGCGGCAGTGGAAGCCTGCGCGGAGAGGACTACGAGGGTTCACTGGTTCGGCTGCGGTGTGAGGCTGCCATCGCCGCAGGGCCTGGCCAGCGGTGGGAATAGTAGGGGGCGGTGAGGCCTCTGCGGTAGCACAGCCGGCCACGGGAGGCAGGAGCATGCGGCACGACCGGCGCTCCTTTGGGCGGCTGGAGCAAGAAGACCAGAGGTTGAAGAAGCACTACGGCCGTTGGATGGACATCGTACGGTCACTGGAGCTAGAATCGTTCATATTGACTAAGTTGACAAAGCCCTTCGTCCCCGTCAACTTAGTAGGCCCACAAGTCAGCCTCCCAGCAAGGTGGGTCCCAGCTAGCCGGGGGAGTATTCATTTTTTGTGCGTAATAAGGAGGCACTTCCGGTGGGTCCGAGCTGACAGCGGGGGGAATGTTTTTTCGCGAAATGCGGTGGCCCGTCCGGTGGGTCCCAGCAGTCAGGGGGAAATGATTTTTCGCAAAATACTGGTGGCCCGTCCGGTGGGTCCCTGCTATCAGGTGGAGGAATCATTATTTTCTGCATAATAAGGAGGCACTTCCTTGCTGCCGCCGTGGACCCAACTGTCAGCCTCTCCACGTACAGTCCACGTCTGATGGAAGTCGTTCCTTCCATGTTGACCACGACGCGCCGAGAGCACCAGGGTGGTGGACGACGGCGAGGCCTAGGAAGCGGATGACACAGAGCCGGTGAAGACGCGGCAGTGGATGCCCACGCGGAGAGGAGTATGAGGGTTCACTCGTTCGGCTGCGGTGTGAGGCTGCCATCGCCGCAGGGCCTGGCCAGTGGTGGGAATAGTAGGGGGCGGTGAGGCCTCCATGGCAGCACAGACGGCCACGGGAGGCAGGAGCAGGCGGCATGACCGGCGCTGCTTTGGGCGGCTGGAGCAAGAAGATCAGAGGTTGAAGAATCACTACGGTCGTTGGATGGACATCGTAGGGTCACTGCAGCTAGAATCGTTTATATTGACTAAGTTGACAAAGCCCTTGGTACGTCAACTTAGTAGGCCCACAGGTCAGCTTCCGAAACGGTGCGCCCCATATGTTAGGGGGAGGAATCATTTTTTGGGTGGGTGAAGCTAGAATATCCGAGATTGAAGAAGAAGCACGGCATCCGTTGGATGGACATCCAACGGCCACTGCTGCTAGAACCGTGTGTTGACTATAAGTTGACAAAGCCTTGCATACGCGTCAACTCTGTTTTTTAGGGGACGCATCAACTTAGTAAGGCCAGAAGTGTGTGGCAGAGAACTTATAGCCCATTTGAGATTTGTAAGAATGTGTAGCCCATTTTTGAATTCTAATGGAATTTACTACAGCCCATTTACAGTTTGTTAAAAGTACAGCCCATTTCAACCAACCGTTCAAAACAGAAGTCAATAAAATTTCCCACATTTTGATGGGATCCGAAATATTTTTATCCCAAAATTTCTAGTCAGATTAAATACAATTTCAATATAAATTTATATTACGTAAAAATCCAACGAAACATTATGCTCGCAACAATTAATGAAATTAAAATTTTCAATATCCAAAAATAATATTTTATAAAGTAATCACGTGTTTGGTGCATTTTTTTATAGTTACTGCCCAGTTTTTATAATTACAACCCATTTATAATTTCTTAAAGCCCATTTTCTTGTTAAGCCTAATGCATCCCTCCTAGGAAAGATTTGCAGCCCAGCGGGGCCGAGAATAACAACTTGACCTTGCCTGGGTATTCCCTAAAAAAAGTATAGCTGGGCTAGCCATTTTCAGCTTGAAAAAAATTAATATCTGGGCTGGATATCTGGCCTGGGCTAGACGGGCCACAGCCCGCCCAGTTAATACCTACAGCGATGTTTTCGTTGTTGTTCAGAGGAGAAAAATTAATATCTGGGCTAAACATCGAAAAACTCTGTAGTGCTCACACCTCAAAAACACAAATACTGCTCGAGCTGCTTGGTCCCAGCTGTCGGCCGCTTCTCGTGCAATTCTCTCGTTTATTGACTAGTACTACATAGGTTGACAACGGTGTGGGACCGTGATGTCAGGAAACCAGGCGGAAGCAAAATAAATAACTCTAGCGAGCGCTTCCACCTCTGCCTCGTTGTCTCCCATGGAAACCCCTTTCCTCCCTTTTTTTGCTCGGGCAAGGACCAATGCATGCAGCACGTTCATGTGGTTATTAGGCAAGAAATAAAAGCGCTTTGCATGCTATGAATTACGATGGCCTGCATGGGTAGCTAATAAGGCATCCTCTTAACTGTTGTGATTAAATGTTGTGTTTAGAAGAGAGAAATATTCTTCTTTTCCACCAATCTGCTTGCACCTAGGTCGTGATGCACCTTCTAATACGACTTATTCACCTAGATGGATGGAGTATAGTTTTATACATTTATATATATAATAAGGAGGCACTTGCGTACGTCAGGCTATGGACCTGGTGGATCCCCATTGTCATCCTCTCCAAGTAAGTCATCTCCTCGCCCGCGCACGCTTTCCGCCCGAAACAGTCAGCGCCGCCCGCCCCGCTTCCCGGTGTAGGCGATTGCTCCGCCTTCAAACGACACAAGTGTCGTCCGTCCATCTGCCGCCCACATTAATGATACGCAGTTGCCGAGGAGGCTACTCCGGCGCCACACGTCCGTCCCTCCGCCCGCCCATCATTGCTATATAAACTGCTGCGCTGGCCATAGCCGCAGTCATCCGCATCCGTTCCCTTTCTCCTATCCACACCACTACTACCCACCATGGCTTCCTCATGCTCCAGCGCTCTTTGGGATGGGCGGACGATGGACCACAAGGAGATGGCAGCCATTGCTGCCGACCGGCTGGCCGGCAGGCAGCCGGAGGACGATGACGTCCCAATGGAGAACATGGTAGTCGACGATCCAGCGCCAACCCCCTCCTCCGCGCCATCCTCGCCGGTGCATTGCACCATGACCATCGGCGAGGCCCGTGCCAAATATATGGACAGTGTGAGGCAGATGCGTCAAGAGCAGTTCCGGGAGGCGCGGGCCGACGCCGCCTACAACCACCATCTCCTCCAGGAGCACCTGCAGACGGAGGAGCAGATCATCACGGAGCAGGCGGAGCAGGAGGCACTGCTCGACTCGTACCGCTCCGCCCGCAAGGGCCGCCTCGAGCGCTGGCGGGACTGCATGCGGGTGGCGGAGGCTGCGGCCGCCTACAAAGAGGCTAGCAAAGAGGGCGATGAAGCGGGCGAGGCGCTGTTTGGCGAGACCGAGGACGAGGCAGAGGACAATGCCGACTCCGACGAGTCCCCGCTCCGCTGGCGTCGACGAGGCCCTGCTCTGCCGAGGCCCCGCGGCGCCAACAACGAGGCAGAGGACACCGCCGGCTCCACCGAGGCCCCGCCCCGCCAACAACGAGGCAGAGGACATCGCCGGCTCAGCCGAGGCCCCACCCTACCGGCAACGCGGGGGAGGATTTCCACCACTCCACTGAGGCGCCACCTGCCGGCAACGAGATAAAGGACATCGCCGGCTCCGCCGAGGCCCCGCCCCACTGCCAACGAGGCCGCGCCACACAGAAAACGAGGAAGAGTAGAACACGGTAGGTCGCCGCCGCTCGGGTCCAAGTAAGGCCACCGCTGCTACCCTCCTGTTGAAGCCAAGCTAGGCGGGTTGACCATTGACGGCCGGTTAGCTTCTTGGCGGCAACGTGGAGTCGGGGAGTTCTGCTGGAGTAACGCTGCTTCTACTTAACTAATGGTGCAGTTGGCTGACTGACATGTTGGCCCAACAGGCCACATGTTAGTTACACAACTGCACCTGCAGTTAAGTCACTGAAGCTTCTGTTCGACTCAGCGGGACACAGGTGGGTAGCTTCGGTTAATTAATTATACCTCCAGCGCACCCCTTTTTAGTTGAAGAATGTATGAAATGTAATGAAATCTGGCATGTTTATAAGAAATCCGACCGTGTATGAATGAATTTATTTCGATTAGTTCGAATTCCTATATCACTGGCATTGGATGAACATGCAAAACAATATGTACTAGCATTATTCCCAGGGTGATCACCTCGTCTGCAGCAGTTTCACATGTACTCCCTCTGGTCCTTTCTAGTCTGCATACAAGTTTTGTCTGCAGTCAAAGTATCTCTACATTGACCAATCTTATACAAAAAACTATGCACTTTCACGATGTGCGAAGTAAAAAGGAACAGAAGGAGTACAAAGAGTTTGAGCAGGTTTTTAGTGTTTCTGTACATTGCAATCAAACACACAAGCCTGGCAATTCATAGAGAACATTCAAAACAATCAATGATTATGCATCTCAGCGACTCACATGTGAGAGGCAATATTTACTTCACAACTAAAGAATAAAGAAAAAATTGATCGACGCTGCTGACAGCAAGGGCGTCCCATTCGAAAATATCAAATGCATGTCTTGCTAAAATCAATGAGCAAAATTTGACAAGGTTGTCCCATTCCAAAATATCAAATGCCTATGATTGTGGAATGGGCAGGGTTTGCCATCAGTTCAGAAATTGACATGGCACCTCGTGCTAAATAAACCAGCTGTTCTTTTTGTGCAGTTCCACCAAAATCAACCAAATTCGCGCGTAGCTTGTATGATTTCGCCCTTATATGTTGCAATGCCTTGAACTTATCGGCACCTCCTTTCTTGTGGTGGAAATGAATGATTCGATGTATTCATGAACATTTTGTGCAGTTCTCATTGAAATCAAGCTGAGCACCCCTGTTTGCACAAATACAAAAAAGTGATTGGTATAGAGCAAACTGTACTATGAATTGACAGTTTCAACAGGTACATACATGGTCCCTATAGAGCACACTTTTAGAAAAATGGAACTCACTAGAAAGAATCCTAGAACAACATTTTACTCGCGCATCACAGCAAAAAATGGAGATTTTGTCAGTCCTTCTGAGCTGAAGTTAGTTTGGTCTTGTGGGGAGTAATGTAACCATCCTTCAACTGTTCCTTCTGATGATAAGATAGACAGGGCTTCTTCATCCTGGCATAATCGGAACTAGTCACTTCATGTACTCCATATTCTTCTTTAGAGGAAGATGATCCTATTGTGCAAAGACAAGAGGACTACTAAATGCTAGCATCACTGTTTGCTCGAAAAAAAGGAAAGGAAATATTTAAAACAGCACAGATGAAGCACTTCTCAAGGACAATACCACTTTTTCATGACAGTATCTAAACAGTAGCACAACACCAATAGAGATGACAAAGCTCAATCATATGGATGAAATCAGTGGGCGAGTACCAACCTTTGTCAGGAGGCTTATTGTGTAGAGCATACAGATGAAGCAATTCTCCGGAACCATCTGTTGCAATCTACGGTGGTGGCCATGCCTACTATATACTCCTCGATTAGTTTAATGTTTCCAACATCTTCTTGTGCAGTTCCACTAAAATATATGGTATCTTCAAAGAAGATCCCTGTTTGCACAAGTAGAGATAATTACATATTACATTAAGAGTGGCATCAAATCAGTGGCAAAACAATTGCTCGTTCCAGCCATAGCAATAAATTAAGATGCAAAACTATATCATTACTTGTGTCATCACAGTTCCAGTGCTTCATTACAGCACCGGGAGTTGATTTTTGTTTTTCTTCCCCTTGTTCTTCCCCTTCATCACTTGGTTCAATAACAAACAAGCTTCGCCTTCAATGTAAGATTTGGCATGTCAATTAGGGAGCACAAGTATAGTACTAAACTTAATTTTCTGATGAAAGTGGCAAAATACAGGCCAGCAGTTGTGAAATATCCTTATCTTACCTCAATGGGATATTACGGTGCACATACAGATTGGAAGTCTTGTCTCCATTTGTGCAGTTCACTAAAATCAAGCAACATTATCATACAAGTAGCACAACATATGAATGCACACTGCAGAATCATGTGAAAGAAGGCTAGTACTAACCTCTCATGATGCGGAATTCAAACAACTCACAAGAAGAAGATCTGAACCAAATTCGCCTTAACGGATAGGAAGTAAGATCTCCTCTTGTGCAGTTCCACTAAGATCAAGCAATCAAGCAACGTTGTCGGTGTGACATTTTGGTTGAACTACACAAAACACTCTTAAAACAGAAGTGTTTTGTGCAGTGCAACAAAAGGTCGCAATGGCAACAAGGTGAAGCAGATAACCCTGTTTACACAAAGGTGAAAAGGAAACAATTAGTGGTCAATAACGGTGGATGACACGGAAGCCAACAAAAAGAAGCATCTACCTTATCTAAATGGGAAAGAAAGCAAGACAGTAGCATTTCTCAAACGGTGGCATTGATTAATATTAACATAGAGATTATATTAACAATAAAATTTGTTAAACATGTAATTTGCTTTTAACTTTGGCATTGCATCAATTTTCCAGCGGCATTATTAGAGGGTGTTTGTTTACAGGGACATTTTGGTGTAGGGACTAAAAAAACTCCGTGTCATTCCCATCTAAACCAAAGAGGAGGGACTTTTAGGGACTAAAAGTGGGCATTTGGGACTAAAGAAAGAAGACCCCGAGGGAGTCCTTTTGGGACTTTTTCCAACAGTTGCCCCTGCCACGCATCGCACCTTGTCTCTATTAGTTCATTACTAGGGGTAACATGGTCTTTTAGCATGTCATTTAATAACCTCTAGTCCATGTTTAGTCCCTGGAACCCAGCAGGTAGGGACTAGGGAGTTTTTAACCAAACAGGGCCTTAGATTAACAACAGCTAATGAGTTGCACGGGACAGTGGACGCACCAGAACCATGTGCATCTACCGATGTACTGTGGTCATGCACAGTCTGTTGCAACAAAGAACAAGCAACCAAGGAGCATATTTGTGGGACTGGGATCAGGTGACATGCGCTACGGTGACATGCACGGTGATATGCGGCTCAAATTCAAATTTAAACATTGCGAAAAAATCTGAAAAAAATCATGCATGTTCACAGCACATATTAAGATAATCTCTAAAAATTTCAGATCAAAATTCGAAACATACATCGAGAAACGAAAAAGAGAAACTCATATGTGAATAATCTACAAAGAACCATTCGAGAACTATTCATGACAGATTTCTCTTTTTCGTTTCTCGATGTATGTTTCGAATTTTGATCTGAAATTTTTAGGGGTTATCTTAGTATGTGCTGTGAACATGCATGATTTTTTTTAGATTTTTCGCAATGTTTAAATTTGAATTTGGGCCGCATGTCACCATGCATGTCACCGTAGCGCATGTCACCTGATCCCAGTCCATATTTGTGTTGGCCCCAGTTTTGTTATCTTTAGATGCCTTTCCCTATGTGAGCGCAGCAAATCTAGTCCTGCTCAAACTCTACAGCCTTGCCCCTTCCTTTCCTTTTTGAACTAGTACTTTCGCCCCTTCCTTTCCTCTTTGAACCACATCCTAGATTTATGCGATACAACTTTCCCCACTACTTTCCCCCATTCCTTTCCTCATTGAACCATGTCCTAGATTAATGCTATACAACTTTCCCCCTTCATTTCCTCTTTGAACCACGTCCTAGATTCATGTTATATACAACTTTTCCCACTCCTTTCCTCTTTGAACCATGTCCTAGATTCATGGTATACATGCAGCTAGAGCAATGCATGTGGAGTAAGTAAATTATACCTTAAGGTTCTTGGGGCATGGTTCGGTGGGCGACGAGACGGCGGTGAAGAAGAAGGGGTCGGAGGCCCTCCCGCGCCGCCGCTGGGTGGAAAGTGAACAGCTGCGCCGGTAGTCCCTCGCCGACGGCGACAGCATTAAGCCTCCTTCCCTTCCCGGCGGACGGATCCTACCAGCTCTTTGAGCAGCAATGAGGGGAGAGAGAGGCCAACGAAGTCTTGTTTAGATCTGGAGAGGGCGAGAGAGTGTGAAGAGAGCAACTACAAGCGCTGAGGCTCCAGCGGGAGAGGGCGAGAGAGTGAGCGAACAGGCTAACCAGCTACACAACCCTCCCGTTATGTTCAACGAGAGGGAAATGACCTTTTATACATTCCTGCATTCGTGTGACAAGCATGCCGTGTGTTTTTTTTGTGTGTGTGGGAGTCATTGGGATTTCAATCATAATCATGTCATGTGGCTTTGGTGGTAAGACTATCCACAGTGGTGCAGAAATAATGCAGCCTTAGTCACCTTACCTCTCTCCACGTAGTACGTTGGGTCCCACCAGTCAGAGGGTGAAACAAAAAATTAATAAGAAAAATTAAAAGCACTAGCGGTGTATCTTACCTCACACATCTCGCTACTGCTCGGGAACACTGTCCAATTGATCCCTCTGTTCGCTCACGTACTATTTTAAGTGAATCCTTATTATAACATGCACACAAATTTTGGGCACTTGTATTCGACTTAAGTCAGTGTGCCACCGTATCTCGTATACTTACTACTTCCTCCGTCTAGGTGTAATAAGTCACGTTAGAAGGTGCAACGGGACCAAGGTGCGTGCGTGTGCGTGTGTGTGTGTATTTAACACCATGTGTGTGTTAGAGAGAGTGAAAGATCGACCTACTCCTACAGAGAGATGTTGTGTAGTGTACGATTTTAGCCGCGAGAGTCGGTGCATCCTCTCATTTCCGAGCGTGTCCGGTAGGGACATGTGGACAGCTGCCACGCCCGCTCCTGACCAGCCTGGCCCACCCAAAGCCCCTCCATTGCCCACGCGCGCTTCCCGCCCAAAATGGTCAGCGCCGCTCCAAAGAATCGGTGCCGCATTCATGCCCGGGCAGAGCGGACGCAACCTCTCACTCGCCCAAGAGTGATGGTTGCTTCGTCCGTCCAACTTACTATTGGGTCTATGTGATTTGACGGCTCATTAGTCTTTATTACTGAGGTGGTAGGACTGCTAGATGTCCCACGCTTTCGACAAAAGGAGGTATACTACTACTACTAGATTACAATTTTCTCCATTCTTACAGCGGAGGCGTGCAAGAGCAGTGAAAACACGCAGGCTCAGTGATTACATGGCCCACCTCACACTATCACCGTGCGACACCTAACTCTTTACATAGTACTCCCTCCGTTCCTAAATATTACTAGATGAGTCCCCGTGCGTTGGCGCGGAACAGCGGTATATCTCTCTGCGCAAAATTATCAATTTCATAGAACAAAAAAAAACTCTATAACCGCATGACAAATGTGGTAGAAAAACTAAATAAACTCCCATCATCATTTAGATCATCCCACGTAAGGAAAAAAGATCAGCCAACTCCTACTGCATAATGGGATTATATTTTTAACATGTTAATGGGACTTAAAAGCTCACTTACATGCATGCTACCGATGCATGCTTGCATGCAGACATGTTGATGTGATTTAAAACCCACTCACATGCATGTGGCATGGTATTTCTGCATGCTTGCATGTGGCTTAGTGCGGAGCCTCTCAACATCAAGATCAGACGGCAATTATGGACTGATTTACTTCATCTAACGGCTACATCAATTTTGATGACGTGGCTCAAGGAGAGGATAGAGAATTCCTAGTAGTGGGGGCTAGCTATTACTAGTAGATATAAGTCTTTGTAGAGATTCCACTACATACGGAACAAAATGAATGAATCTACACTTAAAATGCATCTATATACATCCGCATGTGGTTCATGGTGAAATCTCTACAAAGACTTATATTTAGGAGCGGAGGAAGTACTAGTATAGTACGTATTGTAATTTATCAGCGAGATAAATTTGTGCAATGCTATGAAGCTTCCAGCTTCTGTTACATGTATCTTGCGTCCAAGGTTGCCCGTTGCAACATTTCATCAAATACAAAGGAGACTAACATGCATGCTATTGCATCTCAATGATTGACAGATCATAGCAAATATGTACTCCCTCGGTTCCAAAATAAGTTTCTCAACTTTGTGCAAACTTTAGTACAAAGTTGTACTACTACTAAAGTTGACACTTATTTTGGAACAGAGGCAGCTAAAGAAAAAAACGATCCATGCGGTCCCTAGCCCTTGAACCGTGAACCCTGACCAGGCTTCAATTTGCTGGCAATGTTCGAGCTTCCTAATAAATGAAGTTTGCAACCTTTTGACCATCGGATCATTTTGTGCAGTTTCACCAAAATCAAGATGAGCATCCTGTGGCAAAGAAATTGAACAAGCGTGATTAGAATAAGATTACTGGGACTAGTTGATGAGACATAAACTCAGCACAAATACAGTACGTAGAAGCCAGTAGAGGTATGTGCGGGGCAAAGAAGTAGAGAAATATCCACAGGGAGTGATGTGGGTAGCTGGAGCAGTGGTGCAAGCCGGCTGTAAAGGGAGTTGTACCTGAGGGACGTAGCTCACCCTTGAGGAGGGCGGCGGGAGGCAGCAACTGCGCACGTCGCGGCAGTGAGCAAGGGACGAAGGCAACCTCGCCGGCTTTGTGAGAGAGAACGGCGGGGACCCCTGATCGGTACGTGCCGACAGTGGGTTTTCGCCGTCGGCGACAGCCACCGCATCTACACTAAGCATCCACCCCTTCCCCAAGCGGACGTGATCCGCCGGGATGTTAGAGATGTGGCCACAGTCGTTTTGTGCGAGAGAGTGTGAAGAGAGCAACCCCAGCAAGCAACCATGTAGGCTGGCCCGTCCTGACTATGTACTCCTTTTCTCTCCATATGAACCTATCATATTGCGTACGTGCCACTGAAGAAGAAAAAAACTTTATTTATAAATGACGCGGCACCTACTACTCGCTCTCCTATAACCTTGCACTTGGCATCTCCAAAATATTGACCTTGCGATTGGCTCTTCGCCTCTTCGGGAAGTCGAGCAATAATGGTAGTGCGGTATATATCATTCTGGCTATATGAGACCGAATGAATTGTTGCACGTCCACCACGTGGGCGAGGGAGAGTGCTACATACGGAGCAAAATGAGTGAATCTACACTCTAAAATACGTCTATATACATCAGTGTTTGGAGTATGTGCTAGTAGTTCATATTGAAATCTACTAAATGACATATATATTCCAAACAATATGATATAATCTCTATAACCAAGGTAGTAGGGATGAGGAGTAAACGGAGGGAGTAGTAAATTTTTCTCCTCGTCCTGCGAGCATGGGCGAGGGAGTGGGCGTAAGGCGTAGTAAGCAAGCTTCACCTCATCCTGCGAGCCACCATGCTCATGGGCGGGGGAGACGATGTACTAAGAAAGCTTCTCCTTGTTCTGCGAGTTGACGGGACACATCAAAAGTACTCCAGTGTATAGAGCCTTGCCTCTAAGGTAGGCCCCACATGGTTTGCCTCTTTTTTTAACATAACACGTCAAGTCGCAATTTGTTTGTTCACCCGTGGTAGACGATCCTCCCTCCACCAAGTGGACAACCAGTACACGTGCCAAATTACCACGTGGGCTGCCTTTTTCGTATAGAAATGAGCTCCACCGTGTACCCCCGCGGGTGTGGTTGGGAAAGAGACGGGAGTACGTGCGCCGTGCATGCACCTCTTCTCTTCGTGCACGTCCCCCACCTACGTGGGTGTGTGTGAGAGATACAAACCGCGTTCGTGAGTGTTTTTGTTTTGGGGTGGGGGTGGGGTGGGGGTTGATTTCGTGAATTATTTATGGGAATATGTGTCGATGACATCTCAAACAAAATTTTGCATGCAATGTGTGTGAAATGGAGGCCTATCCATATCATACATAGAGGGTCGGGCAATCCACGAGAAGAGAGGGAGGGGTCATAGCTATCGATAGAGTCGAAGAGAGGATCAAGTGGGTGGGTGCGAGATCGATGAAGAGAGCCATCGAAATTGTGTGTGTGTACAAGTCAAAGATATAGGGCGACTGGCCTACCGGAACGTTAGAGGGAACACGTCAAGTTTGTGTGTGGCAGGGAGACATGACTAGAGTGCTCGATGTATCGGTGTTTGGGGGGAGGGGGTGGTGGGAGGGGTAGGCAGAGGCCTAACTATAGAGGTAGAACGACTCGTATATGTGTTGAGAAGGAGAGACCCAGCTATGTCTTGAGGGAGATCAGTCGACATTCATACATAACTGAAGGACGGGAAATATGATGGGAGAGAGAGAGAGGAGAGAGAGAGAGGGAGGGAGAGGGAGGGAGAGGGGTAGAGTGTTGGATGGGTGATGGAGTTGCTTCTCGAAGATGGTGGGAGAGGCCTACTAGACAGACTGAGGGTGGAACTGCAATGTTATCAATAAGAGTGGGGATGTGTTTCTGCGGGATGCATCCATGGATGATGAAGGGGAACCATGTGTTTGGTAAGCAAACCTAACTAGATCGGTAGATCAATTGTTGTTTGTCAGAGGAAGGGAGAGACACAACTAATGAGGTAGATCGATTGACGTGTGGGTAAAAACGAGTTATAAGGACCTAGCTAGCTATATGTATAGCGAGAGATCGGTCGGTGTACGTCCATTTGTTAGAAGCAAATAAGGCCCAGCGAGACGGATAGATAGAGAGAATGGAGCTAGGAGGTGGTGCGAGAGGCCCAACTACTAGCTAGATAGGGGGAGGAGTGTGCGGTTGTGAGAGCGATGAAAAGAGGGGCGAGATTTTACACGTGTGTCTGACCATATGAGAGACACGAGGCAAGGACACATAAAGGAGGAGATTGAAAGTGTGTTTGTATGTTGTAGGCAGGCATCGCTGGAGAGGTTTATCGATCGGTGTGTGTCGGAAAGGAGTTGTGGAGACTCTGGGAGAACGACCTAAAGAAAAAAATGAATGTGCCCGGTGGATAGAATGCCGAGGGAGGGGGAGGGCGAGGAGGGCGTGTGCATGCACGAGAGAAAGTTAGTGGTAGCTACAAAAGGTTAGAGGATTGTGTGGGTGTAAGAGACTAACAAAGATCATAATTTGATATGAAAGCGGATTCATATATTTGAATAGGAGATCATAGTGTTTTAAACATTGCATGCATGAATATAGCGGTGATACACGTGTTGTGCACATGTTATACCATAATGTGATAATGCATGGTGTTTGCAACTCACAGCTAAATGCCGAACAATCTAAACCATACTATACATCAAACAATCTCACATTTTATTTGAATTTGTGATAATGTGTGGCGTTTGCAGCTTACAACTAAATATCGAACAATCTAAACAATACTATATATCGAACATTCTCACATTTTATTTGAATTTGTGGTAATGTGTGGTGTTTGCAACTCACATCTAAATACTTGTAGGCGTAGGGGGTGGGGCACCATACATAATGTGATAAACACATTATACATATGAGACATGGTTTAGATTATGAAGATCTAGCTAGAGCTAGAAATGTAATGTGATTTGAAATCAAAATAAATTGGATTCAAAAAATCTAGTTCGAGTTCCTATAGTACACATAGTTCATATGTAACTCGAGACTAATCATGTGGTGTGCTGTGAAGATAATACGCAAACAATGGTTTAACCTGACAATAATGATGATTGTAGATCTTATTAAAATAGAGAAACGAATTCAAATGCTTTAACTTCACAACAATCATTACTGTAGATCTTATTCAAATACAGAAACGAATTCAAATTTAGTTCATATTGAAGCGGTAGTATATACGTTTGGAATGCACTAAAACGTTCATTTGAGTAGTAGGTTGCATGCATTATACACGTAGCGAAATATTTTAATTGAACATAATATGAATTCAAAGTTTTGAATGACATTTGTAGGGCACATTGATTTGGTATAGTACATGTTAGGCTTGTCCGGAAATTTCAACCCGCGCCTTGTTAGCCCGAAATATTTAAGATATATCTTTGTCTCGTTGTGCTCCGACAACTCCCTCCATCTCAACCCGCGCCTTGCTATTCTGAAATTACAACGCGCGCGAAAACTTCCACCTCCTATGAAATCCCGACACGCAAAATGCCCGTGGTACCCCTGAACCGAAAGAACCACCTCAAATCGGTGGGGGTACTTTCGTAACTTACCCCACATTTCGGACAAGCGTGTCTCTAAGCCATGGTTCCCCACTGCCATCCCATCCGCCCACCCATTCATACACCGAGGCCGCGAAAACCCGCGACGAAACCCCACACCCTGCTCCATCCGCCACCCAGCCGGAGCCTCTTCCCCGACGATGTCGTCCACAGCAACACCTCGACGTCCCTCATCCACCGTACCGGATGAGGATCCGTCGTCGATCTCATCGTCCCATCGGTTCAGCCACCCCGTCCTCCACCTCCAAGGAGCTGCCCTGACGTTCCCCTCGTCTTTCGCGCCACCTCCATTCCCACACCGCCGTCTTCACCTGCACCACCGGAAGAGCATCATCATCATCGTTTTCTCGGATGAAGCTGCGGCATAATCGGCGCCACCAAAGAGGTTGTACACTAATCGCCGCATTTTCTTCTTGATTCGATCTCACGGTGCTGCTGGCGCTCGGTCCCGAGCCGACACGGCGCGGCTCCATCCACGGCGGCGTCGCCGGCCACTTTCTCCACGGCATCGCTCCCTCGGCGGCGACGTCCACATTAGTAGGACCTGTTGCTGCTTTAGCTCTCGCTCGCACTGCTGCTCTGCTCTTGCTCTCAGTCCCTGCCTGGTCTGCTCTTGCTATTGCTCGCGCTGCTGCTCTCGCTCTTGCGATGCTGCTCCGATTTAGCTACACTTCACTCTGATGCCGCCGGGGTGAAGGAAGAACCAGCCGCAGCGGGGAGGAGGGCTCACCGGAGAGGTACCCCACTATCTATCTTAGGGTTCAGGATGGGGGCGGTGGTCGCCGGCGTTGGCGGGGCGTTGGCGGGGTGGTGGCGTGGGGATCACCGAAGAAAAAGGTCGGCACGGGGGGCCTAGAGGGATGGCCGGGGTGGCGGCAGACCGGCAGTGGGGAGTGTTTTCGGGGCGGGCGGGGCGGCGCACCACCGGCCGCGGGCGGCGGGGGGCTGCTGTTTGGCCGGCTCAGGGGGTGGAGGTTGAAGATGAACCGCAGGCCCTTGATTTGGTATCCAACGGTTGCAAAATTGACTGACCAAAGATGAAAAAGTCAGTCGACCGACGTGTAGCCTCACCTTGCTAGTGCGTTCAGTTTCGATAGCAAAATTCAGTTTCGACAGTTAAGTTCAGTTTTGACAGTTAAGTTCAGTTTCGACAGTTAAATTCAGTTTCGTGAGTTAAGTTCAAAGATGAGCGGCTGATGTATTTTACATCTAGCACTTTGTGGTTGTGTATTTTACGTCATGTATTGGAGATGCTATTAGAATTCCACTCAGGTTAACGTTGTTCGTTGTCTCTCTTGTCCTGCTTCAGCCTCGGCGTCGTACAACTCACCGGAGCTGCTCCAACGACGAAACCCTCCATCACAGCGGAGCAGTACCTCGGGCTCCATCTCTAGATGCCTAAGATCTTCTTCCCCTCCTCCGACAGCCAAGTCAGCCGGAGAATCCTCACTGGCCAACCCAATCACGCTGAGATCGACATGGCTTCGCCAAAGAGGTTGTACACTTGTTGCATCTCTTTTTTACTCTACATGTTATATATATAT
This sequence comes from Triticum urartu, assembly GCF_056163025.1. NCBI lineage: Eukaryota > Viridiplantae > Streptophyta > Magnoliopsida > Poales > Poaceae > Triticum > Triticum urartu. The sequence continues at coordinate 155,094,525 of NC_141877.1, read as the reverse complement.
ATATATTGTCCACTGAGCACACGGATTTGTTCCTTTAGTGTCTCCTTGAAAGAAAAACGTAGGAATTTTAATTTTCATCCTTTTCAAATTCCTATTCATGAAGCACAAGACTAAGAGATAGTAGCATAATAGCATTATAACCGTACATTTTCTTGTGGTTTGACTTAATCTCACCATGCTTCTTTGCATCATGTGATCTTCCAATTGTTGTGAATCAAACACCTAGATTGGCAGAAATCCTATGTTTTTAAATTCTCTATTTTGCACGTGCATTCCTATACTATTCCTGTCTATTTCCTATCCCTGCATTGTTGGAATCCTCCAATTCAAACGAGCCCTTACAGAATTACTTCTCTTACAGATAGTTGTCAAAGAAAACCTTGTGTGGTTTGTCCCGCTCCTGCTGCGCGGTCGTCCACCCCATCTCAGCTGCTCCAACGACAGAAGGGTCCAGCACAGCAGGGATCCGGCCTCCAGACTGTCTTTCGCCGCCTCAGATCTTCTTCCCCGCCGTTGGCAGCCATGAAAACTGCACTACCATCATCAACCGAGCAGATGACCTCGAGGACTACACGGGTCCGCAAGAGAGGTCTCACTCTTTTGTGTCTGCTTACATTATGCATCGCTTAATATTACATGCTACTTTATCGTCCTGTTCACCGATTAGACTCTGAGTCAGCTCCAAACTAATGGTCAAACTTGAGTTTTTAAATGGTTGTGGGGTACATATCAGGGCCGCTATCAATAGTATCTATCTACTATCTGGTTAATCTCCGGTGTCTACTATGAGTTTCATGTTGGGTGGGAAACAAACAGTAAAGAAGCCATCATCTGTATTTTTTAACTGAAGCCATTATCTGCCTGCTATTATTGGTTTTGGGTCTATCCACAGGTTGCTACCATCACTCTGGATTTCTGCATGCACTCCTTACATAATCTCACTATGTTTTACTCCTATGCATGACAGTTATTGTAAACAATGGAACTAAACATGTAGAGCAAAAGAGACGAGCCTTGTGTGGCAATAAAATTTCATGCAGACGTCGCTCCATGGTAGGCGCAAAGGCAGCCCCCCTCCATGCATTTCGGATTGTAATCGAGAGGAAGATATCTGTTCTGAGGGGGAATCGGAAGGAGAAGACAACTCCTATTTACCCCCTGAGGTCTTCGCTCTAACTTGGCATGCTGATGTTGGTTATATCATGCATATGGTGTCTTGCATTGCTTACTTTATACATCAAATATGTCATCTGCTTAGTTTAGACATCCTTTGTGTGAATGCCATCTATTTAGTTTATTCATCGTTTATGTGAATTATGCAACGCCATCTTGTTTAGCCAGGCATCATATATGTGAATTTTGCAATGCCATCCTTCTTATCCAGTCATCTTATATGTAAATTATATCAGGCCATCCTTTTTTTCGTTACATATTACATTTGTCAACAATGTTATTACATTCAACTGCTCTTCGTGTGCATCAGCCATTTGACAAGGTGATGGCAAATTCTGGAGTGAAAACAAGGTCTTCAGAGCAGACTATGCTATCTGATGAAGCACATATCTTGCTGGTTACAGATAGCTCCTCAGAGGAGGATTCAGAGAGAGATGACCAGTCCTATTCCCCCCCCCCCCCCCGAGATGTATGCTCTAATTTGGCAGGGTTATGTTGCTCATATCGTGCGTATGGTGTCTCGCATTGCTATGTCATTTGATTAGTTTAGACATGCTTTGTGTGAATGCCACCTGTTCAGTGTCTAATTACCATATATGTGAATTATGCATTGCTATCTTGTTGCAAGACATTATATATGTGAATTATACAATGTTATCTTGTTGCAAAGGCATTATATATGTGAATTATGCAATGCCATGCTGTTTAGCCAATCATCATGTATGTGAATTATATCATGCTATCATTTTTTTGTATTACGTGTTCCATTTGGCGACAACGTTTGTATATTCAACTACTCTTCCTGTGCATCAGCCATTTGAAGGGTGATGGAAGTATCTGGAGTGAAAACAAGGTATTCAGAGCAGACAATGCTGCCTGCTGAAGCAGACATCTTGCTGGTTACAGAGAGCTCCTCAGAGGAGGATTCAGAGACTGATGACCAGTCCTATTTTCCCCCTGAGGTCTATGCTCAAACTTGGCAGGGTTATATTACCCATGTCATGCATGTTTTCTTGCATTGCTTAGTTTTTACATCATATATGGATTGCCATCTGCTTACTTGCTTACTATATAAATCATATATTTGAATTATATCATGCCATCATGTTTACATAGTACATACACATCATCTATCTGAATTATGGCATGGCAACCCATTTAATAAAGACATCATATAGTTATATCATCTCATCCTGTTTAGTGTTTACAGTCATCATATTTTGAATTATGGCATTCTATCTGTGAATGTATGTGAATTATGGCATGCCAACCTATTTAATAAACACATTATATAGTTATGTCATGTCATCCTGTTTACATATTCTCATATTTTGAACTATGTCTTTCCATCTTTTTTAGTTAGCCATCATAATGAGAAATTGTGTCATGCTATCCTGTTTAGTTAGCCATCATATATGTGAAATTGTGTCATGCTATCCTGCTTGGTTAGACAACATAAATATGAATTATTTCATGCCCTCTTTTATTCCCCACTATCCATTGCACCTATCTATCATACAATGTCTATACTTTCAATTACATTTCTTGTTTATCAGCCATTTGAATTGGAGAGCGTGATGGCAGTATGTAAGGGAGTAACAACACGGTCTTCAGAAAAGATAGTGCTACCAGTTGATGCAGATAGAACCACGGTTGTACTTGCCCAAGGACCAGATCCACCACACATAACCCAGACTCTCGCAGATTGTACCCCTACCTAGTTGGACAGAGAACCAGTTACACCCCTTCTAACCCCAACCCCGGCGGATAGTAACCCAGTTCCAGTTGACATGGGACCGTCTCCACCATAGAGCACCCAAACATGAGCAGTTAGTAAGGGAACTGCAGTGCCCAAAGCACGAGGACCACCACTCCGAATCCCAACTCAATGCTTAAAGGAGAAGAAGATTTGTTCTCAGGTCAGGTTCTGTAGCTATGATTCATACTCCTTTGCTCTTGCATGACTGTATTTACTCATACCAACTATTTTCAAATTTGAAGGATGGAATTGAAACTCCAATGGCGCAACAGGTATGTTTTAAACCTGTTTCTTTAACTGGTTTGCTGTTGTAACCTGCTCTATGTTGATTTCAGTTTCAATTGAATAAACAGTTATGTTCTCATGTCATGCACATTACAAGTGTTGTTATTGCTCTATAGTTACCCACACTTATATTCTGTCTATTCTGCTTTGTCTTGAACAAATATTATTTGAACTGTGTCTCTATCTTGATTTGGCAACAAAAACTAGAATGATATAGACCATAAAGTGACCATGGTACATAGATATATGTTTGTTTCATGCTGTTATCCTGTCCACTTTACTACTTAACTCATTTACCAAAATGAGTTTCATATACAACATGGTAAACATGTGATGTGTCTGCTTGTTTCTCTTTTAGAATGCGGACAAAATATTGGAGAACAGTACCGCGTTATCCAATGGTAAAGGAAGTAATGCAGATAAGGTTCAAGATAGTGAGACATCCCTATTGGTCTCCAAGAAAGCTGATAAAAACTATCTTGACGACAGTGAGGGAACCCAAAAGTCCTGTCTTGATGTAGTGTTCGAGTTACTGGCCACTACTGCTGGCACAAGCTCTTCGAACTCGCTGACTGAATCAGTTCGTCTTCTTGAGTCTCAACTTCAAGTTGAAAGACATCGATCAGATGTGCTGCTACAGGAAGCTGAAGGACTGAGGAAGTCCCTGCAGAATTCAGATGCATATTTTCTGGTGCAACAACAAGCGCTGGAGGATTTAAGCGCCAAACAAGAGAAAGTTAATAAGCTTGCTAAGCATCTTGCCAGCATTATGGGTACCCAGGATATTGTTTCTTGAGATCTTCTGAAGTGGTTTCAGTTCTGGATTTGTTTTGTTGTGGCGTTTATTTGCGCTGGTCGCCAACTTTGACAACCAGTGTATATGATATGATGCTTTGTTCCCTATATTTGCACTAGTGGCAAACTTTTATGCCCAGTGGATGTATTATGTGTAATAGCCGTGATAGCCTAGCGTTAGTTGCTTGCTTATTTATTTCCTTGTTGTCTTGTTTATTTGTTTGCTTGTAGTCATTGCAGTTCTTTTTCCGCGGTTAGCTAGTGGCTGCAATAACCTATTTTTTAAAACTAGGCCACAATAACCATGGGCTAATATTTACTGTAGTGACATTGGGCCTCCTACTGGCCGTAGAAACAGTGGGCCTTCTACGGGCCGTAGAAACAATGGGCCTTCTGCAGGCCGTATTATCAATGGGCCTTATACGGGCCATATAATCGATTAGCCAAACATGGGCCAAACAGACCGCATTATGGCCGTAAATGGGCTGGAGTTGGAATCGTCCGTTCATGGGCCGACCATAACGGGCCATTGTTAATAGGCCGTATTTGATGACGCTATGAAATCGGCCCAACGTATTAACGGACCACAAACGGGCCGACTGTAACCACGGGCTGAATTTGGCCCACAAGCAGAAAATGACAGTAATGGGCCGTAAGTAAACGAATGCTGGAAATGAGCCCAAGAATAAATGGGCTCTGAGAAGGCCGAAAGATAACATGGGCTGGAAATGTCCCAACGGAATAACGGGTCGTTAATGGGTATAAAGTGATACACTGTTCATTACGGGCCAGTTTCATCACGGGCCGTTAATGGGTGTAAAGTGATACACTATTCATTACGGGCCAGTTTCACCACGGGTCGTTAGTAGGCCAAGAGTTACATAGGGCCTCATATGGGCCGAAAGACATCATGGGCCATACACGGGCCAGAAGTGAAAACGGGCTGGAATCATATTGGATGGCCTAGATGACGCTACTGGGCCTAATTCAGATAGGGTGTAACGGGCCTTGGGTTAGCGGGCTGTAAATGGGCTATATTCGAACAGGCCGTTAACAGGATTTCCATGGGCCGGCCCGCCAGCTTTTGACCAAGTCAAATGGGCCGGCCTTTTCACAGGAATGGGCCTCTGTTGGGCCATGCCACGTGTCGACGTATCATAGGCGCCTTCCGTCCAATGAGTGGTTGACATCTGTCCCAACGATGAGCCGACACGTGTTTCCTCCAGCCAATGATGATTTTACATGTGGAAAATCCCCATTGGCCGGGGCTATTAACGGGTTATCGGATCCAAAACCCGACTCGATAGCTTAACGGCATTCCGTTACGGTGGATGCCACGTGTCGGTCACCCTTGATGAAAGCACTTCTGTGATGCACGATTTATCGTCATGGAAGTGGACACTTCCGTGATGATAATTTTGGTAATGTCATGGAACACTTCTACGACAGCACAGGTATGACTATCTTGATTCTGTCATAAATTTGTCATGGATGTACATGCATGACAAAAAAAGCGACCTACTGTGACAAACATGTATCATCACGGAAGTGTATTTTTTTGTAGTGAATCAACTTGTGTGTCTATGGGGTGCCCCCTCCCCCGTATATAAAGGAGTGGAGGAGGGGAGGGCCGGCCCTCTCTATGGCGCGCCCAAGGGGGGTTCCTACTCCTTGTTGGAGTAGGTTTCCCCCCTTTCCCTAGTTGGAGTAGGAGAAAAAGGAAGAGGGAGAAGGAGAGAAGGAAAGGGGGGCGGCCCCCCTCCCAATTTGGATTGGGCTTGGGGGGGGCGCCCCCACCTTGTCCGCCTCCTCCTCTCTCCCACTAAGGCCCATTGACTCCCCAGGGGGTTCCGGTAACCTCCCGGTACTCCGGAAAATGCCCGAACTCATCCTGAACCATTCCGGTGTCCAAGCATAGCCTTCCAATATATCGATCTTTATCTCTCGGCCATTTCAAGACTCCTCATCATGTCCGTGATCACATCCGGGACTCCGAACTACCTTTGGTACATCAAAACATGTAAACTCAAAATACCGATCGTCATCGGATGTTAAGCGTGCGGACCCTACAGGTTCGAGAACTATGTAGACATGACCGAGACTCACTTCCAGTCAACAACCAATAGCGGAACCTGGATGCTCATATTGGTTCCTAAATATTCTACGAAGATCTTTATCAGTCAAACCGCATAACAACATATGTTGTTCCCTTTGTCATCGGTATGTTACTTGCCCGAGATTCGATCGTCGGTATCTCAATACCTAGTTCAATCTTGTTACCAACAAGTCCCTTTACTCGTTCCATAATGCATCATCCCGCAAATAACTCATTACTCACAATGCTTGCAAGGCTTATGGTGATGTGCATTACTGAGAGGGCCCAGAGATACCTCTCCGATACACGGAGTGACAAATCCTAATCTCGATCTATGCCAACTCAACAAACACCATCGGAGACACCTGTAGAGCATATTTATAGTCACCCAGTTATGTTGTGATGTTTGATAGCACACTAAGTGTTCCTCCGGTATTCGGAAGTTGCATAATCTCATAGTCATACGAACATGTATAAGTTATGAAGAAAGCAATAGCAATAAACTAAATGATCATAGTGCTAAGCTAACGGATGGGTCAACTCAATCACATCATTCTCTAATGATGTGATCCCGTTCATCAAATGACAACTCATGTCTATGGTTATGAAACTTAACCATCTTTGATTAACGAGCCAGTCAAGTAGAGGCATACTAGTGACACTTTGTTTGTCTATGTATTCACACATGTACTAAGTTTCGGGTTAATACAATTCTAGCATGAATAATAAACATTTATCATGATATAAGGAAATATAAATAACAACTTTAGTATTGCCTCTAGGGCATATTTCCTTCATCCCCAACACCAACTCTCTCTCTCATAGATTTGGATTTGGTGGAAAGATGATTTGAGTGGAAAGCAACTTGGGGCAGGCTAGAGATCAAGATTCTTGTGGTTGGAATGGAATATCTTGGTCTCAACACATGAGTAGGTGGTTCATTCTCAGAAAATGAATGGTAGAAGTGTAGGCACGTTCTAATGGCTCTCCACGAATGAAGAGTGGGTGGAGGGGTATATATAGCCTCCACACAAAATCTAACCATTACACATAATTTACAAAACTCGGTGAGACCGAATCAAGAAACTCGATCAAACCAATTTAGTTCAAAATGTGAATGTTAGGATTTTCGGTGGGACCGACATGTCAACTCGGTGGGACCGATTTCATTAGGGTTAGGGCATAACGTAATCTCGGTGAGGCCGATCACATAAACTCGGTGGGACCGATTTCTGTAATAGGCAAACAAAGAGTTGGCCGGGCAATCTCGGTGGGACCGATTGCTCATCTCGGTTAGACCGAAACGTTACAAAGGGAAACGGAGAGTTTGCAATCCCATCTCGGTGAGACCGAGATCCCTATCGATGAGACCAAACTAATTAGGGTTTCTGGATGTGGCTATGTCAAATGAACTCGGTGATCATGACGGTGACGATGGAGATCAATGTGTCGCGCCGGTGATGATGGTGATCATGACGGTGCTTCGAAGATGGAGATCACAAGCACAAGATGATGATGGCCATATCATATCACTTATATTGATTGCATGTGATGTTTATCTTTTATGCATCTTATCTTGCTTTGATTGACAGTAGCATTATAAGATGATCTCTCACTAAATTTCAAGATAAAAGTGTTCTCGCTGAGTATGCACCGTTGCCAAAGTTCGTCATGCCCAGACACCACGTGATGATCGGGTGTGATAAGCTCTACGTCCATCTACAACGGGTGCAAGCCAGTTTTTGCACACGCAGAATACTCAGGTTAAACTTGACGAGCCTAGCATATGCAGATATGGCCTCGGAACACTGAGACCGAAAGGTCGAGCGTGAATCATATAGTAGATATGATCAACATATTGATGTTCACCATTGAAAGCTACTCCATTTCACGTGATGATCGGTTATGGTTTAGTTGATTTGGATCACGTGATCACTTAGAAGATTAGAGGGATGTCTTTCTAAGTGGGAGTTCTTAAGTAATATGATTAATTGAACTTTAATTTATCATGAACTTAGTCCTGGTAGTATTAGCATATCTATGTTGTAGATCAATAGCTCGCATTTAGCTCCCCTATTTTATTTTTGATATGTTCCTAGAGAAAACTAAGTTGAAAGATGTTAGTAGCAATGATGCGGATTGGATCCGTGATCTGAGGTTTATCCTCATTGCTGCACAGAAGAAATATGTCTTTGATGCACCGCTAGGTGACAAACCTATTGCAGGAGCAGATGCAGATGTTATGAACATTTGGCTAGCTCAATATGATGACTACTTGATAGTTTAGTGCACCATGCTTAAACGGCTTAGAATCGGGACTTCAAAGACGTTTTGAACGTCATGGACCATATGAGATGTTCCAGGAGTTGAAGTTAATATTTCAAGCACATACCCGAGTTGAGAGATATGAAGTCTCCAACAAGTTCTATAGCTAAAAGATGGAGGAGAATAGCTCAAGCAGTGAGCATGTGCTCAGATTGTCCGGGTACTACAATCGCTTGAATCAAGTGGGAGTTAATCTTCCAGATAAAATAGTGATTGACAGAATTCTCTAGTCACCATCACCAAGTTAATAGAACTTCGTGATGAACTATGATATGCAAGGGATAACGGAAACGATTCCCAAGCTCTTCGTAATGCTGAAATCAACGAAGGTAGAAATCAAGAAAAATATCAAGTGTTGATGGTAGACAAGACCAGTAGTTTCAAGAAAAGGGCAAAGGGAAGAAGGGGAACTTCAAGAAGAACGGCAAGCAAGTTGCTGCTCAAGTGAAGAAGCCCAAGTCTGGTCCTAAGCCTGAGACTAAGTGCTTCTACTGCAAAGGGACTGGTCACTGGAAGCGGAACTGCCCCAAGTATTTGGCGGATAAGAAGGATGGCAAAGTGAACAAAGGTATATTTGATATACAGATTATTGATGTGTATTTTACTAGTGTTCGTAGCAACCCCTCGGTATTTGATACTGGTTTAGTTGCTAAGAGTAGTAACTCGAAACGGGAGTTGCAGAATGAACATAGACTAGTTAAGGGTGAAGTGACGATGTGTGTTGGAAGTGGTTCCAAGATTGATATGATCATCATCGCACACTCCCTATACTTTTGGGATTAGTGTTGAACCTAAATAAGTGTTATTTGGTGTTTGCGTTGAGCATGAATATGATTTAATCATGTTTATTACAATACGGTTATTCATTTAAGTAAGAGAATAAATTGTTGTTCTGTTTACATGAATAAAACCTTATATGGTTACACACCCAATGAAAATGGTTCGTTGGATCTTGATCGTAGTGATACACATATTCATAATATTGAAACCAAAAGATGCAAAGTTAATAATGATGGTGCAATTTATTTGTGGCACTGCCGTTTAGGTCATATTGGTGTAAAGCGCATGAAGAAAATCCATGCTGATGGGCTTTTGGAATCACTTGATTATGAATCAGCTGATGCTTGCGAACCATGCCTCATGGGCAAGATGACTAAGACTCCATTCTCCGGAACAATGGAGCGAGCAACTGACTTATTGGAAATAATACATACTGATGTATGCGGTCCGATGAGTGTTAAGGCTCACGGCAAGTATCGTTATTTTCTGACCTTCACAGATGATTTGAGCGGATATGGGTATATCTACTTAATGAAACACAAGTCTGAAACATTTGAAAAGTTCAAAGAATTTCAGAGTGAAGTGGAGAATCATCGTAACAAGAAAAAAAAGTTTCTACGATATGATCGCAGAGGTAAAATATTTGAGTTAAGAGTTTGGCCTTCAGTTAAAACAATGTGAAATAGTTTCACTACTCACGCCACCTGGAACACCACAGTGTAATGGTGTGTCCGAACGTCATAACCGTACTTTATTAGATATGGTGCGATCTATGATGTCTCTTACCGATCTACCACTATCGTTTTGGGGTTATGCATTAGAGACAGCTGCATTCACGTTAAATAGGGCACCATCTAAATCCGTTGAGACGACACCGTATGAACTATGGTTTGGCAAGAAACTTAAGCTGTCGTTTCTTAAAGTTTGAGGTTGCAATGCTTATGTGAAAAAGTTTCAACCTGATAAGCTCTAACCCAAATCGGAGAAGTGCGTCTTCATAGGATACCCAAAAGAAAATGTTGGGTACACCTTCTATCACAGATCCGAAGGCAATATATTCGTTGCTTTGAATGGATCCTTTCTAGAAAAGGAGTTTTTCTCGAAAGAAGTGAGTGGGAGGAAAGTAGAACTTGATGAGGTAACTGTACCTGCTCCCTTATTGGAAAGTAGTTCATCACAGAAATCTGTTCCTGTGACTACTACACCGATTAGTGAGGAAGCTAATGATGATGATCATGTAACTTCAGATCAAGTTACTACCGAACCTCGTAGGTAAACCAGAGTGAGATCCGCACCAGAGTGGTACGATAATCCTGTTCTGGAGGTCATGTTACTTGACCATGACGAGCCTACGAACTATGAGCAAGCGATGATGAGCCTAGATTCCACGAAATGGCTTGAGGCCATGAAATCTGAGATGAGATCCATGTATGAGAACAAAGTATGGACTTTGATTGACTTGCCCAATGATCGGCGAGCCATTGAGATTAAATGGATCTTCAAGAGGAAGACGGACGCTGATAGTAGTGTTACTATCTACAAAGCTAGAATTGTCGCAAAAAGGTTTTCGACAAGTTCAAGGTGTTGACTACGATGAGAGTTTCTCACTCGTATCTATGCTTAAGTCTGTCAGAATCATGTTAGCAATTGCCGCATTTTATGAAATCTGGCAAATGGATAAACAAAACTACATTCCTTAATGGATTTATTAAAGAAGAGTTGTATATGACGCAACCAGAAGGTTTTGTCAATCCTAAAGGTACTAACAAAATATGCAAGCTCCAGCGATCCATCTATGGACTGGTGCAAGCATCTCGGAGTTGGAATATACGCTTTGATAAGTTGATCAAAGCATATAGTTTTATACAGACTTGCGGTGAAGCATGTATTTACAAGAAAGTGAGTTGGAGCACTACAGCATTTCTGATAAGTATATGCGAAAGACATATTGTTGATCGGAGATAATGTAGAATTATTCTGAAAAGCATAAAGGAATGTTTGAAAGGAGTTTTTCAAAGAAAGACCTCAGTGAAGCTGCTTACATATTGAGCATCAAGATCTATAGAGATAGATCAAGACGCTTGATAACTTTTTCAATGAGTACATACCTTGACAAGATTTTGAAGTAGTTCAAAATGGAACAGTCAAAGAAGGAGTTCTTGCCTGTGTTACAAAGGTGTGAAGTTGAGTAAGACTCAAAACCCGACCACGGCAGAAGATAGAGAGAGAATGAAAGTCATTCCCTATGCCTCAGCCATAGGTTCTATAAAGTATGCCATGCTGTGTACCAGACCTATTGTATACCCTGCCCTGAGTTTGGCAAGGGAGTACAATAGTGATCTAGGAGTAGATCACTGGACATTGGTCAAAATTATCCTTAGTGGAATAAGGATATGTTTCTCGATTATGGAGGTGACAAAAGGTTTGTCGTAAAGGGTTACGTCGATGCAAGTTTTGACACTGATCCAGATGACTCTAAGTCTCAATCTGGATACATATTGAAAGTGGGAGTAATTAGCTAGAGTAGCTCCATGCAGAGCATTGTTGACATAGAAATTTGCAAAATACTTACGGATCTGAATGTGGCAGACCCGTTGACTAAACTTCTCTCACAAGCAAAACATGATCACACCTCGGTACTCTTTGGGTGTTAATCACATAGCGATGTGAACTAGATTATTGACTCTAGTAAACCCTTTGGGTGTTGGTCACATGTCGATGTGAACTATGGGTGTTAATCACATGGTGATGTGAACTATTGATGTTAAATCACATGGCGATGTGAACTAGATTATTGACTCTAGTGCAAGTGGGAGACTGAAGGAAATATGCCCTAGAGGCAATAATAAAGTTATTATTTATTTCCTTATATCATGTTAAATGTTTATTATTCATGCTAGAATTGTATTAACCGGAAACATAATACATGTGTGAATACATAGACAAACAGAGTGTCACTAGTATGCCTCTACTTGACTTGCTCGTTGATCAAAGATGGTTATGTTTCCTAACCATAGAAATGAGTTGTCATTTGATTAACGGGATCACATCATTAGGAGAATGATGTGATTGACTTGACCCATTCTGTTAGCTTAGCACTTGATCGTTTAGTTTATTGCTATTGCTTTCTTCATGACTTATACATGTTCCTATGACTATGAGATTATGCAACTCCCGTTTACCGGAGGAACACTTTGTGTGCCACCAAACGTCACAACGTAACTGGGTGATTATAAAGGTGCTCTACAGGTGTCTCCAAAGGTACTTGTTGGGTTGGCGTATTTCGAGATTAGGATTTGTCACTCCGATTGTCGGAGAGGTATCTCTGGGCCCACTCGGTAATGCACATCACTATAAGCCTTGCAAGCATTGCAACTAATGAGTTAGTTGCGGGATGATGTATTAGGGAACAAGTAAAGAGACTTGCCGGTAACGAGATTGAACTAGGTATTGAGATACCGACGATCGAATCTCGGGCAAGTAACATACCGATGACAAAGGGAACAACGTATGTTGTTATGCGGTCTGACCGATAAAGATCTTTGTAGAATATGTAGGAGCCAATATGGGCATCTAGGTCCCGCTATTGGTTATTGACCAGAGAGGTGTCTCGGTCATGTCTACATAGTTCTCGAACCCGTAGGGTCCGCACGCTTAACGTTCGTTGACGATATAATACTATATGAGTTATGTATGTTGATGACCGAATGTTGTTCGGAGTCCGGGATGAGATCACGGACATGACGAGGAACTCCAGAATGGTCTAGAGACAAAGTTTGATATATGGGATAGTAGTGTTTGATCTTCGGAAGGGTTCCGGAATTCACCGGAATGGGTTCCGGATGTTTCCCGAAATGTTTGGGCACGAGAACACTTTATCTGGGCCAAAGGGGAAAGCCCACGAGGCTTTTGGAAAGTGCAAAAGGAAGTTTTGCAGAGACCAGAGGCTAGACGCCAGGAACCCTGGCGTCTAGGGGGTAGACGCCGGGAACCCTGGCGTCTAGCCCTGGAGTCCAAGAAGGACTCTTGCCTTTCGGGTGAAACCGACTTTGAGGAGGCTTTTACTCCAAGTTTCGACCCCAGGGCTCAACATATAAATAGAGGGGTAGGGCTAGCACCAAAGACACATCAAGAAACACCAAGCCGTGTGCCGGCAACCCCGTCTCCTCTAGTTTATCCTCCGTCATAGTTTTCGTAGTGCTTAGGCGAAGCCCTGCGGAGATTGTTCTTCACCAACACCGTCACCACGCCGTCGTGCTGCCGGAACTCATCTACTACTTCGCCCCTCTTGCTGGATCGAGAAGGCGAGAACGTCACCGAGCCGAACGTGTGCAGAACTCGGAGGTGCCGTGCTTTCGGTACTTGGATCGGTCGGACGTGAAGACGTATGACTACATCAACCGCGTTGATATAACGCTTCCGCGAATGGTCTACGAGGGTACGTAGACAACACTCTCCCCTCTCATTGCTATGCATCACCATGATCTTGCGTGTGCGTAGGAATTTTTTTGAAATTACTACGTTCCCCAACAATATGTGGATATGAGGAAGTGGTTGAGGGCTTTTGGAGCATATCACTAAGCATTTTGAGCAAGCAAGCCACTAAGCAACACCTCATCCCCTTTTAATAGTATTGGCTTTTCCTATGGACTCAATGTGATCTTGGATCACTAAAATGAAAAGGCAGAGTCTTGAGCTTGAGCCAATATGTGTCCTTAGCATTTTGAGGGGTCCACATTCCTAGTCCATGCCATGCCAATCATTGAACTTTTTGAATGATCATCTTGAAAGAGCATTAGTTCAATGAGCTATATGTTGTTAGGAATTACCAAAACCACCCAGGGATAGTTGCACTTTCAATTGTGCCTGGCAACTACAGTTGTTGCCATGCGGCAACTGCTTTGCATTGCACATGGCGACTGCAGTGCACTTTCCACATGGCAAACTTTGTTTACGAATTAACATTTGACATTGACTTTCTTAACAGCAATTACACTTCATAGTTTGAACTATTTTGCAGAATAACTTGTTGTGCCCAAGTTTCTTATCCCACTATCTTATTCTTCTAGCCACCCCTGAGGAGATTTCTTTGTCCCTCGAAGAAGCTTACCATAGGATTGATCAGGAAGCATTAAATAGCAGGTCCTCATGGAATCAGGGCCAAACAAGTTCGGACATGCCTGCTAAGGCAGTATCCGAGGATACCGTTAGAAGTGCAACCCCTGGATCTATGAGGCAGACAAGGATAGTTCACGCACCACCAGTGGATGACTTTGAGCCCGATGTTAAGGCTACAAAGGAGTAGACCCAACTATACGATATTGTCAAGTGTTTCAGAAATGCGAGGTCGAACAGCAAGCACATGAAGGAGCTGAAAGCGTAATATCCACACCACATAACTCCTTACTTGCTTTTCTCTGATATTTTTTTCCCTTTTGGCCATGCGTTGTTTATTTTTATTTTTATTTTTTAGTAGACATGATTCTTTCATGTTATATCATTTTCATACAGCTCATGTTTGGACAGAACCAAAATCATACAATGTGATGCGACATACGTCAACCTGGGTGATCTTGCTGAGTCTGTGAGACCTACTGGTAAAATGTCAAATAATGTAGTTGCATGTGGGATTGACTTCATCAACAGGCATGTGGACATTTGTCCCGACAAGACGACCATGCAGTACAGCGTGACCTGCAAAATATGGGATGGTTACTTCCACCATAAATCCCGAGGAAGCATTTTTTCATGCATGGTGATTTCAAGCTCACACTGAAGAAATATGTGAGTGTTTCTTCTTGTTGTAGATGTTTTACTTTTTTCCATGCTATGTTTTGTCAATAGTTATACTTGATATGTGGGTTACATACTGTTCGTGACAGATGTTTCATGTGGCAACAACTGCACTTTGTTAAGGAAGTGTGAACTTTTAATGTAACTTATGTGGCAAATTCACTTAAAATACTGGGCAATTTTGTTTACCCATGGATGGCAACTTTTGATAATTACACATGGCAAATGAACCTTTTTCCATGTGTCCATTATGTCCACTTGATGCTTGCTTTCCATATATCCCTTATTGCAAGTACATCATTCTGTTTTGATGTGAAATCCTTTTTGTCTTTTCTATTTTTTACTTGCAGATCATGTTCCCCATGTTCCAGCTGCTTGCACCAGATGACCCAAATGACAAGTGTGGTCACCACTACACCATTTGCCTTAACCTGAAGAACCAACGTTTTGAGGTGTTTGATTCAATCCGTTCAGGAGCTAATGAAGACCTTACTACTCATGTTGAATTCTTCATCAACAACCTGAAAGAGACCTGGAACCGTCATTACGAAAACTCAAAGGTCTAGATCAGTCATTTTCCAATCGAGTATGTCATGACTGAGAAGCAAGGAAACGGGTAACTACTATCTTTTTCATGTGTTCTCCACCTCAATTTTAAACCTTTTCATCTCTTCATCAAAGTTTATCATGTTTCTGTTGGCATGTGTTTACCTGTTTGTTTCGTTTTAGGCATGACTACGGGTTTTACATGTTGGAATACCTTGCAACATGGGAAGGTCGACGAGTCCCTGTGATCACAGCTGCAATTCTCGTTGAGCTCCGTAAAATATATACATGGAACTGGTTGATGAATGAAGATTTCAACTCACGGGCTTCGACACAGGAGTTCATAGAGGGAACTGTCAAATCCGCAAACAAGAAGTACAAGTGATCACGTGATGCTCCATACACGTGTCTACCTTAAATTCTGTGGTTGAGGAATGTAAGGTATCACCTTGTTCTTTGAAACTATGTCTGTGTGCTATGTTATGACTGCATCCCCCGTAGTTGTAGTATATAGTGTTGGTGTGTATGTGCCGTTGAATATTTGTAATATAAGTGTGGACCTGAACCTGTTTAGGTGTGAAAAGAACTAATTTTATGTTCACTATTATTATGTGTTTGTGAATGTGACTACCAACTGGGAGTTTGAATGCGTTTATGATGCTTCAAACATGGCAAATATAGTTGATCACACACGGTTAGTGCAAGTAATCATTTCATTTGTTTCGGGATTTTGAAGTGATAACTGTATCGGTTAGCATGGTAGTTCATAAGCAACTATTCTCTCTCATGTTTTTGCACGTGATCATTTCAACTAGTTCGTACAAAGTATGTATACAATACAATATGTGTGAAACAAAAACGCGTGGACTGAAAACGGAAATCTATGTGATGGCAGATTCGGTAGCAATTACATGGCAGATTCAGTGGAAGTTGCATGGCAGATTTAGTAGCAACTACATCGCATATTTAGTCATGCATACATGGCATTTTTTTCAATTTCTACTGTCCACCAACAGTCATTCTCGCATTTTTTTAAACCTTGATCATCCACGTTACAAAATTGTCACCAACACCCAAGTTATAATCCTTCACAATTGCTTACGGATTGCCTGTCCCTTTCTTTGCTTTCTTGTGCTTTGCTTGAATTTCCATCCCAGATTTGTATCTCACCTCTTTTGGATGCCCTTTTGTGATGGAACGGGACGGGTTCCTGACCTGAGTTTGTGTGCTTGCTATTCTAGACCCTACCTTCGAGTTTTCATAGGATAGACCCATGGATGAAGGCACACTTGAGGTGCGGGGGAACCTGTGTAAGGCTTCTTCAACCTTCCTCTTCTTGATCTCATCAAGCTCTCTTTTCAGGGCCTTCCTGTGCTTTTCTGCCACCCTTGCTGTCTCATCACTCTTGCATGCCTCATCTATTAGTTCACCATAGTTCTTGGTCAATACAACATGCCTCATGGAGTCCATGGTTGCCTCTGGTTTGTCATCTTGCATAGCCAAACTGCATTTGATGTTTGTGGCCCCAACGCATCGTCAGCGTCCCAAGTCTATCGCCGTCGTATGAAATGGCGGGGCAATCGCGTGAACGCGTGCATGTCCATTATTTTGAGTATGTGGCAGCACACAATCCCGTCACGTTCGTATTTGCAGCATTGGCAGTAGTATTCACCTTCATTTATTGAGGCCTTCACAAAGTAGTTTCTTCCCTTGTCCGGGTCTTCAGGTTCTGAATCGGACATGCCCATGAGAGTACACACCTTGAAGGTCTGTTCGCCAACCTGGTAAGTTGTGTACATGTTGGCACGCTTTTTTTCTTCCTGGAATCTGCATGTTTTGTGCTCGTTAAATTCTTACTAGAGGCATATGTGCGCTTTGCTGCGCCGTCTATTTTTCCGATTTGTTTGCTTGTTGATTCTTTTATATATTATTTGTTGCTCTATTTGTGGGCCGGGCGTTGTTGTTAATTTTATGGGCATGTTGTGTTCTTTTTAAACCTTGCACAGTGAGACAAAATCCGAAAAGAATCCGCTACTTTTTCGGCCTCAAGCGAGCGAGATTGATTTTGAATCAGGTTGACAAAGGAAGGATGAAAGAGGGAGGGGAAGGAGGGACCAGGAGTTGTGATAAATATCTTGTGGGCCATGGCGTGTTGAAGAAGGCGACCAAGTCGTGAAGATGGGGTCGCCCCTGTCGAGCGCCGCCGCTAGCCATGTCGGACTACCCCCCCCCCCCCCCCCGCTTGCTCTTCCAGGACCCACGCATTACCATCGTTGGACATTAATTACCGCCATAGAGAAGGGGAGAAAGATGGAGAGATGGGTGGTGCATGCAGCACGGTGCTGGACTGGCAGCGCAGGTGCAACCGTGTGGTGCTGAGGTGACCATGATGGGTCAGGCTAGCAGCGCCAATATTGTGGCCTATCACTTTGATAGGCGTGGATAGTCAGCCACATCACTAATTTCCCTTATACAAAATATACATGAGCGCCAGGTAGGACCGAGGACGTCTTGAACCCATGGGCATATGAACCTGCTTTTTAAAAATGCATTTTAAACACGTCTTACAATGTTAAAAATTCCGGAAAAAATTCATGCATACATCTTCGCAACATGTGTGTGCGGCACAAATTTTTGTGAACTTTTTCTATTTTGCCTCCACGAAAAAGACAAATTTTAGTGCTCCTAAATATCGTTCCACGAAACATTTTTTGTCTTTTTTACACAGACCAGAGAAAAAGTTGCTTTTCCGTGAAACTTTTTGCACGCCCATAGAATGTGATGATGTATACGTGAAATTGTTTTCAGGTTTTTTTGGCATTTAGAAATGATTTTTTTTCTAAAGTGGGTTCATGTACCCATGAGTTCATCCATATACTTTTCCTATACCATATGTACATTAGCTACATGTAACCTTTTTCTCAAAAAAAAGTAAGTGACACATAGCCCATCAAGTGTTGGACACATGTAATTGGATGATTGACCCAAACGACAAACAATACCATAGTTGAGACACTAATAGACGTCGTCCATTTGACCCTCACCGCTGGAGCGCTCACAGCTCTCACATTCTAGGGAGCTTAGATACTCTAGTGATATTCTTTTTGTAGAACTTTTGTTGAGGTAGGTCACACCATAGAAAACATATTGAAATCAACGATGGCAGAGAAAGCTTTTTTCACATAATTTTTTGTATTATTTGTTTCCACATGGCAACTGCAGACTATTCAACATGGCAACTGCAGATTATTTAACATGGCAAATGCAGTTTATTTCACATGGCAACTACAGTTTATTTCACATGGCAACTATAGTTTATGCGTCTAATGTAATCATGGGCTATTTTTTAAACGATCAACATGTCAAAAGATGGCAACTACATTGCATTCTACATGGCAACTACTATCTTCATGGTAGTGCAACGGCATCATGTTGTTCTCAATGCATATGAGTTCATCTTACATGTGAAATACAGTTTGCATTATACATGGAAACTATACTACATCCCACATGGCAACCACAACACATTCAAAATGGCAGCTACACTTTGTTTCACAACAAGCAGCAGCTAATATTTTTTACAACTACAGAGTTTTTTATTCCAGTTTTTTCATTCTGTTTTGCATTCATGTGTTCACTACAGATGTCAGCTTCAAACCAGCAGATATGGCAAACATATTTTTTTAGCATTTTTCAATGTTGAATGTGTCGTGTCATACATGGCAAATAAGACCGTAATATCGTTCACTTACTTGTTAAATATCTTGTTGGTGTATATCTTGCTCATCTGCCTCTTCATCGGTAAATATGTTAGCAATTTAGGCTTCTTGAGTGCGGTGTTTGCTTCTTGTTGTAGCTTAGATCCCAGTATTTTCTGCTGCACAGCTGAATATTGCTTGGCAAACTGCAGCAATGAGTTGCCAGGGCTCACGTAACGCTTCAAAACAACATTGAACCCCTCGCTGCGTCTCGTAGTCTGCAGAAATGGAAAGAAGCACTACATGAAGTAGGGCGGCACCCAGTACATTCGCTTCTCCCATAGGCTATTAAGTGTCTCGTTGTCTTGGACTTGGTATGTTTCAATCATAGCTGTCCAGCTCCGTTCAAACTCCTCCATCGTCAAGTTGTGGTCCACACACAACTTGAATGCCTTGTGTAGCTCTGGATGGTCAACAAAGAATGGTCCTAGCGTCTCTTTAACCTTCTTAATAATATGCCACCTGCAGTGCCTGTGCACTACCAACAGAAATACCTCCTCTATGCCTGCACACATTCTAAAATCCTGGTCTGTTATTATGTTCATCGGAGCAAGTCCATCCATGCACTTCAAGAAGGTTTTGAACAGCCAAGTGTAACCATCTGTATCTTCGTTTCGAACGAGACCGCAACCGAACTGCAAGGACTGATTGTGGTTATTTATTCCTATGAATGGAGCACAGGGCATCTTGTACATATTCGTGAGATATGTCGCGTCGAACGAAATGCAATCAGGGAAATGTTTGTAGGCTCTTCTTGCAGCACCATCCACCCAGTACATGTTTCTGACACGGTCCTTATCGTCCAATCTTATCCTATAGAAGAAATCAGGATCTGCTTTTGCTTTCTCTTCGGAGTAGGCGATTGTGTCTTCTATGTCAGCCAACCTGCTCTCTCTATGGTACTTTGCCTTTAGGTTTGTGACGTCTGCTGGTATGTAGGGCATGCTACTCAGACTACCATCTCCGCTATGGATCAGGGACAATATTTGGACCATTCTTGATGGACCGACGTTACAATCATGTAGCAACCTTATGAATTTCTTCTCGACGGGACTTAATCCTCTATGGGCGCTCAGAAATTTTACTAGGTCAAACTTCTTTATGAGGTCGTGGTTGTGTTCTTCGACATATTCGGTGACCATCCACCATGCTCCATCTGCGTTTAGCTTCATCCGTACAGGGCATTCCGTCTTGAGAATGATGCCTCTCTTTCGTTCAGGCATGACAGGCACAACACCTTTACCCTTCTTGTTCTTTCGTGCCTTGTAGCACCTTATCTCACCTCTACTGCACTCGTTAGTTTTTTTATTTTCCTATGGCATTTTGTGTTCACCGCAAATCCATGGAACAACGCATATCTCTGGTAGTATTCCTTGGCATCTTCAAACGAACCAAATCTCTGCCCAGCATATGGTGGTTGAGGTGGCACAATTTCCGATTGTCCATTTTCTTCTCCCCCTTGCGTTTCGTCATCAGTTTCATCATTCACTTCAGTATTGGCGGCTGTTTCATGTGCTCGAGTGTTGCTTGTGCTGGCGTGCACAGGCGTGCTTGTCGTCATTGCTTCAACGATTGCCAGTTTCTGACACTGTTTTTGCATTGTTTGTGGCAACATCGGTGACTTGTTCGTGGAACGCCCTTTCCGTGTGCTCTGAGGTTCCCGCAATAGATGTTCATGCAGCGCTGTTGATTGTAGTTGAAGCTCTTGCAAAAAAATAGATATGTGTGTAAGCAGTATTGCTTGAATGGCATATTCATCGTAATGAAATACAACAGCTGCATCTGATTGGCATGATATCATTCATACATGCAAGCCTTGAGCATCTGCATCTGGCCATGCATGGCAACTGCAGTTTTTCAGCCATGGCAGCTACAGTTGACCAAATATGGCAGCTGCAGTTGCCAAGTCATGGCAACCAGCATCTTAACATCAAAACTTGCATTCTAGATACGAGCCCACAAGGCAAATGCAGTTAATCACAAATGGCTTATACACGCAGACAGTAATTGACAAATCCGGATGACCATAGACGACTAATGGACGTATTAACTTGGTGGCAATCATAGTTTGCCAACATCACCGTGACAAATCCACTTTCCCCAATGCTTTTCCACAAAAGCAAATGCACGATTTTTATTGGTTCACATATTTACCTTGTTCTGCCGCGAAGTTGGTGTGTCACTTCAATTTGGTGTGTTGTATCTGCAATACCGATGGCCTGTAATGGTGAAGCTTGCCACGAGACCTTTGCTGCTATGGTTCCACCATAACAACCTACGATGATGTGCAGTTGGTCAATGCATGGCAACCATAGTTTCTATAACATGGCATATGTAATTGTTCAATCATGGTAACTGTAGTTGTTCACACTTGGCAACCAGAGTTGTTCACACATGGCAATCATAGTTGTTTAGTCATGGCAACTATAGTTGTTCAAACATGGAAAGTGCAGTTGTTAAGACATGGCAACTATGTGCAATCACGTGTGGCCACTGTTAGTCATACATTAAATTTGACACACGCAGTTGTCCACATGTGGCAAATACAGGTGACCAGACTTGGCAAATGCACTTTCCATCATTTTTTCTATCTATATCAGCAACAAACGCCAATGTCATTTTTTTTCAATTTTCGTCACACCACGTAAACATCAATGTCACCTAATTTCCTTTTTCTGATACATTGTCCGCAAGATCACTTCATGCAACTCACATGCGTACGATGTTGATGGCAGGTATCCGGTTGTCGCCTGTTGCCACATGCTACATGATGGTCCCGCATTTTTTCAAAAAACTCGTAAGTCTTGCCATTCTTGCAAGTTCTTTTACCACATCAGTATGCTATTTTTATGTGTTACCTTGATTTGCCACATTTGCTACTTGAAGCTGGCATCCCGTATATCTGTCGTCGATAGCCCCATGTGTTGCAACTTGCCACAGTACCCCTGTCTGTGTGGTTATGTCATAAGAACATGCGAACAATAACATTGTAGTACATAAGTAGAATGCCATTTTCAAGCCCACAAACATGTCAACTGTCATTTTTCTGATCATGCATCGTAGCTATGTACGTGTACTGCTCTAGTATTGGCAGTCGGTCCTGCGGAAATGAGTTGATTGTACTCTACTGCATCTCAAGGGGGCGCTTGCGGCCTTCGAGAAAACCAAGGATCAGTCCCGTCTTTATGATTCATTTTTTCTGCTTCTCCCACTGTGTTTTCAGTCACTGCATGAACAATAACGCATTACTATTCGAATTGCATTTTTCTGTTTCCACATAAAAGGAAGCATGACAATCTTATCACATTTCTTGCATAAACAACCAATACAACATGGCAAGTAGGAAAACATCGCAACCGTGCATTTCTGTTGATAGGGCATGCACATTCATTTTCTTTTCTACAATTTGGATGGCAACTATCATATTGAACTGCTGGCAACAATCAACATAATATGATGACAAGTAACAACATAACATGATGGCAACTAACAACAAAGATAGGTGGCAACTAATTCTTTTCCCTCCATATGTACCGCCCAAATTGCTCTTTTCTGCCCTGATCTTAGTGAATCCTAACTCTTAGTGAATCCTACACATCCTTCTCGAGCACCTACCGGTAGCAACCCCAACCTAAAAGCTTAGATCAGATCTAGGATATAACATGGCAGATTTTGTGTTCATTGGAGGGCAAAGGGGAATAAACATGAACGGCCGGAATTCATGTTAGTTGTAGATCCATGCAATACAAATCTGTGGTGTGTTTGCCATAATAGTGTGAATCCAGTCGCCATCTACGTGGGCAATCTGGAAGTGAAATTATTGGGGCCAGGGGAAGGAGGAGGAGATAGGAGAACGACCTGTTAGCTCGTTGGCGTGTTTTTCCGTCGATTGGGGGGGGGGGGCGATAGAGATCTGTTCTGCTTGCCATGGCAACTAGAGAAGGAAGACGATGGAGGTAGAGGAAGATTGGCCGATTCAGAGGTTGGAGACGACGACAGACGATGGCACTATGGTTCGTAGGCGGATAGGGATGACGGGCGAGAAAGGTTGTGCGGGCCGCGGGGTCGCTCGCCTGGACATGTGGCGATGGCGCCACACATCGGACATGCGAGTTGTGGCTTGGTGCGCCCGGACGCCGTCGTATGGACGGGGTTGTGTCGATGCCACACGGGACATGCGGCACACCCCTAGATACCACACGGGTGGTGGTATCAGCGTCCTAAGAAAAAAAGTCAAATTTAAAAAAAAATCAAACTAAGGCCGGATCTGATTAATAAAGTAATGAAAAAGGGTAAGACACGAAATTTTGCCGAGCCGACGACTCCATCGTCATGGATGATCGAGAGATCGTCCAGGAAGTGGAGCCATCGGGACATGATTACATGACCCTGAGCGATCGTATTTGCGTTGCTCGCATTGCACGGGCAAAAAACAGTAAAGCTGAATCTTACGAAGTTAAAAAAAAGCTGAATCTTACGAATACGAAGTCCCACTGCCACTGTACCCGTGACGAGGTGCTGCTGCGGACACACGCGAACAGCAGTGTCACGAGTACGACCGACGGCCATGGCGAGCGGCGACCCGAAGCCGGACGAAAACTACTCCTCCGATGGCGGTGACACCACCGACGCCGAGTCCTCCGACGAGTCTCCGCATCAGCCGCGGAGGCCCCCCCGCGCCAACCCCATCCTGACGCGCCTCTCCGTGTCGCGGAATCCGAGCCCGCTCTCCGCCGCCACCGCGGCGCCTGGGGTCTGCCTCCTCCGCTTCGCCTGGGAATCGGCCGCCGGTTCCCTCGTCGGCGCCGTCGTTGGATATGGTAACACCCCGTCCCTCCGCCTCCTCGTTCGGCTCGACACGTCCGTTAGGGTTAGGGCTCTGCGATCTTTGGTCCTGGCTGGCTCCCTTTCTATTCTAGGCCTCTCGTAATTGGATAAGGTTATGTCTAATCTGCGGTGTGCAATTCAGCCCTTAGTACTGATTGTCCACACGGTCTATAGTTAGTATCATTCATAAGGCACTTGATTCTGGGTTTTCTTTGTTAGATTCGCAGTATACTGTGCCAGTGTTGAGGACATTTAGGAGATAAAGCTCAATTGCGGCACACAGTGTGTTGTTTGGGTTTCATGCAGCTGATTATAATTACATGTTCAGGATAGTTGAACTTGTAGCAATTTTGTTGAATTTGTGTGACACTGGCACCAAGGATCATGGAGTAAATTGTTGATGGATTTTACAGTTAACCGCAAATAATTATTCCTCATGAAAAATCACGTGGTTACTTAGATTGAAACATGTGCGAAATTTCTCAGAAATGTTGGCAAAACCAATTTTTTTTTGCTCCGTTTATACTTGATTTAAGGCCTGGCTGCATGCATACGTACCTATCTGGAAGCTGCAGTATGTGTTTATTCCTTGCAATAAAATAAAATAAAATTACTTGCTAATGCTGCCAAATGAAAAAAATTGTTACAGAACATGTGCGGGTTCTCTCAGAAAATTTGGTAGATAACTTTCTTTTGGCTCATACAAACATACCGAACTAGATATGGACACTCAACTCATATGTTTACTGTGTGTTTGTGCTGTGTTCACACAACTTGTTATGGACTAACAACTAAAGTAAAAGCAACTCACAAAGGAACAATGGAGTTACACACCTAGCTCAGTTTTTGGTTGCTAATCTGTTACCAGTGGTTTGGGCACAGAAATAGGTTCACGCACATGCCTAATTTTCGAATACAATATTTGGATTTTGTGTCATCCATAGAAGTTTTTGGATGCCCAAAATCCAAAGCATGTCAATTGTCAAATCTGTTTTACCTAGACCTGGTGATTAATTGGTAGATTAGATGCTCCCGACGTTGCATTCTCATGCAGGGTCTTTCTTAGTAAAGGAGGTATGTATGGAGCTTGGCGGCGTCTGTTATCATGTTAAGTTGCTCGACATGCATGGGTGGTACTTAAGTACTTAACCACTGGTCTAATTTTTTATAATAAACCAATTGCTGCTTTGTGCACTCCACCACTGACAGTCAGGCTGAGGCCCAATGAACCAATCACCAACTAAATGCCACCTTAATTTGTGGATAACAAAAATAGCCTATCTAGCTACGGCCGTTACCACCTTGAATATAACAACGTAGATCTTTTATGGAATATGGTAGTGAATCTGGTGGTCATGTCAAATCAATTCAATCATTTAATGCTACCTGTAAATTGGAATTGTTTCAGCCTTGTGTGTTCATTGTGCACAATATTTTTGTTTGGCATACGTGCTGTCAGGCTGCCCTGCTGTGTATCATCCTTCTATTCGAAACACAACAATATCTCTTTGTTATGTTAACTATATCTGGTGACCTTTTAGGAAAAGGTTTGGTTACTACAAAAGGGTTTAAAGGCTCATTTGCTGACGCTGCCTCTTCTGCTAAGGTATGATGATACATATTTCATTATTGGATACCAATGTTCATTTCATTTGTAATAGATTTTTCTCTGTTAACCATCATATTGAGAATTTTGTCTGATGTTCTAGATATTTGCTGTTCTTGCCGGCGTTCAAAGTTTGGTTTCTTGCTCTTTAAGAAAGCTACGTGGCAAAGACGACGGTCTGTCTTTGATGCCCCCTTTAAGATTGCGCTGCTAGCCTGCTACCTTTTTTGAAGTACTTAGGGTGTATAAAATGACAAGGATGACCATTGACTTGTGGATCTTTTGTCTGCAGTTATTAACGCAGGAGTTGCAGGCTGTTGCACTGGCCTTGCTTTGAGTTTTCCAGGTAAAGTTATAGCAATGCAATTAATAGCTGGAACTATCTAAATTTACAGGTTGTTCCTGGATACCTTGCCCAAAGACTATGGTTTTGACATAGTTTAATGTAGTTTAACAATAAGAGTGGGAATGATTTGCCTGTTTTGTTCTAGTTGCCTAGTGTGGTTATTTGGATAAAAATCTTACCTGATTGGCAACCCCAGTGTTGGCTGCAAACGTGTGCTGGTGTCATGGTGGTTTCTGGACTTGGGATTTATTTTGAGAGCACACATAGCCTTTTAGGTCGTGGTTAGATATCTGGCATCAGCTGCAAGTTTTATCAGGCTAAAAAATTGATCGTTTTGAATTCTCCATCAGTTGCTCACTTGCTTCTGTAATCTCTCGTGGTTTAGCGCATGTTGCTAATGATTTCCGAATTAGTTTGGTGTTACATGGCACATTTTCTTAGTTCTTACAGTTTTGATGTCATAGCTTTTTATTTTGTCTCCTTGGTTTGCCTTGCCCCCTTGGATCCATTTATGCATGCACAATTGCTGGCATGGAGGGTAAAGCACGAACCACAAGTACATGGCTGAACGATACATGATGGTGAGTAAGCCCTCAAACAAAGTAGAACATAAAAAAGAACGGACAACATACATCGGATGGAAAGACACGACGAAGATGAGCAAGAATACAGGAGGGCCTGAAGACACCACCACTCCACGACCAACGATAGGCTCATAGGCAACACCCTCAAGAAGGAAATGGCGCAAAGCGTCACCGTCCCCGATGGAATGAACAAAGGTTTTCACTCGGAACCTTTGTAGGGGGGAAACTGCGACAATGTCCTCAAGGGGAAAGTAGTACCCAAGGACGCCGTCGCCGCCGGCGATGAAGCACAGAGCTTTCACCCGGTTGTTACCTTGAGGCACGAAGAAGTAACAAAGTCAGCCGCTGCTACGAAGCCGGGATCTCCATAACCAGATCTGCGCACCTTCACTGCCACAGCAGAGAAGACGCCAAGGCCACCCACCGCAACACCTCTCGCCGCCCACACGACCAAGAAGCACAACCACCACTGTGCCACCCGTAGACCCGCTGGAGAGCCTACCGAGTAGCCCGCCACCTGAGGCCGCTGCCCCGGCATCCCTGTCCAAACCTCTCACCAACGGCATAACATGCGGCCGCCGCCGACCGAACGGAGGAAGACACCTCCCCACCTACCATCAGGGTCCCACCACAAGGTCGGTTGGAGGGGGGCCATAGCCGGGCAGCATCGCTGCCACGGCTGAATTGCCCGTCCTGGGGGACACCCAACCCCTGCACTTGGGCTCCCGCATCAGCCACCTGCCGGCAGAACCTTCGGAGGGAGCGGCAGCCAGCGCCCCGTCAAGATTTGGCTCCTCCAGATCTTAACAGGGATCTGCCCAGGAACCGGCACTTCCAGTCGCCGGGCGGCCTCAGCATCGCCGGCCGCATCATCCTCTGAGACCCCAAACAATTGCCAGCCCCATCGTAACCCGCCTAGGGCTACCATCTCGCACGCCCTGCGTGCCCGTAGAGAAAGGCAAAGCCTTGGCAGCCGCCATGACTGAGCACTGCTGGGCAGCCATTGCTGTCGGCCACTGCCGTCCTAGGCACAACAGAAGCTACCGGCCCGCTCGCTAACCCCTACCGGACGCCAGATCTGGGCAGAGCCTAGGTTGCCGCCATGGCCACCACGAGCATGCCCCACCGCCCAGAAGCCAGCCATGCCGCCGAAGACACCGAGGGTGTGTTTGGTTGAAGAATCAAGTGGAATGGAATGTAATGGTTCCATCTGTGTGTTTGGTATGAATAATGAGGTGGAATGAAACGGTTACATCTCAATGTTTGGTTGATGGAATGGAATGAGAAATGTTCAAATTAGTGTTTGCTTTTCTGGCTATATATGCAACATTAACTGTATTTTCGGAAGCACTTTATATTTAATTTTGAAACAATGTTTTATTTTCTTTTCATCACCAACAATTTATATTTTGCTTCACAATTATGCCAAATAAATAACATCAATAGTCTATACACAATCATATTTAACTAATAAATTTAGAAAGAATCATCAATAAATGGTCCATGGCATGCACAAATTTACAGTCGTTGCAAAAGGCAAGAACAAACATGTACAAATTTCCATTTAGGATCCCTAGTCTAGCAAATGCACAAGGGAGAGAGGACGATGGACCAGAGCCTGATTCTCTTCCGTGGTGTAGCCACCGCCTGCCAATTCCTCATGTTGTGCCGCTCAACAAATCGAGACGTGCAGTGCCTGGCTGCCGCCCAGCAATTGAGGCCGCCACCTGCAACCACCAGCCACTACCACAGCCCATGAGGTGCTGCTCCTTCTGCTGCTGCCGCTCTGCCCAAGCTGGCAGCTACAGCCGCCGCCCAGTTGCTTGATCGTTGCCCCGCTTGTACCTAGCCGCCACTGCTAGGTCACCGCCCGCTGCTGCTGCATGCCATCACAGAGGAGAGACGAGGGGGAGTCTAGGGACAGCCCTCGCCGGAGAGGGAGTAAGGTGGGAGTGCTTGCCGTCGTCGCAGATCCAGAGAGGGAGAGACGCTGAAACGAGCGTTCTGCTTGGTCCTCTTGACAAGGTTGTCAGAATCGTGATTTTGAATCCAATCGGAGCTCTGATGGTAGGATCGCCAGTCATAGAATCTTAACTATTGGGATCGTAGAAACGTAGATTCTACTAACTCTGTTTGGATCATAAAGTCGTATAACAGAATTGCGATTCTGACAACCTTGCCGCTCGATTGGAGGCATCGCTTGGATCGGCATAATCAGGGAATATGCCATTCCCTGTTCCTTGGACAGATCAAACACCGGAGTGGGCCTTGGGTGCGGAACCAGCCCATTACATTCCACTTGGTGACCCCAACCAAACACACCCTGAGTGGCAGCACCACGACCCTTGAAATCGCAGCGCCCCAGCCCACGCGTGAGGAGGTGAGAAGCCCTGCCGCCGCTGGGCTTCGCTCGGTCGCGCCCTTCGGCGGCGGCAGGGGAGGAGGAGGAGCCCGGTGGCTAGGGTTCCCTCCCAGTCGCCTACGGGAGCGACGTGGGAGAGAGGAGGAAAAAACAGTTCTTCCTTATCGTATCATCTCTGGCATGTAGATTAACTCATGCATACCAGTGATCATTGTACAGATATATATTTGCTGTTGGTTGGTCATTTATTGTACGGATAAAAATTGAGAAGTCCCTCACCAATTGTGCTGAGAATACAACTTCTCTTTGTGCTTTTTGTAGGGAGTGGGGCAGGAGTTAGTGTTTCTGTTTTCTCTCCTGTAGCATAAATAAACTGCTTCATATGTATTGATCACCTCAGTACCATATTTTCTGCTGTCTGTTGCAGGTGCACCGCAAACTCTGATTCAGAGCTGTCTGGCCTTTGGAACTTTCTCGTACATCATAGAAAAGCTCAATAGACAGCAACCTGCGCTTGCGCTACCGTCAGCTGCTGGCCTGAAGGATCTGAAGGCTGGTCCGAGTGTTCTTCCCCCCTTCACGCTTAACATGCCGCACGATGCGATGGAAGGCTTCTCTTCGTTTCAAAACTTTTTGTCAAAGTTCCGAGAAAGCTGAAGGACCTGGGGGCATGATACTTTGATATCTGTGCATGTAAATGCATCGGGCTGAGCTTTTTGTTTCCAGTTTAGTGTATCGCGAAGGATGATCATTCTACTCTGCCTTTGAACAGTTTTGCAAATTACCCTCCAGAAGGAAAGCAGCTTAGCTGGTGACCTGATGAATAATTGTGTATAACCTGGGCAGCAGATTGCCTGAATCTTTGTGATAGTCCATTTCTAGCGGATTCTCTTGTATATGACGGGTACTCCAGTAATATTTCATCAGGTCTCAGAATAAGACTAGACTGATAATTTTCAAGGATTGTCTTGTTATTTAAAATTTTCCCAGAGAGTACGCAACTGCATACCATTGTTTTAGTTTTACTAGCAAATGTGTCTGCGTTCCAATGCGAGAAACGATCCATCCGTATCACCACTTCTCCTCTTTGCCCCTTACGAATCTGTGTTGTCACTTCTCTCTTCTTTTTTTTGAAATGGAGGCAAAGGCCTCGTATATTAAATAAGGAGAGAAGAGTTTGTTACAACACACACCTAGAGTACGGCATGACAATTATCCTCGCAATAGAAAAGACCCTAACTTCTTTGCCTTGGCGATGATGCTGTTGAGTAAAGTTGGCGGAGGTGTGCTCTTATGCCTGAACACTCTTGTGTTTCTCTCATTCCAAATGACCCACAACACAAGCATGGTGATCGAGGCCTTCACTTTTTGGTTGGTGGTGCCCACGACACTCGTGTTCGCCCACCATGCCTTGACTGAGTCGAACGAGCTCCACGCAGACGTATCCATGTCGTGTATGAGTAATTTCTGAATAACCAAATTCCAAAGACTCGGCGTGAAGCTGCACCTGAAGAATAGATGGGTTCCACATTCTTGCGCTCCCCGACACAAGGGGCAGGGGCCACAATTTGGCTAACCTCGCTTAGCCAGTCTGTTGGCGGTCCAAATTCTATCTTGCAGCGCGAGCCAAGCAAAGGACTTGACCTTCGGTGGGGCCCAAGGCTTCCAAACCATTTGGTCCATGGGGGAGAGGACCAAGCCCAAAAACTATGCCCTATAAGCATAGGCCGCAGAGTAATACCGAGAGTCCGAGTGTTTCCATATTATGTTCTCCTCGGCAAGCTCATCAAGATGCACCTCATGCAGAAGCATCCAAAGGGTGAAGAATTGTATTACATGTTGGATGGAAACAACCGCAGGCGGCCTGGTTTTGAGGATCCACGCGTTTTCGTTGAGGGCCTCCCGCACCTTCCAATGTTTCCGTGGCGAAGACTCGTAATTGAGAGGAGCAACGTCCTTAGGGTTGCGTCCAAGAAGCCAAGGGGATTCCCAGAAGGGTGTCCTCCCCCCATTCCCAACCTTGATTGTGGTGCAAGCGTAGAAGAAGTTGAGATCTTTCTCATCACACGGGTTATCTGTCCCAACCCACAATTTTGTTTGGCTCCTTCCATTCATACCAAGACCACCGCAGTCTCAATGCCCGCGGAACTTATAGGTGTCGAGGAACCCAAGCCCACCATAAGCAAGCGGCCGAGTGACAATGTCCCAATTGACCTTGCATTTTGCCCCGGTTGTCTTATCTTACGCGGACCACGGGAAGGCCCTCTCAAGCTTGTCGATGTTTTGAAGGATGATGGGTTGTATGACAAGCGGCGTGATGAAGTAGATCACTTGGAGAGCGAGCACCGACTTGACAAGAGCCGCGCGCCCAATGGTGGTGATTTTCTGGCCCTCATATGTTGTTAATCTGCTTGCCACCTTGTCCACAAGGAATTGCAGGTCAACGAGCTTTAGCTTGCAGCAGGAAGGAGGCCCTAACAACCGGCAACCCTTGGGTAATGCGCCCAAATCAAGGTTACCGCACCGAATCGGAACCATCGAGCTCTTATGGAAGTTGGTGCACAAACCGATGACATCCCCAAAGCCTCTTAGAATAGTCGCAAGGTTGTCCACATCACTTTTGATCGGAGCTACAAACACGATTGCGTCATCCGCATAGAGGGATTTATGGTCCATGACTCCTCTCCCTCGGAGCTTATGAATGTTGGGGAACACAGTAATTTAAAAATAATAATTCCTATGCACATGCAAGATCATGGTGATGCATAGCAACGAGAGGGGGGAGTGTTGTCCACGTACCTGTTGGGAAACGTAGTAATTTCAAAAAAATTCCTACACACACGCAAGATCATGGTGATGCATAGCAACAAGAGGGGAGAGTATCGTCCACGTACCCTTGTAGACCGTAAGCGGAAGCGTTATGAGAACGCGGTTGATGTAGTCGTACGTCTTCACGATCCGACCAATCCAAGTACCGAACGCACGACACCTCCGAGTTCAGCACACGTTCAGCTCGATGACGTCCCACGAACTCCGATCCAGCAGAGCTTCACGGGAGATTTCCGTCAGCACGACAGCGTGATGACGGTGATGATGTTGCTACCGACGCAGGGCTTCGCCTAAGCACTGCTACGATATGATCGATGTGGATTATGGTGGAGGGGGGAACCGCACATGGCTTGGAACAATCAACTTGTGTGTCTTTGGGTGCCCTCCCGCCCCCGTATATAAAGGAGAAAGGGGGGAGGCCGGCCAGCCTTGGTGCGCCCCAAGGAGAGGAGGAAAGGAAGATGATTCATCCTTTCCTAGTCCAACTAGGAAGATGGAAGGGGGAAGGAAAGAGAGGGAGAGGGAGAGGGAGAGGGAGAGGGAGAGGGAAAGAGGGGCCGCGCCCCCTCCCATAGTCCAATTTGGACTCCCCATGGGAGGGGGCGCACCACCTCCTGGGCTGCAGCCCTCTCTCTCCCCTCAGGCCCAATACTTTTCCGGGGGGTTCCGGTAACCCATCCGGCACTCCGGTTTTCTCCGAAATCATCCGGAACACTTCCGGTGTCCGAATATAGCCGTCCAATATATCAATCTTTATGTCTCGACCATTTCGAGACTCCTCGTCATGTCCGTGATCACATCCGGGACTCCGAACTACCTTCGGTACATCAAAACACATAAACTCATAATACCGATCGTCACCGAACTTTAAGCATGCGGACCCTACGGGTTTGAGAACTATGTAGACATGACCGAGACTCGTCTCTGGTCAATAACCAATAGCAGAACCTGGATGTACATATTGGTTCCTACATATTCTAC
The DNA here is from genome assembly GCF_056163025.1 of Triticum urartu. Taxonomy (NCBI): domain Eukaryota; kingdom Viridiplantae; phylum Streptophyta; class Magnoliopsida; order Poales; family Poaceae; genus Triticum; species Triticum urartu. The sequence goes on along the minus strand of NC_141877.1, from coordinate 155,061,681 downwards.
GAAGATCTTTATCAGTCAAACCGCATAACAACATACGTTGTTCCCTTTGTCATCGGTATGTTACTTGCCCAAGATTCGATCGTCGGTATCTCAATACCTAGTTCAATCTCGTTACCGGCAAGTCTCTTTACTCGTCCCATAATACATCATCCCACAACTAACTCATTAGCCACAATGCTTGCAAGGCTTATAGTGATGTGCATTACCGAGAGGGCCCAGAGATACCTCTCCGACAATCGGAGTGACAAATCCTAATCTCGATCTATGCCAACTCAAGAAGCACCATTGGAGACACCTGTAGAGCACCTTTATAATCACCCAGTTACGTTGTGACGTTTGGTAGCACACAAAGTGTTCCTCCGGTACCCGGGAGTTGCATAATCTCATAGTCATAGGAACATGTATAAGTCATGAAGAAAGCAATAACAACAAACTAAACGATCATCGTGCTAAGCTAACGGATGGGTCAAGTCAATCACATCATTCTCTAATGATGTGATCCCGTTAATCAAATGACAACTCATGTCTATGGTTAGGAAACATAACCATCATTGATTCAACGAGCTAGTCAAGTAGAGGCAAACTAGTGACACTCTGTTTGTCTATATATTCACACATGTACTAAGTTTCCGGTTAATACAATTCTAGCATGAATAATAAACATTTATCATGATATAAGAAAATATAAATAACAACTTTATTATTGCCTCTAGGGCATATTTCCTTCAGTCTCCCACTTGCACTAGAGTCAATAATCCAGATTACAGAGTAATGATTCTAACACCCGTGGAGTCTTGGTGCTGATCATGTTTTGCTCGTGAGAGAGGCTTAGTAAACGGGTCTGCAACATTCAGATCCGTATGTATCTTGCAAATCTCTATGTCTCCCTTCTTGACTTGACGGCGGATGGAATTGAAGTGTCTCTTGATGTGCTTGGTTGTTTTGTGAAATCTGGATTCCATTGCCAAGTCAATTGCACCAGTATTATCACAAAAGATTTTCATTGGACCCGATGCACTAGGTATGACACCTTTATCGGATATGAACTCCTTCCTCCAGACTCCTTCATTTGCTGCTTCCGAAGCAGCTATGTACTCCGCTTCACACGTAGATCCTGGCACGACGCTTTGCTTAGAACTGCACCAACTGACAGCTCCACCGTTCAATAAAAACACGTATCTGGTTTGTGACTTAGAGTCATCTGGATCAGTGTCAAAGCTTGCATTGACGTAACCATTTACGACGAGCTCTTTGTCTCCTCCATAAACAAGAAACATATCCTTAGTCCTTTTCAGGTATTTCAGGATGTTCTTGACCGATGTCCAGTGATCCACTCCTGGATTACTTTGGTACCTCCCTGCTAAGCTAATAGCAAGGCACACATCAGGTTTGGTACACAACATTGCATACATGATAGATCCTATGGCTGAAGCATAGGGAACATCATTTATTTTCTCTCTACCTTCTGAAGTGGTCGGGCATTGAGTCTGACTCAACTTCACACCTTGTAATACAGGCAAGAACCCTTTCTTTGCTTGATCCATTTTGAACTTCTTCAAAATTTTATCAAGGTATGTGCTTTGTGGAAGTCCAATTAAGCGTCTTGATCTATCCCTATAGATCTTGATGCCCAATATATAAGCAGCTTCACCGAGGTCTTTCATTGAAAAATTCTTATTCAAGTATCCCTTTATGCTATCCAGAAATTCTATATCATTTCCAATCAACAATATGTCACCCACATATAATATTAGAAATGCTACAGAGCTCCCACTCACTTTCTTGTAAATATAGGCTTCTCCAAAAGTCTGTATAAAACCATATGCTTTGATCACACTATCAAAATGTTTATTCCAACTCCGAGATGCTTGCACTAGTCCATAGATGGATCGCTGGAGCTTGCACACTTTGTTAGCATCCTTTGGACCGATAAAACCTTCAGGTTTCATCATATACAACTCTTCTTCCAGAAATCCATTCAGGAATGCAGTCTTTACATCCATTTGCCAAATTTCATAATCAGAAAATGCGGCAATTGCTAACATGATTTGTACGGACTTAAGCATCGCTACGGGTGAGAATGTCTCATCGTAGTCAACTCCTTGAACTTGTCGAAAACCTTTCGCAAGAAGTCGAGCTTTGTAGACAGTAACATTACCGTCAGCGTCAGTCTTCTTCTTGAAGATCCATTTATTCTAGATGGCTTGCCGATCATCGGGTAAGTCAACCAAAGTCCACACTTTGTTCTCATACATGGATCCCATCTCAGATTTCATGGCCTCAAGCCATTTTGCGGAATCTGGGCTCATCATTGCTTCCTCGTAGTTCGTAGGTTCGTCATGGTCAAGTAACATGACTTCCGGAACAGGATTACTGTACCACTCTGGTGCGGATCTTACTCTGGTTGACCTACGAGGTTCGGTAGTAACTTGATCTGAAGTTACATGATCTTCATCATTAGCTTCCTCACTAATTGGTGTAGGAGTCACAGGAATAGATTTCTGTGATGAACTACTTTCCAATAAGGGAGCAGCTACAGTTACCTCATCAAGTTCTACTTTCCTCCCACTTACTTCTTTCGAGAGAAACTCCTTCTCTAGTAAGGATCCATTCTTAGCAACGAATGTATTGCCTTCGGATCTGTGATAGAAGGTGTACCCAACAGTCTCCTTTGGGTATCCTATGAAGACACATTTCTCCAATTTGGGTTTGAGCTTATCAGGTTGAAGCTTTTTCACATAAGCATCGCAGCCCCAAACTTTAAGAAACGACAACTTTGGTTTCTTGCCAAACCACAATTCATAAGGCGTCGTCTCAACAGATTTAGATGGTGCCCTATTTAACGTGAATGCCGCCGTCTCTAAAGCATAACCCCAAAACGATAGCGCTAAATCAGTAAGAGACATAATAGATCGCACCATATCTAGTAAAGTACGATTACGACGTTCAGACACACCAATACGCTGTGGTGTTCCGGGTGGCGTGAGTTGCGAAACCATTCCACGTTGTTTCAAATGAAGACCAAACTCGTAACTCAAATATTCTCCTCCTCGATCAGATCGTAGAAACTTTATTTTCTTGTTATGATGATTTTCCACTTCACTCTGAAATTCTTTAAACTTTTCAAATGTTTCAGACTTATGTTTCATCAAGTAGATATACCCATATCTGCTCAAATCATCTGTGAAGGTGAGAAAATAATGATACCCGCCGCGAGCCTCAACATTCATCGGACCACACACATGAGTATGTATGATTTCCAACAAATCCGTTGCTCGCTCCATAGTTCCGGAGAACGGCGTTTTAGTCATCTTGCCCATGAGGCATGGTTCGCAAGTACCAAGTGATTCATAATCAAGTGATTCCAAAAGTCCATCAGAATGGAGTTTCTTCATGTGCTTTACACCAATATGACCTGGCAGTGCCACAAATAAGTTGCACTATCATTATCAACTCTGCATCTTTTGGCTTCAATATTATGAATATGTGTATCACTACTATCGAGATTCATCAAGAATAGACCACTCTTCAAGGGTGCATGACCATAAAAGATATTACTCATATAAATAGAACAACCATTATTCTCAGATTTGAATGAATAACCATCTTGCATCAAACAAGATCCAGATATAATGTTCGTGCTCATTGCTGGCACCAAATAATAATTATTCAGGTCTAAAACTAATCCCGAAGGTAGATGTAGAGGTAGCGTACCGACCGCGATCACATAGACTTTGGAACCATTTCTCACGCGCATCGTCACCTCGTCCTTAGCCAATCTTCGCTTAATCCATAGTCCATGTTTCGAGTTGCAAATGTTAGCAACTAAACCAGTATCAAATACCCAGGCACTACTGCGAGCATTAGTAAGGTACACATCAATAATATGTATATCACATATACCTTTGTTCACCTTGCCATCCGTCTTATCCGCAAAATATTTGGGGCAGTTCCGCTTCCAGTGACCAGTCCCTTTGCAGTAGAAGCACTCAGTCTCAGGCTTAGGTCCAGACTTGGGCATCTTCACTTGAGCAGCAACTTGCTTGTCGTTCTTCATGAAGTTCCCCTTCTTCCCTTTACCCTTTTTCTTGAAACTGGTGGTCTTGTTGACCATCAACACTTGATTCTCCTTTTTGATTTCTACCTCCGCAGCCTTTAGCATTGCGAAGAGCTCGGGAATCGTCTTATCTATCCCTTGCATATTATAGTTCATCACGAAGCTCTTGTAGCTTGGTGGCAGTGATTGAAGAACTCTGTCAATGACACTATCATCAGGAAGATTAACTCCCAGTTGAGTCGAGTGGTTGTGGTACCCAGACATTCTGAGTATATGTTCACTGATAGAACTTTTCTCCTCCATCTTGCAGTTGTAGAACTTATTGGAGATTTCATATCTCTCAATCCGGGCATTTGCTTGAAATATTAACTTCAACTCCTGGAACATCTCATATGCTACATGACGTTTAAAACGTCGTTGAAGTCCCGGTTCTAAGCCGTAAAGCATGGCACACTGAACTATCGAGTAGTCATCAACACACGACTGTCAGGCATTCACAATGTCTGCAGTTGCTAGCGCGGGTGGTACACCTAGCGGTGCTTCGAGGACGTAATTCTTCTGTGCAGCAATGAGGATAATCCTCAAGTTACGGACCCAGTCCGTGTAATTGCTACCATCATCTTTCAACTTTGCTTTCTTTAGGAACGCATTAAAATTCAACGGAACAACAACACAGGCCATCTATCTACAACAACATAGACATGCAAATTACTATCAAGTACTAAGTTCATGATAAATTAAAGTTCAATTAATCATATTACTTAAGAACTCCCACTTAGACAGACATCCCTATAATCATCTAAGTGATCACGTGATCCATATCAACTAAACCATGTCCGATCATCACGTGAGATGGAGTAGTTTTCAATGGTGAATATCACTATGTTGATCATATCTACTATATGATTCATGCTCGACCTTTCAGTCTTAGTTTTCCGAGGCCATATCTACATATGCTAGGCTCGTTAAGTTTAACCCGAGTATTCTGCGTGTGCAAAAACTGGCTTGCACCCGTTGGATGTGAACGAAGAGCTTATCACACCCGATCATCACGTGGTGTCTCGGCACGACGGACTTTCACAATGGTGCATACTCAGGGAGAACACTTATACCTTGAAATTTAGTGAGAGATCATCTTATAATTCTGCTGTCGATCTAAGCAAAATAAGATGCATAAAAGATAAACATCACATGCAATCAATATAAGTGATATGATATGGCCATCATCATCTTGTGCCTGTGATCTCCATCTCCAAAGCACCGTCATGATCACCATCGTCACATGCTTGACACCTTGATCTCCATCGAAGCATAGTTGTCGTCATGCCAACTATTGCCTCCACAACTATCGCTACCGCTTAGTGATAAAGTAAACCAATTACATGGCGATTGCATTTCATACAATAAAGTGACAACCATATGGCTCCTGCCAGTTGCCGATAACTGTGTTACAAAACATGATCATCTCATACAATAAAATTTAGCATCATGTCTTGACCATATCACATCACAACATGCCCTGCAAAAGTAAGTTAGACGTCCTCAACTTTGTTGTTGCAAGTTTTACGTGGCTGCTACGGGCTGAGCAAGAACCGTTCTTACCTATGCATCAAAAACTACAACGCGGTATAGTGATTGCGTTTTGATCTTCAGAAAGAACCCTGTTCATTGAATCCAATTCAACTAAAGCTAGAGAAACAGACACCCACTAACCACCTATGTGAGAAGCACGTCGGTAGAACCAGTCTCGTGTAAGTGTACACGTAATATCGATCTGAGCCGCTTCATCCAACAATGCCGCTGAATCAAGAATCAACTAGTGACGGCAAGCAATATGTATATACCCACGCCCACAACTCCTTTGTGTTCTACTCGTGCATAAGACATCTACGCATAAACCTGGCTCGAATGCCATGATACGTCTCCGTCGTATCTACTTTTCCAAACACTTTTGCCCTTGTTTTGGACTCTAACTTGCATGATTTGAATGGAACTAACCCGGTCTGACGCTGTTTTCAGCAGAATTGCCATGGTGTTATTTATGTGTAGAAACAAAAGTTCTCGGAATGACCTGAAACTTCACGGAGATTATTTTTGGAAATAATAAAAAATACTGGCAAAAGATCAAGACCAAGGGGCCCACACCCTAGCCACGAGGGTGGGGGGCTCGCCTGCCCCCCTGGGCGCGCCCCCTACCTCGTGGGCCCCCTGGAGCTCCTCCGACCTCAACTCCAACTCTATATATTCGTGTTCGGAGAGAAAAATCAGAGAGAAAGATTCATCATGTTTTACGATACGGAGCCACCGCCAAGCCCTAAACTCTCTCGGGAGGGCTAATCTGGAGTCCGTTCGGGGCTTCGAAGAGGGGAATCCATCGCCATCATCATCATAAACCATCCTCCATCACCAATTTCATGATGCTCACTGCCGTGCGTGAGTAATTCCATCGTAGGCTTGCTGGACGGTGATGGGTTGGATGAGATTTATCATGTAATCGAGTTAGTTTTGTTAGGGTTTGATCCCTAGTGTCCACTATGTTCTGAGATTGATGTTGCTATGACTTTGCTATGCTTAATGCTTGTCACTAGGGCCCGAGTGCCATGATTTCAGATCTGAACCTATTATGTTTTCATCAATATATGAGAGTTCTTAATCCTATCTTGCAAGTATATAGTCACCTACTATGTGTTATGATTCGGCAACCCCGAAGTGACAATAGTCGGGACCAGTCCCGGTGATGACCGTAGTTTGAGGAGTTCATGTATTCACTATGTGTTAATGCTTTGGTCTGGTACTCTATTAAAAGGAGGCCTCAATATCCCTTAGTTTCCGCTAGGACCCCGCTGCCACGAGAGGGTAGGATAAAAGATGTCATGCAAGTTCTTTTCCATAAGCACGTATGACTATATTCGGAATACATGCCCACATTACATTGATGAATTGGAGCTAGTTCTGTGTCACCCTAGGTTATGACTGTTACATGATGAACCACATCTAGCATAATTCTCTATTACCGATCCATTGCCTACGAGCTTTTCATATATTGTTCTTCACTTATTTACTTTTCCGTTGCTATTGTTACAATCACTACAAAATACCAAAAACATTACTTTTGCTACCGTTACCTTTTGCCACCGTTACCACTACTATCATATTACTTTGCTACTAAACACTTGCTGTAGATATTAAGTTTCCAGGTGTGGTTGAATTGACAACTTAGCTGCTAATACTTGAGAATATTCTTTGGCTCCCCTTGTGTCGAATCAATAAATTTGGGTTGAATACTCTACCCTCGAAAACTGTTGCGATCCCCTATACTTGTGGGTTATCAAGACTATTTTTTGGCGCCGTTGCCGGGGAACATAGCTCTATTCTTTGAGTGACTTGGGATTTATATCTGCTTATCATTATGAAGAACTTGAAAGATCCAAGAACCAAGATTTATCCCTCAACTACGAGGGGAGGTAAGGAACTGCCATCTAGCTCTGCACTTGATTCACCTTCTGCTTTGAGTAAGCTTGCGACACCTAAACCTGCTTCTGCTATTAATTCTGATATGTCGCATATTATTGATGATGCCACTTCTGCTATGCATGATACTTATAATGAAGCTACTTCTATGCCTGATACTACTGTGACACTCGGTGAATTTCCTGATGAACAACTCGCTAGGGCTAGAGAGAATGAAATTATTGAAACTGATAATACTGATGAAAGTGATTATGAAGGCTCTCCTAATAAATATGAATTACCTATTGTGCCTGAGGGCTATGTTATGGATGAAGAAACTAAAAGAGACTTTATTGCTTGCAATGATAGAAGTGATCTTAAGAAATTATTAGCTAAGCTTAAACAAAAAACTCTGAATGCTAGAATGAAATATGATCTTGCTTATGCTACTTCACCTATCTTTGTTACTGATAAATATTATGAATTCTCTATTGATCCTGAGATAGTTACTTTGGTTGAATCTGATCCTTTTTTTGGCTATGAATCTGAAACTGTTGTGGCACATCTTACTAAATTAAATGATACTTAAGGGATATATATAATTTTGTGCAAATTGAAGAAGAGAGTCTCCCACAAGCTTGGGGGAGGCTTCTCCAATTACTTAATGCTTTGCCTGATCATCCTCTTAAGAAAAATGAAATACTTGATATCTTTTATAATTGACTAACCGATGCTTCCAGAGATTACCTGGATAGTTGTGCTGGTTCTGTTTTCAGGGAAAGAACACCGGATGAAGCTGAAATTTTATTGAATAATATGTTGACAAATGAAAATAATTGGACACTTCCTGAGTCAGCCCCCGAGCCTATTCCTAAACCAACTCCGAAGAAAAGGGGTGTTCTATTTCTCAGTCCTGAAGATATGCAAGAGGCAAAGAAATCCATGAAAGAAAAGGGTATTAAAGCTGAAGATGTTAAGAATTTACCTCCAATTGAAGAAATACATGGTCTTAATTTACCGCCTATTGAAGAAATACATGGTCTTTATAGCCCAACACAGGTAGTAAAGGTAAATTCTCTCTATAGATATGATTAAGCTGAAATCCCATTCACCAAGTTTGCTAGCCCATGCTTAGATGAGTTTGATAAATTTATGGTTAAGCAAGAAGACTTCATTGCTTATTTTGGTAGATAATTAAAACGCAGTGCTGATATGCTTGAACACTTGGGTGATTATATGGCTAATGTCAAAGGTGAACTTAAACTTATTAGTAAATATGCTTCTATGGTTACCACTCAAGTAGAACAAGTACTTAAAGCTCAAAATGATTTGCTCAATGAATTGAATAGTAAGAATAAGGACTATGCTGTTAGAGTGGCTACTAGAACTGGTAAAATGACTCAGGAACCTTTGTATCCTGAAGGCCACCCAAAGAGAATTGAGCAAGATTCTCAGAGAAATAATATAGATGCACCTAGTCCTTCTAAAAGGAAGAAAAAGAAAAATGATAGGACTTTGCATGCTTCTAGTGAACCTATTGCTGAAACACCTGAGAATCCAAATGATATTTCTATTTCTGATGCTGAAACACAATCTGGTAATGAGCCTGAAACTAGTGATAATGTTAATGATAATGTTCATGATGATGCTCAACCTAGCAATGATAATGATGTATAAATTGAACCTGCTGTTGATCTTGATAACCCACAATCAAAGAATCAATGTTATGATAAGAAAGACTTTGTTGCTAGGAAACATGGTAAAGAAAGAGAGCCATGGGTTCAAAAACCCATGCCTTTTCCTCCCAAACCATCCAAGAAAAAGGATGATGAGGATTTTGAGCGCTTTGCTGAAATGATTAGACCTATCTTTTTGCGTATGCGATTAACTGATATGCTCAAAATAAATCCTTATGCTAAATACATGAAAGAAATTGTTACTAATAAAAGAAAGATACCGGAAGCTGAAATTTCCACCATGCTTGCTAATTACACTTTTAAGGGTGGAATACCTAAGAAGTTAGGAGATCCAGGTATACCATGCTCCATTAAAAGAAATTATGTTAAAACTGCTTTATGTGATCTTGGAGCCGGTGTTAGTGTTATGCCTCTCTCTTTATATCGTAGACTTGATTTAAATAAGTTGACACCTACTGAAATATCTTTGCAAATGGCTGATAAATCAACTGCTATACCTGTCGGTATTTGTGAGGATGTGCCTGTTGTGGTTGCAAACGTTACTATTTTAACGGACTTTGTTATTCTTGATATTCCCAAGGACGATAGTATGTCTATTATTCTTGGAAGACCCTTTTTGAATACTGCAGGAGCTATTATTGATTGCACCAAAGGCAATGCCACTTTTCATGTTAATGGTAATGAGCATACAGTACACTTTCTGAGGAAACAACCTCAAGTTCATAGTATTAATTCTATTGGAAAAGTTCCATCGATTATTTTTGGAGGTTTTGAATTTCCTCTTCCCACTGTCAAGAAGAAATATGATATTCTAATTATTGAGGATGTGCATATCCCCATTGAGGTAACATAGGTTATTCGAAATTTCTCCGGTTCCATGTTATTCGGAATGAGTTTGTTAACAAGACTTGATCAACCTTGTTAATGGATTCCTTTTGATGAGCATGAGATGGATGAAGTTAGAAAGCACAACCTTCTGTGCCCTCCTTTTACTTTCTGTTATTTATATTAAATAAAGTAAAAATAGTATTTTCTGTCTGTTATTTGAATTATACATGCAATATAAAAATACCCCGAAAATAAAAGTTATCCAAATGCCCTGAAATTTAAATATGATTTTTCTGGAATATTTGAGAATATTTGGCACTGAGAACACAGCAGGGGGGCATCCACCTAGCCACGAGGGTGGAGGGCGCGCCCTACCCCCCTGGGCGCGCTCCCTACCTCGTGGGCCCATGGTGGCCCTCCTCCACTTATTCCTCCACCCACACAGTCCTTCTTCCTCCCACAAACACCATTATCCAGCTCAAACACGAGTTCTAGCCCCTTTTGCTGCGATTTTCGATCTCCTTGCTCGAGGCACCTCTCACAAAATTGCTTTGTGGGATTGTTCCTTGGTATGTGACTCCTCCAATGGTCCAATTAGTTTTTGTTCTAGTGCTTTATTCATTGCATATTTTTGCTGCTTAGGTGACCCTGTTCTTGAGCTTGCATGTCAAATGTATATGGTTCCAAGTAGTTTTGATGCATGATATAGGCTCTAGGCACTTGTAGGAGTAGTTGCTATCAATTTTGTTGAGCTTGGTTCACTTTTATTTTGAAGTTACTAAAAAATTCATAAATTTTTCAGAGGAAGAAATACGTTTAGGAAAATGTACCAATGTGGTTTTTCAAGAAAACAAGGACCCAGGCTTGCAATGCATGATGCTGATGATGAGCCACCAAGGGACGCTCTAGTGCGGCCTTGTGAATGGCCTTCAGAGGACTTCATGGATCGAGTAGGAATTAAGGAAGAATTTAACGCATATTTGCGTAATGTTGATCTTGTGAGCTTCGAGGCAGAAAAGTGTTGTTAGTACCACTATCTCACTAGTTCCTTTGTGAGGAGGTTTGAATTTTCATTTTCACGCAATTCTCAAACTTTCCTGTTTGATCTTTATGAAAATTCTTATACTATGGACTTAGAGGATTTTACCACTGCCGGCAAACTTCCACAATGGGGTAGTACTAATGAACCCCGCAAATATGAGTTTAGATATTTTATTGCTAGTATAACTATGGGAGAGTCCAGAGATATAACACAAGCTACCATAGGGAGCATTCACTTTCCTGCTATACATTATTTTGCTCTCTTCATAGGTAGATGCATTAATGGTAAAGATGAAGCATGTCACATGTGTGTCCCCGACCTCAGTATTCTTAGGAGTGTTGTGTTAGGAGATAAATCTTATAATTTGGGAGCCATTCTTGCACGTAGGTTGCATCTTAATAGATTTAATGGAGAATTCTTTGGTGGAATTTATGCAACCCGCATAGCTAATTTTCTTGGTATAGCCATACGTGAGGATGATATTGAGTTGCCTCCTGCTTATTTAGATTATGAGGCTATGGTTCGTCATCAGTTTGTTGAGAGGAATGATCAGTTCCTCAAGTACCGACTAATCTTTGATAGACGACGCACCTATCACGTCGCTCTCCCTGCTTCTACTTTCTTTGTCTTTTAGGCAAAAGGGAGATATTTTATAACCAGAGAGGAGGTGGAAGAGTATAAGAGGAGAGCTGAGATAGCTCGCCTCCAAGCTGCAGCCCACGATGCAATGACTGCTGCATCACAGTACGACCCCAACTATTAATTTGGATATCCGCCAGGCCAGCCGTGGCCATAGACCAGCTTAGGCCAAAAGCCTAAGCTTGGGGGAGTATGTATTTCTCACTGACATTACATTCATGTTCACACACTCATTGCTAGATGTCGGTGCTCATACTTTTTCACTTTATTACCCATGCTAGTTTATTTCCTTTTATTGCTTTCTTCTTGTGTGTTTAATAAACCTTAAGAAAAACAAAACAAAAAAAACTTAGTTGTAGCTTTTAATTAGTTTACTTTCCATGCTTGTAGTAGTAATTAAAAAGAAAACCCAAAAAGATTTCTTGTTCTTCTTTTGCTTGTTGGGAGCTTTCCCGTGTATATAGTTTTATTTCTTTTCTTTTCTTTGATGGTCGATAGGAGAAGATCATGATTAAATTGTTGAAGTGGCTCTTATATGCATTATTGTTGATCTGACAAAAGAGCCCATATTGCCTTGTCTTCTCCTGTTTATTGAATGCTTGCAGATTCCAGCTTAGTCCAATGCACGTGCACTATTATTATCATCCACTTCATTCGGTCGTGCAAGTGAAAGGCAATTATGACGATATATGATGAACTGATTGAGGTGGGAGAAGTTGGTATGAACTCGACCTCTCTTGTTTTTGTAAATATGATTAGTTCAACATTCCCGATTCAGCCTATTATGAATAAACATGTTTGTGATGACAATTAGAGATCATAGTTTCTTATGCCATGCTTAATTAGCTAGGAGCTTATAATGGTTTACCTTGCGTGCCAACATGCTATTAAAATGGTTGTGATGTGGTATGATAGGGTGGTATCCTCTTTTGAATGATTTAAGTGACTTGACTTGGCACATGTTCACGCATGTAGTTGAAACAAAATCAACATAGTGATACGTCCATTTTGCATCATGCTTTTATATCGATATTTATTGCATTATGGGTTCTTATTACACATTATGTCACAATACTTATGCCTATTATCTCTTATTTTACAAGGTTTACATAAAGAGGGAGAATGCCGGCAGCTGGGATTCTGGCTGGAAAAGGAGCAAATATTAGAGACCTATTCTGCACAGCTCCAAAAGTCCTGAAACTTCACAGAAGACGTTTTCAGAATATATAAAAAATACTGAGCGCAAGAAGTTCACCAGGGGGGCCACACCCTGCCCACGAGGGTGGGGGGCGCGCCCCTATCTCGTGGGCCCCTAGTGGCCCTCCGATGGCCATATTCTGCTATATGGAGTCTTTTGATGGAAAAAAATCATAAGCCATCTTCTCGGACGAAACTCCGCCGCCACGAGGCGGAACCTTGGCGGATCCAATCTAGGGCTCCGACAGAGCTGTTTGCTACGTCTTGAGCTTGCGTTGGTTTTCCCCGAAGAGGAAGGGATGATGCAACAGAGTAGCGTAAGTATTTCCCTCAGTTTTTTAGAACCAAGGTATCAATCCAGTAGGAGGCCATGCTCAAGTCCCTCATACCTGCACAAAACGATAGCTACTCGCAACCAACGCGATTAGGGGTTGTCAAGCCCTTCACGGTCACTTACGAGAGTGAGATCTGATAGATAGAATATTTTTGGTATTTTTGGTATAAAGATGCAAAGTAAAAAGTAAAAGCAAAGTAAATAGCAAAACAATATTAAAGTGATGGAGATTGATATGATGAGAATAGACCCGGGGGCCATAGGTTTCACTAGTGGCTTCTCTTAAGAGCATAAGTATTCTACGGTGGGTGAACAAATTACTGTTGAGCAATTGATAGAATTGAGCATAATTATGAGAATATCTAGGCATGATCATGTATATAGGCATCACGTCCGTGACAAGTAGACCGAAATGATTCTGCATCTACTACTATTACTCCACTCATCGACCGCTATCCAGCATGCATCTAGAGTATTAAGTTAAAAACAGAGTAACACCTTAAGCAGGATGACATGATGTAGAGAGATAAATTCATGCAATATGAAATAAACCCCATCTTGTTATCCTCGATGGCAACGATACAATACGTGCCTTGTTGCCCCTTCTGTCACTGGGTAAGGACACCGCAAGATCGAACCCAAAGCTAAGCACTTCTCCCATGGCAAGAACTACCAATCTAGTTGGCCAAACCAAACGGATAATTCGAAGAGACTTGCAAAGATAACCAATCATGCATAAAAGAATTCAGAGAAGATTCAAATATTATTCATAGATAGACTTGATCATAAACCCACAATTCATCGGTCTCAACAAACACACCGCAAAAAGAAGATTACATCGAATAGATCTCCATGAGAGAGGGGGAGAACTTTGTATTGAGATTCAAAGAGAGAGAAGAAGCCATCCAGCTACTAACTATGGACCCGAAGGTCTGAGGTAAACTACTCACACTTCATCGGAGAGGCTATGATGATGTAGATGCCCTCCGTGATGACGGCCCTCTTCCGGCGGAGCTCCGGAACAGGCCCCAAGATGGGATCTCGTGGATACAGAAAGTTGCGGTGGTGGAATTAGGGTTTTGGCTCCTGTTTTGATTGTTTCGGGGTACGTGTGTATATATAGGAGGAAGAAGTACGCCGGAGGAGCAACGAGGGGCCCACGAGGCAGGGGGTGCGCCCTAGGGGGGGCGCCCCCACCCTCGTGACCGCCTCTTTTGTTCCTTGGAGCAGGGTCCAAGTCTCTTGGATCACGTTCGGTGAGAAAATCACGTTCCCTAAGATTTTATTCCGTTTGGACTCCGTTTGATATTTCGTTTCTTCGAAACACTGAAATAGGCAAAAAACAGCAATTCTGGGCTGGGCCTCCGGTTAATAGGTTAGTCCCGAAAATAATATAAAAGTGGAAAATAAAGCCCAATATAGTCCAAAACAGCAGATAATATAGCATGGAGCCATCAAAAATTATAGATACGTTGGAGACGTATCAGGCATCCCCAAGCTTAATTCCTGCTCGTCCTCGAGTAGGTAAATGATAAAAAGAGAATTTTTGATGCGGAGTGCTACTTGGCATAATTTTAATGCAAATCTTCTTAATTGTGGTATGAATATTCAGATTAGAAAGATTCAAGACAAAGGTTTATATTGACATAAAAAATAATAATACTTCAAGCATACTAACAAAGCAATTATGTCTTCTCAAAATAACATGGCAAAGAAAGTTATCCCTACAAAATCATATAGTCTGGCTATGCTCCATCTTCCCCACACAAAGTATTTAAATCATTCACAACCCCGATGACAAGCCAAGCAATTGTTTCATACTCTAACTTTTTCAAAACTTTTTCAATCTTCACGCAATACATGAGCGTGAGTCATGGATATAGAACTATGGGTGGAATAGAATGGTGGTTGTGTAGAAGACAAAAGGAGAAGATAGTCTCACATCTACTAGGCGTATCAACGGGCTATGGAGATGCCCATCAATAGATGTCAATGTGAGTGAGTAGGGATTGCCATGCAACGGATGCACTAGAGCTATAAGTATATGAAAGCTCAAAAAGAAATGAAGTGGGTGTGCATCCAACTTGCTTGCTCATGAAGACCTAGGGCAATTTGAGGAAGCCCATCATTGGAATATACAAGCCAAGTTCTATAATGAAAGATTCCCACTAGTATATGAAAGTGATAACATGAGAGACTCTCTACTATGAAGATCAAGGTGCTACTTTGAAGCACAAGTGTGGTAAGAGGATAGTAACATTGTCCCTTCTCTCTTTTTCTCTCATTTTTTATGGCCTTTCTCTTTTTTTATTTGGGCTTCTTTGGCCTCTTTTATTTTTTTATTTTTCGTCTGGAGTCTCATCCCGACTTGTGGGGGAATCATAGTCTCCATCATTCTTTCCTCACTGGGACAATGTTCTAATAATGAAGATCATCACACTTTTATTTTTCTTACAACTCAACAATTACAACTCGATACTTAGAACAAAATATGACTCTATATGAATGCCTCCAGCGGTGTACCGGGATATGCAATGAATCAAGAGTGACAAGTATGAAAATTATGAACGGTGGCTTTGCCACAAATACTATGTCAACTACATGATCATGCTAAGCAATATGACAATGATGGATGTGTCATGATGAACTAGATGATGGAAAGTTTCATGGCAATATATCTCGGAATGGCTATGGAAATGCCATAATAGGTAGGTATGGTGGCTGTTTTGAGGAAGGTATATGGTAGGTGTATGATACCGGCGAAAGTTGCATGGTATTAGAGAGGCTAGCAAAGGTGTAAGGGTGAGAGTGCGTATGATCCATGGACTCAACATTAGTCATAAAGAACTCATATACTTATTGCAAAAATCTAGAAGTTATCAAAGCAAAGTACTACACGCATGCTCCTAGGGGGATAGATTGGTAGGAAAAGACCATCGCTCGTCCCCGACCGCCACTCATAAGGAAGACAATCAATAAATAAATCATGCTACGACTTCATCACATAACGGTTCACCATACGTGCATGCTACGGGAATCACAAACTTCAACACAAGTATTCTTTAAATTCACAACTACTCAACTAGCATGACTTTAATATTATCACCTCCATATCTCAAAACAATTATCATGCTTCAATCTTTTCTTAGTATTCAACACACTCAAAAGAAAGTTTCACAAATCTTGAATACCAAGCATATTATTATTAGGCAAATTACCATGCTATTAAGAGACTCTCAAAATAATTTAAGTGAAGCATGAGAGATCAATAGTTTCTTTAAAACAAATCCAGCACCGTGCTCTAAAAGATCTAAGTGAAGCACATAGAGTAAAATTACTTAGCTCAAAAGATATAAGTGAAGCATATAGAGCAAAATTATAACGCTCAAAAGATATAAGTGAAGCACATAGAGCAAAACTACTTAGCTCAAAAGATATAAGTGAAGCACATAGAGTATTCTATTAAATTTTAATTCATGTATGGCTCTATCAAAAGGTGTGTACAGCAAGGATGATTGTGGCATACTAACAATCAAAGACACAAATAATACAAGACGCTCCAAGCAAAACACATATCATGTTGGTGAATAAAAATATAGCTCCAAGTAAAGTTACCGATGGAAGTGGACGAAAGAGGGGATGCCTTCCGGGGCATCCCCAAGCTTTGAATTTTTGGTGTCCTTGGATTATCTTGGGGGTGCCATGGGCATCCCCAAGCTTAGGCTCTTGCCACTCCTTGTTCCATAATCCATCAAATTCTTACCCAAAACTTGAAAACTTCACAACACAAAACTCAAAATAGAAAACTCGTGAGCTCCGTTAGCAAAAGAAAACAAAAGACCACTTCAAGGTACTGTAATTAACTCATTCTTTATTTATATTGGTGTTAAACCTACTGTATTCCAACTTCTCTATGGATTATAAACTATTTTACTAGCCATAGATTCATCAAAATAAGAAAACAACACACGAAAAACAGAATCTGTCAAAAACAGAACAGTCTGTAGTAATCTGTAGCTAGCGCAAGATCTGGAACCCCAAAAGTTCTAAAATAAATTGCTGAACGTGAGGAATTTATCTATTAATCATCTTCAAAAAGAATTAACTAAATATCACTCTTCAAGTAAAAATGGCAGCAGTTCTCGTGAGCGCTAAAGTTTCTGTTTTTTACAGCAAGTTCAACAAGACTTTCCCCAAGTCTTCTCAACGGTTCTTCTTGGCACAAACACTAATTAAACACAAAAAACACAACCAAAACATAGGCTAGATAATTTATTTATTACTAAACAGGAGCAAAAAGTAAGGAATAAAAATAAAATTGGGTTGCCTCCCAACAAGCGTTATCGTTTAACGACCCTAGCTAGGCATAACGAGCAAGAATAGATCTAGGTATTGCCATCTTTGGTAGGCAATCCATAAGTGGCTCTCATGATAGATTCATATGGTAATTTTATTTTCTTTCTTGGAAAGTGTTCCATGCCCTTTTTAATGGAAATTTAAATCTAATATTCCCTTCCTTCATATCAATAATCGCACCAACCGTTCTAAGGAAAGGTCTACCAAGAATAATAGGGCAAGAAGGATTGCAATCTATACCAAGAACAATGAAATCTATGGGCACATAATTCCTATTTGCAACAATAAGAACATCATTAATTATTCCCATAGGTTTCTTAATAGTGGAATCCGCAAGATGCAAGTTTAGAGAGCAATCATCAAAATTACGGAAATCTAGTAAATCACACAAAGTCTTGGGAATAGTAGAGACACTAGCACCCAAATCACACAAAGCATAAAACTCATGATCTTTAATTTTAATTTTAATAGTTGGTTCCCACTCATCATAGAGTTTTCTAGGAATAGAAACTTTCAACTCAAGTTTTTCTTCATAAGATTGCATCAAGGCATCAACAATATGTTCGGTGAAGGCTTTATTTCGACTATAAGCATGTGGAGAATTTAGCACGGATTGCAATAAGGAAACACAATCAATTAAAGAGCAACTTTCATAATTAAATTCCTTGAAATCCAATATGTGGGTTTAGCAACATCTAAATTTTTATTTCTTTCAATCCCACTTTCGTCAATTTCATCATTAAGATCTAAATACTCCGAATTTTTAGAACGCATTCTAGGTAAAGGAAGATCATATTCAGTTTCATCAAGATTCATATTGCAAAATAAAGATTTAATTGGAGACACATCAATAACTTTTAGATCTTCATCATTATTTTCATAGGAATTGGAAGAACACGCTTTAATAAAGGCATCTTTGGAAGCACGCATCCTAGCGGTTCTTTCTTTACACTCATCAATTGAAATTCTCATGGCTTTAAGAGACTCATTGATATCATGCTTAGGTGGAATAGATCTAAGTTTTAAATCATCAACATCAAGAGCAATTCTATCAACGTTCCTAGCCAAATCATCAATCTTAAGCAATTTTTCTTCAATCATAGCATTAAAATTCTTTTGCGAAGAAATAAATTCTTTAATATTAGATTCAAAATCAGAGGGCATCTTATTATAATTTCCATAAGATTTATTGTGGGAATTCCCATAATTATTAGAAGGATTACTAGGATATAGCCTAGGATTAAAATTCCCTCTATAAGCCTTGTTACCAAAATTATTCCTACCAACAAAATTCACATCCATAGATTCATTGTTATTCTCAATCAAAGTAGACAAAGGCATATCATTAGGATCAGAAGAAACACTCTTAGTAGCAAATAATTTCATAAGTTCATCCATCTTTCCACCCAACACATTAATTTCTTCTATCGCATGCACTTTTTTATTAGATGATCTTTCAGTGTGCCATTGAGAATAATTAACCATAATATTATCTAGGAGTTTAGTAGCATCTCCTAAAGTGATTTCCATAAAAGTACCTCCTGCGGCCGAATCTAAAAGATTTCTAGAAGCAAAATTCAATCCTGCATAAAAATTCTGTATAATCGTCCACAAATTCAAACCATGAGTAGGGCAATTACGTATCATTAATTTCATTCTCTCCCAAGATTGTGCAACATGTTCATGATCAAGTTGTTTAAAGTTCATAATATCGTTTCTAAGAGAGATGATCTTAGCGGAGGAAAATACTTAGAGATAAAAGCATCTTTGCACTTGTTCCATGAATCAATACTATTCTTAGGCAAAGACGAAAACCAAGCTTTAGTACGATCTTTAAGCGAAAAAGGAAATAGCTTCAATTTAACGACATCATTATTGACATCTTTTTTCTTTTGCATATCACATAAATCAACGAAGCCATTTAGATGAGTAGCGGCATCTTCACTGGGAAGGCCGGCGAATTGATCTTTCATAACAAGATTCAACAAAGCAGTATTAATTTCACAAGATTCAGCATCGGTAAGAGGAGCAATCGGAGTGCTAAGGAAATCACTATTATTGGTATTGGTGAAGTCACACAATTTAGTAGTGAAAGCACAAGTGCTCCCCAGGTGGTTTTGGTAATTGATGACAACATATCTCTTGTTGGACTAATGTTTCTGTCTAGCATGTTTCAGATAAGTTCAACAATGGAGTGGCATGGACTAAAGGTTGTGGGAACTCCTTCAAGATGCTAAGGACAAAGGATTGGCTAAAGCTTAAAGATCAAGACTCTTCATTTTACATTTTAGTGATCCAAGATCACATTGAGTCCATAGGAAAAGCCAATACTATCAAGGAGGGATGAGGTGTTGCTTAATGAGCCTCTTGCTTCATGTGCTTAATGATATGCTCCAAAATCCTCAGCTACTTTCCCACTTCCACAAATGACCTAAACCCTAAGCCAAACTCGGTCATACCGATTCTTTCTATCCGGCGCCACCGAGTTTCACATGTCATAGGCCACTGCCAAACCCTAGCAATTCGGTTCTACCGATAGGGATCTCGGTCTCACCGAGATGGGATTGCAAACTCTCTGTTTCCCTTTCGTAACTTTTCGGTCTCACCGAAAGAGCGAATCGGTCCCACCGACATTGCAGTGTAAACTCTCCGTTTCCTTTTTGTAACTTTTCGGTCTCACCGAAAGAGCAAATCGGTCCCACCGAGTTTACCTGACCAACTCTCTGGTTAGCTTATTACCAAACTCGGTCTCACTGAGTTTGTGTAATCGGTCTCACTGAGATTACGTTATACCCAAACCCTAACCATATCGGTCCTACCGAGTTGCATGTCAGTCCCACCGAAAATCTCTAACGGTCACTAGGTTTCCTATTTCGGTCTGACCGAGTTTGTTGATTCGGTCCCACCTAGATTGATAAATCGTGTGTAATGGTTGGATTTTGTGTGGAGGCTATATATACCCCCCCACCTCCTCTTCATTCGCAGAGAGAGCCATCAGACTAAGCCTACACTTCCAGCATCCTATTTCTGAGAGAGAACTACCTACTCATGTGTTGAGGCCAAGATATTCCATTCCTACCATATGAATCTTGATCTCTAGCTTTCCCCAAGTTGCTTTCCACTCAAACCTTCTTTCCACCAGATCCAAATCCTATGAGAGAGAGTTGAGTGTTGGGGAGACTATCATTTGAAGCACAAGAGCAAGGAGTTCATTACCTACACACCATTTGTTACTTCTTGGAGATAGGTGTCTCCTAGATTGGCTAGGTGTTACTTGGGAGCCTCCGACAAGATTGTGGAGTAGAACCAAGGAGTTTGTAAGGGCAAGGAGATCGCCTACTTCGT
Organism: Triticum urartu; assembly: GCF_056163025.1. Classification (NCBI taxonomy): domain Eukaryota; kingdom Viridiplantae; phylum Streptophyta; class Magnoliopsida; order Poales; family Poaceae; genus Triticum; species Triticum urartu. Next base: position 155,040,736 of record NC_141877.1, on the reverse strand, counting down.
GAAGATCTACCGCTAGTGAGGCAAGTCCTTCGTGGGCGATGGCCATGGTGGGATAGACAAGGTTGCTTCTTCGTGGACCCTTCGTGGGTGGTTGCTTCTTCGTGGACCCTTCGTGGGTGGAGCCCTCCGTGGACTCGCGCAACCATTACCCTTCGTGGGTGGAGCCCTCCGTGGACTCGCGCAACCATTACCCTTCGTGGGTTGAAGTCTCCATCAACGTGGATGTAGGATAGCACCACCTATCCGAACCACTGGAAAAACATCCGTGTCTCCAATTGTGTTCGAATTCTCCAAACCCTTCCCCTTACATTCTTGCAAGTTGCATGCTTTACATTCCGCTGCTCATATACTCTTTGCATGCTTGCTTGATATGTATTGTGTATGTTGAAATTGTGCCTAAAACTCCGCTCAAACCAAAAAGGCCTAAAAATTGCAACTTTAGCACTAAGTGTCTAATCACCCCCCCTCTAGACACATCTACTTCTAGATGCTACAAGTGGTATCAGAGCTTTGGTCTCCATTGCCTTGGTTTAATCACCATTGGAGGAAGATGGATGTGTCTACCTTAGGGAGTCTTAGACATAGAGTGCCTATTCTTGATGGAGAGTATTTTCATGAGTGGAAAAATGAGATGCTTGTAATTTTCAATCAATATCATTTGAACAAGTATATTGCTAGCCCTTGTGCACCTCATATTGATCCTTTGCATCCTACCCTAGATGAAGATATTGACATGATTCGCAATCTTAGAACTATTGAGCTCATCATTAGAGGATTGCCCAAAAATTTGATTGCTAGTTAGCCTACTCTTAATTGTGCCTATACTATATGGAAATTTCTTGAGGAATGATTTTCCGATCATTCCTTGAAAACTTTGGATGAAATTCTCCATAAATCTATTGCCTTGAGTAAGATGAACTCTAGTGATCCTAGTTTTGGTAATTGTCTATTTGAACTTACCAATCTTAAGCATGCTAAAGGAGATGTTGGAATCATTAGTGATATCATATTCGAAGCTATAAGAATTCATAAAAGTGACCACTTTGATGATCATTTATCTAATGAATTACCCTCTCTAGGAAATGATGAGTCACAAGATCATGATGAACATGGATACTATGATGATGATGATGATGATAGTGACTTCGATCTTGATGATGCAATGAGACATTTTGGTCTTATGGCAAATCTTCGGGGATATGAATCAGGAGGAAAGGAATGGGTTCTTGATAGTGGATGTACTGATCATATGACCGGAGATGAAGAGATGTTTCGTGAGCTTGCTGAAAATGATGGCCCTCGAAAATATGTCACCTTTGGTGATAATTCAAAGGGTAAAGTGGTTGGCCTTGGTAAGGTGGCCATCTCACATGATAGTTCCATTCAAAATGTCATGCTCGTTGAATCTCTCGGCTACAACTTACTTTCAGTATCTAGACTTGCTGATTTCGGTTTGAATGTCCTATTTACTGAGGTAGATTGCCAAGTATTTCGTCGAGACAATCATAAAATGGTCTTTACCGGTATGCGTAGAGGTGATCTTTACATTGTCGATTTCTCTAAAAAGGCACAACCTAAAACTTGCTTTGTTGCTAAATCCTCAAAATGTTGGTTGTGGCATAGACGACTAGGTCACTTGGCATGAGAAACCTTGACAAGCTTATTAAAGGAAATCATATCCTTGGAGTTAACGATGTCATATTTGATAAGGATAGACTTTGCAGTGCTTGTCAAGCAGGTAAACAGGTTGGAGGAAGGCATCCCATGAAGAACATCATGACCACAAGAAGGCCACTCGAGCTACTTCATATGGATCTTTTTGGTCCCAACGCCTACAAGAGTCTCGGTGGAAATTCTTTTGGTCTAGTTATAGTTGATGATTTTTCAAGATTTACGTGGGTGTTCTTTCTTAATGACAAGTCGCAGGTCCAGAAGATCTTCAGAAACTTCGCTAGGAAGGCCCAAAATCAGTTTGACGTGAAGATCAAGAAGGTTCGGAGTGACAACGGAACGGAGTTCAAGAACGCAAATGTGGACACCTTTCTTGAATAAGAAGGGATTTCACACGAGTTCTCGGCTACATACACACCTCAACAAAATGGAGTTGTTGAGAGGAAGAACCGGATGCTCATCGAAATGGCAAGAACGATGCTTGATGAATACAAGACACCGAAGCACTTTTGGGCAGAAGCGGTTGAGACAGCTTGTCATGCAACAAATCGCTTATATCTTCACAAGCTACTCGGCAAGACGGCATATGAGCTTCTCACCGGTAACAAACCCCAAGTTGGATACTTTCGAGTATTCGGCTCAAAGTGCTACATTCTTGATAAGCATCGTCATTCAAAGTTTGCTCCTAAATCTCATGAAGGTTTTCTACTTGGTTATGGCTCAAACTCTCACACTTACCGTGTCTACAACAATTTCACCCGAAAGGTTGAAGAGACGGTAGATGTGAAGTTTGATGAATCTAATGGCTCGCAAGTAGAGAAATTGCCAATTGATGTAGGAGACAAAGACCCTTCAGAAGCAATCCAAGACTTGTCCATTGGCAAAATTCGTCCAACGGAGGTGAAGGAGAGTACTTCATCCGTCCAAGTGGAAGCTTCTACTTCACGACAAGGTGAACCAAGAATCGACACGGAAGCATCCACAAGTGGGACACACCAAGATGAAGAAGACAAGGAAATGCATCAAGACGAACATCAACAACCTCTTTCTCCACCACGACAAGAGAACGACGACGTCAACAATGAAGAAGGCCAAGAAGAAGAACAAGATGAAGAAGATGTTCAACGAAGACCCAAGCAAAAGCTCTCACGAGTTCGAGCAAGAATTGCCAAAGATCATCCCGTCGAGCAAATCCTCAATGATATACAAACCAGGAGAATCACTCGCTCAAAAACTCGTTTAGCTAACTTTTGTGAAAACTATTCATTCATCTCTAGCATTGAACCTATGAAGGTTGAAGAAGCATTGGAAGATCCGGATTGGATAAACGCTATGCATGAAGAGCTACACAATTTTGAGAGAAACCAAGTTTGGACATTGGTTGAGAAGCCCGGCAACAACCACAACATCATTGGTACCAAATGGGTGTTTCGCAACAAGCAAGATGAAGATGGACAAGTGGTTCGCAACAAAGCACGTCTCGTCGCCCAAGGGTACACACAAGTCGAAGGTATGGACTATGGTGAGACATATGCTCCCGTTGCTAGACTTGAGTCTATTCGCATCTTACTTGCCTATGCTAATCACCATAATATCACCTTGTACCAAATGGACATTAAAAGTGCTTTTCTAAATGGTGAAATAGAGGAGGAAGTTTATGTCAAACAACCTCCCGGCTTTATCAATCCTAAGAAACCAAATCATGTTTACAAACTTCACAAAGCTCTTTATGGTCTTAAACAAGCTCCTAGAGCATGGTATAAATGCTTGACCAAGTTCCTTAATACAAGTGGTTTTGAAATTGGTAAAATTGATTCTACTCTTTTTACTAAAAGGGTTAATGGAGAACTATTTGTATGCCAAATTTATGTCGATGATATCATATTTGGTTCAACTAACCCTCTCTTTAGTGAAAAGTTTGGAAAGCTAATGTCAGAGAAGTTTGAGATGTCTATGATGAGTGAACTCAAATTCTTTCTCGGTTTGCAAATCAAGCAAACTAAGGAAGGTACATTTTTCTCTCAAACGAAGTACACCAAGGACTTATTCAAGAAGTTCAATATGCAAGAATGCAAAGGTATGTCTACACCCATGCCTACTAGTGGACATAATGATTTGACCAAAGATGGTGAACCGGTTGATCAAAAGGTTTATCGCTCTATGATTGGTTCATTGTTATACCTATGTGCTTCACGTCCCGATATTATGCTAAGTGTGTGCATGTGTGCACGATATCAAGCTGCTCCTAAAGAATGCCATCTTAAGGATGTGAAAAGGATAGTGAGATATTTAATCCATACACCAAATTTTGGCATTTGGTATCCTAAGAGGTCTTCTTTTGATCTTGTTGGCTATTCCGACTCGGATTATGCCGGAGACAAGGTTGATAGAAAGTCCACTTCGGGTACTTGTCAATTTCTTGGTAGATCTCTTGTGTCTTGGTCTTCCAAGAAACAAAACTCGGTATCCTTATCCACCGCCGAAGCGGAATACATTGCCGCTGGTTCATGTTGTGCTCAATTACTTTGGATGACCCAAACTCTTAAAGATTATGGGATTTATGTGAAACATGTTCCACTGCTTTGTGACAATGAAAGTGCTATCAAAATTGGTCATAATCCTGTACAACATTCTCGAACTAAGCATATTGAAGTTCGCCATCATTTCATTCGAGATCATGTTGCTAAGAGTGACATTAATCTTAAGCACGTTCGCACCGATAAGCAATTAGCGGATATATTTACTAAACCTCTTGATGAGAAAGTATTTTGCAGGTTGAGAGGTGAATTGAACATCATTGATGCTTCGAACTTGGAGTAGAAACTCCATTGGATACATGCAAGACATGAGCTTATGACTAATCCATGATATATCTCTTATGATGACTATCTTATGTCCTGGATATATTTGTACCTTGCATGTTGTCTAACCCATGTAGGTGCTTGGTTGAATCTAATTCCGTGAGATTGCGACTCACTCACATCTTGAGCAATCTCTACACCACCAAGTCTCTACACAATGGCGGTTGAAGACAAGGAAGCACAAAACCATTCAAACACATCCTTTGACAAATTCTATGTTGAGCTTCATGATTGTCATTTTTGGATACACAAGTGCTCTTCCTTGCAAGAACTAACCCATGTAGGTAGATGAACTCAAACTCCAAGTGGTGCTCCCAACTCTTGATGAGCTACATCAACCTTGAGCACCCACACAAGTTCAACTACATGAGCAAGAACCACACCACCACCCAAGGTATGTTATTCCATCTTAGAGAAGCTTTACTCCAAGACATGAGTCAAAGCAACTCAACAAGATGTGAATACATCAAGATGCTTAAACGAAAAATGGTAACCCCATTTTGAGCTTAAATGATGAGTATGACCTATGATCAAGTGTTCTCACTTGACTCCTAAGTCAATATACTCTAACATAGGTGACTATGTCACTGCCCAACTCTAGATGAAGTTCTCTTGTGTTCTTTTCTGTATTATTGCATTTGTCTCATGCATGTTTATTTAAAAAAAACTTCATCTAGATCTTTCAGTTTCTTCTCTTTTCTCTTTGTTTTTGTTCTGCATTTTCTGCATTCAATTCCTTGCAAATCCTTCAGGTAATTCATTGCAAATCTTTGTGAGATCCTACATGTCTAGTGAGCTGAGGTGACAAATGTTTTTCTCTGTGTAAACTCGGTTTCACCGACTTGTAATTTTCGGTCCAATCGAATCCTTTCGGTACCACCGAAACATTCCACTCGGTGCCACCGACTTCGCAACAGGAAAAACAATTTGCCACTTGTTCTATATTTCTTCTGATCCAGCTCTACTCAATGAATCTTGTCCTCTTCAAGCATCACAGTTTTATCCATTGCTTTGTGCTGAGTCTCAAGGACCAAACCTATACGACGGATTCCAGAAAGCCCTTCTTGGAAATTGATGTCAAAGGGGGAGAGAGATCACATCAAAGCTTGTAGGAGAGAGAGATCACATCAAGGGAGAGAAAAAGTCTCAAGAACTAAAGAACTAAACCTACAAGAGAGAAAGTATTAAGGGGGAGAAAGAGATTTCCAGGGGGAGAGAATACTCAAGGATCCCAGATGCTTGATGTTCAAGAGGAGAGATGTCACATGCCTTTTTTGGGGAAAGACATGTATTTGCATTAAGTTCTATCCATTTGTATCTTTCAGCTCTGATTTTCTGTTCCCTATCTTCTCCCAATATCCCATGTAAGATTTAGGGGGAGCAAGACACCTAAGGGAAAGAAATAAGTCAAATTCATTGCATATCTTTATTCTTGGGGACATGTTGAATCCAATGTGGTACCTTGTACTCACTCTCTACATGTCATCCCAGTCTTGGTATTCTTGTGGTTTCTTTTGTTTGCTCTGGCTAGTGGATGTACCCGTGTTATCTAACTTTGTTTGTGCAGGTTCATTCCATCCTAAGCCAACTCAAGACCACAAGGTAAGTATATGCATCAAAATCATGAGTATGAGGAGTTCTTGCTTATGTACATACTGTTTGCAAGAAGGACTCATGAGCATGAAGGTATTTTCCTTGATAATCTTTTGCTCTGATGCATATGGCCAAGATACATGTAACACATTGCCTACTCTGTCATGGTTATGCTCTCACATGCCTCTATATTTCATATTTACATGAGTGCATACATGTAGGGGGAGCCTATGCTTGTTGCATGTCCTTCCAAAGCTTTACTTGCTGTTCTTTATATCCTTATCTAAAGCTTTGATGTATGTTGCCATCAATTACCAAAAAGGGGGAGATTGAAAGCACAAGTGCTCCCTAGGTGGTTTTGGTAATTGATGACAACATATCTCTTGTTGGACTAATGTTTCTGTCTAGCATGTTTCAGATAAGTTCAACAATGGAGTGGCATGGACTAAAGGTTGTGGGAACTCCTTCAAGATGCTAAGGACAAAGGATTGGCTAAAGCTTAAAGCTCAAGACTCTTCATTTTACATTTTAGTGATCCAAGATCACATTGAGTCCATAGGAAAAGCCAATACTATCAAGGAGGGATGAGGTGTTGCTTAATGAGCCTCTTGCTTCATGTGCTTAATGATATGCTCCAAAATCCTCAGCTACTTTCCCACTTCCACAAATGACCTAAACCCTAAGCCAAACTCGGTCATACCAATTCTTTCTATCCGGCGCCACCGAGTTTCACATGTCATAAGCCACTGCCAAACCCTAGCAATTCGGTTCTACCGATAGGGATCTCGGTCTCACCGAGATGGGATTGCAAACTCTCTGTTTCCCTTTCGTAACTTTTTGGTCTCACCGAAAGAGCGACTCGGTCCCACCGAGATTGCAGTGTAAACTCTCCGTTTCCTTTTTGTAACTTTTCGGTCTCACCGAAAGAGCAAATCGGTCCCACCGAGTTTACCTGACCAACTCTCTGGTTAGCTTATTACCAAACTCGGTCTCACCGAGTTTGTGTAATCGGTCTCACCGAGATTACGTTATACCCAAACCCTAACCATATCGGTCCTACCGAGTTGCATGTCAGTCCCACCGAAAATCTCTAACGGTCACTAGGTTTCCTATTTCGGTCTGACCGAGTTTGTTGATTCGGTCCCACCGAGATTGGTAAATCATGTGTAACGGTTGGATTTTGTGTGGAGGCTATATATACCCCTCCACCTCCTCTTCATTCACAGAGAGAGCCATCAGACTAAGCCTACACTTCCAGCATCCTATTTCTGAGAGAGAACTACCTACTCATGTGTTGAGGCCAAGATATTCCATTCCTACCATATGAATCTTGATCTCTAGCTTTCCCCAAGTTGCTTTCCACTCAAACCTTCTTTCCACCAGATCCAAATCCTATGAAAGAGAGTTGAGTGTTGGGGAGACTATCATTTGAAGCACAAGAGCAAGGAGTTCATTACCTACACACCATTTGTTACTTCTTGGAGAGTGGTGTCTCCTAGATTGGCTAGGTGTTACTTGGGAGCCTCCGACAAGATTGTGGAGTAGAACCAAGGAGTTTGTAAGGGCAAGGAGATCGCCTACTTCGTGAAGATCTACCACTAGTGAGGCAAGTCCTTCGTGGGCGATGGCCATGGTGGGATAGACAAGGTTGCTTCTTCGTGGACCCTTCGTGGGTGGTTGCTTCTTCGTGGACCCTTCATGGGTGGAGCCCTCCGTGGACTCGCGCAACCATTACCCTTCGTGGGTGGAGCCCTCCGTGGACTCGTGCAACCGTTACCCTTCGTGGGTTGAAGTCTCCATCAACGTGGATGTAGGATAGCACCACCTATCCGAACCATGGGAAAAACATCCGTGTCTCCAATTGCGTTTGAATTCTCCAAACCCTTCCCCTTACATTCTTGCAAGTTGCATGCTTTAGATTCCGCTGCTCATATACTCTTTGCATGCTTGCTTGATATGTATTGTGTATGTTGAAATTGTGCCTAAAACTCCACTCAAACCAAAAAGGCCTAAAATTGCAACTTTAGCACTAAGTGTCTAATCACCCCCCCTCTAGACACATCTACTTCTAGATCCTACAAGTAGTATCTTGAGCCATCGCGACAAACAAGCAATCTAACACATGAGCAAATAGGAGCAAACGGCCAAAAGAGGCAAGAGAGGGAGGATAGAGAGAGAGGGCGAATAAAACAGCAAGGGTGAATTGGGGGGAGAGGAAAACGAGAGGCAAATGGCAAATAATGTAATGCGAGAGATAGGGATTGTGATGGGTACTTGGTATATTGACTTTTGCGCAGACTCCCCGGCAACGGCGCCAGAAATCCTTCTTGCTACGTCTTGAGCTTGCGTTGGTTTTCCCCGAAGAGGAAGGGATGATGCAGCAGAGTAGCATAAGTATTTCCCTCAGTTTTTGAGAACCAAGGTATCAATCCAGTAGGAGGCCACGCTCAAGTCCCTCGTACCTGCACAAAACGATAGCTACTCGCAACCAACGTGATTAGGGGTTGTCAAGCCCTTCACGGTCACTTACGAGAGTGAGATCTGATAGATAGAATATTTTTGGTATTTTTGGTATAAAGATGCAAAGTAAAAAGTAAAAGAAAAGTAAATAGCAAAACAATATTAAAGTGATGGAGATTGATATGATGAGAATAGACCCGGGGCCCATAGGTTTCACTAGTGGCTTCTCTCAAGAGCATATATATTCTACGGTGGGTGAACAAATTACTATTGAGCAATTGATAGAATTGAGCATAATTATGAGAATATCTAGGCATGATCATGTATATAGGCATCACGTCCGTGACAAGTAGACCAAAACGATTCTGCATCTACTACTATTACTCCACTCATCGACCGCTATCCAGCATGCATCTAGAGTATTAAGTTAAAAACGGAGTAACGCCTTAAGCAAGATGACATGATGTAGAGAGATAAATTCATGCAATATGAAATAAACCCCATCTTGTTATCCTCGATGGCAACGATACAATACGTGCCTTGCTGCCCCTTCTATCACTGGGTAAGGACACCGCAAGATCGAACCCAAAGCTAAGCACTTCTCCCATGGCAAGAACTATCAATCTAGTTGGCCAAACCAAATGGATAATTCGAAGAGACTTGCAAAGATAACCAATCATGCATAAAAGAATTCATAGAAGATTCAAATATTATTCATAGATAGACTTGATCATAAACCCACAATTCATCGGTCTCAACAAACACACCGCAAAAAGAAGATTACATTGAATAGATCTCCATGAGAGAGGGGGAGAACTTTGTATTGATATTCAAAGAGAGAGAAGAAGCCATCTAGTTACTAACTATGGACCCGAAGGTCTGAGGTAAACTACTCACACTTCATCGGAGAGGCTATGATGATGTAGATGCCCTCCGTGATGACGGCCCTCTTCCGGCGGAGCTCCGGAACAGGCCCCAAGATGGGATCTCGTGGATACAGAAAGTTGCGGTGGTGGAATTAGGGTTTTGGCTCCTGTTTTGATTGTTTCGGGGTACGTGTGTATATATAGGAGGAAGAAGTACGCCGGAGGAGCAACGAGGGGCCCACGAGGCAGGGGGTGCGCCCTAGGGGGGGCGCCCCCACCCTCGTGACCGCCTCTTTTGTTCCTTGGAGCAGGGTCCAAGTCTCTTGGATCACGTTCGGTGAGAAAATCACGTTCCCAAAGATTTTATTCCGTTTGGACACCGTTTGATATTTCGTTTCTTCGAAACACTGAAATAGGCAAAAAACAGCAATTCTAGGCTGGGCCTCCGGTTAATAGGTTTGTCCCAAAAATAATATAAAAGTGGAAAATAAAGCCCAATATAGTCCAAAATAGTAGATAATATAGCATGGAGCAATCAAAAATTATAGATACGTTGGAGACGTATCACTGTTCTGCCAGGGAAACTTCCCTCCGGGAGGGGGAAATCATCGCCAATGTCATCGCCAACGCTCCTCTCATCGGGAGAGGGTAATCTCCATCAACATCTTCACCAGCACCATCTCCTCTCAAAACCCTAGTTCATCTCTTGTATCCAATTCTTGTCTCCAAGTCCGGGATTGGTACTAATAGGTTGCTAGTAGTGTTAATTACTCCTTGTAGTTGATGCTAGTTGGTTTATTTGGTGGAAGATCATATGTTCAGATCCTATATGCATATTGATACCCCTCTGATCATGAACATGATTATGCTTTGTGAGTAGTTACATTTGTTCCTGAGGACATGGGAGAAGTCTTGCTATTAGTAGTCATGTGAATTTGGTATTCGTTCGATATTTTGATGAAATGTATGTTGTCTATCCTCTAGTGGTGTTATGTGAACGTCGACTACATAAAACTTCACCATTATTTGGGCCTAGAGGAAGGCATTGGGAAGTAATAAGTAGATGATGGGTTGCTAGAGTGACAGAAGCTTAAACCCTAGTTTATGCGTTGCTTCGTAAGGGGCTGATTTGGATCCATATGTTTCATGCTATGGTTAGGTTTACCTTAATACTTTTGTTGTAGTTGCGGATGCTTGCAATAGAGGTTAATCATAAGTGGGATGCTTGTCCAAGTAAGGGCAGCACCCAAGCACCGGTCCACCCACATAACAAATTATCAAAGTACCAAACGCGAATCATATGAACGTGATGAAACCTAGCTTGACGATATTCCCATGTGTCCTCGGGAGCGCTTTACATCATATAAGAGTTTGTCCAGGCTTGTCCTTTGCTACAAAAAGGATTGGGCCACCTTGCTTCACTTTATTTACTTTTGTTACTTGTTTCTCGTTACAAATTATCCTATCACAAAACTATCTGTTACCTATAATTTCAGTGCTTGCAGAGAATACCTTGCTGAAAACTGCTTATCATTTCCTTCTGCTCCTCGTTGGGTTCGACACTCTTACTTATCGAAAGGACTACGATAGATCCCCTATACTTGTGGGTCATCAAGACTCTTTTCTGGCACTGTTGCCGGGGAGTGAAGCGCCTTTGGTAGGTGGAATTTGGTAAGGAAAATTTTATATAGTGTGCTGAAATTTACTGTCACTTGTTACTATGGAAAGTAATCCTCTGAGGTGCTTGTTCGGGGTATCTTCACCCCGACCAGTAGAGAAAAGAGTTGCTCCTCAACCTACTGAATCTACTGAAAATGAAAATGTCTGCTTTGAAATTCCTTCGGGTATGATAGAAAAACTGCTAGCTAATCCTTTTGCAGGAGACGGAACAATGCATCCTGATGAAGACCTAATATATGTGGATGAAGTTTGTGGATTATTTAAGCTTGCAGGTGTACCCGGAGATGTTATTAAGAAGAAGGTCTTCCCTTTATCTTTGAAGGAAGATGCATTGACATGGTATAGGCTATGTGATGATACGGGGTCATGGAACTACAAACGATTGAAATTGGAATTTCATCAGAAGTTTTATCCTATGCATCTTGTTCATTGTGATCGCAATTATACATATAATTTTTGGCCTCGCGAAAGAGAAAGCATCGCTCAAGCTTGGGGAGGCTTAAATCAGTGTTATATTCATTCCCCAATCATGAGCTCTCAAGAGAGATGATTATTCAAAATTTATATGCTTGGCTTTCTGATAACAATCGCACCATGCTCGATACTTCTTGTGCTGGCTCTTTTATGACGAAGACTATTCAATTCAAATGGGATTTATTGGAAATAATTAAACGCAACTCTGAAGATTGGGACCTCGACGAAGGTAAGGAGTCTGGTATGACACCTAAGTTTGATTGTGTTAAATCTTTTATGGATACCGATGTTTTCCGTAAATTTAGCACTAAATATGGACTTGACTGTGAGATAGTAGCTTCTTTATGTGAATCTTTTGCTACTCATGTTGATCTCCCTAGGGAGAAGTGGTTTAAATATCATCCTCCCATAGAAGTAAAAGTAGCTGCACCTATTAAAGTTGAAGAAAAGACTATCACTTATAATGATCCTATTGTTCCTACTTCTTATGTTGAGAAACCACCTTTCCCTGCTAGGATAAAAGATCATGCTAAAGCTTCAACTGTGGTTCATAAAAGCAATATTAGAACTTATACACCTCCTGAGCAAATTAAAGTTGAACCTAATATTGCTATTGCTAAAGATCTCTTGTCTGATAATATTGATGGGCATGTTATTCATTTCCGTGATGAGACTACTAGAATTGCTAAACCTTGTGCTAAAGATAAACCTAGATCTTTGGTAGGCATGCCTGTTATTTCTGTTAAAATAGGAGATCATTGTTATCATGGCTTATGTGATATGGGTGCTAGTGCTAGTGCAATACCTTTTGACTTATACAAAGAAATTATGCATGACATTGCACCCGCTGAGTTAGAAGATATTGATGTCACAATTAAACTTGCCAATAGAGATACTATGTCACCAATCGGAATAGTTAGAGATGTTGAAGTCTTGTGTGGGAAAACTAAATATCCTGCTGATTTACTTGTTCTTGGTTCCCCACAAGATAGCTTTTGTCCCATTATATTCGGTAGTTCCTTCTGAAACACTGTTAATGCTAAGATAGATTGCAAAAAGGATGTTGTTACTATCAGTTTAGATGATACGTCTCATGAATTTAATTTCTCTAAATTTAGTAGACAACACCGTGAAGAAGAATTACCTAGTAAGGATGAAATTATTGGTCTTGCTTCTATTGCCGTACCTCCTAGTGATCCTTTAGAACAATATTTGCTATACCATGAAAATGATATGTTTATGAATGAAAGAAGGGAAATAGATGAAATATTCTTTAAACAAGAACCTATTCTGAAACACAATTTGCCTGTTGAAATCCTAGGGGATCCTCCTCCACCCAAGGGTGATCCCGTGTTTGAGCTTAAACCGTTGCCTGATACTCTTAAATATGCTTATCTTGATGAGAAAAAGATATATCCTGTTATTATTAGTGCTAACCTTTCAGAGCATGAGGAAGAGAGATTATTGAAAACTCTGAAGAAGCACCGTGATGCTATTGGGTATACTCTTGATGATCTTAAGGGCATTAGTCCCACTCTATGTCATAATAAAATAAATTTGGAAGAAGATGCTAAACTAGTTCGGGATCATCAACAATGGCTGAATCCTAAAATGAAAGAAGTGGTAAGAAAGGAAATACTAAAGCTCCTTGAGGCAGGTATAATCTATCCCGTTGCTGATAGTTAGTGGGTAAGTCCTGTCCATTGTGTCCCTAAGAAGGGAGGTATTACTGTCGTTCCTAATGATAAAGATGAATTGATTCCTCAAAGAATTATTACAGGTTATAGGATGGTAATTGATTTCCGCAAATTAAATAAGGCCACTAAAAAGGATCATTACCCCTTACCTTTTATCGATCAAATGCTAGAAAGATTATCTAAACATACACAATTCTGCTTTCTAGATGGTTATTCTGGTTTCTCTCAAATACCCGTGTCAGCCAAGGATCAATCAAAGACTACTTTTACTTGCCCTTTTGGTACTTTTGCTTGTAGACGTATGCCTTTTGGTTTATGTAATGCACCTGCTACCTTTCAAAGATGCATGATGGCTATATTCTCTGACTTTTGTGAAAAGATTTGTGAGGTTTTCATGGACGATTTCTCCGTCTATGGATCTTCTTTTGATGATTGCTTGAGCAACCTTGATCGAGTTTTGTAGAGATGTGAAGAAACTAATCTTGTCTTGAATTGGGAAAAGTGCCACTTTATGGTTAATGAAGGTATTGTCTTGGGGGATAAAGTTTCTGAAAGAGGTATTGAAGTTGATAAAGCCAAGGTTGACGCTATTGAAAAGATGCCATGCCCCAAGGACATCAAAGGTATAAGAAGTTTCCTTGGTCACGCTGGATTTTATAGGAGGTTCATTAAGGACTTCTCAAAAATTTCTCGGCCTCTGACTAATTTATTACAAAAGATATACCATTTGTCTTTGATGATAATTGTGTAGAAGCATTTGAAATACTTAAGAAAGCATTGATCTCTGCACCTATTGTTCAGCCACCTGATTGGAATTTACCCTTTGAAATTATGTGTGATGCTAGTGATTATGCCGTAGGTACTGTTCTAGGGCAAAGAGTTGATAAGAAATTAAATGTTATTCAATATGCTAGTAAAACCCTAGACAATGCTCAAAGAAATTATGCTACCACTGAAAGAATTCTTAGCAGTTGTATTTACTTGTGATAAGTTCAGACCTTATATTGTTGATTCTAAAGTAACTATTCACACTGATCATGCTGCTATTAAATATCTTATGGAAAAGAAATATGCTAAACCTAGACTTATTAGATGGGTTCTCTTGCTACAAGAATTTGACTTACATATTGTTGATAGAAAGGGAGCTGAGAACCCCGTTGCAGACAACTTGTCTAGGTTAGAAAATGTGCTTGATGACCCACTACCTATTGATGATAGCTTTCCCGATGAGCAATTAAATGTCATAAATGCTTCTCATACTGCTCCATGGTATGCTGATTATGCTAATTACATTGTTGCCAAATTCATACCACCTAATTTCACATACCAGCAAAAGAAAAAGTTCTTCTATGATTTGAGGCATTACTTTTGGGATGACCCACATCTTTATAAAGAAGGAGTAGATGGTGTTATTAGATATTGTGTACCTGAGCATGAACAAGAACAGATCCTACGCAAGTGTCACTCCGAAGCTTATGGAGGACACCATGCTGGAGATAGAACTGCACATAAGGTATTGCAATCTGGTTTTTATTGGCCTACTCTCTTCAAGGATGTCCATAAGTTTGTCTTATCTTTTGATGAATGTCAAAGAATTGGTAATATTAGTAGACGTCAAGAAATGCCTATGAACTATTCACTCGTTATTGAACCATTTGATGTTTGGGGCTTTGACTACATGGGACCTTTTCCTGCCTCTAATGGATATACACATATTTTAGTTGCTGTTGATTACGTTACTAAGTGGGTAGAAGCTATTCCAACTAGTAGTGCTGATCATAACACTTCTATTAAAATGCTTAAGGAAGTTATTTTCCAATATTTGGAGTCCCTAGATATTTAATGACTGATGGTGGTTCACATTTTATTCATGGTGCTTTCCGTAAAATGCTTGCTAAGTATGATGTTAATCATACAATTGCATTCCCTTATCACCCTCAGTCTAGTGGTCAAGCAGAATTGAGTAATAGAGAGCTCAAATAAATTTTGCAAAAGACTGTCAATAGGTCTAGAAAGAATTGGTCCAAGAAACTTGATGATGCATTATGGGCCTATAGAACTGCATATAAAAATCCTATGGGTATGTCTCCGTATAAAATGGTTTATGGAAAAACATGTCACTTACCTCTCGAACTAGAACACAAGGCATATTGGGCTATTAAAGAGCTCAATTATGATTTTAAACTTGCCGGTGAGAAGAGGTTATTTGATATTAGCTCACTCGATGAATGGAGAACCCAAGCCTATGAAAATGCCAAGTTGTTTAAAGAAAAAGTTAAAAGATGGCATGATAAAAGGATACAAAAGCGCGCGTTTAATGTAGGTGATTATGTATTGCTATACAACTCTCTTTTAAGATTTTTTGCAGGAAAACTTCTCTCTAAATGGGAAGGTCCTTACGTTATCAAGGAGGTCTATCGTTCTGGTGCCATAAAATCAACAACTTCGAAGGCACAAATCCGAAGGTGGTGAACGGTCAAAGAATCAAACATTATATCTCAGGTAATCCCATAAATGTTGAAACCAATGTTATTGAAACCGTAACCCCGGAGGAATACATAAGGGACACTTTCCAGAACGTTTCAGGCTCCGAAAAGGAATAGGTATGTGGTACGGTAAGTAAACTGACTCCAAAACTGTTTTCAGGCAATATTTCTCCGTTTTGGAATATTTAGAAAAATAGAAAAATAAGAAGCAGTCTGGGAAGGACACGAGGCCTCCACGAGGGTGGAGGGCACGCCCCCTACCTCGTGGGCACCTCGTGTGCTTTCCGGACTCCGTTTTCTTACACGACACGTATTTTGGTCGGTAAAAATTCATTATATAATCTCCTGGGGGTTTTGACTCCCGTATCACGCAATTATCCTCTGTTTGTGTTTCGAGCTGTTGCTACTACAGATTAGAGCAAGATGTCTTCGCAAGAGTCAGTCGGGGAGAGCCAGGTGTCTTATCCGGCACCGAGATCAATGACAAACAACAATGTTGACCTATTTGGGCCAGCAACGGAGGAAGAGATGGAGGCTGATTTGAAGAGGATATATGCCATGGAAGAGGATCAAGAAGTCACTTCCCGCCTCCGAGCTAGATTCACAATGGGAGAACTACCGAGATCGGCTATCCCAAACTCGGTTATCCCTTCCAATGTTAGATTTCTTTCTTATGAGAATATGAAAAAGAGTGTCACTGGTTCTCCCGCAGCTATGCAGCACCCTTGGGTGCAGGGAGCTTTGGCTGTTACAGGAAAACTCCGAAAGGAAATAATGGACCTCAAGCAGCAAGTCAATAAGCTCGAGGAGGAGAATTGTATCTTGAGGTGCATCATCGCCAAGAATATCACATCACCATCCCCGAAAAGAGAGACATAATCATATGGGTATGGGCACTCCCCTTGGCAACTGCCAAGCTTGGGGGAGTGCCCCGGTATCGTATCACCATCACTTTTATCTTTACCGTTTTTCTTAGTTCGATCCTTTTGGTAATATCTTGATCTAGTAGAATAAAGTTTATGGCATGATATAGTTTTGAGTTTTGCTTTATGATCCCTCTATGTAATCGAGTCCGTGAGCTATATATAATAAAGATTAGTGTTGAGTCAAGGGCTTGATTATTTTGCCATGATCCTAAGTGAATAAAAGAAAAGAGAAATAAATAAAAAAGGAAACAAAGAGATCATATGGATCTTATGGAGAGTAATGAGCTCACATAGAAAAAGTACGATGAATAAAAGCTGTTGAGAGTTGACAAACATAGTTTTGGTCATCGTTGCAATTAATAGGAAGTAATAAAGAAAGAGAGGTCTTCACATATAAATATACTATCTTGGACATCTTTTATGATTGTGAGCACTCATTAAAATATGACATGCTAAAGAGTTGACGTTGGACAAGGAAGACAACGTAATGGGTTATGTTTTCTTACATCTGAGATAAATTATATTGTCATGGATCATCCAACATGGTTGAGCTTGCCTTTCCCCCTCATGCTAGCCAAATTCATCGCACCAAGTAGAGATACTACTTGTGCTTCCAAATACCCTTAAACTAGTTTTGCCATGAGAGTCCACCATACCTACCTATGGATTGAGTAAGATCCTCCAAGTAAGTTGTCATCGGTGCAAGCAATAAAAATTGCTCTCTAAATATGTATGACTTATTAGTGTGGGAGAAAATAAGCTTTATACGATCGTGTGATATGGAAGAAATAAAAGCGACAGACTGCATAATAAAGGTCCATATCATAAGTGGCAATATAAAGTGACGTTCTTTCGCATTAAGATTTTGTGCATCCAACCATAAAAGCGCATGACAACCTCTGCTTCCCTCTGCAAAGGGCTTTTCTTTTACTTTTATCTCCTACCTTGCATAAGAGTCATGGTGATCTTCACCCTTCCTTTTTACATTTTATCCTTTGGAAAGCACAGTATGTTGGAAAGATCCTGGTATATATGGCTAATTGGATGTGAGTTCTCATGAACTGTTATTGTTGACATTACCCTTGAGGTAAAACGTTGGGAGCCAAAACTATAAGCCCCTATCTTTCTCTGTGTCCGATTAAAACTCCATACCCATAAGTATTGCGTGAGTGTCAGCAATTGTGAAAGACTATATGATAGTTGAGTATGTGGACTTGCTGAAAAGCTCTTATATATTGACTCTTTCCTATGTTATGATAAATTGCAATTGCTCCAATGACCGAGATTATACTTTGTTAGTTTTCAATGAAGTTTATGATTCATACTTGAAATGGTGATTGGATTATTACTCTAGCATAAGAAATCATATGACAAGAATTATGTAAGTTGTTGTTCTAAGAACAAGCATGATGCCCTCATATCCGTATTTTACTTTTATCGACACCTCTATCTCCAAACATGTGGACATATTTTTGGATTTCGGTTTTCGCTTGAGGACAAGCAAGGTCTAAGCTTGGGGGAGTTGATACGTCCATTTTGCATCATGCTTTTATATCGATATTTATTGCATTATGGGCTGTTATTACACATTATGTCACAATACTTATGCCTAATCTCTGTTATTTTACAAGGTTTACATAAAGAGGGAGAATGCCGGCAACTGGGATTCTGGGCTGGAAAAGGAGAAAATATTAGAGACCTATTCTGCACAGCTCCAAAAGTCCTGAAACTTCACGGAAGACGTTTTCAGAATATATAAAAAATCCTGAGCGCAAGAAGTTCACCAGGGGGCCACACCCTGCCCACGAGGGTGGGGGCGTGCCCTACCCCTTGGGCGCGCCCCCTACCTCGTGGGCCCCCTGGTGGCCCTTCGATGGCCATTTTCTGCTATATGGAGTCTTTCGATGGGAAAAAATCATAAGCCATCTTCTCGGATGAAACTCCGCCGCCACGAGGCGGGACCTTGGCAGATCCAATCTAGGGCTCCGGCAGAGCTGTTCTGCCGGGGAAACTTCCCTCCGGGAGGGGGAAATCATCGTCAACGTCATCACCAACGCTCCTCTCATCGGGAGAGGGCAATCTCCATCAACATCTTCACCAGCACCATCTCTTCTCAAAACCCTAGTTCATCTCTTGTATCCAATTCTTGTCTCCAAGTCCGGGATTGGTACTAGTAGGTTGCTAGTAGTGTTAATTACTCCTTGTAGTTGATGCTAGTTGGTTTATTTGGTGGAAGATCATATGTTCAGATCCTATATGCATATTAATACCCCTCTGATTATGAACGTGATTATGCTTTGTGAGTAGTTATGTTTGTTCCTGAGGACATGGGAGAAGTCTTGCTATTAGTATTCATGTGAATTTGGTATTCGTTCGACATTTTGATGAGATGTATGTTGTCTCTCCTCTAGTGGTGTTATGTGAACGTCGACTACATGACACTTCACCACTATTTGAGCCTAGAGGAAGGCATTGGGAAGTAATAAGTAGATGATGGGTTGCTAGAGTGACAGAATCTTAAACCCTCATTTATGCGTTGCTTCGTTAGGGGCTGATTTGGATCCATATGTTTCATGCTATGGTTAGGTTTACCTTAATACTTTTGTTGTAGTTGCGGATGCTTGCAATAGATGTTAATCATAAGTGGGATGCTTGTCCAAGTAAGGGCAGCACCCAAGCACCGGTCCACCCACATACCAAATTATCAAAGTACCGAACGCGAATCATATGAACGTGGTGAAACCTAGCTTGACGATATTCCCATGTGTCCTCGGGAGCGCTTTACATCATATAAGTGTTTGTCCAGGCTTGTCCTTTGCTACAAAAAGGATTGGTCCACCTTGCTGCACTTTATTTACTTTTGTTACTTGTTGCTCGTTACAAATTATCCTATCACAAAACTATCAGTTACCTATAATTTCAGTGCTTGCAAAGAATACCTTGCTGAAAACCGCTTATCATTTCCTTCTGCTCCTCGTTGGGTTCGACACTCTTACTTATCGAAAGGACTACAATAGATCCCCTATACTTGTGGGTCATCACATAGCCTTCACAATATTTATGTTCATGGTGGATTATATTCTACTCATGCTTGCACTCAATGTTCATTGACTTTAATGCATGGTGGATTATATTCTAGTCATGCTTGCACTCACATAGCCTACCTATTTACGGTATCTACCTGTCGTTCCAAGTAAATTTGTATGTGCCAAACTCTAAACCTTCAAATAAATATTCTGTTTTGTATGCTCGAATAGCTCATGTATCAACTAGGGCTGTCCGTATCTTCCATGTTAGGCGGGTTATTCTCAAGAGGAGTGGACTCCGCTCCTCACTCACGAGAAAATGGCTGGTCACCGGGATGCCCAGTCCCATGCTTTATGCAAATCAAATCAAAATAATTGCAAACAAAACTCCCCCTGGGTCTCTTGTTAGTTGGAGGCACTCGTTGTTTCGAGCAAGCCATGGATTGATGCTTGTTGGTGGAGGGGGAGTATAAACTTTACCATTCTGTTTGGGAAAACCGCCTATAATGTGTGTAGCATGGAAGATATCACCATCTCTTGGTTGTTATGTTGACAATAAAGTATACCGCTCAAAATATTATTCATCTCTATTTCAAAACCAAGCTCTGGCACCTCTACAAATCCCTGCTTCCCTCTGCGAAGGGCCGATCTATTTACTTTTATGCTGAGTCATCCTCCTCTTATTAAAAAGCACCCGCTGGAGAGCACCTCTGTCATTTGCATTCATTACTGATTAGTTTACATTGAGTATGACTTGACTGGATCTCTTTTACCATGAATTACAATGTCTAGTCAGTCCTTGATCTTTAAAGGTGCTCTGCATCTATGTTTTGCGGTCTTAAAAAGGGCTAGCGAGATACCATCTTGTTATATCATATTATGATTGTTTTGAGAAAGTGTTGTCATCTGAGATTTATTATTATTGCTCGCTAGTTGATTATGCCATTGACATGAGTAAACATGAGACCTAAGCATTATTGTGAATATGGTTAGTTTATAATCTTTGCTGAAAACTTGAATGTTGGCTTTACATATTTACAACAACAAGAGCAAATAGAGTTTGTAAAAGTTTTTCTTTATCACTTTCAGTTTGTCAACTGAATTGCTTGAGGACAAGCAAAGGTTTAAGCTTGGGGGAGTTGATACGTCTCTGTCGTATCTACTTTTCCAAACACTTTTGCCCTTGTTTTGGACTCTAACTTGCATGATTTGAATGGAACTAACTCGGTCTGACGCTGTTTTCAGCAGAATTGCCATGGTGTTATTTATGTGCAGAAACAAAAGTTCTCTGAATGACCTAAAACTTCACGGAGATTATTTTTGGAAATAATAAAAAATACTGGCAAAATATCAAGACCAGAGAGCCCACACCCTAGCCACGAGGGTGGGGGGCGCGCCCCCTACCTCGTGGCCCCCTGGAGCTCCTCCGACCTCAACTCCAACTCTATATGTCGGGGGTTTGGTGCGACATATGCCAACGGATGGCTTATCATGGTGGGGGCGAGTAGAACATCGCCGGTGCCTAGAAACGGGATGAGGCGAAGACATGCACGGCGGCGAATCTTACCCAGCTTTGGGGCTCTCCGGGGAGATAATACCCCTACTGCTGCTCTGCGGGGTCTCTACATGATCACTATGGTCAAGTGTTTACACGGTTTCTCCTTGAGCTGTGTCTGGTGGTAGGAGAGGGCAAGGCTAGCTCTCTCCCTCTATTTGGTGTGGTATAGAACTACTGGGATCCAACCCTTTGCATGGGTGCCCTGGGGGGTTTATATAGGCCTACCCCCAGGGGTACAATGGTAATTCGACTGGGTGCGGGCCCATCTGTCAGTGCCTCCAACCTCCGACTTCTCCGCCGACTGCTGGGGCCCGCCGACTGGTCTGGTACGGAGCCGACAGGCCACGTCCGCCGCGGGCGGGTCTTGCCGGCTGCTAATTACTGTAGCCGTGCTCCTGATGACACAGGCTTGGTCATGGGGTCGTGGCAACAGCCCCGCCGCTTGGCGGGCGATCACCATGGCCACTCCCCATCTCTTCTTGATTAATGGCGCGTGGGCCCCTGGGGAGGGCTCGGCCGACTCCCCTAGGCCAACTCCCGACGGGTCCGACTAGCGGTTCTCCCGCCGCCTCCCGAGGTCTCGCTGGCTTGTGGGCCCCGCTACCTCCAGGCCGTACAGACAAGCCGTCGTGGGCGCAGGACCAGGTACAGTGGTGCTGATGTTAGGGCCGGCTGGGCAACAGTGCCACGCCGCAGGGAGATCTTCCCAAGTACGGCGCGATGTAGCCATGCCTGCCCTTGGTAAGGGGCGGGGAGTGGGCTTCATTGTAGCCACGCCCCTGCCCCGTCCCCCTCGATGAGGTCATGGTTTGTTGGAGTCGCCGGCCGACGCCCCAAAGTCGGCTTCTCTGGAAGTCGCCCCTGGGACTCGGCCGTGTGCGGGCAGTCGGCCGCCTTGTTGTAGACTCCCAGGAGGCGGCTCTTCGCCTTGTGGTCTTGAGGGGCGCAGCCTGCCCCGATGTCTCGAAAGGTTATGGGGCTCGGGTTGGCCTATCTGTGGCCCATTACTCCGACAGTAGTCCCCGAAGCTAGTGAGGCGCCATGGACGATCGGCCGAGAAGCCTCAGCAGTTTCTCTTTCCGGGTGCTCAACACACGGTCTTGATTGACTTCTGCCGGGCTGACTAGAAGGAGTCGGACTCGCCCAACTCGGTCTCACTCAATTCCGACTTGCTCAGAAGTTCGAACGTCGCGGCGGGATTTCAAGTGGCGTGCTAGCTAAACTTGCAGGCCGCCGCCCGTTCTTGGCCTGTCACGCGAGGGCACGTGGCCAGGCCATCCTGCCAGCCCACGCACGCGACGAGACATGCCCGTAGGCGGGGCCCGCCACTACCGCGCCTTGGCGCCCAAGCGGATCCGCTGTGGCCCCGGTGGACGGTTAGGATTCCTGTGGAGTTACTGCGTGCAGTAACTTTGCAGGGATCGTGGGGGGCGTGGGGTTGTGGGTGCAGTAAATCCCCACGTCCGCCCCCTCGGCTTCGCAGCCCCGAGGGCTATAAGTAGGGGGAAGAGGGGAGAACGCGCGCCCCTTCTTCCCACTACCCCTTGCTTTCTTCCTCCTCGCAGTTCCTCGCTCTCCTGCTTCCTCTTCTCTTCTTTGCTCCGCCGCACGCCCAAGCTCCGGCGATCACCGCAGCAACAACTCGCGATGAGTTCCTCCTCCGCTGCCGCGCCTCCCCCGGTGCGCTCCGGCACCTGGGACGGTTCCGAAGTCCATGAGGACCATATCAAGTTCCTCCGCCAGACTCGTCGGCTTCCCGGTGAGGACCGCGTGCAGGTGCGCCTCGCGCCGGAGGGGGAGATTTCCCTCGCCCCGCAGGAGGGCGAGCGGGTCATCTTCCGCTCGCACTGCCTGCGCGGGCTGGGGCTGCCGGCGAGCAGCTTCTTCCGGTCTTTCATGGAGTTCTACGGACTCCAGCCGCACCACTTCACCCCCAACACAGTGGTGCTGCTGTCTGCCTTCGTGGCTCTCTGCGAAGGCTTCCTCAGAGTCCTCCCCACCCTCCAGCTCTGGGGGGAGTTCTTATTCTCCAAGCTCGGCACCCAGGCCGCGGGCGTGCCGGCTCAGTGTGGCGCCTTCATCGCCGTGCGAAGGACAGGAGCCGACAATCACTTCCCCTCCATCGCGTTGTTGAAGTTGGTGAAGATGTGGCAGTGGTCCTACTTCTACGTCAGGAACGTCGCCACGAGGGGCGACTGGGTCAATCTACCGGCTTTCGAAGCTGGCCCGCTGGCTGGCAGACCGCCCAACTGGTCGTACCGGGCCAGGTCGCTGACGCCTGCGGGAGCCGGCGCCATCACGCGACTCCGAGTGCTGACGCAGTCGGAGGGTCTGACTGGCCCGGACCTACTGGCGCCTTCGTCTCGCGCCGAGTTCTCCCACTCCAAGGCCGCCCTCACCTGATATGCTAGATGAGCGGGGGCCGCGACCCGAGTTGGATGTGCACCAAGGACATGCCTCACGAAGAGGTGGCCCTGATGGTGAACTACCTCTCGGACAGCAGGCTCCCGGAGGACTGGCGATTCGGCAAGGAGCCATACTCCCGCGTCAACCCCCCACCCGTGGTGAGCCGCCTTTCTTTTCTTTCTTTGGATTGTCTTCTTCTTGCCGAGTTTTGTTCTGATCAGTCACCTTTGGTTAGAATCCCCTTCTTCACCCACCAGCCGGCACCTCGGGGCCGGCCCGTGAGTTTGCCACCGACCGGGCGGAGAGCGACGTCGACGACCCCGATCTGGGGGCGGCGGCTCTGGAAGACGACGCTGAGGGAGGAGGAGGGACGATAGGCGACTTCAGGCCCTCGGCTACCTTTGCCGACTGGCCTGAAGACGACGCCAAGGGAGGAGTCGCCCCTCGCCATCGGCCAGGAGCCAGCCAGCCGGGCGCGGGCTCTTCCGCCGTGTCGGGCGCTCCAGGCGGCGGGAAGAAGCGCCGGGCTGCGCTACTTTGTTCGGTAGCCGACCGAAGAAGCCCAAGGGCTCGGCTGCGGCGACCCGGCGGGACGAGGCAGCCGCGAAGGCCATCCGCTTCCGTAAGGAAGTGAAGAAGCCGCCGTTGGTCTCTGCGTAAGTATTCTGACTTCGAAGTTTATTCTTTCTTCGTGTCTTTTCTGAGTCTCTGCTCGCCCCTCTTTCTTCAGGGCTCCCCTCTCTCTTGAGCAGGTCGCCGCCACCTCCGTCATGGGGTCGGCAGAGACGCCTGCCGCCACTCGGCAGATATACCCCGCTGCCAACCTCCGAGAGGCAATGGAGCGGAATGCGCAGGAGAAGCACAATGAAGAAGAAGCCCTCCGCCTGGAGAAGGCGGAGGCCGACAGGGCGGAGGCCTCCGCCAAGAAAAAAGTAGCGGAGGCCGAAGCCGCCGCCGCGGCGAAGCAGTAGGCTGAGGAAGCCGCATGCCGCCAGGCGGCCTTGCTTGTTACCCCGCTGAACTCTGCGCCGCCGCCGCCGGAGTTCATGGGGCAGACTGGAGGAGCCGGCGGGGAGAACCTTGTCGAGGAGAGGGAAGGCGGCGAGCCCTCTACTCCGGGCGCGAACGTTCCACCGCCGCCTCCGCCGCCGTCTGAAGGCGTGCAAGGCGAGCAGCCAGCGGACCCTCTGGTGCCGCCGACCGAAGATGAGGCCGTGGCGAGGCTACTCCTCCAGGTCGGCTCGCCAGCGCACCGTCATCTGGAGAAGGCGACTTCGGCACCCCGCCCCCTGGAAGCCGGCACCGCCAGCTCGGCGGCTCCAGACGCCGAGGCGACGAGCGCCGCACCTGTTGGGTGGGTGCGGGGAGGCGGCACAGGGCCGCTGAATCGGGCGCTCCTGGACGTCCAGGTGAAGCTCCGCGCTGAGGGCGACGCTCTCCAGAGCTGCACCAAGGCGTTCCTGGCGTCGCGGGCGGCCGTCCGGGTATGTCTTTTCTTTGGGCCTTTATTTTTCTTGTTCCTCTCTGTGGGGGCGCGCCAGCGCACCCACTGGGTGTAGTCCCCGAGTTTCGGGCCGGCTGCTGAGCAGGCGGCCCGGAACTCCAATTGGTGAACTTCTGGGTACTAACTTTGTCTGAGATGCTTGTTGCAGGATTACCACAACCTCCGCGTCACTGCCTTCAACCGCAATGTTGAAGAGCTGGGCAAGCGGACCGCCGACTTGGCGGAGAGCCGGAGTAAGTCCTTCCCTCTTTTTTCTTCTCTGCGGGGGCGCGCTAGCGCACTCGTGGGCTATAGTCCCCGAGATTCGGGCCGACTGCTGAGCAGTCGGGCCGGATCTCCCCGGCGACTTACTTTATTGACGACTGTTGTCTTTCTTCCTTTCCTTCAGGAGCCAACGCTGCTCTTCAACAGCAGCTGAGCGAAGCCAACTCCGCCCTGCTCGCCAAAGGGGAGGAGTGCAGCAGGCTCGCCATAGAGCGCGATCTGCTGGCCACTCAGTTGGCAGAGCAGAAGGAGCTGCTTGCGAAGTCGTAGAGGGAGGCGGAGGAGACGGAAACCGCCCTCTTGGCCGAGTTCGCGAGCGAGCGCTCCGCCTGGTCTGACAAGGAGGTGCTGCTGTCCTCCGGCTTCCACGAGATTGAAGACATCGTTGATGGTGAGTCTCTTTATTTTCTTTCTTCGAGCTGCCGACTTAGATCGTGCCGACTCTTGGTTTTGACTTGCTTTTTCATTTCTTTGTGTCTTTTGCAGACTTCTTCCCTGGGCAGTCGCAGGCCGCTATCCAAGCCATCGAGGCCGATCGTGAAAGTCGGAGGGCGGAGGGCGTGGAGATCGCCGCCGATGCCCCCCAAACTCTCGATGAGCACATCTTGAGCATCGAGGCTCGCCTCCGGCTGGCTCACCGGATGCTGCGCCGGCTTCAGCGCGTCGGTGCCCAGGCGATTTCCGCCCTTTGGCCAGATATGCAGGCTCCACGCACCCCCAGCCTGACGGCCAACTGGTTGGAGGTCGCGGCTGGTCGCCTCGAGGCCGGGAAGGGCTCTTCGGCCCGGGCTGGAGCACGCCGAGCCTTGGAGTTCGTCAAGGCGTGGTGCCCGGGGCTGGATCTAGACCGGTTGGCCACGCTTCGGTCGGAGGCCCAGCCGGAGCTGGCGGCTGCGGAAGACGCCCTCATCAAGCGTGCTGCGGTGATCGCCGAGTACACTGACACGAGCATCTTCGTCCCTGAGCGGTCTGAAGACGGCGAGGAGGTACCGCCGGAGTGGTTTGGGATGAACCCAGACTACGGCGAAGACTCCGCGGAGGTGATTGGCTCTAGCGTCGAGGAGGAGGACGAGGCAGAGGATGAGGCGAGGCGGAGGCACCAGAAGACAGAGCAGACGGCCAGCCTCAGCCCAACCGCGCCTCCAGCAACGAGCCGCGTGCGACCGACCCGACTGCTGCCGGAGGCGATCAAGCCGAGACTAGCCGGACGACCGCCCCGGCGCCTGACGCTGGCGCCTCCTCCGACCCCCCGAATCCATCTGCCGCCTCCTAAGCCGCCGCTGTGTCTTTTGTTTTATCTGCTTCAGTAGTCTTTTGAAGAACTTGTTAACTGGCACAATTCCACCTGCGGGGTGTATTTTGAACCTCTATTCGACAATTCGGCCAAGGGCCTATGTTATATGTATATATCTATCTTTTCTTGCTCATTGTTCTTCTGGCTGTTTTCCTTTGCCGCTTTCTCCTAGTTTCCTGCCTTGCCAATCGGACAGCCGCTCTGCGGACTGTTGCTGGATCAAGTGCTAGGCTACTTTGGGAAAGCAAGTACTTAGCCAATTTCAAGATTGTTTGAGCAAGTTGGATAGAAAACGACAATCCGACTGTCCGAGAGTCGGTTTGCGAGAAAGGCTGGAAGTCGGCTTGAGCTATGTTTTATGCTTTGAGTCCTTAGCCATTTTTCGTGCGAGCACCCATTCTACCTTACCTCTGCCCACCGTACAGTCGCTCTGCGAGCTGCGGCTTCTGGCAGAAGACGGCTTAGGTGCTACACACTACTTGTCCGGCTGCAGGAAGCATTTCATAGTGCAAGGCGGCAAGTCCCCGGGCCGACTTGTCGAGCCCAGTGCCAAGTGGCATGACAAAGAGTAACATACTTGTAGGCATAATTTTTATCATACAGACAAAAGAGGGCAGTCCCCGAGCTCCTCTCGGGGGGCCTGAAGTCTTGGTACTTTAATACAAAAGGTAGCGTGGTACATACTGCATCAACTGTAAAATCTTCAGAGAAGATTTGCATTCCATGGCCGCTCTATCTCCTTGCCGGAGTCGTCCCTCTTGCGTGCTCGGGGCTTCTGAGCGTCGATCAGGTAGTAGGAGTCGTTGCCTAGTACTTTGCTGATGAAGAAAGGGCCTTCCCAAGGCGGCGACAGCTTGTGCTGGCCGACTGTTTGCTGGATCAGCCGGAGCACAAGGTCGCCTTCTTGGAAAGATCTTGGCCTGACCTTCCTGTTGTGGTATCGGCGCAGGCTCTACTGGTAGATGCTGGACCGGCTGAGTGCCAGCAGCCGGCCGTCTTCCAGCAAATCGACGCCGTCTTGTCGTGCTTCTTCTGCCTCCTCCTCGGTGTACATGGTGACTCGTGGGGAGTCGAACTCTATGTCTGTTGGGATGACGGCTTCGGCACCGTAGACGGGGAAGAAGGGCGTGAAGCCGGTTGACTTGTTTGGAGTCGTGCGCAGACTCCAGAGGACGGCTGGCAGCTCATCGAGCCAGCAGCCAGCCGAGCGCTCCAGAGGCTCGATCAACCGAGGCTTGATGCCGGACTGGATGAGGCCGTTTGCTCGCTCCACTTGGCCGTTTGACTGCGGGTGGGTGACGGACGCTAGGTCCAGTTGGATGCCCTGTGTTGCGCAGAAACGGGCCAAGGCGCCTTTGGCAAAATTTGTGCCGTTGTCGGTGATGATGCTGTGTGGTATGCCGTACCGAATTGTGATATCGGTGATGAAGGTCACGGCAGTCGGACCGTTCAGTTTCTTAATTGGCTTTACTTCCACCCACTTGGTGAACTTGTCCACTGCGACAAGTAGGTGAGTTAGGCCACCTCATGCTGTCTTGAACGGTCCCACCATGTCTAGACCCCAAACTGCGAAAGGCCAAGCAATGGGGATGGTCTTGAGCGCGGAAGCCGGCTGGTGCGGCTTGGAGCTGAACTTCTGGCACCCTTTGCATTTTTGGACCAACTCCTTGGCCTCTTCCAAGGCAGTCGGCCAAAAGAAACCGTGCCGAAAAGCTTTGGCGACGAGTGCTCTTGAAGGCGCATGGTGGCCGCATTCGCCTTGATGGATGTCTTTGAGGATCGCCTGGCCTTGTTCTGGCTCTATGCAGCGCTGGTAGACACCAGTGACGCTGCGCCTGACCAGCTCTCTGTTGATTATGGTATAGGCCACCGCCCGACGTTGTACTTGCCGAGCTGAGGTCTCATCAGTTGGTAGCTCTTTGTTCACCAGGAATTTGAGGATGGGCTGGGCCCATGAGGGTGCTGCTATTTCGTCGACTATCAGAACTGCGACCTGGATGAGGGCGGCTGGGCTGGGAGGCGGTGGGCTAGAGTCGATAGCCGCTTGCTGGGCTGATGAAGTCCCCAGGCCGACTGGCGCGGCCCTTGGGCCCAGTTCTGGAATCTTTGAGTCCGTCGCCGTAGTCCCCGGGTCGGGCCCGACTGTGGCAGCTTTGGAGTCGCCCGCCAAAGTCCCCGTTCCGACT
Source organism: Triticum urartu (assembly GCF_056163025.1). Classification (NCBI taxonomy): domain Eukaryota; kingdom Viridiplantae; phylum Streptophyta; class Magnoliopsida; order Poales; family Poaceae; genus Triticum; species Triticum urartu. The sequence continues at coordinate 155,011,784 of NC_141877.1, read as the reverse complement.
ACCGGAGCTCTGGAGTCGGATCCGTCATCTTCGGGAGGAGCCGGTACGAAGATGGAGTCTGATTCTAGTGAAGGCTTGACAGACGGCTTGAGGAGGCGTTGAAGGGCAACGCCAGATGGTATTGCTTGGCGGGTAGAGCCGATTCGTGCCAAGGCGTCTGCTTGGTCGTTGTCGTTTCTTGGCACATGGAGGAACTCGCACCCTTCGAAATACCCGCTGAGTTGTTGCACGAGGAAACGGTAGCTCGCCATGTTTGCATATTTTGCGTCCCAGTCGCCAGACGACTGCTGGACCACTAAGTCCGAGTCGCAATAACACAAGATCCGGCGGATGCCAAGTTCTTTGGCAAGCCGGAGCCCGTGAATGAGCGCCTCGTACTCGGCCACGTTGTTGGAGGCGGCAAAATGGATTTGCAGTGCATATTTGAGCTTGTCGCCTTTGGGAGAGGTGAGGACGACGCCGGCTCCCAAGCCGGTGCGCATCTTGGAGCCGTCGAAGTGCATCCGCCAATGGGTGGAGTCAGGCGCTGGAGGCAGGTACTGGGTCTTGGCCCAGTCGACGAGGAAGTCGGCCAGTGCTTGTGATTTGATAGCGGTGTGGGGCTGGTAGTAGATGGTGTAAGGAGCCAGCTCTATGGCCCACTTGGCCACTTGACCAGAGACATCTTGGCTACCGATGATCTCGGCAAGTGGAGCCGTGCAGACCACCGTGATTGGATGTTCTTGAAAGTAAGGCTTCAATTTCTTGGTAGCAAAGTGCACGCCATAGCACATCTTCTGGTAGTGGGGGTAGTTCTGCTTGGAGGTCGACAGTACCTCGCTCAGGTAATATACTAGTCTCTGGACAGGTAGCGCCTTGCCTTCCTCCTTGCGCTCTACTACAATGACTGTGCTGACTACTCGGCTGGTGGCGGCGATGTACAGGAGCATAGCTTCCTTGGGAGTCGGAGCCGCCAGGACGGGTGGAGTAGTCAGCATCTTCTTCAACTAGTGGAAAGCTTCGTCCGCCTTATGGTTCCACTCGAAAAAAGTGGTCTTCTTCATGAGTTGGTATAAGGGGAGAGCTTTCTCGCCCAGCCGACTGATGAATCGGCTGATGGATGCCAAGCAGCCGGTGAACTTCTGCACATCCAGCAGTCGGCTAGGTACCTCCATTCTCTCGATGGCCTTGATTTTTACTGGGTTGCATTCTATGCTGCGTTCAGAGACCAGGAAACCTAGCAGCTGGCCGGCTGGTACTCTGAAGACACACTTCTCGGGGTTGAGCTTGATCTGGAACCAGCGCAGGTTCTCAAAGGTCTCCTTGATGTCTTCCAGCAATGTTCCTCGCTTTTCCGTCTTCACCACTACGTCGTCCACGTAAACATGGGCGTTCCTGCCGAGCTGCTTGAGGAGGCACTTCTGCATGCAACGCTGAAAGGTGGCGTCGACATTCCTCAAGCTGAACGTCATGGTGAGGTAGCAGAATGCTCCAAACGGTGTGATGAAGGCGGTCTTCAATCTGTCAGCTGGGTTCAGCTTTATCTGGTGATATCCTGAGTACGCATCCAAGAAACTCAACAGCTCGCATCCGGCTGTGGAGTCTATCACCTGATCAATTCTCGGCAGAGCAAACGGGTCCTTGGGGCAGGCCTTGTTGAGGCTCGTGTAGTCAATACACATTCGCCATTGCTTGTTCTTCTTTAGCACCAGTACCGGATTTGCCAGCCACTCCGGGAAGAAAACTTCCATAATGAAGCCGGCTGCTAGGAGTCGGGCTATCTCTTCTTCGACAACTCTTCTCTTCTCTTCTGATAAGCGGCGCAGGGGCTGCCTGACCGGCTTTGCATCAGATCGGACGTGTAACTTGTGCTCGGCGAAATCTGTCGGTACACCTGGCATGTCCTTGGGAGACCATGCGAAGATGTCCCAATTCTCACGGAGGAAATCGATGAGCTCGCCTTCCTATTTGCCGTCGAGGTTTGCACCTACGACGGCGTACCTCTCTGGGTGCTCCGGATCCAAGGGTATCTTCTTTGTCTCTTTGGCCGGCTTGAACGAACCTTTGGCTTCCGACTCCTTTGGGTCGGGCGATATCTCCGGCTGCTTGCCGGCCATCGCCACAACTCGCTCAAGGAGTCACTTCTCGGCTGCAATCACCAGGGACTCAGCCAGCCGACTGCTCTCGGCTGCGCAAGCGGATGACTTCCGGTAGTCGCCGGCCACAGTCAGAATTCCCCTGGAACTGGGCATCTTCATCTTGAGGTAGGCGTAGTGGGGGACCGCCATGAACTTGGCCAAAGCGGGCCGGCCAAGTAGCGCATGGTATGGGCTCTCAAGGTCCACTACCTCAAACCAAATAGACTCTCTTCGGAAGTGATCTTTGTCCCCAAAGAGGACGTCAATCAGGATCTTGCCGATTGGTGAGCAGGAAAGCCCAGGAACAATGCCGTGGAACACAGTCCGACTGTTCTAAAGTTGTCTCTGCTTGATTCCTAACTTCTCCATGGTGTCCTTGTACAGGATGTTGATGCTGCTGCCCCCATCTATCAGAACTCGCGAGAAACGCGCAACCCGTTTGTCCGTGGCAAAGGTGGCGTCCAGGACCAAGGGGTAGGAACCCGGACTTGGCATCACTTCTGGGTGGTCAGCCCTGCTCCAGCTGATGGGCCTCTCTGACCAGTGCATGAACTCTGGCGTCTCTGATGCTACTGCATTCACCTCTTGTCGCTGCAGCCGCCTGCTGCGTCGATCATCAGCCACACTGGTGAACACCACGTAGGCTTCGTGCTCTTCAGGGTACTCGTCTTGTATCGCGCCGACTGGCCTGACTGCCGGCTACTGGGGCGGAGGCGGAGGCGGCTGCCCAGCAGGCGGGGGTGGCAGGAGGCCGTCTCCCTTGGCGATCCTGGTGAACCAGTGGCACTTCCGGGTGGTGTGATTCGACGGCTTCGCGCCGCTGTGGAACTTGCAAGGTCCATCCAAGGTCTGCTCGTAGGAGAAGGCCGGCAACCAGTTCGGCTTGCCGCCTTTTTGTCGCCTGGGCGGAGGCTGCTCTTTTGGCTGCTGGGCTTCGACGGTCGCGTCCTACCGGATGCTGGAAGCCGGCTGCGGGGCCTTGCGCTTGTTGTCGCCCTGCTGTTGCCGCTGGCCGGGGTCTGCTGCCGGAGTTCTTGGAGCCTGAGGAGCTACTTTGCCAGTCGTGCTGATTTGAATTTCCGTCTTCATGGAAGAGTCGGCCGTAGCGTACTTGTCCGCTATGATCAGCAGCTCGTCGAGGGTTTCTGGCTCGTCGCAGAGGAGCTTGTGCTTGAGGAGGGTGCCTTCTCGGCACCCGGCTGTGAAGTACTCAATGGCCTGCACCTCGTGCACGCCCTCGCGGGAGTTCCGGAGCTCAGCCCAACGCGTGAGGTAGTCACGCGTCGACTCGTCAGGACCTTGCACGCACAAGGAGAGCTGACGAGGCTTGGGAGGACGCTTGTATGTGCTGGTGAAGTTGCGGACGAACGCTTCGGTGAAGTCGACCCAGCTGTTGATGCTGCGGGGCTTTAGGCTGTTCAGCCATGTCCGGGCCGTGCCCTGGAGCATGAGCGGAACGTACTTTACGGCAACACGCTTGTTGCCGTTTGCTATGCTGACAGCCGTGGAGTAGTCGACTAGCCAGTCTTTCGGCTTCACGGAGCCGGTATACTTGGGTGTGTCTTTTGGGAGCGTGAACCCTTTGGGAAAGGGCTCGTCCCGAATGCGGGGCCCGAAACAAGGCGGACCCAGCTCGTCTTCTCCTTCCAGCGCCAGGGACCGGTGAAGTCGGTCGATCCGGTGGCGGGTGTCATTCTCTCCAACTCCCTCTCGGCGGCCAAGGCGGTCACCGAGAGTCGGATGGTCAACAGGCGGCGGGGAGACTCGCCTCTCCTTGCGGGGAGGGGGAGGCGGACAGTCGTCCCGTCGTTCCACTACTCTTGGGCGGCCGTCTCGGCCGCGCTCTATGGTAATCCGAGTCCGACTGTGGCTGACAGTCGGCTCCTTGTCCTTCCTTCCTTGGGCACCGCCAGTCGGCGTCCGAGACGTCGCGTCTTGATCTCGGTGCGGGTCGTCGTTTGGCCGCTGCGGCGCCTCCGTGCGGTAGCCGGCCTCGTTCTGCGCGGCGGCCACGTCGAGGAGCCGCTGGACTCTCTCCATCATGAGGCGGCGCTCTTCGCCCTCGAAATTGTCCAGCTCATCCGCCGCTGCCTGGGCGGCTCGGATGTTCTCCGCTGGCGTGGCATACACGGGGCGGCTAGCCCCAAACAGGCTGGCGATGGCTACGCCGCGTTGCTGAATCGCGCCAAGGCGGCTGGGCCCTGCCGGGGTCGGCGAGCCGCCAACAGCGCGATCCATCTCTCGCTGGTAAGCTTCTGACAAGCGTCTCATGCTGGCTAGCTTCTTCACGCCTTCAACAAGCTGAAGGCGGCGCGCTTCTAGAGTCTCTGCGTCAGCATCTTCCGGAATGGGCGCAGCTAGGTCTTGTAGCGCCGCGCCGAGTGAGTCGGGCGCCCTTCCACCAGGGAACTCGTCCTGACTGATGACCACCACCTCAGTGACGGTGCTCCCGTCGCTCTCCGCGTGGGGGAGAGGTTCGTCGTAGACCACCACGTTGGTGGGGAACACGTCGACCGACGCGGTGTCGGAGTCGACCAGCATCGGGTCGGTGGAGCCTACGGACTCCAAGTCTACGGCCGGCTCGCCGGAAATGTGGAGTTGATCGAGGAGGCCCGCAAGGAGGTTTTCGGGGCCGCCTGCGCCTGCCGGACGCAGGTTCGTCGGAGAGGCGGACCTCGCCGACAAGTTCGGCCAAGGAGCTGGCCGCGCAGGCGATCTCAACGCCGCGCAGCGCATCAACGCAGACTTCGTCTGGCGTGCCTGGCTGGCTGCGCTCGCCAGGGAGGAAAAGGGTTCCCGTCCAGAACAGATCTCCGGACAGCGATGCACCAGGCCCCACGGTGGGCGCCAAATGTCGGGGGTTTGGTGCGACATATGCCAACGGATGGCTTATCATGGTGGGGGCGAGTAGAACGTCGCCGGTGCCTGGAAACGGGATGAGGCGAAGACATGCACGCCGACGAATCTTACCCAGCTTCGGGGCTCTCCGGGGAGATAATACCCCTACTGCTGCTCTGCGGGGTCTCCGCATGATCACTATGGTCAAGTGTTTACACGGTTGCTCCTTGAGCTGTGTCTGGTGGTAGGAGAGGGCAAGGCTAGCTCTCTCCCTCTATCTGGTGTGGTATAGAACTACTGGGATCCAACCCTTTGCATGGGTGCCCTGGGGGGTTTATATAGGCCTACCCCCAGGGGTACAATGGTAATTCGACTGGGTGCGGGCCCAGCTGTCAGTGCCTCCGACCTTTGACTTCTCCGCCGACTGGTCTGGTACGGAGCCGACAGGCCACGTCCGCCGCGGGCGGGTCTTGCCGGCTGCTGATTACTGTAGCCGTGCTCCTGATGATGCAGGCTTGGTCATGGGGTCGTGGCAACAGCCCCGCCGCCTGGCGGGCGATCATTGTGGCCACTCCCCATCTCTTCTTGATTAATGGCGCGTGGGCCCTGGGGGAGGGCTCGGCCGACTCCCCCAGGCCGACTCCCGACGGGTCCGACTGGCGGTTCTCCCCCCGCCTCCCGAGGTCTCGCTGGCTTGTGGGCCCCGCTGCCTCCAGGCCGTACAGACAAGCCGTCGTGGGTGCAGGACCAGGTACAGTGGTGCTGATGTCAGGGCCGGCTGGGCAACAGTGCCACGCCATAGGGAGATCTTCGCAAGTACGGCGCGCTGTAGCCATGCCTGCCCTTGGTAAGGGGCGGGGAGTGGGCTTCATTGTAGCCACGCCCCTGCCCCGTCCCCCTCGATGAGGTCACGGTTTGTTGGAGTCGCCGGCCGACTCCCCAAAGTCGGCTTCTCTGGAAGTTTCCCCTGGGACTCGGCCGTGTGCGGGCAGTCGGCCGCCTTGTCGTAGACTTCCCAGGAGGTGGCTCTTCGCCTTGTGGTCTTGAGGGGCGCAGCCTGCCCCGATGTCTCGAAAGGTTATGGGGCTCGGATTGGCCTACCTATGGCCCATTACTCCGACACTATATATTCGTTTTCGGAGAGAAAAAATCAGAGAGAAAGATTCATCGCGTTTTACGATACGGAGCCGCCGCCAAGCCCTAAACTCTCTCGGGAGGGCTGATCTGGAGTCCGTTCGGGGCTCCGAAGAGGGGAATCCGTCGCCATCGTGATCATCAACCATCCTCCATCACCAATTTCATGATGCTCACCGCAGTGCGTGAGTAATTCCATCGTAGGCTTGCTGGACGGTGATGGGTTGGATGAGATTTATCATGTAATCGAGTTAGTTTTGTGAGGGTTTCATCCCTAGTGTCCACTATGTTCTGAGATTGATGTTGCTATGACTTTGCTATGCTTAATGCTTGTCACTAGGGCCCGAGTGCCATGATCTCATATCTGAACCTATTATGTTTTCATCAATATATGAGAGTTCTTGATCCTATCTTGCAAGTCTATAGTCACCTACTATGTGTTATGATCCGGCAACCCCGAAGTGACAATAGTCGGGACCACTCCCGGTGATGACCGTAGTTTGAGGAGTTCATATATTCACTATGTGTTAATGCTTTGGTCCGGTACTCTATCAAAAGGAGGCCTTAATATCCCTTAGTTTCTGCTAGGACCCCGCTGCCACGAGAGGGTAGGACAAAAGATGTCATGCAAGTTCTTTTCCATAAGCACGTATGACTATATTCGGAATACATGCCTACATTACATTGATGAATTGGAGCTAGTTCTGTGTCACCCTAGGTTATGACTGTTACATGATGAACCACATCCGGCATAATTCTCTATCACCGATCCATTGCCTACGAGCTTTTCATATATTGTTCTTCGCTTATTTACTTTTCTGTTGCTATTGCTACAATCACTACAAAATACCAAAAACATTACTTTTGCTACCGTTACCACTACTATCATATTACTTTGCTACTAAACACTTGCTGCAGATATTAAGTTTCCAGGTGTGGTTGAATTGACAACTCAGCTGCTAATACTTGAGAATATTCTTTGGCTCCCCTTGTGTCGAATCAATAAATTTTGGTTGAATACTCTACCCTCGAAAACTATTGCGAACCCCTATAGTTGTGGGTTATCATGCCACTATTGGGAAACGTAGTAATTTCAAAAAAAATTCTACACACACGCAAGATCATGGTGATGCATAGCAACGAGAGGGGAGAATATCATCCACGTACCCTAAAAGACCGTAAGCGGAAGCGTTATGAGAACGCGGTTGATGTAGTCGTACGTCTTCACGATCCGACCGATCCAAGTACCGAACGCACGGCACCTCCAAGTTCAGCACACGTTCAGCTTGATGATGTCCCATGAACTCCGATCCAGCAGAGCTTCACGTGAGAGTTCTGTCAGCATGACGGCGTGATGACGGTGATGATGTTGCTACCAACGCAGGGCTTCGCCTAAGCACTGCTATGATATGATCGAGGTGGATTATGGTGGAGGGGGGCACCACACATGGCTTGGAACAATCAACTTGTGTGTCTTTGGGTGCCCTCCCGCCCCCGCATATAAAGGAGAAAGGGGGGAGGCCGTCCAGCCTTGGTGCGCCCCAAGGAGAGGAGGAATCCTCTTCCTACTAGGAAGAGGATTCATCCTTTCCTAGTCCAACCAGGAAGAGGGAAGGGGGAAGGAAAGATAGGGAGAGGGAGAGGGAAAGAGGGGCCGCGCCCCCGTCCCCTAGTCCAATTCGGACTTCCCATGGGAGGGGGCACGTCACCTCTTGGGCCGCAGCCCTCTCCCTCCCCTCAGGCCCACTAAGGCCCAATACTTCCTCGGGGGGTTCCGGTAACCCCTCCGTCACTCCAGTTTTCTCCGAAATCATCCGGAACACTTCGGGTGTCCGAATATAGCCGTCCAATATATCAATCTCTACGTCTTGACCATTTTGAGACTCCTCTTCATCTCCGTGATCACATTCGGGACTCCAAACTACCTTCGGTACATCAAAACACATAAACTCATAATACCGATCGTCACCGAACTTTAAGCGTGCGGACCCTACGGGTTCGAGAACTATGTAGACATGACTGAGAATCGTCTCTGGTCAATAACCAATAGCGGAACTTGGATGGACATATTGGTTCCTACATATTCTACGAAGATTTTTATCGGTCAAACCGCATAACAACATACGTTGTTCCCTTTGTCATCGGTATGTTACTTGCCCGAGATTCGATCGTCGGTATCTCAATACCTAGTTCAATCTCGTTACTGACAAGTATCTTTACTCATTCCGTAATACATCATCCCACAACTAACTCATTAGCCTTAATGCTTGCAAGGCTTATAGTGATGTGCATTACCGAGAGGGCCCAGAGATACCTCTCCGACAATCGGAGTGACAAATCCTAATCTTGATCTATGCCAACTCAACAAGCACCATTGGAGACACCTGTAGAGCACCTTTATAATCACCTAGTTACTTGTGACGTTTGGTAGCACATAAAGTATTCCTATGGTACTCGGGAGTTGCATAATCTCATAGTCATAGGAACATGTATAAGTCATGAGGAAAGCAATAGCAACAAACTAAATGATCATCGTGCTAAGCTAACGGATGGGTCAAGTCAATCACATCATTCTCTAATGATGTGATCCCGTTAATCAAATGACAACTCATGTCTATGGTTAGGAAACGTAACCATCATTAATTCAACAAGCTAGTCAAGTAGAGGCAAACTAGTGACACTCTGTTTGTCTATATATTCACACATGTACTAAGTTTCCGGTTAATACAATTCTAGCAGGAATAACAAACATTTATCGTGATATAAGGAAATATAAATAACAACTTTATTATTGCCTCTAGGGCATATTTCCTTCAGTACCCTCGTAGACTGTAAGCGGAAGCGTTATGAGAACGCGGTTGATGTAGTCGTACGTCTTCACGATCCGACCGATCTAAGTACCGAACATACGGCACCTCCGAGTTCAGCACACATTCAACTCGATGACGTCCCACGAACTCCGATCCATCAAATCTTCGAGGGAGAGCTCCATCAGCACGATGGTGTGATGATGGTGATGATGATGCTACCGACGCAGGGCTTCGCCTAAGCACCTCTACGTTATGACCGAGGTGGATTATGGTGGAGGGGGGCACCACATACGGCTAAAAGATCAACTGATCAACTTGTGTGTCTTTGGGTGCCCCCCGCCCCCGTATATAAAGGAGCAAGGGGGGAGGCCGGCCGGCCTTGATGCGCCCCAAGGAGAGGAGGAATCCTCCTCTTAGTAGGAGTAGGATTCATCCTTTCCTAGTCCTACTAGGAAGGGGAAGGGGGAGGAAAGAGAGGGAGAGGGAGAGGGAAAGAGGGGCCGCACCCCTCCCCTAGTATAATTCGGACTCCTCATGGGAGGGGGCGCGCCACCTCCTGGGCTTCTGCCCTCTCTCTCCCCTCAGGCCCTCTAAGGCCCAATACTTCCCCAGGGGGTTCCGGTAACCCCTCCGGCACTCCGGTTTCTCCGAAACCATCCGAAACACTTCCAGTGTCCGAATATAGCCATCCAATTTATCAATCTTTACTTCTCGACCATTTCGAGACTCCTCGTCATGTCCATGATCACATCCGGGCCTCCAAACTACCTTCATTACATCAAAACACATAAACTCATAATACCAAGTGCAAGGAATCATCATAGCAATTTCCAAAGGTGGAAGTGATAAGTATGGAGTGTCGAACTCACAAGGAGCTAAAGGTAAGATCAATATTCTCTCAAGCCCTATCTGCCACTGATACGACTCTACATACACCGAACGTTTGCTTCCAACTAGCAACGAGAAATAAAACTATGTTGTGGGTATGAAGAGGATAACTTTGTATGGTATCGGAGAGCGAAAATATAAAAGTAGGTGCTGTTATCATTAAGTTAGAATATATTACTAAATATTATAAATAGCGAGTGTGGAATAATGGTGGATCGGTGTGCGGAATTGTCCTAGGCAATCGTTAATAAGACCGATAATCACTATTGCAGTTTCATATGAGGGAGAGGCATAAGCTAACATACTTTCTCTACTTGGATCATATGCACTTATGATTGGAACTCTAACAAGCATCCGCAACTACTAAAGATCATTAAGGTAAAACCCAACCATAGCATTAAAGCATCAAGTCCTCTTTATTCCCATACGCAACAACCCCTTACTCGGGTTTGTGTTTCAGTCACTCACGCAACCCACTATAAGCGAATCATAAATGTATTGCAACACCCTACAGCGGGGATCCCTCACGCTTGCGCGACACGGAGGGAACCATAGGATAGCACCAAAGTAAAACATACAACTCATACCAATCTAGATCATCAATCAACCCAAAGACAAAAGATATCTACTCAAAACATCATAGGATGGCAACGCATCATTGGATCATAATATGTGGCATAAAGCACCATGTTCAAGTAGGGATTACAGCGGGGTGCGGGAGAGTGGACCGCGTAAAAGATATGAGGATGGTGATGATGATGGTGATGTTGATGAAGATGATCATCGTGGCGATGATTCCCCTCTCGATGGCACTCTGGTGCCACCAAGAGAGAGGAGGAGAGGTTCTCCCCCTTGTGCTTCCTCCTCCATGCCCCCCCTGGATGGGGAGAGGTTCCCCATCTGGTCCTTGGCCTTCATGGTGATGATGGACCCTCCGGGATCCTCCTCCATGCCCTCTGGTGATGATGGCCCCCTCCGGCAGGGTGCCAGAGAGGGCCTAGATTGGTTTTCAGTGGCTACGAAGGCTTCTGGCGGCAGAACTCCCGATCTAGGTTAATTTTCCGAGGTTTCTGTATTTATAGGAATTTTTGGCGTCGGTCTCACGTCAAGGAGGTGCCCGAGGTGTCCACGAGGTAGGCCCACACACCTAGGGGGGGCGCCCCCACCCTCGTGGACGCCCCGGGACTCTCCTGGCCCAACTCTTTTACTCCAGGGTCTTCTTTTGGTCCATAAAAAATCGTCAAAAATTGGCACATCAAAAAACAAGGAAAAAACAGAAACTGGCACTGTGCTCTAGGTCAATAGATTAGTCCCAAAAACCATATAAAATAGCATATAAATGCATATAAAACATCCAAGGTTGATAATATAATGGCATGGATACTTCATAAATTATAGATACGTTGGAGACATATCACCTCTCCAACAATCGGAGTGACAAATACTAATCTCGATCTGTGCTAACTCAACATGTACCATTAGAGACACCTGTAGAGCACCTTTATAATCACCCAGTTACGTTGTGACATTTGGTAGCACACAAAGTGTTCCTCCGGTATTCGGGAGTTGCATAATCTCATAGTCAGAGGAACATGGATAAGTCATGAAGAAAGCAGTAGCAACAAACTAAACGATTATCATGCTAAGCTAACGGAATGGGTCAAGTCAATCACATCATTTTCTAATTATGTGATCCCGTTTAATCAAATGACAACTCATGTCTATGGCTAGGAAACTTAACCATCTTTGATTCAATGAGCTACTCAAGTAGAGGCATACCAGTGACACTTTGTTTGTCTATGTATTCACACATGTACTAAGTTTTCGGTTAATACAATTCTAGCATGAATAATAAAAATTTATCATGATATAAGGAAATAAATAATAACTTTATTATTGCCTCTAGGGCATATTTCCTTCAGTCTCCCACTTGCACTAGAGTCAATAATCTAGTTCACATCTTTATGTGATTAGTTCACATCTCCATGTGACTAATACCCAAAGGGTTTAGTAGAGTCAATAATCTAGTTCACATCGCTATGTGATTAACACCCAAAGAGTGATCATGTTTTGCTTGTGAGAGAAGTTTAGTCTACGGGTTTGCAACATTCAGATCCATATGTATTTCGCAAATTTCTATGTCTACAATGCTCTGCACGGAGCTACTCTAGCTAATTGCTCCCACTTTCAATATGTATCCAGACCGAGACTTAGAGTCATCTAGATCAATGTAAAAAGCTTGCATCGACGTAAATCTTTACGACGAACTCTTTTATCACCTCCATAACTAAGAAATATTTCCTTAATCCTCTAAGGATAATTTTGACCGCTGTCCAGTGATGTACTCCTAGATCACTATTTTACTCCCTTGCCAGAATCATGCTAAGGTATACAATAGGACTGGTAAATAGTATAACATACTTTATAGAACCTATGACTGAGGCATAGGGAATGACTTTTCATTCTCTTTCTATTTTCTGCTGTGGGCAGGTTTTGAGTCTTTGCTCAACTTCACACCTTGCAACACAGGAAAGAACTCCTTCTTTGAATGTTCCATTTTGAACTACTTCAAAATCTTGTCAAGGTATGTACTCATTGTAAAAAAATTATCAAGCGTCTTGATCTATCTCTATAGATCTTGATGCTCAATGTGTAAGCAGCTTCATCGAGGTCTTTCTTTGAAAAACTCCTTTCAAATACTCCTTTATGCTTTCCAGAAAATTCTACATTATTTCCGATCAACAATATGTCATTCACATATACTTATCAGAAATGTTGTAGTGCTCCCACTCACTTTCTTGTAAATACAGGCTTCACCGCAAGTCTGTATAAAACCATATGCTTTGATCACTTTATCAAAGTATATATTCCAACTTTGAGATGCTTGCACTAGTCCATAGATGGATCGCTGGAGCTTGCACACTTTGTTAGCACCTTTAGGATTGACAAAACCTTCTTGTTGCATCATATACAACTCTTCTTTAAGAAATCCATTAAGGAATGTTGTTTTGACATCCATTTGCCAGATTTCATAAAATGTGGCAATTGCTAACATGATTCGGACAGACTTAAGCATTGCTACGAGTGAGAAAATCTCATCATAGTCAACATCTTGAACTTGTCAAAAACCTTTTGCGACATTTCGAGCTTTGTAGATAGTAACACTACTATCAGTGTCCGTCTTCCTCTTGAAAATCCATTTATTCTTAATGACTCACCGATCATCGGGCAAGTCAATCAAAGTCCATACTTTGTTCTCATACATGGATCCCATCTCAGATTTCATGGCCTCAAGCCATTTCGTGGAATCTGGGCTCATCCTCGCTTCCTCATAGTTCGTAGGTTCTTCATGGTCTAGTAGCATGACTTCCAGAAAGGATTACCGTACCACTCTGGTGCGGACCATACTCTGGTTGTCCTACGAGGTTCGGTAGTAACTCGATCTGAAGTTTCATGATCATCATCATTAGCTTCCTCACTAATTGGTGTAGAGATCACTAGAACTGATTTCTGTGATGAACTACTTTCCAATTCGGGAGAAGGTACAATTACCTCATCAAGTTCTACATTCCTCCCACTCACTTCTTTCGAGAGAAACTTCTCTAGAAAGGATCCACTCTTAGGAACACAGATATTGCCTTTCGGATCTGCGATAGAAGGTGTACCCAACTATCTCCTTTGGGTATCCTATGAAGACACATTTCTCCAATTTGGGTTTGAGCTTATCAGGATGAAACTTTTTCACATAAGCATCGCAACCCCAAACTTTAAGAAATGACAACTTTGGTTTCTTGCCAAGCCACAGTTCACATGGTGTTGTCTCAACGGATTTAGATGGTGCCCTATTTAACATGAATGCAGCTGTCTCTAATGCATAACCCCAAAACGATAGTGACAAATCGGTAAGAGACATCATAGATTGCACCATATCTAATAAAGTACGGTTATGACGTTCGGACACACCATTACGCTGTGGTGTTCCAGGTGGCGTGAGTTGCGAAACTATTCCACATTGTTTGAAATGAAGACCAAACTCGTAACTCAAATATTCTCCTCCACGATCAGATCGTAGAAACTTTATTTTCTTGTTACGATGATTTTCAACTTCACTCTGAATTTATTTGAACTTTTCAAATGTTTCAGATTTATGTTTCATCAACTAGATATACCCATATATGCTCAAATCATCTATGAAGGTCAGAAAATAACGATACCTGTCGCGAGCCTCAAAACTCATCGGACTGCATACATCAATATGTATTATTTCCAACAAGTCTGTTGCTTGCTCCATTGTTCCGGAACAGGATTATTGTACCACTCTGGTGCGGATCTTACTCTGGTTGACCTACGAGGTTCGGTAGTAACTTGATCTAAAGTTACATGATCTTCATCATTAGCTTCCTCACTAATTGTTGTAGGAGTCACAGGAATAGATTTCTGTGATGAACTACCTTCCAATAAGGGAGCAGGTACAGTTACCTCATCAATTTCTACTTTCCTCCCACTCACTTCTTTCGATAGAAACTCCTTCTCTAGTAAGGATCCATTCTTAGCAACGAATGTATTGCCTTTGGATATGTGATAGAAGGTGTACCCAACAGTCTCCTTTGGGTATCCTATGAACACACATTTCTCCAATTTGGGTTTGAGCTTATTAGGTTGAAGCTTTTTCACATAAGCATCGCAGCCCCAAACTTTAAGAAACGACAACTTTGGTTTCTTGCCAAACCACAATTCATAAGGCGTCGTCTCAACAGATTTAGATGGTGCCCTATTTAACGTGAATGCCGCCGTCTCTAAAGCATAACCCCAAAACGATAGCGCTAAATCAGTAAGAGACATAATAGATCGCACCATATCTAGTAAAGTACGATTACGACGTTCGGACACACCATTACACTGTGGTGTTCCGGGTGGCATGAGTTGCGAAACCATTCCACATTGTTTCAAATGAAGACCAAACTCGTAACTCAAATATTCTCCTCCACGATCAGATCGTAGAAACTTTATTTTCTTGTTATGATGATTTTCCACTTCACTTTGAAATTCTTTGAACTTTTCAAATGTTTCAGACTTATGTTTCATCAAGTAGATATACCCATATATGCTCAAATCATCTGTGAAGGTGAGAAAATAACGATACCCACCGCGAGCCTCGACATTCATCGGACCACACACATGAGTATGTATGATTTCCAACAAATCTGTTGCTCGCTCCATAGTTCCGGAGAACGTCGTTTTAGTCATCTTGCCCATGAGGCATGGTTTCGCAAGCATCAACTGATTCATAATCAAGTGATTCCAAAAGCCCATCAGCATGGATTCTCTTCATGCACTTTACACCAATATGACCTAAATGGCACTGCCACAAATAAGTTGCACTATCATTATTAACTTTGCATATTTTGGCTTCAATATTATGAATATGTGCATCACTATGATCGAGATTCAATAAACCATTCACCTTGGGTGTATAACCTCAGAAGGTTTATTCATGTAAACAGAATTACAATTATTCTTTGATTTAAATGAATAACTGTATTGCAATAAACATGATCCAATCATATTATGCTCAACGCAAACACCAAATAACATTTATTTTAGGTTCAACACTAATTCCGAAAGTATAGGGAGTGTGCGATGATGATCATATCAATCTTGGAACCACTTCCAACACACATCGTCACTTCACCCTTAACCAGTCTCTGTTCATTCTGCAACTCCCGTTTCGAGTTACTAATCTTAGCAACTGAACTAGTATCAAATACCAAGGGGTTGCTATAAACACTAGAAAGGTACACATCAATAACATGTATATCAAATATACCTTTGTTCACTTTGCCATCCTTCTTATCCTCCAAATACTTGGGGTAGTTCTGCTTCCAGTGACCAGTCCCTTTGCAGTAGAAGCACTTTGTCTCAGGCTCAGGTCTAGACTTGGGCTTCTTCACTTGAGCAGCAACTTGCTTGCCGTTCTTCTTGAAGTTCCCCTTCTTCCCTTTGCCCTTTTCTTGAAACTAGTGGTCTTGTCAACCATCAACACTTGATGCTTTTCTTGATTTCTACCTTCTTGATTTCAGCATCACGAAGAGCTTGGGAATCGTTTCTGTTATCCCTTGCATATTATAGTTCATCACAAAGTTCTAGTAACTTGGTGATAGTGACTAGAGAACTCAGTCAATCACTATCTTATCTGGAAGAATAACTCCCACTTGATTCAAGTGATTGTAATACTCAGACATTCTAAGAACATGCTCACTAGCCGAGCTATTCTCCTCCATCTTGTAGGAAAAGTGCTTTTGAAAGGTCTCATACCTTTCGACATGGGCATGAGTCTAAAATACTAATTTCAACTCTTGGAACATCTTATATGCTCCATGGCATTCAAAACATTTTTGAAGTCCCGATTCTAAGCCGCAAAGCATGGTGCACTAAACTATCAAGTAGTCATCATACCGAGCTTGTCAAAACGTTCATAACGTCTGCATCTGCTCCTGCAATAGTTTTGTCACCTAGCGGTGCATCAAGGACATAATTTTCTGTGCAGCAATGAGTATAAACCTCAGATCACGGACCTAGTCCATATCATTGCTACTATCATCTTTCAACATAGTATTTCTCTAGGCACATATCAAAAAATAAAAATAAACAGGGAGCTACATCGCGAGCTATTGATCTACAACATAGTTATGCAAATACTATCAGGACTAAGTTCATGATAAATTAAAGTTCAATTAATCATATTACTTAAGAACTCCCACTTAGATAGACATCCCTTTAATCATCTAAGTGATCACGCGATCCATATCAACTAAACCATGTCTGATCATCACGTGAGATGGAGTACTTTTCAATGGTGAACATTACTATGTTGATCATATGTACTATATGATTCACGCTCGACCTTTCGTTCTCCTGTGTTTCGAGGCCATATCTGCATATGCTAGGCTCGTCAAGTTCAACCCGAGTATTCCGCGTGTGCAAAACTGGCTTGCACCCGTTGTATGTGAACATAGAGCTTATCACACCCGATCATCACGTGGTGTCTCAGCACGAAGAACTGTCGCAACGGTGCATACTTAGGGAGAACACTTATACCTTGAAATTTAGTGAGAGATCTTTTTACAATGCTACCACCAAACTAAGAAAAATAAGATGCATAAAGGATAAACATCACATGCAATCAAAATATGTGACATGATATGGCCATTATAACTTCAACAAAACATGATCATCTTATACAACAACTTATATCTTATCACGTCTTGACCATATCACATCACAACAAGCCCTGCAAAAACAAGTTAGATGTTCTCTACTTTGTTGTTGCAAGTTTTATGTGGCTGCTATGGGCTGAGCAAGAACCATTCTTATCTACGCATCAAAAACCACAACGCGGTATAGTGATTGCTTTTTGATCTTCAGAAAGAACCCTGTTCACTAAATCCGATTCAACTAAAGCTGGAGAAACAGACACCCACTAGCCACCTATGTGCGAAGCACATCGGTAGAACCAGTCTCACGTAAGCGTACGCGTAGTGTCGGTCTGGGCCGCTTCATCCAACAATGCCGCTGAATCAAGAATCAACTAGTGATAGCAAGCAATATGTATATACCCATGCCCACAACTCCTTTGTGTTCTACTCGTGCATATAACATCTACGCATAAACCTGGCTCTGATACCACTGTTGGGGAACGCAGTAATTTCAAAAAAATCCTACGCACATGCAAGATCATTGTAGTTGTCCACGTACCAACGAGAGGGGAGAGTGTCGTCCATGTACCCTCATAGACCGTAAGTGGAAGCGTTATGAGAACACGGTTGATGTAGTCGTACGTCTTCATGATCCGATCGATCCAAGTACCGAACGTACGACACCTCCGAGTTCAGCACATGTTCAGCTCGGTGACGTCCCACAAACTCCGATCCAGTAGAGCTTCGGGTGAGAGTTCCGTCAGCACGACGGTGTGATTCCGGTGATGATGATGCTACCAACGCAGGGCATCGCCTAAGCACCGCTACGATATGACCAAGTTGGATTATGGTGGAGGGGGGGGGCACCGCACACGGCTTAAAGATCAATTGATCAACTTGTGTGTCTTTGGGTGCCCCCCGCCCCCGTATATAAAGGAGCAAGGGGGGAGGCCGGCCAGCCTTGGTGCACCCCAAGGAGAGGAGGAATCCTCCTCCTAGTAGGAGTAGGATTCATCCTTTCCTAGTGCTACTAGGAAGGGGGAAGGGGGAAGGAAAGAGAGGGAGAGGGAGAGGGAAAGAGGGGCCGCGCCCCCTCCCCTAGTACAATTCGGACTCCTCATGGGAGGGGGCGCGCCACCTCCTGGGCTGCTTCCCTCTCTCTCCGCTCAGGCCCACTAAGGCCCAATACTTCCCCGGGGGGTTCCGGTAACCCCTCCGGCACTCCGATTTTCTCCGAAACCATCCGGAACACTTCCGGTGTCCGAATATAGCCGTCCAATATATCAATCTTTATGTCTCAACCATTTCGAGACTCCTCGTCATGTCCGTGATCACATCTAGGACTCCGAATTACCTTCGGTACATCAAAACACCTAAACTCATAATACCGATCGTCACCGAACTTTAAGCGTGCGGACCCTACGGGTTCGAGAACTATGTAGACATGAACGGGACTCGTCTCCGGTCAATAACCAATAGCGGAACCTGGATGCTCATATTGGTTCCTACATATTCTACGAAGATCTTTATCGGTCAAACCGCATAACAACAGATGTTGTTCCCTTTGTCAACGGTATGTTACTTGTCCGAGATTCGATCGTCGGTATCCTCATACCTAGTTCAATCTCGTTACTGGCAAGTCTCTTTACTCGTTCTGTAATACATGATCCCGCAATTAACTCATTAGTCACAATGCTTGCAAGTCTTATAGTGATGTGCATTACCGAGAGGGCCTAGAGATACCTCTCCAACAATCGGAGGGACAAATCCTAATCTCGATCTATGCCAACTCAACAAGTACCATTGGAGACACCTTAGAGCACCTTTATAATCACCCAGTTACGTTGTGACATTTGGTAGCACACAAAGTGTTCCTCCGGTATTCGGGAGTTGCATAATCTCATAGTCAGAGGAACATGTATAAGTCATGAAGAAAGCAGTAGCAACAAACTAAACGATCATCGTGCTAAGCTAACGGAATGGGTCAAGTCAATCACATCATTCTCTAATTATGTGATCCTGTTTAATCAAATGAAAACTCATGCCTATGGCTAGGGAACTTAACCATCTTTGATTCAACGAGCTAGTCAAGTAGAGGCATACTAGTGACACTCTGTTTGTCTATGTATTCACACATGTACTAAGTTTCCGGTTAATACAATTCTAGGATGAATAATAAACATTTATCGTGATATAAGGAAATAAATAATAACTTTATTATTGCCTCTAGGGTATATTTCCTTCAATGAAGCAACTCCTTTCTTGTCGCTACATCAAGGATTCGTTGTAGAGGGTCAATAGCAATTACAATCAAGAGGGGCGAGACGGGGTCTCCTTGTCGTAGCCCCTGGCCGTGCTTGATGAGAGCACTAGGTACCCCATTCAAGAGGATCCTAAAAGATGAGGAACATAGGAGAGCCACAATTCACTCTCGAAATTTGCTTGTGAAACCTTGCCTCCGAAGGAGGTCAAGCAAATACTCCCATTTGACAGATTCAAAGGCCTTGTGAATGTGCAACTTGAATAGGAGAGAGGGGGTCTTGTTCTGGTGAAGGCGCCGCGCGAGGATTCGAACATACATGAAGTTGTCGTGGATGCTCTATGTTTTGATAAAAGCACTTTGAGCATTGGAGACGAGGGCGGACATGTGCGGTCCGAGCCAGATGGAAAGCACTTTCGCAATACTTGGTGATTCCATGAATGAGACTGATGGGCCTATAGTCGACGATGCTCTTTGCCCCATCCTTCTTGGGAGGCAACACAATATTCGTAGAGTTGAGCTAGTGAAGATTTGTTGTGTGGAGGGAGTCAAAGCGTTGAATCACCCTCATGAGGTCATGCTTGATGATGCCCCAACAGTTCTTGAAAAAGAGTCCGGTGAAGCCATCCGGCCCAGGCGCATTCTCGCTAGGCATGCTATTTATCGCCTCGATGACCTCCTCGGAGAAGGGAGAGTCAAGCTCGTGCAGTGATACGTCCATTTTGCATCATGTTTTATTACTATTATTTATAATGTTTTTATCCATAATAATGCTTTTTAGAGTAATTCTAATGCCTTTTCTCTCATAATTTGCAAGGAACACACCAAGAGGGAGAATTTCGACAGCTGGAAATATGGACCTAAAAAAGCTACATCAGGCTACCTATTCCGCACAACTCCAAATAAGCTGAAACTTCACAGAGATTTTTTATGGAATATTTAAGAAATAATGGAGCCAATATCCACCATAGGGGGCCACCAGGTGGGCACAACCAACCTAGGCGCGCCAGGCCCCCCAGGCGTGCCCTGGTGGGTTGTGGCCTCCTCGGCCAACCTTCGGTGCCCATCTTCTGGTATATAAGTGATTTTGACCTAGAAAAAATAAGGAGACTTTCGGGACGGAGCGCCGCCGCCTCAAGGCGGAACTTCGGCGGAGCAATTCCGCCGGGGGAACTTCCCTCCCGGAGGGGGAAATCATCGTCATCATCATCACCAACAACTCTCCCATCTTGGGGAGGGCAATCTCCATCAACATCCTCAACAACACCATCTCATCTCAAACCCTAGTTCATCTCTTGTGTTCAATCTTGTTACCAGAACTATAGATTGGTGCTTGTGGGTGACTAGTAGTGTTGATTACATCTTGTAGTTGATTACTATATGGTTTATTTGGTGGAAGATTATATGTTCAGATCCATTATGTTATTTAATACCCCTCTGATCTTGAGCATGATTATTATTTGTGAGTAGTTACCTTTGTTCTTGAGGTCACCGGAGAAATCATGTTGCAAGTAATCATGTGAACTTGATATGTGTTCGATATTTTGATAGTATGTATGTTGTTATTCCCTTAGTGGTGTCATGTGAACGTCGACTACATGACACTTCACCATATTTGGGCCTAAGGGAATGCATTGTGGAGTAGCAATTAGATGGTGGGTTGCGAGAGTGACACAAGCTTAAACCCCAGTTTATGCGCTATTCCATAAGGGGCCGATTGGATCCAAAAGTTTAATGCTATGGTTAGAATTTATTCTTAATACTTTTCTCATAGTTGCGGATGCTTGCGGGAGGGTTAATCATAAGTAGGAGGTTTGTTCAAGCAATAACAACACCTAAGCACCGGTCCACCCACATATCAAATTATCAAAGTAGCGAACACAAATTGAACCAACATGATGAAAGTGACTAGATGAAATTCCCGTGTACCCTCAAGAACGCTTTGCTTATCATAAGAGACCGTTTTGTCCTTTCCTTTGCCTCAAAAGGATAGGGATACCTTGCTGCACTTTTATTACTATTATCGTTACTTGCTTGTTACAAATTATCTTGCTATCAAACTACTCTGCTACTTACAATTTCAGCACTTGCAGACAATACCTTATCGGAAACTACCTGTCATTTCCTTCTGCTCCTCGTTGGGTTCGACACTCTTACTTATCGAAAAGAGCTACAATTGATCCCCTATACTTGTGGGTCATCTAGGCTATTTTCTGGTGCCATTGCCGGGGAGTGAAGCGCCTTTGGTAAGTGGAATTTCGTAAGGAAACATTTATATAGTGTGCTGAAATTTATTGTCACTTGTTACTATAGAAAACAATCCTTTGAGGGGTTTGTTCGGGGTATCTTCACCTCGTCCGGAACCACAATTAGCCACCCCTCAACCTAATGCACCTACTGAAAATATTGAATATGAAATTCCTTCGGGTATGATAGAACTACTACTAGCTAATCCTTATGCAGGAGATGGAACCAAACATCCTGATATGCACTTGATGTATGTGGCACAAATTTGTGGATTGTTTAAGCTTGCAGGTTTACCCAGGGATGAAGTGATGAAAAGGTTTTTCCTTTATCTTTGAAGGGAAAAGCATTGGCATGGTATAGGCTATGTGATGATATTGGATCATGGAATTGGAATCGTTTGAAATTGGAGTTCCACCAAAAAAATTATCCTATGCATCTAGTTCATCGTGATCGGAATTTTATATATAATTTTTGTCCTCGTGAAGGAGAAAGTATAACTCTAGCTTGGGGGAGGCTTAAATCAATGTTATATTCATGCCCCAATCATGAGCTCTCAAGAGAAATTATTATTCAGAATTTTTATGCTCGGCTTTCTCATAATGATCAAACCATGCTTGATACTTCTTGTACTGGTTCATTTATGAAGAAGACTATTGAATTCCAGTGGGATCTTTTGGAAATAATTAAACGCAACTCTGAAGATTAGGAACTCGACGAAGGTAAAGAGACATGTATTAAAATTAAATATGATTATGTTAAATCTTTTATGGATACCAATGCTTTTCAAAAGTTTAGCACTAAATACGGACTTGACTCTGAGATAGTAGCCTCCTTTTGTGAATCATTTGCTACTCATGTTGAACTCCCTAAGGATAAGTGGTTTAAATATCACCCACCTATTAAAGAAGAAACTAAAAAACTAGTGCTAGTTAAAGAAGAAACTATACTTTATAATGTTGATCCAATTGTTCCCTCTGCTTATATTGAGAAACCACCTTTCCATGTTAGGATAAAGGAACATGCTAAAGTTTCAACTGTGGTTAACAAAAGCTATATTAGAACACCTAAACCCGATGAACAAATTAAAGTTGAACCTAGTATTTCTATGGTTAAAGATCTCTTGGAAGAAGATATGGATGGGCATGTTATTTACTTTTGTGAAGAATCTGCTAGAATTGCTAAACCTGGCAAAAGAGATAAACATAGACCTGTGGTTGGCATGCTTGTTATTTTAGTTAAAATAGGAGATCACTATTATCATGGTTTATGTGACATGGGTGCTAGTGTGAGTGCTATTCCTTACACTTTATATGAAGAAATCATGAAATACATAGCACCTACTGAGATAGAAGAAATAGATGTTACTATTAAACTTGCCAATAGAGACACCATATCACTAATTGGGATTATTAGAGATGTTGATGTCTTGTGTGGGAAAATTAAATACCCTACTGATTTTCTTGTTCTTGGTTCCCCACAAGATGACTTTTCTCCCATTATCTTTGGTAGACCTTTCTTGAACATAGTTAATGCTAAGATAGATTGTAAGAAACAAACTTTTGGTGTTAGCTTTGGTGATGAGTCTCATGAGTTTAATTTTTCCAAGTTTAGTAGAAATCATCATGAAAAATAATTGCCTAGTAAGGATGAATTAATTGTCTTGCTTCTATTGCTGTTCCACCTACTGATCCTTTAGACCAATATTTGCTAGACCATGAAAATGATTGACATATGCATGAAAGAAACGAAATAGATAAGATTTTCTTTGAATGCCGTCCTCTACTTAAACACAATTTGCCTATTGAAACTCTAGGAGGTCCTCCTCCACCTAAAGGTGATCCTGTGTTTGAATTAAAACAATTGCCAGACACTTTGAAATATGCTTATCTTGATAAGAAGAAAATATATCTTGTTATTATTAGTGCTAACCTTTCAGAACATGAAGAAGAAAGATTATTGGAAGTTCTAAGGAAGCACCGAGCTACTATTGGATATACTCTTGATGATTTAAAGGGCATTAGTCCCACTCTATGTCAGCACAAGATTAATATGGAGCCTGATGCTAAACCAGTTGTTGATCACCAACGTCGGTTAAATCCGAAGATGAAAGAAGTGGTAAGAACAGAAATATTAAAACTTCTGGAAGCAGGTATAATCTATCCAATAGCTGATAGTAGATGGGTAAGTCCTATTCATTGTGTCCCTAAGAAAGGAGGTATAACAGTTGTTCCTAATGATAAGGATGAGCTTATTCCACAAAGAATTGTTACAGGCTATAGAATGGTAATTGATTAAAGAAAATTAAATAAAGCAACTAGAAAAGATCATTACCCTTTGACTTTTATTGATCAAATGCTTGAAAGATTATCTAAGCACACACACTTTTGCTTCCTTGATGGATACTCTGGCTTTTCACAAATACCTGTTTCTCAACCTGATCAAGAAAAGACCACTTTTACTTGTCCCTTTGGAACTTATGCTTGCATACATATGCCTTTTGGTTTATGTAATGCACCTGCTACCTTTCAAAGATGTATGACTGCTATATTCTCTGATTTTTGTGAAAAGTTTGTTGAGGTTTTCATGGATGACTTTTTTGTTTATGGGAAGTCTTTTGATAATTTTTTAAGCAATCTTGAGCGAGTTCTGCAGAGATGTGAACAAACAAATCTTGTCTTGAATTGGGAGAAGTGCCACTTTATGGTTAATGAAGGCATTGTCTCGGGTCATAAAATTTCTGAAAGAGGTATTGAAGTGGACCAAGCTAAGGTTGATGCCATTGAGAAAATGCCATGTCTTAAGGACATCAAAGGTATTCATAGTTTCCTAGGTCATGCTGGTTTCTATAGGAGATTTATCAAAGACTTCTCTAAAATTTCTAGGCCTCTTACTAATCTTTTGCAAATGGATATTCCTTTTCTTTTTGATGATGATTGTCTTGAAGCCTTTGAAACACTCAAGGAAGCCTTAATATCTGCACCTATTGTTCAATCACCTGATTGGAACTTGCCTTTTGAAATTATGTGTGATGCTTGTGATTATGTTGTTGGTGATGTTCTAGGACAAATAGTTGATAAGAAACTTAATGTTATTCATTATGCTAGTAAAACTCTAGACAGTGCTCAAAGAAATTATGCTACTACTGAAAAAGAATTCTTAGCAGTGGTGTTTGCTTGTGATAAATTTAGACCTTATATTGTTGATTCCAAAGTAACTGTTCACACAGACCATGCTACTATTAAATATCTTATGGAAAATAAAGATGCTAAACCTAGACTTATTCGTTGGGTTCTTGTCGGATTTCAGGTTCCGGCAGACCCTTAAGGTTCCAACTCTGGGGTGCGCACGGAGATCTTTCCCCTACCGACTCGCGCTTCTATGACTCACAAGAAATCTAGGCCGGAAAGAAGAACACTCAAGGGACACGAGGTTTATACTAGTTTGGGCCACCGATGTGGTGTAATACCCTACTCCAGTGTGTGGTGTGGTGGATTGCCTCAGTGGCTGATGATGAACAATACAGGGGAAGAACGGCCTCGCGAGAGGTGTTCTTGAGGTGGTGCGGTGTGTCCTACTCAGTCTAGATCTTTCTCTCTCTTCTTTTCCCTCTTTTCTCTCTTTTTTCTCTCTCCTTTCCTCCTCGGGGGCTAGTCCTATTTATAGAGGCCCTGGTCCTCTTCCCAAATAATGAGCGGGAAGGGCACCAACAATTGGCCATTTTAAAGGGGAACATCTAGTACAAGTTATCCTGACCAAAGGTGTTCTTCGGTTGCCAAAAGCACTGGTGATGACGCCGTCTTGGGCTCCACGGCGACCTCCATCCTGCTGCTCTGCTGGTCTTGGTCTCTTTGCACCGGAATGGTAACCTTTGCCCGATGCCTTGGCCTGTGCTTGCTCCCTTTGCACTAAAGGGGAAACAAGGACACTGCGCAGGCCGACGCCCGCCTGGCGCCCGCCTAATCTCGATCGTCATGGCTTGTGTCACGGGCTCCTCGCGAGGCACCCCTGCCTTGATCTCTCCGCCTCCTCGCGTGCCTGCCTGATGAGGCTGCTCCTGAGGAAGCCTCTTGTCGTCCGCCCCGCAAGGCTTGGCCCCTTGCAAGGGTCTTGAGCTTGAGCTGATGAAGCTGGGCCACACTGGCCCCCCACTCGAGCCACGCCACAGGCCGCAGGCAGGCAAGTCTGGGGACCCCCGTTCCCAGAACGCCGATAGTAGCCCCGGGGCCCAAGGCGCGCCTGGGCTTGGCTTAGCAGAGAAGCAAAGGGGCAAGCGCGAAGCGCCGCGGGCCCCAATAGCCTACGGCCTTGGGCGCCGCGTGGCGATTGATTGGACGTGGGCGTCTGTGCTTCCCCACGATGCCTCGGCAACCGCTTGACTTGACAAGTCCCTGCATGCAGAGAAATGGGTCATGATTTCCTGCGATCGTGGTGGCCGGCGGTTGGCCTTCTCCTGCTATAAGTACGGGGCTGCGTGAGCCTCGTTAGCTTATCCCTGCCTGCTACTCCTTTCCTTCTTCTTCCTCGTCCTTGCTTCTCCTTACGCCAATGGCACCAATCCGCCGGTTTTCTGCAGAAGAGAAGGGAAAGGCCCCCCGAGAAGGTCCTGACCCTCTTCCGCCGAAGAAATGGCTAGTCCCCTGCCGCCGAGATGAGGGTGCTTGGCAGGAGGCATCGAGGCCCTAGTACGAGCGGCCGCCGCCTGGGTTTCCACTACCCTTGTATGCCCGAATCGAGGGCCTTGGGGAAGAGGGCGTCGAGCGACACTGACGGTGCCGCCACCGACGCTGGCGACTCACGGCGGTGCTCGTCGTTCCTCCTGGAGTCCACACCGAGGGCTCCTCCTATGAGCTCGTGCTTCACGCCGCCATGCCCCCATGCTCTTGGACCCGCCTTCCTCCCTCCTTCGCTTTCGAGATGCCGCCGAGCAGGTCTCTGGAGCTCTGGCTGTAGCACACCAACTGAAGCACCCTCGCGACCGGAGCGGAGGTCGCGGTCGTTGCTCCGGGCAAGGTCTACATGACCCGGGGCTGGGGTGAGATCGCTCGGGTCTACCGGACGGAGGGTGCCCTCGTAATTCATCTTGAATACGATGGCGCCTCCCTGATGTTCTTCAAGGTCTTCGATGCTAAAGGACGCCGGTTGGAGTGCTGCCCCAAGGAAAGCGGCAGGGGCATCGGACTGGCGAGGACTTGGCCTGCCCATCGGCCCTCCAGCAGCTCTTCAGGCTGCAGCGGAGGAGCTGGGGAATCCAGCGGCTCCCCCGAGCTTCTCGTGACTCCGGAGACGAGCGACGACAGCTACGAGCCTTCGAGCTCGCGCCGTGCTCGGAGTAGGGCAACTGCATTGGGCCGCCGATGCCACTGATCTGGGTGGGGTTGGCGCCGGCGCCGGGCAGTCCATTGTTGAAGATGGCGTCGCTTGCGGAGGCGTGGGCAATTAGCGTTCCTTAGGATTAGCACCTTTTGTTCCCTGTGAGGAATCGAAGCAACACCCCGCGGGGGTATGTAAGGCACCTGCCATGTCTTTTGCGAACATTATATCCCTAATATGAATCGATGCGAGATGCTTGTCCTGTCCCGGCTCGGCTCCCCCTTTCTATCCTCACGAGGACTTAGCGCTCTATGCTGACAGGTCCCAGTCCCCAGGCAGGCTTCAGCCGTCGTTGGTATGCCAGGTCGCCATGTCGTGGTCAAGGCCAGGAGGTGAGCGGCCTGAGGTCCGGTAAGAGCCCCCATGTCGCGATGCTCGGGAGGTCCCTTTAGCGCTCGAGTAGCCCTCGCTGGGTGAGAAAGGAAGGCAACATCGTCGTGACAGAGCTGCACTAGGCGAGGGTTTGGTGCTGCGTTGGTCCAACTCCTGTAAGGGCGTGACTTATCTTTTGAGTTTGGGATAGTTCTTCGATGGGGCGCCCAACCCGAGTGGCGGTAGCTAAGGTGCTGCTGGGTTAGGTCCTCGTGAGCTTCTTCCCACTTCCCCACACTTTCCTTAATGCTCTACGTCCTCAGGTCCCGACCCTCGAGCGAGCTCAGCCACCGCCGGTATGATAGGTCGCGATGCCGTGGGTCAAGGCCAGGGGGTGAGGGCTGGAGAGCCAGTAGGAGCCCATGAGTCGCGATGCTCAGGCACCCCCTTTTAACGTGCAAGCGGTCCGTGCCGTAGAGAGGGAGAGATAGCCCGCGATGTCCCCAACGTTGCTCCTGGAGTGGGTCCTGCATACCAATCATAAGGAGAGACAAGACCTGTCGCTTCGGTTGCCAGCCAACCATTGGTCGCTCCGAGGGAGTGATTGGGGCACTAAGGGCCTGGTGAGGTGGCGCCTTGCGGGGCTGCCGCGGCCAGAGCTCGACCACTCAGATTTATCGGCGTTGCAGGGATGGACCCGTACGCAGACGTCATGCCAGAGCGAGCGGCTCCATGGGTAGGTGTCAATCGAGCAGGCGATTAGGTCAGGTATGTTAAGTACAAAGGAGCAAATCCATTTCAGGTAGATGCAGGAAAAGCAGACGCTGCCGGGCCAGGCCTGAGCAGCTTGGGGATCATGCAGCCCCAGGGGCACCCCCAGCAAGGTAGGTAAAGAGCGTAAGCAAAACGGATACATGCCGCAGGGACGGACCCACGCGACCTGGGAATGACGTGGCCCTGTGGGCTCTCCCAGCTAAAAATGGAACTTGAAAGATGTCACCTGATGCCATTGAAGATGAAGTGATGCCGAAGAAGTGGGCGGCGCGCGGTGAAGACGTCGACCCTCACGAGCCCCCAGGCCCAGGAGCCTCGAGAGGCTCCGGGGGCACGGGTAGGTCTTCGAGGACCATCTCCACCTCCGCCAGGACCGCACAATGCCTGACCTCCTAAGACTCCAGAATGCTCCTCAGCAGGCGCTGATGAGCGACGACCGCGTTCGGCAGGCCGAAAGGCATGCGAATGTAGCTGTGAGGTGGACCCTCGCAACGCCCCACGCGCGAAGGCCAGAGGCGCTCCTGAGACGCGGCTCCGTTGAGCCCTGGCACATTGTTGCAGACGTGCAGCCCACCATCCTCGCCTGGATGTGGGGCCACGGCGGGCAAGCGGCGGCTGCCGCGCATGACTCTCGACTCCTATAGCTCCTGGGTGTTTCCTGCGATGAACTCCTGAGGGTTTGGTCTTCCTTGCCTTGTACCTTCCTGAGGGAAACGTGCCTGGAAGCACCCCTCCAAGTGGTGCCCGAGTGCCTCCCTCGTGACCTTGGCAAAGTAGGTGGCTCTCCAAGAAAGAGCCCCCGAGCCTTGCCTGAGGAGGGCGCCAGGCACGCTTTCCTATGCGACAGAGGGTGGCGCTCCCTGAACGGGCGCAAATCCTGACGCAACGCCTTTGGAGGCTCCTGCCTCCTTATGGCTTGGGCCAGGCGAAGCCTTGGTCTTCTTAAGGGTCGCCTCGGGAAGTCTTCCGCTCCTATGATCTGGGTCTTCGATTGCTGCGGCTTGGAACGCATGCTCAAGTGAACACACCGCGTCCCTTTCCTCACAGGGTATGGTGATGACTCCACCGCTTCCTGGCATCTTGAGGACATTGTAGCCATGGTGAGTCACTGCCATGAACTTGGCTAGGGCTGGGTACCTGAGGATGGCGTTGTATGGCAGGCGAATGTGGGCGACGTCGAAGTCGATGAGCTCGGTGCGGTAGTTGTTGCGCTGCCCGAAGGTGACTGGCAGGCGAACTTTCCCTATCATTGACTCGTGAGAAAGGCTTGGTCGGCTGGAGCTGATCATACGGCACTTGGAGATTGTCGAACGTCTCGACGGACAGGACGTTGAGTCCTGCTCTGCCATCAACGAGGGTCCTGGTGACCTGCACATTGCTGATGACTGGGGAGCAAAGCATCGGGAGGACTCCGGCCATCTCCGCGCACTTGAGCTAATGCGCTGAGCTGAACGTGATGGCGCACGCAGACCACCTGAGAGGGCGCGTGGACTCAAGCTTGGGGAGGACTGTATTCACCTCGCGAGCAAACTGCTGGAAGATGCGCTGTGATGCTGGGGCCTGGGCGCCACCCAAGATGCAAGCGATTGCGCACGGCTCCTGGAAGCCCCCAGTCCCCTCGTGTTGATGTTGGTCTTTGTTCCTTCTTGGTGGTGGCAGTAGAGGAGGGAGGCCTGCGTTGCCGTGCGGGCGATCCTCACGAGGCTGATCCCTCCAGCCTCCCTCGCGAGGCTGGTCCTGCCAGCGATCCTCGCGAGGTCGGTCACGCCACCCTTGGAGAGGGCCATGGTCTTCCCATCGTCCTCCACCTCTTCCTCCTCCTCGGCCATAGCCCCTGTCGTTGCGCTCGGGGCGTCGGCCGATACGCCCATCTCGCACGACCCTGAGCTCTTGGCATTCGTTGATGTTGTGGGTGTGGAGGTCGTGGTACACGCAGTATCGGCTGCCCTTGGATGGCTCAGGCTGATCCCTGCCTCATTTGGTGTCTGGTTCCGCTGCGAGCACGGCAACTCCCTTACGCTTCACGTCCTTGGCCTTGGGCTTTTTCTCTTCTGGGTCGGCAGCCGGGAGCTCAAGGAGGGAGAGGCGTCCTTCCTCAGCCCTGGCGCACTTGGTCGCCAAGTTGAACAGCTCCAGGGATGTGCACAGGTCTTCATGGATTGCCAGCTCCTCCATCTTGATGTTGCGCACGCCATCAGAGAAGTATGAGATAATGGCTTCCTCAATCACTCTAGGGATCTTGAGGCGAGCATTGTTGAAGCGCTGGATGTATTTTTGCAGGGTTTCCTGTAATGCCCCGAGACCGTTGTGCTAGGTGTCCTCCAGTTATTCGCTGTTGTTGCCTTGTCATTTGCTTGTGTGTTGCATCTTGCCATGTCATCATCCACATTGCATCATCATGTTTTCAAAACTTGCATTCGTCCCGGTCTCCTCGTTCCATCTGTTGTCCGTTCTGAGCCCAGACACACTTGCACGCGCCCGCGGCATGTCCGAAATATCATTTTATAAGTGGCCGGAGAATGTTCTCGGATTGGGCTGAAAGTTGGCGTGTGGTCTTATTATAGTGTAATAGACCGCCTTTCAAGTTTCATCGCATTCGGAGTTTGTTTGATAGCCCAACGGATAACTATAGCGACATTATAGTCGGTCAAACGTCGGACGTTTTCGGTCTCCGGAAACAGTCGCCGGGTCTCTCACTCTCTTCTCAGCCCAAAGCTTTCTGCACAGTCCGCTGTCAACTGCCAGACCCCAAAACCCTCTCTGCACAGTGCATCGACCCCTCTCGCGTGTCCGAAACTTACCCGAACCCGACCCGGACAGTCGTCACCGTTGAATCCGAATCAACCCCAAACATCTACAAAACGTCTCTATTTTGTTAATTGGACTTCCTAGCATATTTTTTTTCCGTCCGTCCGATTACGATCGGAGGGACGAGATAGCCCCTAGACTAACCTACCCGCTATATATACTAGTCTAAACCATGGCCAAATCCCTAATTTCTAGGGATCCTACCTAGCGCCGCCGCCACTCTCTCGGGATTTCCCTAGATCTGATCCATCCAATCCCCCCCCCAATCAGTGCTCTCCTGCGGATCCCCTCGATCCACCAGCCAGCGAGCACCACCAGCAGGACCAGTCCCGCGCCGCAACCTCCTCGTCCCGATCCAGGGGCGACTCGCCGGAGTTCATTCGACGGTCCAACAGCTCCCTGCGCCCCTGCCTCTCCCTTCCTCATCCTTCTCTCCTCTCTCTCTCACCGCGTGCTCCCTCTCTCTACCATGTCTCTGCAGGAACCGTACCGCGCCGCCGTCCATGGATGCCGCCAAGTTTTCCCCGCCGCTGCTGCCATTCCCTTGCCACGGCGCCTCGGTCCCCTCTGCTCCCGCACCTGAGGCCCGAGCTCCTCCAGCTCGACCTAGTCATAGCGAGCTCATGTGCCTTCTGCATCGTCCTGACCTCCTCCTCCACCGTCGCCCATTGCTTCGAGCTGCCGTCCGCGCATCGATCTCCTCCAAGACCGGCCGGACCTCCTCCGGGCGCCAAGACCCGCCCACTCGCCGCTGCAAGTCCTTGTCACCGACCTCAGCTTCTGCGTATGGAAACGACGACGAACAGCAACGAGTCCCCTCGACCGTCTGCGTTGACCCCCTCCTCTGCCTCGTGCGAAGCCCAGTTCCAGCAGCGCTGCGTTGACCGCGTCTTCCTTCGCCTACGTGGACCGCAGCCACGCCTCCGGCCCAGCGCCACCCAGCGAACCAGCCGGCCCACTGCTCCATCGTCCTGGGCCGAAGCCCATGGGTGAGGCCAGCTCCGGCACCTCCCCCGTGCACTTCTGGGCCTGTTAGTTTCGGCCCGTTCATGTTTTTTTCTTGGATCTATGATGTAACATCCTCGATGCGACTATATCTCCCACGTGTCGAGGCACGACTTAGAGGCATAATCGCATTGAAGGCATATGTCGCAAGTTAGGCAATCTTCACAACATCCCATGTAATATAATAATGAAAGGGGAGATAACATAGTTGGCTTACACTCGCCACGTCAATCAAGTACATAAATAACATTACATCATCCAAACACACTTGGCCCGACTACGGCGCCAAAATAAAAGAGAACCCAACATGCGACAACGGTCCCGTTCACCCCCAACTGGGCACCACTACTGATCATCGGGAAAGGAAACATAGTAACATTGAGAGTCTTCGTCGAACTCCCACTTGAGCTCATACGCGTCTCCTGGAGCGGAATCACCAGGCCCTGCATCTGGTGTAATAGTAATCTGTGAGTCACAGGGACTCAACAATCTCGCACCCTCGCGATCAAGACTATTTAAGCTTATAGGTATGGCAAGGTAAATATAAGTGGAGCTGCAGCAAGCGACTAGCAAGTATGGTGGTTAACTTATTCGCAAAAGAGAGCGAGAAGAGGAAGCAAAGCGCGAGCGAGAAACTAGAGAGCAACCTGCGCAAACATTACTCCAACACTGTGTCCGCTTCCCGGACTCCGCCGAGAAGAGGCCATCACGGTAACACACTCAGTTGATTCATTTTAAATAAGTTAAGGTTCCAGTTATCTACAACCGGACATTAACAAATTCCCATCTGCCCATAACCGCGGGCACGACTTTCGAAAGTTCAAATACCTGCAGGGGAGTCCCAACTTAGCCCATGACAAGCTCTCACGGTCAACGAAGAAATAGACCTCCTCCCAAGACGTTCCGATCAGACTCGGTATCTCGGTTACTCAAGTCACTTCGACAGGTTAAAACAAGACCAGCAACACCGCCCGAATGTGCCGACAAATCCTGATAGGAGCTGCACATATCTCGTTCTCAGGGCACACTCAGATAGGTCAAGCTACGAGTAAAACCAACCCTCAAGTTTCCTCGAGGTGGCCCCACAGGCTGCCCGGTTCGGACCAACACTCAGAGGGAGCACTGGCCCGGGGGGGTTTAAAATAAGATGACCCTCGGGCTCCGGAAACCCAAGGGAAAAAGAGGCTAGGTGGCGAATGGTAAAACCAAGGTTGGGCATTGCTGGAAAAGCTTTAATCAAGGCGAAATATCAAGGGGTTCCCATTATAACCCAACCGCGTAAGGAACGCAAAATCCGGGGACATAACACCGACATGACAGAAACTAGGGCGGCAAGAGTGGAACAAAACACTAGGCGAGAGGCCGAGCCTTCCACCCTTTACCAAGTATATAGATGCATTAAGATAACTAGATAATATAATGATATCCCAACAAGTAAAATAAATGTTCCAACAAGGAACGGCCTCCAATCTTCACCTACAACTAGCAACGCTATAAGAGGGGCTGAGCAAAGCGGTAACATAGCCAATCAACGGTTTGCTAGGACAATGGTGGGTTAGAGGTTTGACATGGCAATTTGGGAGGCTGGCAAGCAAGTGGTAGGCATCGTAGCATTGGCATAGCAAAAGAGCGAGCAAACTAGCATAACAAAGATAGTAGTGATTTCGAGGGTATGATCATCTTGCCTGCACAGTTGTCAGAGTTGACTGGATCCTCAAAAGCAAACTCAACGGGCTCCTCGTTAGCGAACTTGTCTCCCGGCTCTAGCCAAACAATACAAACAAGCAATAAGGACACAATCAACCACGTGCAAGAATCAAGCAATATGATGCAATGATGATATGCTATGCGGGATGCGATGCGGGATGCAAAATGCAAGATATGACAGGAAATGCAAGAACCTGGCCTCAACTTGGAAATCCAAGTGTGCCACTTGAAATATGGGATGAAATCGCTTGAAAACGATATAAAGAACGCCGGAATCGGAGTTACGGTTTGGAAATGGCAAGCGATTCAAAAATGACACCGGTCTGCGATTTACAGCAAGTAGCCAACTAAATGCAATGAGATGAACATGCTACAGCAACCAAACATGACAACAAAATGCATGGTATAGATTCACACAAGATGCTTAACAAAAGTCTAGCACTGAGCTACGGCCAATTCATCCACTAACAGGTTCAAACAAGCATGGCAAAAATGCATATGGCAAACAGATCTAAGACTTTGTGAAATTAACACTTGTCTGGAATTTCAGATCAGGTAGCACTCTTTGGAGCCACAAAACTACATGATACAAGATAAGAACATGGCAAAGTAAAACATGGCATGGAGCTACTCAAAGAGCTTAACAAAAGTCCCTTAGTGACCTTGAGCCAAAAGGGATCAGAAAATACAATTGCAAGCATGTGAACATAGCAAAAACATAATCAGTTTTCAGACTTAGTGAAAAACTGACACATGCTGAAATATAACTCAAGTAGGCATGTTTACGAGCTCGATGCACTCACTACGGTGCAAGTCATGGCAAGCCAAGCATACACCCATCAAGAAGGCACAAAATGAAATCTAGACATGGCAAGAACAATAGCACAGCATGCATGGATCAACTAGAACATCACAGGTAAAATTGCAAACAAGTTGACAATCTGCCCAGATTCATGAAGTAGCAAAAGTAGAGCTCGATTGACTCAAGCTAGGGTGCTCCATAATTGCAAACAAAGACATTGATGGATATAGCACCACAAGATTAACAAATCATCCTTAATGATCATCCTCAAAAGAGGCACGGATCAGTAGGAAACAACATGAACATATGGCAACATGAGATAACCAGCTCAAGGACTCGGTGAAATTACTAAGTCCCTGAAAACAGACTTAGCAAGTGCACCACTTTGCAAGCTTGCACAAGTCACCACACACATCACAAAAATATATGGGTTGCACCTCTGGAAAGATGACAAAACCCTTAAAAAAACATATGTAGAACTCATGGGCATATCATGCACACAATAATCATGGCAAAAATTACAAAAGTGCTAAACGGAGTAGCAGATCTGACAATTAACTCAAGTAGCCCTCTTCTAACAGCATTTCGGGCATCAAGATGAACTCAAATGAAAATGATGCAATGTAATGAAATGATGTACTCTCTGAGGTGAACATTTTAATATGCTATATGCATGAATCGGAGCTACGGATGCAAAGTTACGGAGCTACGAACATGAGCACTTGGACTGAAAATCCCCGGGACTTGGAAAAAAAAACGACCTAGGGTTTCCAGATCTGGATCGGGCGAAACACTGTAGCGGCGGCCGGGCACTGTTCACCGGAGACGGGCAGGGCGGCGGCCGGAGGGGGAGATGGCCAGGGCCGGCGATGGTGAAGGCGGCGGCGGCTCGGGCCGGCCGCGGTGGTGGCGTCGACGACCTCGCAGCGGGGCGGGGACGACCGCGGTGGCCGGGCGGCGAAGGCGCGGCGGGGCGGCGTTGCTCGTCGCCGGCGTGGAGAGGCGGAGGCGTGGCGGCTCGTCGGCGGGAGGCGGGGCGGCGTTGCTCGTCGCCGGCGTGGAGAGGCGGAGGCGTGGCGGCTCGTCGGCGGGAGGCGGCTCGGCCGCGGAGAAGAGGAGGCGGGCGGCGGCGCGGCGATGGGCTCTACGGGGGCCGGCTACGGGCCCGTGCGGGCCGCGACGGCGGCGGTGGCCGGGTGCCATGTGGCGGGCGCCTATTGGCCCGGGGCGGCGGCGGCGGAGCGTTCGGACATGTCCGTCGGCAGGATTTTTGTCCGGCGTGGCGCGGGGACGATTTTTAGGGTTTCGGGGAGGAAGGAGATCCGAAAATTGGGGGGGGTGTTTAAATAGGCATAGAGGGAGCTAGGAGAGTCCAAATGAGGTGCGGTTTTCGGCCACGCGATCGTGATCGAACGCTCTAGATGATGGAGCAGAGTTTGGTGGGTTTTGGGCCAAATTGCAGGGGTGTTGGGCTGCAACACACACGAGGCCGTTTCGGTCCCTCGGTTAACCGTTGGAGTATCAAACGAAGTCCAAATGATACGAAACTTGACAGGCGGTCTACCGGTAGTAAACCAAGGCCGCTTGGCAAGTCTTGGTCCAATCCAGAAATTTTTAGTCCCCACACACGAAAGAAAGCTAGAAATGACCACCGGAGGAGAACGAAGCGCCGGAATGCAAAACGGACAACGGGGAAAAAGCTCGAATGCATGATATGAACACGTATGCAAATGCAATGCATATGATGACATGATATGAGATGCATGACAACGATAACAACACACGGAGACAAGGTCCCGAACCAGAGAAAATAAATATAACTTAACGCCGGAAACGGCAAGAGTTGGAGTACAAATTGGGGAAGTTACATCCGGGGTGTTACAACACTCCACCACTACGAAAGGATCTCGTCCCGAGATCTAGGACTGAAAGAACGTCGGGTACTCAGAACGGAGGTGATCCTCGCGTTCCCAGGTAGCTTCACGGTTGGAATGGTGTGACCACTTGACTTCGAGAAATTTGATTGACTTGTTGCGAGTCTTGCGTTCAGTCTCTTCGACAATAGCAACTGGGTGTTCACGATAAGAGAGATCTTCTTGGAGCTCAATGTCCTCGAAGTTGACGGTGCAGTCAGGAGTCTTGAAGCACTTTCGAAGCTGAGAGACATGGAACACGTCATGAACATTTGCAAAGTTTGAAGGAAGCTCGAGTTGATAGGCGAGGTCGCCTCTCTTGCTGACAATCTTGAAAGGTCCCACGTATCTTGGGGCAAGCTTCCCTTTGATACCAAAGCGACAAGTACCTTTCATAGGAGAGACGCGGAGGTAAACATGATCTCCGATCTCGAAAGCCAAATCACGGTGCTTACTATCATAGTAGCTCTTCTGACGGGATTGGGCTGCTTTGAGGTTATCTCGAATGACTTTGCACATTTGTTCTGCCTCTGTGATTAAGTCATTACCCAAAAGCTGACGTTCACCGGTTTCAGACCAGTTGAGAGGGGTACGACACTTCCTGCCATACAGAATTTCAAATGGGGCCTTGCCCGAACTTGCTTGAAAACTGTTGTTGTAGGAGAATTCAGCATAGGGAAGACAATCCTCCCACTTCATGCCGAAGGAGATCACACAAGCCCTGAGCATATCTTCAAGAATCTGGTTGACGCGCTCGACTTGACCGCTAGTTTGAGGATGGAAAGCTGTGCTGAAGCGGATGTTCGTGCCCATGGCCTTCTGGAAAGAATCCCAAAACTTCGAGGTAAAGATGCTGCCACGGTCTGAAGAGATCACTTGTGGAATACCGTGCAGAGAGACAATTCGAGAGGTATAGAGTTCCGCCAATTGAGCTGCAGTGATCGACTCTTTGATAGGCAGAAAGTGAGCCACTTTGGTGAGTTTGTCGATGACAACGAATATAGCATCATTGCCACGCTTGGACTTAGGAAACCCAGTCACGAAGTCCATTTCAATGTGGTCAAACTTCCATTCTGGAATGGCAAGAGGTTGGAGGAGACCAGCTGGCCTTTGGTGTTCTGCCTTCACTCTTCTGCAGACATCACATTCATTCACGAATTGAGCAATCTCGCGCTTCATTCGAGTCCACCAATAAGCCTGCTTAAGATCCTGATACATCTTCGTGCTCCCGGGGTGGATGGAGAGGAGAGAATTGTGAGCCTCGTTCATGATCACTTTACGGAGGTCACCTTTGGGTACCACAATACGATCCTCGAAGAAGAGAGTGTCCTTGTCATCAAGGCGGTAGCACTTGTACTTGGACTGGCTCTTGGCAATCCCAATCTTCACCTTTTTCACCATAGCATCAAGAAGCTGGGCTTGGCGAATATGGTCTTCCAAGGTAGGAGAGACTTGAAGGTTGGCGAGGAAACCTTGAGGAACAACTTGCAGATTAAGTTTGCGGAAAGCTTCACAAAGCTCGGGTTGATAAGGCTTAAGAATCAGATTGTTACAATAAGCTTTCCTGCTCAAAGCGTCAGCAATCACATTGGCCTTGCCTGGAGTATACTCAATACTCGGATTATACTCTTGAATCATTTCGACCCATCGAGTTTGCCTGAGGTTAAGATTAAGCTGAGTGAAGATGTACTTGAGACTCTTGTGATCCATGAAAATGTCCACTTTTCTTCCCAAAAGAAGATGTCTCCAAGTCAAAAGAGCATGCACAACTGCCACCAACTCGAGATCATGAGTGGGGTAGTTCTTCTCATTAGGCTTCAACTGGCGAGATGTATAAGCAACAACTTTCTTCTCTTGCATCAAAACTGCGCCAAGACCTTGGAGAGAGGCATCACAAAAGACCTTGTACGGCTTGGATTCATCAGGCGGAGTCAGAACTGGAGCAGTGATCAATTTCTCTTTCAAAGTGTTGAAAGCAATATCACACTCCGGAGACCAAACGTACTTGACGTGCTTCTGAAGAAGATTCGAGAGAGGCTTCGCGATCTTAGAAAAGTTTTCAACGAATCTTCGGCAATAGCTTGCGAGACCGAGGAAGTTACGGAGTTGCTTCACGTTCTGAGGAGGTTCCCAATTCACAATTGCAGAGACCTTCTCAGGATTCATGGCAATGCCCTTGGCAGAGATGATATGACCAAGATAAAGAACCTCATCGAGCCAAAATTCACACTTGGAGAACTTGGCGTAGAACTGATGTTCTCTGAGCTTATCAAGAACCAAACGCAAGTGCTTGGCATGATCTTCCTTGTTCTTCGAGAAAACCATAATGTCATCGAGATAGACCAAAACGAAGTCATTGGTGTAGGCATTGAAGATGAAGTTCATCATGCAAGAGAACGTCGGAGGAGCGTTGACGAGGCCAAAAGACATGACAGTGTATTCATATGAACCAAAGCTTGTCCTAAAAGCCGTCTTGGGAATATCTTGCTCACGGATTCGAATCTGATGATAACCCATACGGAGATCAAGCTTGGAGAATACTCGAGCACCTTTGAGTTGTTCGAACAGCTCATTGATGTTGGGAAGTGGATATTTGTTCTTGATAGTCTTCTTGTTCACTGGATGGTAATCAACACAAAGTCGGTCCGTTCCATCCTTCTTCTTAACAAAAAGAACACCACAACCCCACGGAGAAGAACTAGGCCGGATGAGACCCATTTTCTCTTGAATATTGAGTTGCTTCTTCAGCTCCTTCAACTCTTCAGGTCCGAGGTTATAAGGACGTTTGCACACAGGTTCTGTACCAGGCTCAAGATCAATAACGAATTCAACTGGCCGGTGCGGAGGCATTCCTGGAAGCTCTTCTGGAAAGACGTCTTGATATTCGCAAACGACTAGAATTTGCGAGATGGCATCCAATTCACCCTTCTCATTGAGAGAAAACAGACGAATGGTATCATCACGAGCGGCAAAGACAATTACATCCTCAGACGAATGAGTCAATTGAATCTGCCTGGCTGCACAATCAAGTTGAGCCTTGTGCTTAGAAAGCCAATCCATTCCGAGAATAAGATCAATATCCGAGTTACCAAGAACCATTGGGGAAGAAAGGAACTTGTAGTCGCCCAATGTGATAGCAACATCTGGCACCTCCAGACTAGCACTCAAACGTTTGCCAGGAGAAACAATATCCATTTGTTTACCCAAATGAGAAGAAACGAACTCATGCTTGGTAAAAAATGGCTTTGACATGAAACAATGCGATGCACCCATGTCAAAAAGAACTCTTGCAGGAATGTCGTTAACAGGAAGGTTACCCATGATGACATCTGACGAGTCCTCTGCCTGAGCTGCATTCAGCAAGTTGACCTTGGCGGACTTGGGGTTATGCTTGACCACAGCTGTACTTGCCGATCTGACAGGAGGAGGAGAAGACGCCTCTAGTTGAAACACTTGTTGGCATAGTGACCCTTCTGTTGGCACTTGTTGCACGTGACCTCTAAAAGCGGGCGGTGATACGGAGCACTCGATCTTGGAGCTTGAGACGAAGTCTTGTTCTGAAAGCCAGGGTTGGGTGGGTGGGAAGAACCACTGCCACCTTTGCTCTTCTGCTGATACGGCTGACGGAACGGAGGAGGAGGAAGCCAATACTTCTGCTGCTTGGCCACTTGAGTAAAGGAAGAAGGAGTAACATCTCTGACTCGCTTCTTGGAAGCATACTTCAACTGAGCAGCCTCTTGCTTCAATGCCATGTTGTAGAACTCATCGTATCTCAAGGGCTCAAAGAGAACAAGAGCTAGCTGAATTTCTTCTCTGAGACCACCCCTGAACTGATATATCATGCTCTTCTCATCAGGGACGTCCTGCTTGGCAAAGTGGGCGAGCTTCTGGAACAACTTGTTGTAGTCATAGACAGACAAAGAGCCTTGCTTCAGGTTGCGGAATTCCTCACGCTTGCTTTCAACCACGCTCTGGGGAATATGATGAGCTCGGAAATCTCGATGGAAATCATCCCAAGTGATAACACGTCCACCTCTGGAATCCTTGTACTGCTGGAACCATTCTGCAGCTTGATCTTTGAGTTGGAAGGAAGCGAACTTGACAAAGTCCTCAGGCCCGACGTTACTGCACTCAAAATGCTTGCACAGATCCACAAGCCAATCGTCAGCATCGTTGCCTCAACACAATTGCTGAAAGTCTTTGGCCCGTTAGCAAGGAACTGGTTGAGTGAAGCAAAGTGATTCTGATTGCTGCCTTGATTCCCTTGGCTGCCTTGATTGCGCTCTTGAAGAATTTGCATGATCAACTGTGTGTTTGCATTGGTTGCGGCCATCACAGCTTGCCATGCCTCCGGAGGAGGTGGAGGTGGTGGCGGATCAGGATTCAGAGTCGTGCGCGTTGGAGGAGCCATCCTGAAGAGGTTGACCACCATTAGCACATTGACAGAGAAATATTGAAGCTGAATCCAACGGAATGAAAATTGCAACATATAGTCTTCACATCCGAACAAAATGAACGAATGCATTCCTCTTGAAATGGTCACATATCCAGAAATTGAGAAGCCACGTAGAATTAAGGTAGAGAAATAAATCAACAAGGTACGGATCAAGAACGAATAATCGGTAAGAAATCCCAATCTCAAACCAATATCCGTGGAAGAAGAACTAGAGGTACTAGAATTCCCACCTATGAAACTCCCGAACCTTTCCGGTTATGCAATCAGTTGTTGGGGATACAGGGGAAGCATAATATCTCACACAAACTAGCAAATCCTACATCCAGCTGTATCCATCCTTCAACACATAACCAAGAAACCTTCGGAAACCATCTACCTCAACCTTCGAAAAGCATCCGTTATAGAAGTTATGGCGATACTCCCGAACTCCCGCCCCAGTACTGGGTGGCGTCGAGGTTATCTCACCAACGAACTACATAAAAGAGATTTTCGATGTCGGCGTACTAAACTCAGGTATTCCAGAACTGCAACGTTAAAATTATGATGACAACACCTCAGAGCTCAACTCCCCGGGACACTTCCACTAAACCCCTGACAGGAGGCACCAAGACAATGTTCTCATCATAAAACCATCGGAACGATTCCAAGATACCCGCGTGATCCTAAATTTTTTTTAGTGAAATTTGAGAAGAGAAGAGTCAAAACTCTACGTCAGGATGCCTTACCAGAGCGATGAGGAGACTGGGAAGTAAAAAGAATTCCTAAACTCTCCGATATATAATTCCTAAAGACTCAAAACATTTTTCTAGACACAACTCGGCCGCTAATGACGATCAAGCAATGGGGCTCCTAAGGTCGGGGAAGGCTCTGATTACCAACTTGTAACACCCTCGATGCGACTATATCTCCCACGTGTCGAGGCACGACTTAGAGGCATAATCGCATTGAAGGCATATGTTGCAAGTTAGGCAATCTTCACAACATCCCATGTAATATAATAATGAAAGGGGAGATAACATAGTTGGCTTACACTCGCCACGTCAATCAAGTACATAAATAACATTACATCATCCAAACACACTTGGCCCGACGACGGCGCCATAATAAAAGAGAACCCAACATGCAACAACGGTCCCGTTCACCCCCAACTGGGCACCACTACTGATCATCGGGAAAGGAAACATAGTAACGTTGAGAGTCTTCGTCGAACTCCCACTTGAGCTCATACGCGTCTCCTGGAGCGGAATCATCAGGCCCTGCATCTGGTGTAATAGTAATCTGTGAGTCACAGGGACTCAGCAATCTCGCACCCTCGCGATCAAGACTATTTAAGCTTATAGGTATGGCAAGGTAAATATAAGTGGAGCTGCAGCAAGCGACTAGCAAGTATGGTGGCTAACTTATTCGCAAAAGAGAGCGAGAAGAGGAGGCAAAGCGCGAGCGAGAAACTAGAGAGCAACCTGCGCAAACATTACTCCAACACCGTGTCCGCTTCCCGGACTCCGCCGAGAAGAGGCCATCACGGTAACACACTCAGTTGATTCATTTTAAATAAGTTAAGGTTCAAGTTATCTACAACCGGACATTAACAAATTCCCATCTGCCCATAACCGCGGGCACAGATTTCGAAAGTTCAAATCCCTGCAGGGGAGTCCCAACTTAGCCCATGACAAGCTCTCACGGTCAACGAATGAATAGACCTCCTCCCAAGACGTTCCGATCAGACTCGGTATCTCGGTTACTCAAGACACTTCGACAGATTAAAACAAGACCAGCAACACCGCCCGAATGTGCCGACAAATCCTGATAGGAGCTGCACATATCTCGTTCTCAGGGCACACTCAGATAGGTCAAGCTACGAGTAAAACCAACCCTCAATTTTCCCCGAGGTGGCCCCACAGGCTGCCCGGTTCGGACCAACACTCAGAGGGAGCACTGGCCCGGGGGGGTTTAAAATAAGATGACCCTCGGGCTCCGGAAACCCAAGGGAAAAAGAGGCTAGGTGGCGAATGGTAAAACCAAGGTTGGGCATTGCTGGAAAAGCTTTAATCAAGGAGAAATATCAAGGGGTTCCCATTATAACCCAACCGCGTAAGAAACGCAAAATCCG
This sequence comes from Triticum urartu, assembly GCF_056163025.1. Lineage (NCBI taxonomy): Eukaryota > Viridiplantae > Streptophyta > Magnoliopsida > Poales > Poaceae > Triticum > Triticum urartu. Next base: position 154,969,037 of record NC_141877.1, on the reverse strand, counting down.
GGGACATAACACCGACATGACAGAAACTAGGGCGGCAAGAGTGGAACAAAACACTAGGTGAGAGGCCGAGCCTTCCACCCTTTACCAAGTATATAGATGCATTAAGACAACAAGATAATATAATGATATCCCAACAAGTAAAATAAATGTTCCAACAAGGAACGGCCTCCAATCTTCACCTGCAACTAGCAACGCTATAAGAGGGGTTGAGCAAAGCGGTAACATAGCCAATCAACGGTTTGCTAGGACAATGGTGGGTTAGAGGTTTGACATGGAAATTTGGGAGGCTTTCAAGCAAGTGGTAGGCATCGTAGCATTGGCATAGCAAAAGAGCGAGCAAACTAGCATAGCAAAGATAGTAGTGATTTCGAGGGTATGATCATCTTGCCTGCACAGTTGTCAGAGTTGACTGGATCCTCAAAAGAAAACTCAACGGGCTCCTCGTTAGCGAACTCGTCTCCCGGCTCTACCCAAACAAGACAAACAAGCAACAAGGACACAATCAACCACGTGCAAGAATCAAGCAATATGATGCAATGATGATATGCTATGCGGGATGCGATGCGGGATGCAAAATGCAAGATATGATAGGAAATGCAAGAACCTGGCCTCAACTTGGAAATCCAAGTGTGCCACTGGAAAGATGGGATGAAATCGCTTGAAAACGATATAAAGAACGCCGGAATTGGAGTTACGGTTTGGAAATGGCAAGGGATTCAAAAATGACACCGGTCTGCGATTTACAACAAGTAGCCAACTAAATGCAATGAGGTGAACATGCTACAACAACCAAACATGACAACAAAATGCATGGCAGAGATGCACACAAGATGCGTAACAAAAGTCTAGCACTGAGCTACGGCCAATTCATCCACTAACAGGTTCAAACAAGCATGGCAAAAATGCATATGGCAAACAGATCTCAGACTTAGTGAAATTAACACTTGTCTGGAATTTCAGATCAGGTAGCACTCTTTGGAGCCACAAAACTACATGATACAGGATAAGAACATGGCAAAGTAAAACATGGCATGGAGCTACTCAAAGAGCTTAACAAAAGTCCCTTAGTGACCTTGAGCCAAAAGGGATCAGAAAATCCAATTGCAAGCATGTGAACATAGCAAAAACATAATCAGTTTTCAGACTTAGTGAAAAACTGACACATGCTGAAATATAACTCAAGTAGGCATGTTTACGAGCTCGATGCACTCACTACGGTACAAGTCATGGCAAGCCAAGCATACACCCATCAAGAAGGCACAAAATGCAAGCTATACATGGCAAGAACAATAGCACAGCATGCATGGATCAACTACAACATCCCCGGCAAAATTGCAAACAAGTTGACAATCTGCCCAGATTCACGAAGTAGCAAAAGTAGATCTCGATTGACTCAAGCTAGGTTGCTCCATAATTGCAAAAAAAGACATGGATAGAGCACTACAAGTCATCCTTACTGATCATCCTCAAAAGAGGCACGGATCACTAGGAAACAACATGAACATATGGCAACATGAGATAACCAGCTCAAGGACTTAGTGAAATTACTAAGTCCCTGAAAATAGACTTAGCAAGTGCACCACTTTGCAAGCTTGCACAAGTCACCACACACATCAAAAAAATATATGGGTTGCACCTCTGGAAAGATGACAAAACCCTTAAAAAACATATGTAGAACTCATGGGCATATCATGCACACAATAATCATGGCAAAAATGACAAAAGTGCTAAACGGAGTAGCAGATCTGACAATTAACTCAAGTAGCCCTCTTCTAACAGCATTTCGGGCATCAAGATGAACTCAAATGAAAATGATGCAATGGAATAAAATGATGTACTCTCTGAGATGAACATTTTGATATGCTATATGCATGAATCGGAGCTACAGATGCAAAGTTACGGAGCTACGAACATGAGCACTTGGACTGAAAATCCCCGGGACTTGGAGAGAAAAAAAAACGACCTAGGGTTTCCAGATCTGGATCGGGCTAAACACTGTAGCGGCGGCGCAGGCACTGTTCACCGGAGACGGGCAAGGCGGCGGCCGGAGGGGGAGATGGCCGGGGCCGGCGATGGTGAAGGCGGTGGCGGCGGCGGCTCGGGCCGGCCGTGGTGGTGGCGGCGACGACCTCGCGGCGGGGCGGCGACGACCGCGGTGGCCGGGCGGCGAAGGCGCGGCGGGGCGGCGTGGAGAGGCGGCAGCGCGGCGGCTCGTCGGCAGGGAGGCGGCTCGGCCGCGGAGAAGAGGAGGCGGGCGGCGGCGCGGCGATGGGCTCTGCGGGGGCTGGCTACGAGCCCGTGCGGGCCGAGGCGGCGGCGGTGGCCGGGTGCCACATGGCGGGCGCCTATTGGCCTGGGGCGGCGTCGGTGGAGCGTCCGGACATGTCCGTCGGTAGGATTTTTGTCCGGCGTGGCGCGGGGACGATTTTTAGGGTTTCGGGGAGGAAGGAGATCCGAAAATCGGGGGGGGGGGGGGGTGTTTAAATAGGCATAGAGGGAGCTAGGAGAGTCCAAATGAGGTGCGGTTTTCGGCCACGCGATCGTGATCGAACGCTCTAGATGATGGAGCAGAGTTTGGTGGGTTTTGGGCCAAATTGGAGGGGTGTTGGGCTGCAACACACACGAGGCCTTTTCGGTCCCTCGGTTAACCGTTGGAGTATCAAACAAAGTCCAAATGATACGAAACTTGACAGGCGGTCTACCGGTAGTAAACCAAGGCCGCTTGGAAAGTCTCGGTCCAATCCGGAAATGTTTAGTCCCCACACACGAAAGAAAGCTAGAAATGACCACCGGAGGAGAACAAAGCGCCGGAATGCAAAACGGACAACGGGGAAAAAGCTCGAATGCATGATATGAACACGTATGCAAATGCAATGCATATGATGACATGATATGAGATGCATGACAACGATAACAACACACGGAGACAAGGACCCGAACCCGAGAAAATAAATATAACTTAACGCCGGAAACGGCAAGAGTTGGAATACAAATTGGGAAAGTTACATCCGGGGTGTTACATATGAATTTAGCTTTTATCCAGAAAACTGCTATTTTACAGAAAGGTCCCTAAACTTCATGCATATAATAACTTAATAACCGTGCATCGGATTGAAACAAACTTAATATGAAAGTTTCTTAGAATTTTGTCTAGTTTAATAATATGCAACTTTCATCTATGTTTAAAATGTTTAAAATGCTGTTTGTTTAAATTTGCTCCTATGCCATGTTAAAATGATTTAATTCATAACTAAATAACCGTAGCTCCAAATTTAACAAACTTTATATGTAAATGGGGTAGAAAAATGCCTAGATTAACATGGTGGCATCACTTTTCATGTTTAACAACTATAAAATATGGTTTAGGGCAGAACAGTACCAAACCTAATATATGCATATGGGGATTTACCGGAATTGTTGTTCGTTGTTTCTGGCCTCCTTTAAACTTGCCTAGATAGGTAGTGTTGTTTTGCTTCACCCCTTGCCATGATAAACAACATTGAATATTGTTGAGTACATAAACAAGATCGAACTAAATAACTTGTTGTGGTGTTTCGTCAATATGCAACTCGTTGCATATTGATCTCCACTTAATTTGTAGAATTGCTTGTGCACCTTGCCATGCCATGCCTCTTTAATCCGGACATGCATCATACTTGGTTGTGCACCGTGCCATGCTTATGTGATGTTTGTTTACTATGTTGTTTGTTTCTTTCCGGTGTTGCTTCTTCGGGTTGGATCCGGTAACGTCGCGTTTGTGAGGATTCGTTCGACTTCGTTCGTTTGTCTTCTTCATGGACTCGTTCTTCTTCCTTGCGGGATCTCATGCAAGATGACCATACCCTCGAAATCACTTCTATATTTGCTTGCTAGATGCTCGCTCTTTTGCTATGCCTATGTTGCGATACCTACCACTTGCTTATCATGCCTCCCATATTGTTAAGCCAAACCTCTAACCCACCTTGTCCTAGCAAACCGTTGTTTGGCTATGTTACTGCTTTGCTCAGCCCCTCTTATAGCGTTGTTAGTTGCAGGTGAAGATTGGAGTTGTTCCATGTTGGAACATGGATTGTTGTTGGGATATCACCATATCTCTTATTATATTAATGCATCTATATACTTGGTAAAGGGTGGAAGGCTCGGCCTTATGCCTGGTGTTTTGTTCCACTCTTGCAGCCTAGTTTCCGTCATATCGGTGTTATGTTCCCGGATTTTGCGTTCCTTACACGGTTGGGTAATAATGGGAACCCCTTGATAGTTCGCCTTGAATAAAACTCTTCCAGCAATGGCCAACATTGGTTTTACCATTTGCCACCTAGCCTTTTTTCCCTTGGGTAGGCCTGCCCAAGGGTCATCTTTATTTAAACCCCCCCTGGGCCAGTGCTCCTCTGAGTGTTAGTCCAAACTAGAGCCCTGTGCAGCGCCCCCTCGGGGAAACTCGAGGTTTGGTTTTAGTTGTACGGAGCGCTCATCTGAGTGTGCCCTGAGAACAAGATATGTGCAGCTCCTATCGGGATTTGTCAGCACATTCGAGCGGTGTTGCTGGACTTGTTTTACCATTGTCGAGGATGTCTTGTAACCGGGATGCCGAGTCTGATTGGATTGTCTTGGGAGAAGGAATATCCTTCGTTGACCGTGAGAGCTTGTGATGGGCTAAGTTGGGACACCCCTGCAGGGATTTGAACTTTCGAAAGCCGTGCCCGCAGTTATGGGCAGATGTGAATTTGTTAATGTCCGGTTGTAGAAAACCAAAAGTTTATCTTAATTAAAAATGCACCAACCGCGTGTGTAACTGTCATGGTCTCTTCTCGGCGGAGTCCGGGAAGTGAACACGGTGTTGGAGTTATGCTTGACGTAGGTTGTTCTAGGATCACTTCTTGATCATAGTTTCGCGAACGTGCTTTGCCTTCTCTTGTCGCTCTCTTTTGCATATGTTAGCCACCAAATATGCTAGTCGCTTGCTTGCCAGTTGATCAGTAGTGGAGCCCAGTTGGGTCGATCGGGGATCTGTGTAGCTTTTGGGGTAGTCTTCTTTTATTTTGGTTCCGTAGTCGGACCTTGCATGTATTTGGATGAATGTAATGCTTTATTCATGTATTGTGTGAAGTGGCGATTGTAAGCCAACTATGTATCTTTTTCCCTTATGTATTACATGGGTTGTGTGAAGATTACCTCACTTGCGACATTGCTTTCAATGCGGTTATGCCTCTAAATCATTCTTCGACACGTGGGAGATATAGCCGCATCGAGGGCGTTACAAGTTGGTATCAGAGCCTTCCCCGACCTTAGGAGCCCCCTGCTTGCTCGAATCGCTGGAGTTGTTGAGTCTAGAAAAATATTTTGAGTCTTTTAGGATTATATATATCGGAGAGTAGGATTCTTTTTACTCCTCAGTCCCTTCATCGCTCTGGTGAGGCATCCTGACGTAGAGTTTTGACTCTTCTCTTCTCAAATTTCACTAAAAAAATTAGGATCACGCGGGTATCTTGGAATCGTTCTGATGGTTTTGTGACGAGAACATTGTTCTTGGTGCCTCCTGACAATTAGGGGTTGTGGCAGTGTCCCGGGGAGTTGAGCTCCGAGGTGTTGTCGTCACAATTTTATCGTTGAGATTCTGGAATACCTGAGTTCCGCCGACATCGAAAATCTCTTTTATGCAGTTGTTAGTGAGATAACCTCGACGCCACCCAGTACTGGGGCGGGAGTTCGGGAGTATTGCCATAACTCGTATAACGGATGCTTTTCGAAGGTTGAGGTAAATTATTTCCGAAGGTTTCTTGGTTATGTGTTGAAGGATGGATACAGCTGGATGTAGGATTTGCTAGATTTGGGTGAGATATTATGCTTCCCCTGTATCCCCAACACATGATTGCATAATCGAAAAGTTTCGGGAGTTTATAAGTGGGAATTCAAGTAGCTCTTAGGATATCTTTCCGACAGATGTATGATATGAAATTGGGGTTCAACGTCTAGTGGTCCGCCTATCCACGGTTGGTTTTACAGTGGTCTCGTTGTGTCTTAAAGAGTCCTTGGCTATGCTGACTCGGGGACGCTTCGTATGTCATGTGCACTGCCTTGTACATGATGGTGTTGTACGATTGAGCCCGTGTAGGCCCCACCACGAAAACTTCGGATGAAATCTCTATCATATGTTTGTTCCATCTTATTTTGCAAGCCAATTCTTTGTTTTGTTTTCAGTTGTGGTATTCGAGTTGCTTCAATGTCAAGTGTTGATTCCATACCTTTCCTAAACGGTGTTCTCATACTCCGATGTGAATACTAATCCGTCCTAATAATCGAGGTTGTCATGTCAATCCTTTCCAACCGGTGTGATTCTCTTCAAGATGATCCTATCATTTCAACATCAGCAAGATCAATTATCAGTTCTTCTCAACAGTGTTCATTTCGTTCGTCCAAAGGTGCCTTTGTTTTTCCCGCCCTCCCTCCCTTGTTTTCTCCGAGGACTCAGAATTTTTACTCAAGTATCATTTTATGGATGTGAAGTTCTTCGTTCTTTCCGTCAATGTTCTTATCCGGTGATTCTCATGAAGATTCTAATGGAACCTCAAGTTCATCATTATTCATTCTTTTTATTTTCCGGTGGATTCAAATCAAGCTTTTGGTGTTGATCATATCCCTTTTCCTTGGTTCAAATGTTGTCTCATGCCGACGCACATCTTAATCATCCACACCTTGCTATTTGTATCCGGAGTGCTGAAGATATCTCGAAGATTCATGTTTCCACTCTGCATTCGATCAACTTATTCCGAGATATTATCTCATTCAATCCGTTCAAGCTATTGCGAGATGGTTATATCATTCAAGCCATTTAATTCAACCGATGCAATATCTTTCAAATAATCGTTCAATGGTGTTTATCTTGAGTGGGCCCTAACTCACAGTTTTTTCCCAGGATCTTACCTGACTCTTCTAATCTCCCCGGAGTTATTCTCAAATTCATTTCAAAGTTTGACGTAAGAATGAATCATCATCAGTCAAATGTCTTTCACCAAGATCTTTCAAATTCTTTTCATCGTTGGCTCAACTTTTCCATTCTTCATTCCGGTGTGCCTCAATAATTCTTGGTGGTGTTTCTCATCGTCATTCTCAACATTTGAAGACCGAAGAAGAGTTTTACCTCCATATCTTATCCGCTCTCTCAGAGATTCATGGTTCTAGTTCGAGCCCATCCTCTCATAATTGTTTTCGATTGTCAGAATTCTTTTCACCTAATCGGAACAATTCAAGATTCTGTTCAGTTTGATTATCCGGAGCCCATCATCTAAGATTTATTCATTCTCAGCTTTCAGCTATGGTTCTCCAAATCTTACCGGTGCTTCGGTTAAGTGATCTCTAATCAGTTCGTGATCCCTTCGTTCTCATGTGTTTATATTGTCTCAAGTATCTTCGTTGATTTCACAATTCTTACCCAGTGATTAATCCCTTTACTTCGTTCATTTTCAATTCTTACGGTGGTTCTTCCAGATATCTCTTCCGCTGTTATCATATCAATTATTTCCTTCTTTCCAATCCCGACCGGTGATTCGTTGTAGAAATTCTCAAGTTTATGTTATATCTCTCTTGATCTTTTCTATGAGAATAAGTAATATGCCAAATACGTTGATTGTCATCAATTTAATTGGTGAAGGATAAGCATAATGTAATTATTATTCTTGTTTCATCAAGTGAACTCAATTCCTTATTCCGGAGCCTCGTCAAAATTCTCGGTTGAACTTGATTCATCTTTTCTTTTCCCGGAGTTCCAAGTTCTCTCAATTACCTCGTCACGGAGATCCATCTAAATCATTACAAGGTTTCACCTTGTGTTTTCAACTTCTCTTTCTTTTCGTTATCCTTTTGTTTACCGGAGTTATTCATGGAGGCTCTACTTGAAGGTTCATCAAGGATTTAATTCCTTCTAGAAGTTTTTCATTGAGATTCTTTTCAGAGGAGTTCAAGCATTCTTCATCTTGCAATCCGAAGCGCAATTCTTTCTTCCGTATCATTGGAGGTGGTATTATGTCATTCTTGACAATTTGAGTTCATGTTTCAGGATTCGCATGTTGTTAAGAATGAGGTATTTTAAATCCATCAACCTCTTCATTGGAGTTATCTTGTGTCATGTTTCACCTATAGCCTTCCCTAAGGATTTTTGCTATCTATGGTGCTTATAAATGATCCAAGTTCTTCTTTTATCCTCCCGCTGAAATAAGTTTTCTCGTCTTCTTGTTCATATCAATCCAATCTTTTGTTTCCATCAGTGGCAGAATTTCACCTCAAAGTTTTGAAATGTTCTCCATAAGCCCACTACAACCTTGTCTTTTGTTGTTGGTTTTTCCAATGACTCCGCTCGAACTTTCCCCTAAAGATGATTTTCAATATCATTTGAGATAGAAGATATTGTTTTCTCCTCCATTCATTCCATTCTATCCTCTCATTTCTTCCGGAGGCATTGTGATGTTGCTCTCTTCACTCATCATCGCGAATTGAGGATCATGTTATGTTTGTGCTTATCCATTTATCCAGAGTGTCGTGTCCTCTGCTCAAGTTCTTTTCATCTTATAAAGTTTCTTATCATTTTTCAACCGGAGTGCTGCCCGAATTTGGTCTTCCTTGATCCCCTTCCCTACCGGAGTGCTTTCAACTTTGTTCTTCTCCATTGCATTCTTTCTACAATATGTTCATCATCTCAAGGTTCTTTCGTTCCACTCGTTTGTTAAAGAAGCAACTTAGTTTTACCTCTTCTCTTTCTCTTCCGTTTTTTCCTTCGGTGCCATTCTAGATCTCAGGACGAGATCCTCTCGTAGTGGTGGAGTGTTGTAACGCCCCGAGACCGTTGTGCCAGGTGTCCTCCAGTTATTCGCTGTTGTTGCCTTGTCATGTGCTTGCGTGTTGCATATTGCCATGTCATCATCTGCATTGCATCATCATGTTTTCAAAACTTGCATACGTCCCGGTCTCCTCGTTCCGTCCGTTGTCCGTTCTGAGCCCAGACACACCTGCACGCGCCTGCGGCATGTCCGAAATATTATTTTATAAGTGGCCGGAGAATGTTCTCGGATTGGGCTGAAAGTTGGCGTGTGGTCTTATTATAGTGTAGATAGACCGCCTGTCAAGTTTCATCGCATTCGGAGTTCGTTTGATAGCCCAACAGATAACTATAGCGACATTATAGTCGGTCAAACGTCGGACGTTTTCGGTCTTCGAAAACAGTCGCCGGGCCTGTCTCTCTTCTCAGCCCAAAGCTTTTTGCACAGTCCGTTGTCAACCGCCAGACCCCAAAACCCAATCTGCACAGTGCATCAACACCTCGCGTGTGTCCGAAACTTACCCGAACCCGACCCGGACAGTCATCACCGTTGAATCCGGATCAACCCCAAACATCTACAAAACGTCTCCGTTTTGTTAATTGGACTTCCTAACATATTTTTTTTCCGTCCGTCTGATTACGATCGGAGGGATGAGATAGCCCCTAGACTAACCTACCCGCTATATATACTAGTCTAAACCGAGACCAAATCCCTAATTTCTAGGGATCTTACCTAGCGTCGCCGCCACTCTCTCGGGATTTCCCCAGATCTGATCCATCCAATCCCCCCCAATCAGTGCTCTCTTGCGGATCCCCTCGATCCACCAGCCAGCGAGCACCACCAGCAGGACCAGTCCCGTGCCACAACCTCCTCGTCCCGATCCAGGGGCGACTCACCGGAGTTCAGTCGCCGGTCCAGCAGCTCCCTGCGCCCCTGCCTCTCCCTTCCCCATCCTTCTCTCCTCTCTCTCACCGCATGCTCCCTCTCTCTACCGTGTCTCTGCAAGAACCGTACCGCGCCGCCGTCCATGGATGCCGCCAAGTTTTCCTCGCCGCTGATGTCATTCCCTTGCCACGGCGCCTCGATCCCCTCTGCTCCCGCACCTGAGGCCCGAGCTCCCCCAGCTCGACCTAGTCGTCGCGAGCTCATGTGCCTTCCACGTCGTCCCGACCTCCTCCTCCACCGTCGCCCTTTGCTTCGAGCTGCCGTCCGCGCCTCGATCTCCTCCAAGACCGGCCGGACCTCCTCCGGGCGCCAAGACCCGCCTAGACGCCGCTGCAAGTCCTCGTCGTCGGCCTCTGCTTCTGCGGACGGAAACGACGACGAACAGCGACAAGTCCCCTCGACCGTCTGCGTTGACCCCCTCCTCTGCCTCATGCGAAGCCCAGTTCCAGCAGCGCCGCGTTGACCGCATCTTCCTTCGCCTACGTGGACCGCAGCCACGCCTCTGGCCCAGCACCACCCAGCGAACCAGCCGGCCCACTGCTCCATCGTCCTGGGCCGAAGCCCATGGGTGAGGCCAGTTCCAGCACCTCCCCTGTGCACTTCTGGACCTGTTAATTTCGGCCCATTCATGTTTTTTTCTTGGATCTACGAATTTAGCTTTTATCCAGAAAACTGCTGTTTTACAGAAAGGTCCCTAAACTTCATGCATATAATAACTTAATAACCGTGCATCGGATTAAAACAAACTTAATATGAAAGTTGCTTAGAATTTTGTCTGGTTTAATAATATGCAACTTTCATCTATGTTTAAAATGTTTAAAATGCTGTTTGTTCAAATTTGCTCCTATGCCATGTTAAAATGATTTAATTCATAACTAAATAACCGTAGCTCCAAATTTAACAAACTTTATATGTAAATGGGGTAGAAAAATGCCTAGTTTAACATGGTGGCATCACTTTTCATGTTTAACAACTAAAATATGGTTTAGGGTAGAACAGTACCAAACCTAATATATGCATATGGGGATTTACCGGAATTGTTGTTCGTTGTTTCCGGCCTCATTTAAACTTGCCTAGATAGGTAGTGTTGTTTTGCTTCACCCCCTTGCCATGCTAAACGACATTGAATATTGTTGAGTACATAAGCAAGATCGAACTAAATAACTTGTTGTGTTGTTTCGTCAATATGCAACTCGTTGCATATTGATCTCCACTTAATTTGTAGAATTGCTTGTGCACCTTGCCATGCCATGCCTCTTTAATCCGGACAAGCATCATACTTGGTTGTGCATCGTGCCATGCTTATGTGATGTTTGTTTACTATGTTGTTTGCTTCTTTCCGGTGTTGCTTCTTCGGTTTGGATCCGGTAACGTCGCGTTTGTGAGGATTCGTTCGACTTCGTTCGTTTGTCTTCTTCATGGACTCGTTCTTCTTCCTTGCGGGATCTCATGCAAGATGACCATACCCTCGAAATCACTTCTATCTTTGCTTGCTAGATGCTCGCTCTTTTGCTATGCCTATGTTGCGATACCTACCACTTGCTTATCATGCCTCCCATATTGTTAAGCCAAACCTCTAACCCACCTTGTCCTAGCAAACCGTTGTTTGGCTATGTTACCGCTTTGCTCAGCCCCTCTTATAGCGTTGTTAGTTGCAGGTGAAGATTGGAGTTGTTCCATGTTGGAACATGGATTGTTGTTGGGATATCGCCATATCTCTTATTATATTAATGCATCTATATACTTGGTAAAGGATGGAAGACTCGGCCTTATGCCTGGTGTTTTGTTCCACTCTTGCCGCCCTAGTTTCCGTCATATCGGTGTTATGTTCCCAAATTTTGCGTTCCTTACACGGTTGGGTTATAATGGGAACCCCTTGACAGTTCGCCTTGAATAAAACTCTTCCAGCAATGCCGAACATTGGTTTTACCATTTGCCACCTAGCCTTTTTTCCCTTGGGTAGGCCTGCCCAAGGGTCATCTTTATTTAAACCCCCCTGGGCCAGTGCTCCTCTGAGTGTTAGTCCAAACTAGAGCCCTGTGCAGCGCCCCCTCGGGGAAACTCAAGGTTTGGTTTTAGTTGTACGGAGCGCTCATCTGAGTGTGCCCTGAGAACGAGATATGTGCAGCTCCTATCGGGATTTGTCGGCACATTCGGGCGGTGTTGCTGGACTTGTTTTACCATTGTCGAGGATGTCTTGTAACCGGGATGCCGAGTCTGATCGGATTGTCTTGGGAGAAGGAATATCCTTCGTTGACCGTGAGAGCTTGTGATAGGCTAAGTTGGGACACCCCTGCAGGGATTTGAACTTTCGAAAGCCATGCCCGCGGTTATGGGCAGATGGGAATTTGTTGATGTCTGGATGTAGAAAACCTAAAGTTTATCTTAATTAAAAATGCACCAACCGCGTGTGTAACCGTGATGGTCTCTTCTCGGCGGAGTCCGGGAAGTGAACACGGTGTTGGAGTTATGCTTGACGTAGGTTGTTCTAGGATCACTTCTTGATCATAGTTTCGCGAACGTGCTTTGCCTTCTCTTCTCGCTCTCTTTTGCGTATGTTAGCCACCAAATATGCTAGTCGCTTGCTGCAGCTCCACCTCATACCTTTTACCCTACCTATAAGCTTAAATAGTCTTGATCGCAAGGGTGTGAGATTGCTGAGTTCCCGTGACTCACAGATTACTTCCAAAACCAGCTTGCAGGTGCCGATGATACCGTGAAGGTGACGCACCAAGCTCAAGGAGGAGCTCGATGAAGTTCGTGTTCGTTATATTGTTCCATTGCCAGTTGATCAGTAGTGGAGCCCAGTTGGGTCGATCGGGGATCTGTGTAGCTTTTGGGGTAGTCTTCTTTTATTTTGGTTCCGTAGTCGGACCTTGCATGTATTTGGATGAATGTAATGCTTTATTCATGTATTGTGTGAAGTGGCGATTGTAAGCCAACTATGTATCTTTTTCCCTTATGTATTACATGGGTTGTGTGAAGATCACCTCACTTGTGACATTGCTTTCAATGCGGTTATGCCTCTATGTCGTGCTTCGACACGTGGGAGATATAGCCGCATCGAGGGCGTTACATTTCCCCTGGCTGTTGCTTGATGCGGCGCAGGTCGCTTATGGCCGGGGGCCGGTCGCGAGTGCCCTGGAAGTTGGCGATGAAGCGAGTGCGCATCTCGTTCCAAGAGGAGATCATGCGCATCTCGTCCTTGAGCGCCATGGGAAACCAGTTCGCCATGACCTTTTCGTCTCCGTTGGCGGCTTCGATGCCCAGCTCGTAGAGCTGTAGGAATTCCACGGGGTCTGTCGTGCCATCATAACGAGGGGGCAGATCAGGCTTGAACTTGCCTGGCCATGTGACGCCGCGTAGCTCGGGGGTGAAGGCGCGGCAGCCTGCTGTGGCCACCGGCGCCCTTTGCGGGTGCTGGGCCTGCTCCTGGTGATTACCACGCGCCGCCGCTTGGAGCAGCGCGGGGTCTCGGCGTGGAGGCACAGGGACGCGATCTTGGCGCACCGGTGCTGGGAGCGCGCGAGCACCTTCTTGGGGACGAGGGATCTCTTGGCAGCTCCCTTCTTGCCGCGCAGGCGCCGGACGTGGAGGGTCTCGCCCTGGGGCTGCGTACCTTGGAGCCAGGGCGCCTTCTTGGGGAGGAGGTGGCAGAGGTGCCTCCTGATCCTCGCCCCCTACGCGGAATGGAGAGCGAGGCAGCGAGAAGGACGACAAAGGAGAGCCCCCTGTGGCGCTGACGAGCTCGGTGATGCGGGCGAGCCAGTCCTCGTAGAGGTCATCGACGGGGCGGCAGTGCAGGAGCTCTCTTGCCAGGAGCAGCGCAGCACATGCGTCCGTGGGGGCGCGACGGGCGTGGGACGACGAACCGGCTGGAGTCAGTGACGGGGTTGCGGTGCGGCCCTCCCGCCGCACCGAAGGATGCTGCGACGAGGTCTGCTGCTCGTTCCCCACCGGGCCGGTGGCAGCGTTGGCGGAAGGAGACGGGGAACGACAAGGGCGTCCGCCCACGGGCGCCGTCTGGGCGACGCGGGTGGCGAGAGCAGCCCGGCACGAGCCCGACGAGCGTCAGCCATGGACACGACAGAAGATCACATGCGAACAGCGGAAGAAAGATTCCGGCGCACCCCTACCTGGCACGCCAAATGTCGGACTTCGGGTTCCGGCAGACCCTTAAGGTTCGAACTCTGGGGTGCGCACGGAGATCTTTCCCCTACCGACTCGCGCTTCTATGACTCACAAGAAATCTAGGCCGGAAAGAAGAACACTCAAGGGACACGAGGTTTATACTGGTTCGGGCCATCGATGTGGTGTAATACCCTACTCCAGTGTGTGGTGTGGTGTATTGCCTCAGGGGCTGATGATGAACAATATAGGGGAAGAACGGCCAGGCGAGAGGTGTTCTTGAGCTGGTGCGGTGTGTCCTACTCGGTCTGGATCTCTCTTTCTCTTCTCTCTCTTCTTTTCCCTCTTTTCTCTCTTTTTTCTCTCTCCTTTCCTCCTCGGGGGCTAATCCTATTTATAGAGGCCTTGGTCCTCTTCCCAAATAATGAGCGGGAAGGGCGCCAACAATTGTCCATTTTGAAGGGGAACATCTAGTACAAGTTATCCTGACCAAAGGTGGTCTTCGGCTGCCTAAAGCACTAGTGATGACGCCGTCTTGGGCTCCACGGTGACCTCCATCATGCCGCTCTGCTGGTCTTGGTCTCGTTGCACCGGAATGGTAACCTTTGCCCGATGCCTTGGCTTGTGCTTGCTCCCTTTGCACCGAAGGGGAAACAAGGACACTGCGCAGGCCGGCGCCCGCCTGGCGCCCGCCTAATCTCGATCATCATGGCTTGCGTCACGGGCTCCTCACGAGGCACCCCTGCCTTGATCTCTCCGCCTCCTCGCGAGCCTGCCTGATGAGGCTGCGCCTGAGGAAGCCTCCCATCATCCACCCCATAAGGCTTGGCCCCTTGTGAGGGTCTTGAGCTTGAGCTGATGAAGCTGGGCCGCACTGGGCCCCCACTCGAGCCACGCCGCAGGCAGGCAAATCTGGGGACCCCCGTTTCCAGAACGCCGACAGTTCTCTTGTTGCAAGAATTTGATTTACACATCATTGATAGAAAATGAGCTAAGAACCCTGTAGCTCATAACTTGTCTAGGCTTGAAAATGTGCTTGATGACCCACTACCTATTGATGATAGTTTTCTTGATGAGCAGTTAGCTGCAATAAATGTTGCTAATAGTACTACTTGGTATGCTGACTATGCTAATTACATTGTTGCTAAATATTTACCACCTAGCTTTACATACCAACAAAACAAAAAAATTCTTCTATGATTTAAGACATCACTTTTGGGATGACCCACATCTTTATAAAGAAGGAGTAGATGGTATCATTAGATGTTGTGTACCTGAGCATGAACAGGGACAAATCCTACGGAAATGTCACTTTGAGGCTTATGGAGGGCATCATGCTGGAGATAGAACTGCTCACAAGGTATCGCAATCTAGATTTTATTGGCCTACTCTCTTCAAGGATGCCCGTAAGTTTGTCTCTTCTTGTGATGAATGTCAAAGAACAGGTAATATCAGTAAGCGTCAAGAAATGCCTATGAATTATTCACTTGTTGTTGAACCATTTGATGTTTTGGGATTTGATTACATGGGACCTTTTCCTTCCTCTAATGGGTATACACATATTTTGGTTGCTATTGATTATGTTACTAAATGGGTAGAAGCCATTCCAACCAGTAGTGCTGATCACAACACCTCTATTAAAATGCTTAAGGAAGTTATTTTAGCAAGGTTTGGAGTCCCTAGATATTTAATGACTAATGGTGGTTCACACTTTATTCATGGTGCTTTCCGTAAAATGCTTGCCAAGTATGATGTTAACCTCAAAATTGCATCACCCTATCATCTTCAGTCTAGTGGTCAAGTTGAACTTAGCAATAGTGAAATAAAATTAATTTTGCAAAAGACTGTCAATAGGTCCAGGAAGAACTGGTCTAAGAAATTAGATGATGCACTTTGGGCTTATAGAACAACTTATAAAAATCCTATGGGTATGTCTCCTTATAAAATGGTTTATGGAAAAGCTTGTCATTTGCCTCTTGAGTTAGAACATAAAGCATATTGGGCAATAAAAGAACTCAATTATGATTTCAAACTTGCTGGTGAAAAGAGGTTATTTGATATTAGCTCTTTATATGAATGGAGTGAAGGAAATATGCCCTAGAGGCAATAATAAAATTGTTATTTATATTTCCTTATATCATGATAAATGTTTATTATTCATGCTAGAATTGTATTAACCGGAAACTTAGTACATGTGTGAATACATAGACAAACAGTGTCACTAGTATGCCTCTACTTGACTAGCTCGTTGAATCAATGATGGTTATGTTTCCTAACCATAGACATGAGTTGTCATTTGATTAACGGGATCACATCATTAGAGAATGATGTGATTGACTTGACCCATCCGTTAGCTTAGAAAAATGATCGTTTAGTTTGTTGCTATTGCTTTCTCCATAACTTATACATGTTCCTATGACTATGAGATCATGCAACTCCCGAATACCAGAGGAACACTTAGTGTGCTATCAAACGTCACAACATAAATGGGACGTCACCGAGCTGAACGTGTGCAGACCGTGGAGGTGCTGTACTTTCGGTACTAGGATCGGTTGGATCATGAAGACATTCGACTACATCAACCACGTTGTCATAATGCTTCCGCTTACGGTCTACGAGGGTATGTGGACAACACTCTTCCCTCTCGTAGCTATGCATCACCATGATAGATCTTGCGTGTGCGTAGGAAATTTATTGAAATTACTGCATTCCCCAACAGTGGCATCCGAGCCAGGTCTATGCGTTGACGTTATATGCACGAGTAGAACACAAAGGAGTTGTGGGCGTGGGTATATACATATTGCTTGCCATCACTAGTTGATTCTTGATTCAGCGGTATTGTTGGATGAAGCGGCCCAGACCGACATTACACGTACCCTTACGCGAGACTGGTTCTACCGACGTGCTTCGCACACAGGTGGCTCATGGGTGTCAGTTTCTCCAACTTTAGTTGAATCCGATTCAGTGAACATGGTTCTTTCTGAAGATCAAAAAGCAATCACTATACCGTGTTGTGGTTTTTCGATGCGTAGGTAAGAACGGTTCTTGCTCAGCCCGTAGCGGCCACATAAAACTTGCGACAACAAAGTAGAGGACGTCTAACTTGTTTTCGTAGGGCATGTTGTGATGTGATATGGTCAAGACATGATGCTAAATTTTATTGTATGAGATGATCATGTTTTGTAACACAGTTATCGGCAACTTGCAGGAGCCATATGGTTGTCGCTTTATTGTATGAAATGCAATCGCCATGTAATTGCTTCACTTTATCACTAAGCGGTAGCGATAGTCGTAGTAGCAATAGTTGGCGAGACGACAATGATGCTTCGATGAAGATCAAGGTGTCAAGCCGGTGACGATGGTGATCATGACGGTGCTTTGGAGATGGAGATCAAAAGCACAAGATGATGATGGCCATATCATATCACTTATATTGATTGCATGTGATGTTTATCCTTTATGCATCTTATTTTGCTTAGTTCGGCGGTAGCATTATAAGATGATCTCTCACAAAATTTCAAGGTATAAGTGTTCTCCCTGAGTATGCACTGTTGCTACAGTTCGTCGTGGCAAGACACCACGTGATGATTGGGTGTGATAAGCTCTACGTTCACATACAACGGGTGCAAGCCAGTTTTGCACACGCAGAATACTCGGGTTAAACTTGACGAGCCTAGCATATGCAGATATGGCCTCGGAACACTATGACCAAAAGGTCGAGCATGAATCATATAGTAGATATGATCAACATAGTGATGTTCACCATTGAAAACTACTCCATCTCACGTGATGATCGGACATGGTTTAGTTGATATGGATCGCGTGATCACTTATTTGATTAGAGAGATATCTATCTAAGTGGGAGTTCTTAAGTAATTTGATTAATTGAACTTTAATTTATCATGAACTTAGTACCTGATAGTATTTTGCATGTCTATGTTGTTGTAGATAGATGGCCCGTGTTGTTGTTCCGTTGAATTTTAATGCGTTCCTAGAGAAAGCTAAGTTGAAAGATGATGGTAGCAAATACACGGACTGGGTTCGTAACTTGAGGATTATCCTCATTGTTGCATAGAAGAATTATGTCCTGGAAGTACCGCTATGTGACAAACCCGCTACAGGAGCAATGCCAGATGTTGTGAACACCTGGTAGAGCAAAGCTGATGACTACTCGATAGTTCAGTGTGCCATGCTTTACGGCTTAGAACCGGGACTTCAACGACGTTTTGAACGTTATGAAGCATATGAGATGTTCCAGGAGTTGAAGTTAATACCACAGCGTAATGGTGTGTCCGAACGTCGTAATCGTACTTTACTAGATATGGTGCGATCTATGATGTCTCTTACTGATTTACTGCTATCGTTTTGGGGTTATGCTTTAGAGACGGCTGCCTTCACGTTAAATAGGGCACCATCTAAATCCGTTGAGACGACACCTTATGCACTATGGTTTGGCAAGAAACCCAAGTTGTCGTTTCTTAAAGTTTGGGGCTGCGATGCTTATGTGAAAAAGCTTCAACTTGATAAGCTCGAACCCAAATCGGAGAAATGTGTCTTCATAGGATACCCAGAGGAGACTATTGGGTACACCTTCTATCACAGATCCGAAGGCAAGTTATTCGTTGCTAAGAATGGATCCTTTCTAGAGAAGGAGTTTCTCTCGAAGGAAGTGAGTGGGAGGAAAGTAGAACTTGATGAGGTAATTGTACCTACTCCCTTATTGGAAAGTAGTTCTTCACTAAAATCAGTTCCAGTGATTCCTACACCAGTAAATGAGGAAGCTAATGATGATGATCATGAAACTTCTAATCAAGTTACTACCGAACCTCGTAGGTCAACCAGAGTGAGATCCACACCAGAGTGGGACGGTAATCCTGTTCTGGAAGTCATCTTACCAGTAACTTGATCAGAAAATGAGAAGAAGGATGGCAAAGTGAAAGGTATATTTGATATACATGTTATTGATGTGTACCTTACTAATGCTCGCGGTAGTGGCTGGGTATTTGATACTGGTTCAGTTGCTAATATTTGCAACTCGAAATAGGGGCTACGGATTAAGCTAAGATTGGCTAAGG
The DNA here is from genome assembly GCF_056163025.1 of Triticum urartu. Taxonomy (NCBI): domain Eukaryota; kingdom Viridiplantae; phylum Streptophyta; class Magnoliopsida; order Poales; family Poaceae; genus Triticum; species Triticum urartu. Next base: position 154,950,079 of record NC_141877.1, on the reverse strand, counting down.
ACGAGGTGACGATGCACGTGGGAAATGGCTCCAAAGTCGATGTGATCGCCTTCGGCACGCTACCTCTACATCTAACTTCAGGATTAGTTTTAGACCTAAATAATTGTTATTTGGTGCCAGCATTGAGCATGAACATTATATCTAGATCTTGTTTGATGCGAGACAGTTATTCATTTAAATTGTAGAATAATTGTTGTTCTATTTATATGAGTAATATATTTTATGGTCATGCACCCTTGATGAGTGGTCTATTTTTACTAAATCTTGATAGTAGTGATACACATGTTCATAGTATTGAAGCCAAAAGATGCAGAGTTTGTAATGATAGTGCAACTTATTTGTGGCACTGCCGTTTGGGTCATATTGGTGTGAAGCGCATGAAGAAACTCCATTCTGATGGACTTTTGGAATCACTTGATTATGAATCACTTGGTACTTGATAACCATGTCTCATGGGCAAGATGACTAAAACTCCGTTCTCCGGAACAATGGAGCGAGCAACAGAGTTATTGGAAATCATACATACCGATGTATGTGGGCCAATGAACATTGAGGCTCGCGGCGGATATCGTTATTTCTCACCTTCGTAGATGATTTGAGAAGATATGGGTATATCTACTTAATGAAACATAACTCTGAAACATTTAAGAAGTTTAAAAAATTTCAGAGTCAAGTGGAAAATCACCGTAACAAGAAAATAAAATTTCTATGATCTGATCGTGGAGGAGAATATTTGAGATACGAGTTTGGTCTTCATTTGAAACAATGCGGAATAGTTTCACAACTCACGCCACCCGGAACACCACAGCGTAATGGTGTGTCCGAACGTCGTAATCGTACTTTACTAGATATGGTGCGATCTATGATGTCTCTTACTGATTTACTGCTATCGTTTTGGGGTTATGCTTTAGAGACGGCTGCCTTCACGTTAAATAGGGCACCATCTAAATCCGTTGAGACGACACCTTATGCACTATGGTTTGGCAAGAAACCCAAGTTGTCGTTTCTTAAAGTTTGGGGCTGCGATGCTTATGTGAAAAAGCTTCAACTTGATAAGCTCGAACCCAAATCGGAGAAATGTGTCTTCATAGGATACCCAGAGGAGACTATTGGGTACACCTTCTATCACAGATCCGAAGGCAAGTTATTCGTTGCTAAGAATGGATCCTTTCTAGAGAAGGAGTTTCTCTCGAAGGAAGTGAGTGGGAGGAAAGTAGAACTTGATGAGGTAATTGTACCTACTCCCTTATTGGAAAGTAGTTCTTCACTAAAATCAGTTCCAGTGATTCCTACACCAGTAAATGAGGAAGCTAATGATGATGATCATGAAACTTCTGATCAAGTTACTACCGAACCTCGTAGGTCAACCAGAGTGAGATCCACACCAGAGTGGGACGGTAATCCTGTTCTGGAAGTCATGTTACCAGTAACTTGATCAGAAAATGAGAAGAAGGATGGCAAAGTGAAAGGTATATTTGATATACATGTTATTGATGTGTACCTTACTAATGCTCGCGGTAGTGGCTGGGTATTTGATACTGGTTCAGTTGCTAATATTTGCAACTCGAAATAGGGGCTACGGATTAAGCTAAGATTGGCTAAGGACGAGGTGACGATGCACGTGGGAAATGGCTCCAAAGTCGATGTGATCGCCTTCGGCACGCTACCTCTACATCTAACTTCAGGATTAGTTTTAGACCTAAATAATTGTTATTTGGTGCCAGCATTGAGCATGAACATTATATCTAGATATTGTTTGATGCGAGACAGTTATTCATTTAAATTGTAGAATAATTGTTGTTCTATTTATATGAGTAATATATTTTATGGTCATGCACCCTTGATGAGTGGTCTATTTTTACTAAATCTTGATAGTAGTGATACACATGTTCATAGTATTGAAGCCAAAAGATGCAGAGTTTGTAATGATAGTGCAACTTATTTGTGGCACTGCCGTTTGGGTCATATTGGTGTGAAGCGCATGAAGAAACTCCATTCTGATGGACTTTTGGAATCACTTGATTATGAATCACTTGGTACTTGATAACCATGCCTCATGGGCAAGATGACTAAAACTTCGTTCTCCGGAACAATGGAGCGAGCAACAGAGTTATTGGAAATCATACATACCGATGTATGTGGGCCAATGAACATTGAGGCTCGCAGCGGATATCGTTATTTCTCACCTTCGTAGATGATTTGAGAAGATATGGGTATATCTACTTAATGAAACATAACTCTGAAACATTTAAGAAGTTTAAAAATTTTCAGAGTCAAGTGGAAAATCATCGTAACAAGAAAATAAAATTTCTATGATCTGATCGTGGAGGAGAATATTTGAGATACGAGTTTGGTCTTCATTTGAAACAATGAGGAATAGTTTCACAACTCACGCCACCCGGAACACCACAGCGTAATGGTGTGTCCGAACGTCGTAATCGTACTTTACTAGATATGGTGCGATCTATGATGTCTCTTACTGATTTACTGCTATCGTTTTGGGGTTATGCTTTAGAGACGGCTGCCTTCACGTTAAATAGGGCACCATCTAAATCCGTTGAGACAACACCTTATGCACTATGGTTTGGCAAGAAACCCAAGTTGTCGTTTCTTAAAGTTTGGGGCTGCGATGCTTATGTGAAAAAGCTTCAACTTGATAAGCTCGAACCCAAATCGGAGAAATGTGTCTTCATAGGATACCCAGAGGAGACTATTGGGTACACCTTCTATCACAGATCCGAAGGCAAGTTATTCGTTGCTAAGAATGGATCCTTTATAGAGAAGGAGTTTCTCTCGAAGGAAGTGAGTGGGAGGAAAGTAGAACTTGATGAGGTAATTGTACCTACTCCCTTATTGGAAAGTAGTTCTTCACTAAAATCAGTTCCAGTGATTCCTACACCAGTAAATGAGGAAGCTAATGATGATGATCATGAAACTTCTGATCAAGTTACTACCGAACCTCGTAGGTCAACCAGAGTGAGATCCACACCAGAGTGGGACGGTAATCCTGTTCTGGAAGTCATCTTACCAGTAACTTGATCAGAAAATGAGAAGAAGGATGGCAAAGTGAAAGGTATATTTGATATACATGTTATTGATGTGTACCTTACTAATGCTCGCGGTAGTGGCTGGGTATTTGATACTGGTTCAGTTGCTAATATTTGCAACTCGAAATAGGGGCTGCGGATTAAGCTAAGATTGGCTAAGGACGAGGTGACGATGCACGTGGGAAATGGCTCCAAAGTCGATGCGATCGCCTTCGGCACGCTACCTCTACATCTAACTTCAGGATTAGTTTTAGACCTAAATAATTGTTATTTGGTGCCAGCATTGAGCATGAACATTATATCTAGATCTTGTTTGATGCGAGACAGTTATTCATTTAAATTGTAGAATAATTGTTGTTCTATTTATATGAGTAATATATTTTATGGTCATGCACCCTTGATGAGTGGTCTATTTTTACTAAATCTTGATAGTAGTGATACACATGTTCATAGTATTGAAGCCAAAAGATGCAGAGTTTGTAATGATAGTGCAACTTATTTGTGGCACTGCCGTTTGGGTCATATTGGTGTGAAGCGCATGAAGAAACTCCATTCTGATGGACTTTTGGAATCACTTGATTATGAATCACTTGGTACTTGATAACCATGCCTCATGGGCAAGATGACTAAAACTTCGTTCTCCGGAACAATGGAGCGAGCAACAGAGTTATTGGAAATCATACATACCGATGTATGTGGGCCAATGAACATTGAGGCTCGCAGCGGATATCGTTATTTCTCACCTTCGTAGATGATTTGAGAAGATATGGGTATATCTACTTAATGAAACATAACTCTGAAACATTTAAGAAGTTTAAAAAATTTCAGAGTCAAGTGGAAAATCATCGTAACAAGAAAATAAAATTTCTATGATCTGATCGTGGAGGAGAATATTTGAGATACGAGTTTGGTCTTCATTTGAAACAATGAGGAATAGTTTCACAACTCACGCCACCCGGAACACCACAGCGTAATGGTGTGTCCGAACGTCGTAATCGTACTTTACTAGATATGGTGCGATCTATGATGTCTCTTACTGATTTACTGCTATCGTTTTGGGGTTATGCTTTAGAGACGGCTGCCTTCACGTTAAATAGGGCACCATCTAAATCCGTTGAGACAACACCTTATGCACTATGGTTTGGCAAGAAACCCAAGTTGTCGTTTCTTAAAGTTTGGGGCTGCGATGCTTATGTGAAAAAGCTTCAACTTGATAAGCTCGAACCCAAATCGGAGAAATGTGTCTTCATAGGATACCCAGAGGAGACTATTGGGTACACCTTCTATCACAGATCCGAAGGCAAGTAATTCGTTGCTAAGAATGGATCCTTTCTAGAGAAGGAGTTTCTCTCGAAGGAAGTGAGTGGGAGGAAAGTAGAACTTGATGAGGTAATTGTACCTACTCCCTTATTGGAAAGTAGTTCTTCACTAAAATCAGTTCCAGTGATTCCTACACCAGTAAATGAGGAAGCTAATGATGATGATCATGAAACTTCTGATCAAGTTACTACCGAACCTCGTAGGTCAACCAGAGTGAGATCCACACCAGAGTGGGACGGTAATCCTGTTCTGGAAGTCATCTTACCAGTAACTTGATCAGAAAATGAGAAGAAGGATGGCAAAGTGAAAGGTATATTTGATATACATGTTATTGATGTGTACCTTACTAATGCTCGCGGTAGTGGCTGGGTATTTGATACTGGTTCAGTTGCTAATATTTGCAACTCGAAATAGGGGCTGCGGATTAAGCTAAGATTGGCTAAGGACGAGGTGACGATGCACGTGGGAAATGGCTCCAAAGTCGATGCGATCGCCTTCGGCACGCTACCTCTACATCTAACTTCAGGATTAGTTTTAGACCTAAATAATTGTTATTTGGTGCCAGCATTGAGCATGAACATTATATCTAGATCTTGTTTGATGCGAGACAGTTATTCATTTAAATTGTAGAATAATTGTTGTTCTATTTATATGAGTAATATATTTTATGGTCATGCACCCTTGATGAGTGGTCTATTTTTACTAAATCTTGATAGTAGTGATACACATGTTCATAGTATTGAAGCCAAAAGATGCAGAGTTTGTAATGATAGTGCAACTTATTTGTGGCACTGCCGTTTGGGTCATATTGGTGTGAAGCGCATGAAGAAACTCCATTCTGATGGACTTTTGGAATCACTTGATTATGAATCACTTGGTACTTGATAACCATGTCTCATGGGCAAGATGACTAAAACTCCGTTCTCCGGAACAATGGAGCGAGCAATAGAGTTATTGGAAATCATACATACCGATGTATGTGGGCCAATGAACATTGAGGCTCGCGGCGGATATCGTTATTTCTCACCTTCGTAGATGATTTGAGAAGATATGGGTATATCTACTTAATGAAACATAACTCTGAAACATTTAAGAAGTTTAAAAAATTTCAGAGTCAAGTGGAAAATCATCGTAACAAGAAAATAAAATTTCTATGATCTGATCGTGGAGGAGAATATTTGAGATACGAGTTTGGTCTTCATTTGAAACAATGCGGAATAGTTTCACAACTCACGCCACCCGGAACACCACAGCGTAATGGTGTGTCCGAACGTCGTAATCGTACTTTACTAGATATGGTGCGATCTATGATGTCTCTTACTGATTTACTGCTATCGTTTTGGGGTTATGCTTTAGAGACGGCTGCCTTCACGTTAAATAGGGCACCATCTAAATCCGTTGAGACGACACCTTATGCACTATGGTTTGGCAAGAAACCCAAGTTGTCGTTTCTTAAAGTTTGGGGCTGTGATGCTTATGTGAAAAAGCTTCAACTTGATAAGCTCGAACCCAAATCGGAGAAATGTGTCTTCATAGGATACCCAGAGGAGACTATTGGGTACACCTTCTATCACAGATCCGAAGGCAAGTTATTCGTTGCTAAGAATGGATCCTTTCTAGAGAAGGAGTTTCTCTCGAAGGAAGTGAGTGGGACGAAAGTAGAACTTGATGAGGTAATTGTACCTACTCCCTTATTGGAAAGTAGTTCTTCACTAAAATCAGTTCCAGTGATTCCTACACCAGTAAATGAGGAAGCTAATGATGATGATCATGAAACTTCTGATCAAGTTACTACTGAACCTCGTAGGTCAACCAGAGTGAGATCCACACCAGAGTGGGACGGTAATCCTGTTCTGGAAGTCATGATGAGCCCAGATTCTGCAAAATGGCTTTAGGCCATGAAATCTGAGATAGGATCCATGTATGAGAACAAAGTGTGGACTTTGGTTGACTTGCCCGTTGATCTGCAGGCCATAGAGAATAAATGGATCTTCAAGAAGAAGACTGACGCTGACGGTAATGTTACTGTCTACAAAGCTCGACTTGTTGCAAAAGGTTTTCGACAAGTTCAAGGAGTTGACTACGATGAGACCTTCTCACCCATAGCGATGCTTAAGTCCGTCCGAATCATGTTAGCAATTGTCGCATTTTATGATTATGAAATTTGGCAAATGGATGTCGAATTTGCATTCCTTAATGGATATCTTAAAGAAGAGTTGTATATGATGCAACCAGAAGGTTTTGTCAATCCAAAAGGTGCTAACAAAGTGTGCAAGCTCCAGTGATCCATTTATGCACTGGTGCAAGCCTCTCGGAGTTGGAATATACGCTTTGATAGTGTGATCAAAGCATATGGTTTATAGAAACTTTTGGAGAAGCTTGTATTTACAAGAAAGTGAGTGGAAGCTCTGTAGCATTTCTGATATTATATGTGGATGACATATTGTTGGCCGGAAATGATACTGAATTTCTGAATAGCATAAAAGGATATTTGAATAAGAATTTTTCAATGAAAGACCTCGGTGAAGCTGCTTATATATTGGGCATCAAGATCTATAGAGATAGATCAAGACGCTTAATTGGACTTTCACAAAGCACATACCTTGATAAGGTTTTGAAGAAGTTCAAAATTGATCAGGCAAAGAAAGGGTTCTTGCCTATATTACAAGGTGTGAAGTTGAGTCAGACTCAATGCCCGACCACTGCAGAAGATAGAGAGAAAATGAAAGTCATTCCCTATGCTTCAGCCATAGGTTCTATCATGTATGCTATGCTGTGTGCCAGACCTGATGTGTGCCTTGCTATTAGTTTAGCATGGAGGTACCAAAGTAATCCAGGAGTGGATCACTAGACAGCGGTCAAGAACATCCTGAAATACCTGAAAAGGACTAAGGACATGTTTCTCATATATGGAGGTGACAAAGAGCTCGTCATAAACGGTTACGTCGATGCAAGCTTTGAGACTGATCTAGATGACTCCAAGTCATAAGTCGGATATGTGTTTTTATTAAATGGTGGAGCTGTCAGTTGGTGCAGTTCCAAGCAGAGCGTCGTGGCGGGATCTACGTGTGAAGCGGAGTACATAGCTGCTTCGGAAGCAGCAAATGAAGGAGTCTGGATGAAGGAGTTCATATCCGATCTAGGTATAATACCTAATGCATCGGGTCCAATGAAAATCTTTTTTGACAATACGGGTGCAATTGCCTTGGCAAAAGTATCCAGATTTCACAAGAGAACCAAGCACATCAAGAGACGCTTCAATTCCATCCGCGATCAAGTCAAGGAGGGAGACATAGAGATTTGCATGATACATACGGATCTGAATGTTGCAGACCCGTTGACTAAGCCTCTCTCACGAGCAAAACATGATCAGCACCAAGACTCCATCGGTGTTAGAATCATTACAATGTAATCTAGATTATTGACTCTAGTGCAAGTGGGAGACTAAAGGAAATATGCCCTAGAGGCAATAATAAAGATGTTATTTATATTTCCTTATATCATGATAAATGTTTATTATTCATTCTAGAATTGTATTAACTGGAAACTTAGTACATGTGTGAATACATAGACAAACAGAGTGCCACTAGTATGCCTCTACTTGACTAGCTCATTGAATCAATGATTGTTATGTTTCCTGACCATAGACGTGAGTTGTCATTTGATTAACGGGATCACATCATTAGAGAATGATGTGATTGAATTGACCCATCCGTTAGCTTAGCACAATGATCGTTTAGTTTGTTGCTAGTGCTTTCTCCATAACTTATACATGTTCCTATGACTATGAGATCATGCAACTCCCGAATATTGGAGGAACACTTGGTGTGCTATCAAACGTCACAACGTATCTGGTGACTATAAAGATGCTCTACAGGTGTCTTCGATGGTGTTTGTTGAGTTGGCATAGATCGAGATTAGGATTTGTCACTCCGAGTATCGGAGAGGTATCTTTGGGCCCTCTCGGTAATGCACATCACTATAAGCCTTGCAAGCAATGTGACTAATGAGTTAGTTGCGGGATGATGCATTACGGAACGAGTAAAGAGACTTGACGGTAACGAGATTGAACTAGGTATTGAGATACCGACGATCAAATCTCGGGCAAGTAACAAACCGATGACAAAGGGAACAACGTATGTTGTTGTGCGGTTTCACCGATGAAGATCTTCGTAGAATATGTAGGAACCAATATGAGCATCCAGGTTCCGCTATTGGTTATTGACCGGAGATGAGTCTCGGTCATGTCTACATAGTTCTTGAACCCATAGGGTCCGCACGCTTAATGTTCGGTGACGATCGGTAGTATGAGTTTATGTGTTTTGATGTACCGAAGGTAGTTCGGAGTCCCAGATATGATCATGGACATGACGAGGAGTCTCGAAATGGTCGAGAAGTAAAGATCGATATATTGGAAGCCTATGTTTGGACATCGGAATGGTTCCGAATGAGTTCAGCCATTTTCCGGAGTACCGGGAGGTTACCGGAACCCCCCGGGGAGTATATGGGCCTTATTGGGCCTTAGTGGAATAGAGGAGAGGAAGGGAAAAGGTGGGAGGCGCGCCCCCCTAGCCCAATCCGAATTGGGTGGGGGCAGCCCCCCTTTCCTTCCCCCTCTCCTCCCCTTCCTTCTCTCCTACTCCTACTACTTGGAAGGGGGGAATCCTACTCCTGGTGGGAGTAGGACTCCCCTAGGGCGCGCCATAGAGGGCTGGCCCTCCCCCCACCTCCACTACTTTATATACGGGGGTGGGGGCACCCCATAGATACACAAGTTGATCATTATCTTAGCCGTGTGCGGTGCCCCCTCCACCATAATCCACCTCGGTTATATCATCGTAGTGCTTAGGCGAAGCCCTGCGTCGGTAGCGTCATCATCACCGTCATCACACCGTCGTGCTGACAAAACTCTCCCTCGACACTCAGCTGGATTGAGATTTCGTGGGATGTCACCGAGCTGAACGTGTGCAGATTGCGGAGGTGCCATACTTTCATTACTAGGATCGGTCGAATTGTGAAGACGTACGACTACATCAACCGCATTGTCATAATGCTTCCGCTTACGGTCTGCGAGGGTATGTGGACAACACTCTTCCCTCTCGGAGATATGCATGACCATGATAGATCTTGCGTGTGCATAGGATTTGTTTGAAATTACTGCGTTCCCCAACAGTGGCATCCGAGCCAGGTCTATGGGTAGATGTTATATGCATGAGTAGAACACAAAGGAGTTGTGGGCGTGGGTATATACATATTGCTTGCCGTCACTAGTTGATTCTTGATTCGGCGGTATTGTTGGATGAAGCGGCCCAGACTGACATTACGCGTACACTTATGCAAGACTGGTTCTACCGACGTGCTTCGCACACAGGTGGCTCGTGGGTGTCAGTTTCTCCAACTTTAGTTGAATGCGATTCAATGAACAGGGTTCTTTCTGAAGATCAAAAAGCAATCACTATACCGCGTTGTGGTTTTTTGATGCGTAGGTAAGAACGGTTCTTGCTCAGCCCGTAGCAGCCACATAAAACTTGCAACAACAAAGTAGAGGACGTCTAACTTGTATTTGCAGGGCATGTTGTGATGTGATATGGTCAAGACATGATGCTAAATTTTATTGTATGAGATGATCATGTTTTCTAACACAGTTATCGGCAACTGGCAGGAGCCATATGGTTGTCGCTTTATTTTATGAAATGCAATCGCCATGTAATTGCTTCACTTTATCACTAAGAGGTAGCGATAGTCGTAATAGCAATAGTTGGCGAGACGACAATGATGCTTCGATGAAGATCAAGGTGTCAAGCCTGTGACGATGGTGATCATGATGGTGCTTTGGAGATGGAGATCAAAAGCACAAGATGATGATGGCCATATCATATCACTTATATTGATTGCATGTGATGTTTATCCTTTATGCATCTTATTTTGCTTAGTTCGGCGGTAGCATTATAAGATGATCTCTCACAAAATTTCAAGGTATAAGTGTTCTCCCTGAGTATGCACTGTTGCTACAGTTCGTCATGGCAAGACACCACGTGATGATTGGGTGTGATAAGCTCTACGTTCACATACAACGGGTGCAAGCCAGTTTTGCACACACAGAATACTCGGGTTAAACTTGACGAGCCTAGCATATGCAGATATGGCCTCGGAACACTATGACCAAAAGGTCGAGCGTGAATCATATAGTAGATATGATCAAACATAGTGATGTTCACCATTGAAAACTACTCCATCTCACGTGATGATCGGACATGGTTTAGTTGATATGGATCGCGTGATCACTTATTTGATTAGAGAGATATCTATCTAAGTGGGAGTTCTTAAGTAATTTGATTAATTGAACTTTAATTTATCATGAACTTAGTACCTGATAGTATTTTGCATGTCTATGTTGTTGTAGATAGATGGCCCGTGTTGTTGTTCCGTTGAATTTTAATGCGTTCCTAGAGAAAGCTAAGTTGAAAGATGATGGTAGCAAATACACGGACTAGGTTCGTAACTTGAGGATTATCCTCATTGTTGCATAGAAGAATTACGTCCTGGAAGTACCGCTATGTGACAAACCCGCTACAGGAGCAATGCCAGATGTTGTGAACACCTGGTAGAGCAAAGCTGATGACTACTCGATAGTTCAGTGTGCCATGCTTTACGGCTTAGAACCGGGACTTCAACGACGTTTTGAACGTTATGAAGCATATGAGATGTTCCAGGAGTTGAAGTTAATATTTCAAGCAAACGCTCGGATTAAGAGATATGAAGTCTCGAATAAGTTCTATAGCTGCAAAATGGAGGAGAATAGTTCTATCAGTGAACATATACTCAGAATGTCTAGGTACCACAACCACTTGACTCGGCTGGGAGTTAATCTTCCTGATGATAGCGTCATTGGCAGAGTTCTTCAATCACTGCCAGCAAGCTACAAGAGCTTTGTGATGAACTATAATATGCAAGGGATAGATAAGACGGTTCCTGAGCTCTTCGCAATGCTAAAGGCTGCAGAGGTAGAAATCAAGAAGTAGCATCAAGTGTTGATGGTCAACAAGACCACCAGTTTCAAGAAAAAGGGTAAAGGGAAGAAGGGTAACTTCAAGAAGAACAGCAAGCCAGTTGCTGCTCAAGTGAAGAAACCCAAGTCTGGACCTAAGCCTGAGACTGAGTGCTTCTACTGCAAAGGGACTGGTCACTGGAAGCGGAACTGCCCCAAGTATTTTGCGGAGAAGAAGGATGGCAAAGTGAAAGGTATATTTGATATACATGTTATTGATGTGTACCTTACTAATGCTCGTAGTAGTGCCTGGGTATCTGATACTAGTTCAGTTGCTAACATTTGCAACTCGAAACAGGGGCTACGGATTAAGCGAAGATTGGCTAAGGACGAGGTGACGATGTGCGTGGGAAATGGTTCCAAAGTCGATGTGATCGCCATCGGCACGCTACCTCTACATCTACCTTCAGGATTAGTTTTAGACCTAAATAATTGTTATTTGGTGCCAGCGTTGAGCATGAACATTATATCTGGATCTTGTTTGATGCGAGACGGTTATTCATTTAAATCAGAGAATAATGGTTGTTCTATTTATATTAGTAATATCTTTTATGGTCATGCACCCTTGATGAGTGGTCTATTTTTACTAAATCTTGATAGTAGTGATAAACATGTTCATAGTATTGAAGCCAAAAGATGCAGAGTTGATAATGATAGTGCAACTTATTTGTGGCACTGCCGTTTGGGTCATATTGGTGTAAAGCGCATGAAGAAACTCCATTCTGATGGACTTTTGGAATCACTTGATTATCAATCACTTGGTACTTTCTAACCATGCCTCATGGGCAAGATGACTAAAACTCCGTTCTCCGGAACAATGGAGCGAGCAACAGAGTTATTGGAAATCATACATACCGATGTATGTGGGCCAATGAACATTGAGGCTCGCGGCGGATATCGTTATTTCTCACCTTCATAGATGATTTGAGAAGATATGCGTATATCTACTTAATGAAACATAACTCTGAAACATTTAAGAAGTTTAAAAAAATTCAGAGTGAAGTGGAAAATCATTGTAAGAAGAAAATAAAATTTCTACGATCTGATCGTGGAGGAGAATATTTGAGATACGAGTTTGGTCTTCATTTGAAACAATGCCGAATAGTTTCGCAACTCACGCCACCCGAAACACCACAGCGTAATGGTGTGTCCGAACGTCGCAATCATACTTTACTAGATATGTTGTGATCTGTGATGTCTCTTACTGATTTACCGCTATCGTTTTGGGGTTATGCTTTAGAGAAGGCTGCATTCACGTTAAATAGGGCACCATCTAAATCCTTTGAGATGACACCTTATGAACTATGGTTTGGCAAGAAATCCAAGTTGTCGCTTCTTAAAGTTTGGGGTTGCGATGCTTATGTGAAAAAGCTTCAACCTGATAAGCTCAAACCCAAACAGAGAAATGTGTCTTCATAGGATACCCAAAGGAGACTGTTGGGTACACCTTCTATCGCAGATTTGAAGGCAAGTTATTCTTTGCTAAGAATGGATCCTTTCTAGAGAAGGAGTTTCTCTCGAAAGAAGTGAGTGGGAGGAAAGTAGAACTTGATGAGGTAATTGTACCTTCTCCCTTATTGGAAAGTAGTTCATCACAAAAATCAGTTCCAGTGATTCCTACACCGGTAAATGAGGAAGCTAATGATGATGATCATGAAACTTCTGATCAAGTTACTACTGAACCTCGTTGGTTAACCAGAGTGAGATCCGCACCAGAGTGGTACGGTAATCCTATTCTGGAAGTCATGTTACTTGACCATGACGAACCTACGAACTATGAGGAAGCGATGATGAGCCCAGATTCCGCAAAATGGCTTGAGGCCATGAAACCTGAGATGGGATCCATGTATGAGAACAAAGTGTGGTTTTGGTTGACTTGCCCGTTGATCGGCAGGCCATAGAGAATAAATGGATCTTCAAGAAGAAGACTGACGCTAATAGTAATGTTACTGTCTACAAAGCTCGACTTGTTGCAACAGGTTTTCGACAAGTTCAAGGAGTTAACTACGATGAGACCTTCTCACCCGTAGCGATGCTTAAGTTCGTCCGAATCATGTTAGCAATTGCCTCATTTTATGATTATGAAATTTGGCAAATGGATGTCAAAATTGTATTCCTTAATGGATATCTTAAAGAAGAGTTGTATATGATGCAACCAGAAGGTTTTGTCGATCCAAAAGGTGCTAACAAAGTGTGCAAGTGCTACCTCTTGAGCACTGCGTTGGTTTTCCATTGAAGAGGAAGGGGTGATGCAGTAACACAGCGTAAGTATTTCCCTCAGTTTTTGAGAACCAAGGTATCAATCCAGTAGGAGACCACGCATGAGTCACCTCGTACCTACACAAACAAATAAGAACCTCGCAAACAACGCGATAAAGGGGTTGTCAATCCCTTCACGGCCACTTGCAAGAGTGAGATCTGATAGAGATAATAATAATAATAATAATAATAATAATATTTTTGGTATTTTTATGATATAGATTGAAAGTAAAGATTGCAAAATAAAATAGATTGGAAACTTATGATGGAGAATAGACTCGAGGGCCATAGGTTTCACTAGTGGCTTCTCTCAAGATAGCATAAGTATTACGGTGGGTGAACAAATTACTGTCGAGCAATTGATAGAAAAGCGAATAATTATGAGAATATCTAGGTATGATCATGTATATAGGCATCACGTCCGAGACAAGTAGACCAAAACGATTCTACATCTACTACTATTACTCCACACATCGACCGCTATCCAGCATGCATCTAGAGTATTAAGTTCATAAGAACAAAGTAATGCCTTAAGCAAGATGACATGATGTAGAGGGATAAACTCATGCAATATGATGTAAACCCCATCTTTTTATCCTCGATGGCAACAATACAATACGTGTCGTTTCCCTTTCTGCCACTGGGATCGAGCACCGCCAAAGCTAAGCACTTCTCCCGTTGCAAGAAAGATCAATCTAGTAGGCCAAACAAAACTGATAATTCAAAGAGACTTGCAAAGATAAACCAATCATACATAAAAGAATTCAGAAAAGATTCAAATATTGTTCATAGATAGACTTGATCATAAACCCACAATTCATCGGATCTCGACAAACACACTACAAAAGAAGATTACATCGAATAGATCTCCAAGAGAATCGAGGAGAACATTGTATTGAGATCCAAAGAGAGAGAAGAAGCCATCTAGCTACTAGCTATGGACCCGAAGGTCTGAAGTAAACTACTCACACATCATCGGAGGGGCCATGGAGTTGATGTAGAGTCCCTCCATGATCAATGCCCCCTCTGGCGGAGCTCTGGAAAAGGCCCCAAGATGGGATCTCTTGGGTATAGAAGGTTGCGGCGGTGGAATAGGGTTTCATGGTGCTCCTGGATGTTTGCGGGGTATATGGATATATATAGGAGGAGGAAGTAGGTCGGTGGAGCAACGAGGGGCCCACAAGGGTGGAGGGCACGCCCCTGCCTCGTGGCCTCCTCAATTGTTTCTTGATGTCCACTCCAAGTCCCCTGGATCACGTTTGTTCCAAAAATAATGCTCCTGAAGGTTTCATTCCATTTGGACTCCGTTTGATATTCCTTTTCTGCGAAACACTAAAATAGGCAAAAAAAACAGCAATTTGGGTTGGGCTCCGGTTAATAGGTTAGTCCGAAAAATAATATGAAAGTGTAAAAATAATCCCACTAACATCCAAAACAGATAATATAATAGCATGGAACAATAAAAAATTATAGATACGTTGACAGATAATATGAATGTTCAGATCTGAAAGATTCAAGATAAAAGTTTAATATTGACATAGAAATAATAATACTTCAAGCATACTAACTAAGAAATCATGTCTTCTCAAAATAACATGGCCAAAGAAAGTTATCCCTACAAAATCATATAGTATGGCTATGCTCTATCTTCATCACACAAAATATTAAATCATGCACAAACCCGATGACAAGCCAAGCAATTCTTTCATACTTTTGATGTTCTCAAACTTTTTCAATCCTCACGCAATATATGAGCGTGAGCCATGGATATAGCACTATAGGTGGAATAGAATGGTGGTTGTGGAGAAGACAAAAAGGAGAAGATAGTCTCACATCAACTAGGCATATCAAGGGGCTATGGAGATGCCCATCAATAGATATCAATGTGAGTGAGTAGGGATTGACATGCAACGGATGCACTAGAGCTATAAGTGTAAGAAAGCTGAACAAAAGAAATTAAGTGGGTGTGCATCCAACTTGCTTGCTCACGGAGACCTAGGGCAATTTGAGGAAGCCCATCATTGGAATATACAAGCCAAGTTCTATAATGTAAAATTCCCACTAGTTTATGAAAGTGGCAACATAGGAGACTCTCTATCATGAAGATCATGGTGCTACTTTGAAGCACAAGTGTGGAAAAAGGATAGTAACATTGTCCCTTCTATCTTTTTCTATCATTTTTTCTCTTTTTTTATATTTGGGCCATCTTTCTTTTTTTTCTTTTGGCCTCTTTTCTTCTTTTTTTCGTCCGGAGTCTCATCCCGACTTGTGGGGGAATCATAGTCTCCATCATCCTTTCCTCACTGGGACAATGCTCTAATAATGATCATCACACTTCTTTTTTACTTACAACTCAAGAATTACAACTCAATACTTAGAAAAAAATATGACTCTATGTGAATGCCTCCGGCGGTGTACCGGGATATGCAATGAATCAAGAGTGACATGTATGAAAAAATTGTGAATGGTGGCTTTGCCACAAATACGATTGAGGGAGTCCTGGATAAGGGGGTCTCCGGACAACCGGACTATATCCTTTGGCCGGACTGTTGGACTATGAAGATACAAGATTGAAGACTTCGTCCCGTGTCCGGATGGGACTCTACTTGGTGTGGAAGGTAAGCTAGGAAATACGGATATGTATATCTCCTCCTTTGTAACCGACCTTGCGTAACCCTAGCCCCCTCCGATGTCTATATAAACCGGAGGGTTTTAGTCCATAGGACAACATACAATCATACCATAGGCTAGCTTCTAGGGTTTAGCCTCTCTGATCTCGTGGTAGATCAACTCTTGTACTACTCGTATTATCAAGAATAATCAAGCAGGACGTAGGGTTTTACCTCCATCAAGAGGGCCCGAACCTGGGTAAAACATCGTGTCCCCTGCCTCCTGTTACCATCCGCCTAAGACGCACAGTTCGGGACCCCCTACCCGAGATCTGCCGGTTTTGACACCGACATTGGTGCTTTCATTGAGAGTTCCTCTGTGTCGTCACCATTAGGCTTGATGGCTCCTTCGATCATCGATAGCGATGCAGTCCAGGGTGAGACTTTTCTCCCCGGACAGATCTTTGTATTCGGCGGCTTCGCACTGCGGGCCAACTCGCTTGGCCATCTGGAGCAGATCGAAAGTTACGCCCCTGGCCACCAGGTCAGGTTTGGAAGCTTAAACTACACGGCCGATATCCATGGAGACTTGATCTTCGACGGATTCGAGCCCCTGCCGAGTGCGCTACACGGTCTCGATGAGCATGATCTAGCTCTACCATCGCACAGTGTTCAGGAGATCGCACCGGCAACTGCTCCGACCCTCAATTCGGAGCCAATCACGCCATCCATGGACGGGTGGATAGACCCTGCCACGGAGGCCGTACTCTCAGCGACGATCGAGCCGAGGATCGACCTTACCCTTCACGGGAGCCGGGATGCCGAACTATCGGATTCTTCCTCGGCCACGGACTCCGAACCACCTGCGCCCGTGCCTATCGAATTCGATTGGGTGCCGATCATGGAGTTTACCTCTGCGGATATCTTTCAGCACTCGCCCTTCGGCGACATACTGAACTCATTAAGGTCTCTCTCCTTGTCAGGAGAGTCCTGGCCGAACTATCTCCGGCAGGATTGGGATGCGGATGACGAAGAAATTCGTCGCCCACCCACCACCCACTTAGTAGCCATTGTCGACGACTTAACCGAAATGCTCGACTTCGACTCGGAAGACATCGACGGTATGGACGACGATGCGGGAGACGAAGAGGAACCACTTCCCACAGGGCACTGGACAGCCACCTCATCATATGATATATACATGGTGGACACACCCAAAGAAGGCAATGGCGACGAGACAGTGGAGGATGACCCCTCCAAGAAGCAACCCAAGTGCCGGCGTCGGCGGCGCCGCTCTAAGTCTCGCCAAAGCAAAAGCGGTGACCCCGGCACAGGAGATAATAGCACTCCGGGCAGTGCCGAAGACGACAACAATCCCCTCCAGCAAGATTTAGGGCAGGAGGATGGAGAAGCAGCCCTCCAGAGAGAGCGGCAGATGGAGAGGCGGAGGATGATAATTACATGCCTCCCTCCGAAGATGAGGCAAGCCTCGACGATGAAAAATTTGTCGTGCCTGAGGATCCCGTCGAACAAGAGCGCTTCAAGTGCCGGCTTATAGCCACGACAAACAGCCTTAAGAAAAAGCAACAACAGCTTCAAGCTGATCAAGATTTGCTAGCCGACAGATGGACTGAAGTCCTTGCGGCCGAGGAATATAAACTCGAACGTCCCTCCAAGAATAACCCAAAGCGCAAATTGCTACCCCAACTGGAGGAGGAAGCACCAAAACCTACATCTCCCGCGTATGACGCGGCTGATCGGCCACCTCGTGGCCGCGACAGAGAGGCATTCCAGCCAAAAGCTCAGCCCGCACCCCGACGCCATTCAAATAAAAATATTAAGGCATGGGGAAATATGCCAGACCTACGAGACGTATTGGAGGACAAAGCAAAACACGCAAGATCAATCTACGGATCACGAGGGCGTGCCACTATGAGAGACGATAACCGTCACGCCGGATACAGTAAAAGTAAATCCGGCTGGGCCGAACACAGCGGACAAGACTCATTTGAGCTGCGTCGCGATATAGCCCAGTACAGAGGCGCCGCACACCCCCTATGCTTCATAGACGAAGTAATGGATCACCAAATCCCTGAGGGTTTCAAACCCGTAAATACCGAATCATACGATGGCACAAAAGATCCTGCGGTATGGATCGAGGACTTCCTCTTGCACATCCACATGGCCCGCGGTGACAATCTACACACCATCAAATACCTCCCACTCAAGCTCAAAGGACCAGCTCAGCATTGGCTCAACAGCCTGCCAGCAGAATCCATTGGCTGTTGGGAAGATCTGGAAGCCACATTCCTCGACAACTTCTAGGGCACTTATGTGCAACCACCAGATGCCGATGACTTGAGCCACATAATTCAGCAGCCAGAGGAATCGGCCAGGCAATTCTGGACATGGTTCCTAACAAAGAAAAACCAAATCATGACTGTCCGGATGCGGAGGCCCTAGCAGCTTTCAAACACAACATCCGCGACGAGTGGCTCGCCCGGCACCTTGGCCAGGAAAAGCCGAAATCTATGGCAGCCCTCACGACACTCATGACCCGCTTTTGTGGGGGGGAAGACAGCTGGCTGGCTCGCAGCAATAACATATCAGAGAACCATGGTACTTCAGATACCAAGGATGGCAATGGCAGGTCACGTCGCAACAAACACAAGTGCCGCATTAACAGCGACAATACCGAGGATATGGTAGTCAATGCCGGATTCAAAGGCTCTAAACCCGGTCAGCGGAAAAAGGCATTCAAAAGAAGCACTCCGGGCCCGTCTAGTTTGGACCATATACTCGATCGCTCGTGTCAAATACACGGCAACCCCGACAAGCCAGCCAACCACACCAACAGGGATTGTTGGGTGTTCAAGCAGGCCGGCAAGTTAAATGCCAAAAACAAAGATAAGGAGTCACATAGTGATGACGAGGAGGAGCCCCGGCAGCCGAACACCGGAGGACAAAAGAGGTTCCCCCCACAAGTGCGGACGGTGAACATGATATACGCAACCCACATCCCAAGAGAGAGCGGAAGCGTGCGCTCAGGGACGTATATGCGTTGGAGCCAGTCGCCCCAAAGTTCAACCCATGGTCCTCCTGTCCGATCACCTTCGATCGTAGGGACCACCCCACTAGTATCCGTCATGGCGGATTTGCCGCACTGGTCCTAGACCCAATCATTGACGGATTTCACCTCACTCGAGTCCTTATGGATGGCGGTAGGAGCCTGAACCTGCTTTATCATGACATAGTGCGCAAAATGGGCATAGACCCCTCAAGGATCAAACCCACAAAAACGACCTTCAAAGGCGTCATACCAGGTGTAGAGGCCCATTGCACAGGCTCAGTCACACTGGAATTGGTCTTCGGATCCCTGGATAACTTCCGAAGCGAGAAGTTAATCTTCGATATTGTCCCGTTCCGCAGTGGCTATCATGCACTGCTCGGGCGAACCGCATTTGCGAGATTCAATGTGGTACCGCACTATGCATATCTCAAGCTCAAGATGCCAGGACCTCGAGGGGTCATCACAGTCAATGGAAATACAGAGCGCTCTCTCCGAATGGAGGAGCACACTGCGGCCCTCGCAGTAGAAGCACAAAGCAGCCTCTTAAGGCAATCCACCAGTTCGGCGATTCAAGACCCGGACACCTTCAAGCGTGCCCGGGGTAATCGGCAACAAGACCGCCTGGCACGTTCCGAGCTCGCATAGCAATGCGGCCCCCACCCCAGTCCCAGCGAAACAGCGAAATCCGTGCCATGCGTACATAATTACGCATTAAAAATACCATGGGCATAGGTGGGGAGGGGGGCACGACTACGGCACGCCCCAGGACGCGGCTCAACCGCACTAGGGGCTTCCCGCTTTGTTATTTTTCTCTTTCGGGACTTTAATCTCTGGAAACCCTGTCCGGCAGCATGATTGCCGGACACATGATGCAGCAACCAAGGAGGCAGAAAGCTACATCGCACCACGGAACTCCCAGGTGGATTACGATAACGAGTGAAATACTTGCTTTAATACCATACCTCAGCTTGCCCTTGGAGGGGACATTTCAAATAGTCCTACTTTTTTCTTATCGCACTACTTGTATCATTCTGCTTTAACGCACCTTTATGAATAAACAATGCATAGCACTAAGACTATTATTGCATTCTTCTCATATATATATATGTGTGTGTGTGTGTGTGTGTGTTCATTCATGACATCCAGCACCCGTACACTCTGGTACGGCCAATACGCTAGGGGCTTAAGCATACCCCACAATACGGCGTGAGAAGTCCGAACACTTTCGACAGTGCGGCACCCCGAACTTATAGCATTATATGCATCAGCTCCGAATCATGTCTTGGGTCAATAGTTGGGTTTGCCCGGCTCCCATGTTTTGGTACCTTACGTTCCTCTATATCAGCTAAGGTGGCACTGGGAGAACTACTGCGATTGTACCCCGGTTCTACTGGGCTAAGCACCTCAGTAGAGAAAGCTAAAATTGACTGTCATGATAAGGTGAGAGACTGGTCACTGTTCGAGAGGTTTCGAGTCCCTAAAGACTTGTGCCGCTTAGAGCGAGGAGTCGGCTTTGTCCGGCTTAAGGCGTGTATAGCGCCCCGAATTCGGAATTCCGAATACTAGGGGCTTCGCCAAAATTTAAAATTATAGAATTCTATGGCTAAGTGAGAGTGATAAAGCATTATAGTCCGATTGCCTTGTTCGTTGTGCTGAGCACCTCCCTCGAAGGACCCAAAAATGGGAACAAGAGTGCTCAGGTTTATCCCGAACACCCCAGCACTCGTGGCATGGGGGCAGAAGCCGATGACTAGCCATCTCTCAGATTTGATAAACAGCCGAACAGAAGGTAATGTTTTAAATTCAAACAAGCGTTGCATAGCGCATATGAACAAGTTTTCATAATACAGGATCACACGAGCAAGTTCATTCAAATATTACATCTTTCGCGCACTCGTCCGCTACAAGACGGGCACCCTTTAGGACACCCTCATAATACATCTCGGGGTGGCGATGCTCCTTGCCCTGCGGCGGCCCCTCCTTCACCAGCTTCACGACGTCCATCTTGGCCCAGTGCACCTTCGCACGGGCGAAAGCCCGGCGTGCGCCTTCGATGTAGACAGACCGCTTGACGACTTCCAGCTGTGGGCAGGCATCCACAAGCCGCCTCACCAGGCCGAAGTAGCTGTTGGGAAGGGCGTCGCCAGGCCACATCCGGACTATAAAGCCCTTCATCGCCTGTTCGGCCGCCTTGTGTAGCTCGACCAATTGCTTCAGCTGGTCGCTCATAGGCACCGGGTGTTCAGTCCCGGTATACTGGGACCAGAACAACTTCTTCGTCGAGCTTCCCTCCTCGGCCCAGTAAAATTTTGCGGCATCCGACATGCTGCGGGGCAAATCTGTGAATGCTCCTGGAGAGCTCCGGACTCGGGTAAGTAACAAGTAATTTACGTGCACATGCTTGCTCTGCATATTGAATGCCTTACCCACCGCTATCTTCCTCATCGCCTCAATCTCCTGGAGGGCCTTCTGGGCTTCAGCCTTGGCATTCTTTGCACTCTCAAGGGCCGCGGCAAGCTCTGACTCTTGCATCTTCGAGTCAAGCTCCAACGCCTCGTGCTTCGTCACGAGAGCTTGGAGCTCTTGCTGCACCTCGTCCACCCGTGCCTCTTGCTTTTCCCACTCGGTGCGCTCCTGGGCCGCTTTGTTTTCGGCCTCGGACAGCGCTTGCTTCAGGGTTGCCACTTCGGTCGTGGCCCCTGGCAAATTCATGATGATCCTGTCATTTTGCAATCGCATCTTTTATATATATATATATATATATATATATACTAGGTATTACTTACCTTTGCCCTCCTCGAGTTGCCTCTTAGCAAGGCCGAGCTCTTTCTCGGACCCCTCGAAGTCCTGCTTCAGTGCGGTGACCTCCGCAGTCAGTGCGGCAGAGGTCAGCAACGAAGCCTGCATACGCATATAGACATACTTATATTAGACTCATGCAGGTATTATTTGATCCTCTATTCAGCTTTTCTTTGTGAACACCATACAGAGCATCAGGGGCTACTGTCTATGCGGTAACATTTTTCCTATATTTTAAATACTTACCTCAAAGCCTATTAGAAGGCTGGCACAGGCTTTAGTCAGTCCGCTCTTGGTGGACTGAACCTTCTTGATCACCGCACTCATAATAGTGCGGTGCTCTTCGTCGATAGAAGCGCCGCGAAGCGCTCCCAGCAGGTTGTCCGGTGCCTCTGGATGGACAGAGGTCACCGGCACGGGCGTCTTGCCCCTTTGGGAAGGGAGCCGCCTGCCTGAGTCCGGAACCACTGGAGGTTCCGGCGCGGTGTTCGGCTGAGAGCCGAACTTGGAGCCCCCGGGAGCCTTGCTCCCTTTGCTCCTGGAGTCCGGAAGGTCGCCTTGAGGCGCCTCCGGGACTGTCTCCCCCCGGCTCGGTGCCCCTTGAGACAATACCTTGGCATTGTCCGTAGGGCAGGGGGAGGAGGCGGTCAGAAGTGGATCGCTATCCATATCCGACGAGTCCAAGGAACCGTCCGACAAAGATACGTCGATACGGGCTTGGGGCGGTCTGCATAATCATATTCGGCGTTAGGAAAAAGCAGTGCGACAACGGTATGCTAGGAGTTACTCTGGTATCCGAATACTTACGACTTCGCCAGGGGCTTGGCCCTGAGCAGCCACTCGTCTTCGCCTTCGGCGGCGGTGGTGGAGCAGTCCGGAAGAAGAGTCCTTCCCTTCTTGGACCCTTCGGCCTCCCCAGTTGGGGCGGCCTTCCTTTTCTTGTCTCCCCCGGCTGGAGGGGGAGCATCTTCATCTTCCTCCTCGTCTTCATGGGAGGAGTGCGTTGCGGAGTTATCGGACGATGAGTCCGATACCACCTGGCGCCGGGAACTCTTTCGGGTTCCCTTGGCCTTCTTCTTGGTCTTCTCCGGCACCTTATAAGGAGCCGGAATCAGCATCTCCGTCAGGAGAGCGTCCGCGGTGTCTTCGGGCAGGGGGGCCGGACAGTTAATCTGCTCCGATGCCTCCACCCAGTCCTGTCAAGGGCATGGGAGCTCAGACCCCGCACATGGCTAAGCTATGGGAAATAAATATCTTACCAGATGTACAAAACTTACCGGATCCGCAGGGCGCTTCGCGCTTAGCCCGCGGTCCTCGGTAAGAGAGGGAGGGACCTCGGCGCCCTTGAACAGCACCCTCCAGACGTCTTTATGCGTCGTGTCGAAGAGCTCGCTTAGAGTCTGGTGCTGGGCCAGGTCGAACTCCCATAAGTTGAAATCCCGTTGTTGACACGGGAGGATCCGGCGGAAGAGCATGACCTGGACTATGTTGACAAGCTTGAGTTTCTTGCTTGTCATGTTCCAGATACATTTCTGGAGTCCGTCCAGCTCCACCAATGAACCCCAGGACAGGCCCTTCTCCTTCCAGGAAGTGAGCCGCGTGGGGAATCCGGATCGAAACTCGGGGGCCGCCACCCAATTGGTGTCGCGTGGCTTGGTGATGTAGAACCACCCCGATTGCCACCCCTTTATGGTCTCCACGAAGGAGCCCTTGAGCCATGTAACGTTGGGCATCTTGCCCACCATGGCTCCGCCGCATTCCGCTTGTTGGCCGCCCACCACCTTCAGCTTGATATTAAAGGTCTTCAGCCACAGGCCAAAGTGGGGCCGGATGCGGAGGAAAGCCTCGCACACGACGATGAACGCCGAGATGTTGAGGATGAAGTTCGGGTCCAGATCATGAAAGTCCAGCCCATAATAAAACATGAGGCCGCGGACAAATGGATGGAGGGGAAACCCCAGTCCGCGGACGAAGTGGGGGAGGAAGACCACCCTCTCGTGAGGTTCTGGGGTAGGGATGACCTGCCCCGCGGCTGGCAGCCGGTGCGCGATATCCATGGCTAAGTATCCGGATCCGCGTAACTTTTTGATGTGCCCCTCCGTGACGGAGGAGGCCATCCACTTGCCTCCCGCTCCGTACATGTTTTGGAGAGAGTTGAGGAGGAAGATGCAGACTTGGGCGCTGGAGCTTGAGTGCGTGAGAATGGTTGAGCAAGGAGGAAGAACGCGTGGGCGGACTAAATTATGCGCCCCCACTAGCCTGGTAAAACTCGCTTATCCACCAAGCGCCGTAATTGATGGCGCGGTTGGGTTACCCACGTCCGTATTGATGAGAATCCCGTAATAAGGGGAAACACGATCTCTGCTTTGACAAGACGTGTTAAGAAACCGCCTCGCGTTATGTGCGGGGCTGGTTAAAGGAAAACAGTTCAAATAATTACTGGGTCGTGGCGTGATGTCATGCTACCAAAACGTGTCAGCAGATTAGATTTGTGGTAATATTATTCTCTCTACGGTGGTATGTGGAACTTATTTTGCAGGGTCGGACACTATCCTTGTATTCAAACTCTTCCATGGTGTATTCGGAGGAGGAACCCGCCTTGCAATGCCGAAAACAACACTGCGCGCCAGACTCATCGTCATTGAAGCCTAGTTCAGGGGCTACTGAGGGAGTCCTGGATAAGGGGGTCTCCAGACAGCCGGACTATATCCTTTGGCCGGACTGTTGGACTATGAAGATACAAGATTGAAGACTTCGCCCCGTGTCCGGATGGGACTCTACTTGGCGTGGAAGGCAAGCTAGGCAATACGGATATGTATATCTCCTCCTTTGTAACCGACCTTGTGTAACCCTAGCCCCCTACGGTGTCTATATAAACCGGAGGGTTTTAGTCCGTAGGACAACATACAATCATACTATAGGCTAGCTTCTAGGGTTTAGCCTCTCCGATCTCGTGGTAGATCAACTCTTGTACTACTCGTATTATCAAGAATAATCAAGCAGGACGTAGGGTTTTACCTCCATCAAGAGGGCCCGAACCTGGGTAAAACATCGTGTCCCCTGCCTCCTGTTACCATCCGCCTAAGACGCACAGTTCGGGACCCCTTACCCGAGATCCGCCGGTTTTGACACCGACAACGATGTCAACTACATGATCATGCATGGAAATATGACAATGATGAAGCGTGTCATAAAAAATGGGATGGTGGAAAGTTGCATGGCAATATATCTCGGAATGGCTATGGAAATGCCATAATTGGTAGGTATGGTGGCTGTTTTTAGGAAGGTATATGGTGGGTGTATGGTACCGGCGAAAGTTGTGCGATACTAGAGAGGCTAGCAAATCTGGAAAGGTGAGGGTGCATATAATCCATGGACTCAACATTAGTCATGAAGAACGCACATACTTATTGCAAAAATCTATTAGTTATCGAAACAAAGTACTACGTGCATGCTCCTAGGGGGATAGATTGGTAGGAAAAGACCATCGCTCGTCCCCGACCGCCACTCATAAGGAAGGCAATCAATAAATAAATCATGCTCCGACTTCATCACATAACGGTTCACCATACGTGCATGCTATGGAAATCACAAACTTCAACACAAGTATTTCTCAAATTCACAACTACTCAACTAGCATGACTCTAATATCACCATCTCCATATCTCAAAACAACCATCAAGTATCAAACTTCTCTTAGTATTCAATGCACTTATATGAAAGTTTTTAGTATGCCTAAAAGCAAATTTCCATGTTGTTCTAAAGGACTCTCAAAATAATATAAGTGAAGCATGAGACATCAATTATTTCTATAAAATAAAACCACCACCATACTCTAAAAGATATAACTGAAGCACTAGAGCAAAGACTATATAGCTCAAAAGATATAAGTGAAGCACATAGAGTATTCTAATAAAATCCGATTCATGTGTGTCTCTCTCAAAAGGTGTGTACAGAAAGGATGATTGTGGTAAACTAAAAAACAAAGACTCAAATCATACAAGATGCTCCAAACAAAACACATATCATGTGGCGAATAAAAATATAGCTCCAACTAAAGTTACCGATGAACGAAGACAAAAGAGGGGATGCCTTCCGGGGCATCCCCACGCTTAGGCTTTTTGGTGTCCTTGGATTTACCTTGGAGTGCCTTGGGCATCCCCAATCTTAGGATCTTACCACTCCTTGTTCCATAATCCATCAAATCTTTACCCAAAACTTGAAAACTTCACAACACAAAACTTAACAGAAAATCTCGTGAGCTCCGTTAGCGAGAGAAAACAAAACACCTCTTCAAGGTAATGTAATGAACTCATTATTTGTTTATATTGGTGTTAAACCTACTGTATTCCAACTTCTCTATGGTTTATAAAGACTATTACTAGCCATAGATTCATCAAAATAAGCAAACAACACACGAAAAACAGAATCTGTCAAAAACAGAACAGTCTGTAGTAATCTGTAACTAACGCAAACTTCTGGAACCCCAAAAATTCTAAAATAAATTTCTGGACGTTAGGAATTTATATATTAATCATCTTAAAAAATAAATAATTAAATATCACTCTCCAATAAAAAATGGCATCAATTCTCGTGAGCGCTAAAGTTTCTGTTTTTTACAGCAAGATCAAAAAGACTTTCCCCAAGTCTTCCCAACGGTTCTACTTGGCACAAACACTTATTAAACACAAAAAAACACAACCAAAACAGAGGATAGATAAATTATTTATTACTAAACATGAGCAAAAAGCAAGGAATAAAAATAAAATTGGGTTGCCTCCCAACAAGCGCTATCGTTTAACGCCCCTAGCTAGGCATAAAAGCGAAGATAGATCTAGGTATTGCCATCTTTGGTAGGCAATCCATAAGTGGCTCTCATAATAGATTCATATGGTAATTTAATTTTATTTCTAGGGAAGTGTTCCATGCCTTTCCTTAACAGAAATTGGAATTTAATATTCCCTTCCTTCATATCAATAATTGCACCAATCGTTCTAAGGAAAGGTCTACCAAGAATAATAGGACATGAAGGATTGCAATCTATATCAAGAATAATGAAATATACGGGTACATAATTCCTATTTGAAACAATAAGAACATCATTAATCTTTCCCATAGGTTTCTTAATAGTGGAATCAGCAAGGTGCAGGTTTAAAGAACAATCATCAAATTTACGGAAACCTAGCAAATCACACAAAGTTTTTGGGATCGTGGAAACATTAGCACCCAAATCACACAAAGCATAGCATTCATGATCTTTAATTTTAATTTTAATTGTAGGTTCCCACTCATCATAAAGTTTTCTAGGGATAGAAACTTCCAACTCAAGTTTTTCTTCATAAGATTGCATCAAAGCATCAAGGATATGTTTAGTAAAAGCTTTATTTTGACTAGAAGCATGAGGAGAATTTAGCACGGATTGCCACAAGGAAATACAATCTATCAAAGAGCAATTATCATAATTAAATTCCTTGAAATCCAAGATAGTGGGTTCTTTTCTATCTAAAGTTTTGACCTCTTCAATCCCATTTTTAACAATTTTTGCATCAAGATCTAAAAACTCCGATTCATTGGGACGCCTTCTAACTAAAGTTGACTCATCTCCAGTCCCATCATTATCAAGATTCATATTGCAAAACAAAGATTTAATAGGGGACACATAAATCACTTTTAGATCTTCATCCTTATTATCTAACTCTTCTAGTTTAGCGGCCATCTTATTAACTAAAGTGGCCTGCTTATCAGAGATTTGGGCAATTAATTTTTCAAGATGATAAAACTGAGATTTCAAACCATAAAATTCCTTATACATATCATCGAGCTCTTTATTCATGAAACCGATAAAACCTTTTTGT
This sequence comes from Triticum urartu, assembly GCF_056163025.1. Lineage (NCBI taxonomy): Eukaryota > Viridiplantae > Streptophyta > Magnoliopsida > Poales > Poaceae > Triticum > Triticum urartu. Next base: position 154,922,072 of record NC_141877.1, on the reverse strand, counting down.
TCTTTAAGCTCATTTCTAAAGAAATTATTATGCTCAAACTGCAAGGACATAAAACTTCTAACGTTGTTTTCGATTTCTTCGAACCTTCTAAGGTGAGGATCAACACCTTTTGGTAAAGACATAAGGGCAACAAGCAACAAGAGGCAAGTGAAAAAGAGGCGAACAGAAAAGAGGGCGAATAAAACGGCAAGGGTGAAGTGGGGGAGAGGAAAACGAGAGGCAAATGGCAAATAATGTAATGCGAAGGATAAGAGTTGTGATGGGTACATGGTATGTCTTAACTTGGCATAGATCTCCCCGGCAACGGCGCTAGAAATCCTTCTTGCTACCTCTTGAGCACTGCGTTTGTTTTCCCTTGAAGAGGAAAGGGTGATGCAGTAAAGCAGCGTAAGTATTTCCCTCAGCTTTTGAGAACCAATGTCTCAATCCAGTAGGAGACCACGCGCGAGTCACCTCGTACCTACACAAACAAATAAGAACCTCGCAACCAACGCGATAAAGGGGTTGTCAATCCCTTCATGGCCACTTGCAAGAGTGAGATCTGATAGAGATAATAATAATAAGATAAATATTTTTGGTATTTTTATGATATAGATTGAAAGTAAAGATTGCAAAATAAAATAGATTGGAAACTTATATGATGGAGAATAGACCCGGGGGCCATAGGTTTCACTAGTGGCTTCTCTCAAGATAGCATAAGTATTACGGTGGGTGAACAAATTAGTGTCGAGCAATTGATAGAAAAGCAAATAATTATGAGAATATCTAGGTATGACCATGTATATAGGCATCACGTCCGAGACAAGTAGACCAAAACGATTCTGCATCTACTACTATTACTCGACACATCGACCGCTATCCAGCATGCATCTAGAGTATTAAGTTCATAAGAACAGAGTAACGCCTTAAGCAAGATGACATGTTGTAGAGGGATAAACTCATGCAATATGATGTAAACCCCATCTTTTTATCCTCGATGGCAACAATAAAATACATGCCGTTTCCCTTTCTGTCACTGGGATCGAGCACTGCAAGATTGAACCCAAAGCTAAGCACTTCTCCCATTGCAAGAAAGATCAATCTAGTAGGCCAAACCAAACTGATAATTCAAAGAGACTTGCAAAGATAAACCAATCATACATAAAAGAATTCAGAGATGATTCAAATATTGTTCATAGATAGACTTGATCTTAAACCCACAATTCATCGGATCTCGACAAACACACCGCAAAAGAAGATTACATTGAATAGATCTCCAAGAGAATCGAGGAGAACTTTGTATTGAGATCCAAAGAGAGAGAAGAAGCCATCTAGCTACTAGCTATGGACCCGAAGGTCTGAAGTAAACTACTCACACATCATAGGAGGGGGCATGGAGTTGATGTAGAGGCCCTCCGTGATCAATGCCCCCTCTGGCGGAGCTCCGGAAAAGGCCCCAAGATGGGATCTCTTGGGTACAGAAGGTTGCGGCGATGGAAATAGGGTTTCATGGTGCTCCTGGATGTTTGCGGGGTATATGGATATATATAGGAGGAAGAAGTAGGTCGGTGAAGCAATGAGGGGCCCACGAGGGTGGAGGGCGCACCCAGGGGGGTGGGCGCGCCCCCCTGCATCGTGGCCTCCTCGATTGTTTCTTGGCGTCCACTCCAAGTCCCCTGGATCATGTTTGTTCCAAAAATAACGCTCCCGAAGGTTTCATTCTGTTTGGACTCCCTTTGATATTCCTTTTATGCAAAACACTAAAATAGGCAAAAAAACAACAATTGGGGTTGGGCCTCCGGTTAATAGGTTACTCCCAAAAATAATATAAAAGTGTAAAAATAAGCCCATTAACATCCAAAACAGATAATATAATAGCATGGAACAATCAAAAATTATAGATACGTTGGAGACGTATCAGCAAGCTCCAGTGATCCATTTATCACTACAAAAAAAGACACATCCGTGACATTTTGGGCCGAACAAATAAAATTTCTATCATACATATGGCACTTTCTATGACGATAATTGTGACAAAACCCGGTATCATCATAGATGTGGTGGGCTCCTACTTCTATGACAAAAAATCATGACAGAAAATGGGCTTTTCGTCCTGGGTGGGCCGGAGACGCAGCTGCATGACATTCTTTGGGCCGTCCATGACGGAAAAAACCATGGTAGAAGCGAGGGGGAGGAAAATTTAGGAGAGTTCCCGGTTACGGTGGGAGGTCGGGGGCTGAGCGATGCGCGTTTCTCTCGTACTTGTACCCGCGTGTGTGCGAGGCGTTGGCTCTAACTGAACCCGAGCGAGGCGTTGGGCTCTAACTGAACCCGAGCGATTGCACTGCAGGCTACGCGTTACTGAACCCGAGCGATCGATCGATGGATGTTAACTGAACCCGATCGAGCGATTCCTTCGCTACTGCTGCTAACTGAAGCCGATCGATGCTGCCTCTGGGATGAACAGTGAGCGTTGCGGGGGGTTTGGATGAACAGTGAGCGGTGGCATTGCCTCTCGATGAACAGGACCCCGTGGTGTGGTGGAGGGCTGGATGAACAGTAGACGGTGGAGGGGTGCCCGTGGAGGGGTGGTTGAACAGGACCCCGTGGTGTGGAGGGCTGGATGAACAGTAGATGGTGGAGGGGTGGTTGAACAGTAGCCGGTGGAGTAGCACGCGGTGGAGGCTGGATGAACAGGAGCCCGTGGAGGCTGGAGGAGGTCGACGGTAGCCCGTGGAGGCTGGAGGAGGTCGACGGTGGAGATGAACAGTATCCCGTGGAGTCCCGTTTTGCGGTACGCCACACCCCTCCCGATGAACAGAACCCCCGTTTCGACCGTAGCGCTCCAACACAAGTCCGTTTCGTCCGTTTTGCGGTACGCCACACCCCTCTCGATCAACAGGACCCCCGTTTCGACCGTAGGAGGTCCGTTTCGTCCGTTTTGCGGTACGCCACACCCCTCCCGATCAACAGGACCCCCGTTTCGACCGTAGGAGGTCCGTTTCCTCCGTTTTGCGGTACGCCAGACCCCTCCCGATCAACAGGACCCCGTTCCGAACGTAGGAGGTCTATTTCCTCTGTTGTGCGGTACGCTAGGCCTTGTTTCCATCGCCTATTCCGTCCAAGCCCTCCCGATGAACACGACCACGCATTCCGTTCCGACCCAGCCGGTTGGCTCCCACGCGTTCCGTTGCCTCCCGATGAACACGACGCATTCCGTTGCCTCCCCATGAACACGACACATTCCTTTGCCTCCCCATGAACACGACGACGACGATGTTTCTCCATTCTGACCCAGCCATGTACACGAGCCCTGGCCGTACGTATGCGCGATTAGGCGTTCGAGACCCTGCCCGTATGTATGTACGTGGCTGTATTTTCTTTCTTGCACCCTGGCCGCCGTACGTACGTGTACATGCTACGTGCGCGCCTCTACTACGACATGTACGCGCCTCTACTACGACACGTGCGCGCCTCTACATCGACCAGTATATATGTATGTACACGTTCGCGACCAGAATGACAACGCTACGTACGCTTCGACTAGGTGGGTCCCGACTGTCAGGCACTTCCTTGCCTACAAAGATGTAGCTGGTGGGTCCCAGCAGTCAGGGGGGGCGAATCATTTTGTTTTTTTTTGCCCGGACGCACTTCCTTGCGTGCGAAGATGTAGTTGCTGGGTCCCAGCAGTCATGGGGGAATCATTTTTTTTGCCCAGACGCACTTCCTTGCGTGCGAAGATGTAGCTGGTGGGTCCCAGCAGTTAGGGGGGTGAATCGTTTTTTTCGGACGCACTTCCTTGCGTGCGAAGATGTAGCTGGTGGGTCCCAGCAGTCAGGGGGAAACTTTTTTCCACGAAATACGGTGGCCCGTCCGGTGGGTCCTCGTTGTCAGGTGGAGGAATAATTATTTTGCGCATAATAAGGAGGCACTTCCTTGCTGCAGCCGTGGACCCAGCTGTCAGCCTCTCCACGTACAGTCCACGTCTGATGGAAGCCATTCCTTAACCACATTGACCACGCCGCGCCGAGAGCACCAAGGCGGTGGACGACGGAGAGGCCTAGGAAGGGGACGACGCGGAGCCGGGGAAGACGCGACAATGGATGCCCACGCGTAGAGGAGTATGAGGGTTCACTCGTTTGGCTGCAGTGTGAGGCTGTCGTCACTACAGAATAACAGGGGGTGTGGGTGCATAGAGGGATGGCCTGGCAAGCGGTGGGAGTAGTAAGGGGCGGTGAGGCCTCCGCGACATCACAGTCGGCCACGGGCGGCATGAGCAGGCGGCACGACCGGCGCTGCTTTGGGCGGCTGGAGCAAGAAGACCAGAGGTTGAAGAAGCACTGCGGCCGTTGGATGGACATCGTACGGTCACTGGAGCTAGAATCATTCATATATTGACTAAATTTGACAAAGGCCTCCGTCCCAGTCAACTTAGTAGGCCCACAAGTCAGCCTCCCACCAAGGTGGGTCCCAGGTACCAGGGGGTATTCATTTTTTTGTGCGTAATAAGGAGGCACTTCCGGTGGGTCCGAGCTGACAGCGGGGCGAATGTTTTTTTCGCGAAATACGGTGGCCCGTCCTGTGGGTCCCAACAGTCAGGGGGAAACGTTTTTTTCACGAAATACTGGTGGCCCGTCCGGTGGGTCCCTGCTATCAGGTGGAGGAATAATTATTTTCCATGTAATAAGGAGGCACTTCCTTGCGGCTACCGTGGACCCAGCTGTCAGCCTCTCCACGTACAGTACTCTTCCGATGGAAGTCGGTCATTCACCACATTGACCATGCCGCGCCGAGAGCACCACGGCGGTGGACGACGGCGAGGCCTAGGAAGGGGACGATGTGGAGCAGGGGAAGACGCGGCAGTGGAAGCCCGCGCGGAGAGGAGTATGAGGGTTCACCGGTTCGGCTGCGGTGTGAGGCTGCCGTCGCCATAGAATAACAGGGGGTGCGGGTGAGTACAGGGATGCCCTAGCCAGTGGTGGGAGTAGTAGGGGGCGCTGAGGCCTGCGCGGCAGCACAGCCGGCCACGGGAGGCATGAGTAGGTGGTCCTGCCGGCGCTGCTTTGGCGGCTGGAGCAAGAAGATCACAGATTGAAGAAACACGACGGTCGTTGGATTGACATCCAACGGTTACGTCTGCTAGAATCATTTGTTGATGTATATAATAACTAAAAAAATCTTGCATAGGCGTCAACTAAACAGGCCCACAAGTCAGACCACTCCCTCTTTTTTTAATAATTTATATATAGCTTATGGCAACTTCTTATGCAATTTATTGCAGTCGTTTTTTTTGTTTGGCCAGGGCCAATTTCGCATATTTCTGTGGGTTCCAAACTATTTTTAATACCGAAATGTCGAGCCAGATTTAAAGTACTTTGAAGATATATTTAACTTAGGTTAATGCCCAGTGAAATAGGAATCTGAAAATGTGAAAAAATTCAGAAATTATAAAGTAATTGCTAATTTGTCATCTGTTTTTATATTTACAACCCATTTCATATTACTTTCAAGATTTGTTGGCGTCTTGAAAGAGTTGCAGCCCATCAGGGCGTAGAAAAATAAGTAGGCCTGGATTGGGTATTCTTCAGAAAAAATAAACTGGGCTCATTTTCACAAAGAAAAAATAGTTGGGCTGGTCACATGGTGAACATAAAATATAAGCCTGGGCAAGACGGGCCACAGCCCAGTTCAAACCCTACTCCGTCTCAACAATACCAAACAAAAAAATACTGCTCGAGTAGCTACGTCCCAGGTGTCAGCCGATCTTGTGTTGTTCTCTTGTCTATTGACTATATACGCTCACAATGTCGTGGGTCCTAGATGTCAGGAAAACACTAGGAGGAAGCATTTTATTTTTCCATACGCTGACGTGGTGGGCCCCTACTGTCATCCTCTCCACGTACTTCTGCCGATTCCTGTTGTTTGTTGACCATGTTGACAACGCGAGAGGGCAGCGCCGCGGCAAGCGCACCAAAGCGCGTGGAGGACGCCGGTGTTAACGATTTTGGAGACGGTGGGGCGGCCATGCGTGCGCTGAGGCGCAGCCAGCCGTGGGGGGCGGAAGCAGGCGGCCCCGCCGGCGCTGGTTTGGTTTTGGCGGCTGGACGAAGATAGGACTGAAGAAACACGACAGACTGTAAAAGCAGCAGGAGTACTAACAACCTTAACTGAAACCAGCAGGGGCACTTAACAACCAAAGCTGAAAGCAGTATGAGTACTTATACAGGTTCAACCGTACAAAGCACGCCTCGAACAGTGCTACTTTGCCTACAGTTAACCAAGGGTGAGGCCGCCAAGCCCCAGGACAAGGCCCAGGCGCCACCCCGTACATCCACAACCTTCTAAAAGCGGCTTCATCTCGCAACATGGTCAATAAATAGGATATTCGCTTTAGAGCCATGGAAAAGCATGAACATAATCTTCTGTCCTATTCTCCAAGATGGACGGGCCTTCATTATTTGAGACCACCCATGAATAAGTATCTTTTCACCTCCAAGGGGAATTGAGTAGGTCGACATAAACATCATGTTGTGACCAAGCGCAAGTCTGACCCGACCATGGTCAGGCATCTATATAGGAACAATAGAACTCGGCAGTTCCTGTTTCAAGAAGATCACAGCTGTAAAACTGTGTATAAGCAATAGTTTATGAACAACATATATAACAGAAAACAGTCCGTACCATAAGTTTCTCGACACAGTTGGACCTGTTCAATGAGTGCAGCAGTGGCACACATATCCCACGTGGCCTTCCACCATTGAAACGCCCCACAAGGACCTCAAGACGATCAATAAAGTGTAGGAACTTGTGGATGTCGATCCAGTCAACTTCAGTGCCATTAGTAACAGCCGAGTTATTATAGAGTAACAAATGAGCAGACTGCTTAACTCTGAAAAAACCTACACGTGCCACCAATTATAAGAAAATATTAGTTAAAAGTAGCATCTTCGTGAGAGATTCATTGCTACTTATAAAGTTAAATTGTGATTAGTTAGACAGAATAGGTGGATTAAGAAGTAATCGAGGCAACAAGCAAGAACCAGATACAAAACTAACATGGATGAACAATTGGAACAATGTCGGGGTGGAAGATCGCAGTGAAGATGAGACCAGGTTCTGCTATTTCCATCAAGATTCGTGTGCCAGCTTTCAGTCCGTAACACTTGAGAAAGTTTATCCAAGTTCGGCCATAAAAAAAGTAGCGATCTTCTTGGTTCATGAACCCAACTCGGAACTTATATCCATGGCTTGTCTTCATTGTGACCATTAAACTAGTGTATTCAGTTACGGCAAGGCCGAGCATCTTGAGTACATGTGTTCTGGCAGAGCAAATAATACACTGCAGGAAAAATAATATGAGAACACAGCATATTCAAAAAAAAACCCACCCTCCCGGATAGAAAAGAGGATTCTAGGAACATACTGTGCGCGTTTCAAAATGTTGTATTAGGATGAGAAGGAACAAGTGTGGCGTCTCGCCGAGGGCGCAGAAACATGTAGGGTACTCGCACTTTGGGCACTGCAAATGAAACACACTAGATTCAGTAGGAAGAAAAATGCATCAACGGCGGTGGCTGTCATCCTAGGATTACCTGCCACCATGGTACTTGGATTTATCGGGGATGGATGAAGAATTCGTACCTAGTTCTCCATGAGAAAACCCTATGCAATCGCCGAGAGGGGGTTTTCTTTGAACAAGCAGATGAGGGAGAAGGGGATTCAGGCCCAGTGAAATATTGTTGCTTCGTCCGTCCAGCTTACTGCTAAAGCTGGAAAGGGGGTTGTGATTTGACGGCTCATTAGGCATTACTGCGGCGCTACGACCGGGGTGTGTCTACCGTGAAGTTGTGCACTCTAATTTGTGCATATGGCATGTGGACCCCGTTGCCGGTTGCCCCACATATTAGCGAAAGGAAGTAGAAAGACAGAAGTAACTAGTTACACATAAATATATTTTTTGACAGAGAGATACTCCCTCTGTAAAGAAATATACAAATCTTTTATATCACGGGCTCACCTTGCCGAGAAATATACTCCCTTTGCAACGCACGGGCATTATGGGGGTTCAGCTTTTTTTATGGGGTTCAGCTGAGAATATAATACTCAGATAGGCTCACGGTTCTAGACTTTGGGCCGCGGGCTGACCCTGCATGTTTGGGGGCCCATGTGTTCTACCTCAGCGCTTTTCATATTGCAAGCGATCAGTACGGCGCTGGTTTTAGATGCTGTCGCAAGGCGAATACACAAAATTGAATAAAGCACGGCAGCTGTTGGAATGAAATCGAACGACAGTTCCTAACCAGCAATCAGAGTTGCAATTCTATCAACGATATACCATGTGATAAATAATATTGTCGTACTACTTATACACACAGGACACTTGTTTCACCATGCCAGATTATTACATCAAAATCTCTCGGAGGATGGATCAGTTCGGCAGTTGCGTGCTGCTACTGAAGAATTTCAAAGTTGATTTGGACCAGCTCTCCTTGCCAACAAAGTTCGATTTTTACATCACCCCCTACCGCATGATATGATTTAGATTTGAACATTGACCGTCCTTTAGCATCAATCATCATGTGACCATCCTTTGTACTTACAGTATATTGAGCAGGTTCATTCACACCAAGGCTGCGCATGGTAAGAGAAACTTGGCCGCGGTCGCCCGGATTGTTGAACAACTCCCTCATTGCTCTAGGAATTCTCTATTTGCAAACAAGAAGACATATCCAAACAGTTAGATCAACACAGTGAATCATGTGAAACAACATGGAAAGAAAAAAGAACGAAGCACTTGGGCGGCCAATGCTTACCAAGAAGGTGGACATGTCGGTTTTTGTAAGGACTTTGGTATATGAAGTGCGAACTGCAGCCTAGTCTGTTGCCGGTGCAACTGCACGGGCCGGAGCAGATGCAAGTGCAAGTGTTGGTGCAGGTGCCGAAGTCGCTGTTGCTGCCAGGGATGGTGCTCCTTGTAGAGCTGGTGCCGGTGTCGGAGCAGGTGCCGGTGTCGATGCCCGATCCTTCGGTAGATCAGACTGATCCGCTGACGCGGTCAGTGCGCAATCCTCAGCTGGATCAGACTGAGCTGCTGCCGCTGTCAGTGCTAGAGCAACTGTTGGTGCTCGATCTGTGCGAGACAGCAGCGATTGTGTCTGCTCTGCTATGATCAGCTTTCTAACTTGACTAGGATCCGTGACCGTGATCCAGTCTTTTTCTTCATTTCTTTTAAACGCGAGAAGGACTAATTGTGGCGTTTTTGTTAAACCAAACTGCAGTTCATCATAGGGATTCAGCTTGTACTCAGACAACAGACTGATCCAATTTTTTCCAGTAATATAAGTGATGGACAGTGCCTTCGTTACTGACACGACATAAGAAGTGAAACCTGCAAAAATAGCCATCGTAGAGCAAACCAAACGGTTTATTCTATGATGAATTTCACATGGCAAAACCTGCATCGTAAAATTGCAGGAAAAGAAAGAAAACATGACATTAAATCAATAAGATTGAGACAGTAAATCAATAAGATTTACTTGATGTGACACGAGTGAATCCTTACCAGGAAATCACTATGTTGAAGTACTAAACAGAAGATTGATCACCCAACTACGCGTGGCATGCAGGGGCCCCGCCTACTCCCACAAGCAGGACAGTCCAAAGGTAGTGACAAATCGTATGGACCGAACATCCATGGGACTGGAAATCCTGGTGGGTGCGATAAACCCTGCAATGCATACAGATATTGGAGTGTGACCATAATTGATAAACCGTCCTCACAAAAAATATGATCTGGATACTTCAAAATATACAGACTGAATTGAGTGGACAGACATTAACATAGACCGTTCTCAGGACTGACCACACACCAAAAGCGGCAGTACTAATAAACAATACAGGGTTCACAAACACAAATCAAGTATTGAACAATAGTACTTACTACAGACAAGCAAAGTTGCACTAACTAAACTCTGCAGACTATTTCTTGCCACCGACCTACGGGATGAACCCCGCATAACTGACTAGGCCATGGACTTCGTGTGAGATGTCTACATGCACCATCGCCATCTTGTCAACCTTGGAGAACCTAACAGAGTGGTCTTTCCACTCATAAACATGATGATGAAGACAGGCCGCATCAGATTTGTTGGGAAGCTTTACAAGAACCACACCATTCGTAATCGAAGGCAGAGCCAGGAAATTGTTGTGGTCAAGTACAGCCTCGAGAACACGCCTGACAACAATGCTACAGGAAAACACTAGTTCAGGACACGTGGCGACAAGGACACAGCAGCTGGATAGTTCAGCAACAGAACTCATCATCAGGTCTTCCAGTTCACACGGCATGACTTTGAGAACTTCATCTCCACCGCGGACCTGGTTCTAATTCAAACAGAAACCATATTTTTTACTACCTCTGTTCAGAAATATAAGATGATTTTTGATATTATACTCCATATATGACTACATATACGCACAGAAATGAGTGAACAAAGACACTAGAACATGTCTTCAAAGGCATGAGAGCAGAGGGATTACATGCAATATCCATAACACAAGTTACTGAGGCAAATATACCCTCTTAAAAGGTAGCATTGATGTTCATAAAGTACTCCCTCTGTCCCAAAATTCGTGTCTTAGGTTTGTCTAGATACGAATGTATCAAGTCACATTTTAGTATTAGATACATCCGTATCTAGACAAATCTAAGACAAGAAATATGGGACAGAGGGAGTAGTTGAAAGTAGTCTATAAGAAATCAGTGTCAACCTCTTGCATGTTTTGGTCAAAAGAGGAATTTAGAACCGTCATTTGGCACACTAAAATCACATGCAAGATCACCCAGAAAGTTGTACTACCAGTACTAGTACTGCGTGTTAGATGAAAAAACACGATCAAGATCGAGAAAAAGATCGTCAACAAGAGACATTACCTGGACTTGCTTAATGGGGGATCCCGGAGAGGGGGGCTTGGACAGGGCGATGGCTTTGAGCTTGTCTGCGGTAGTCTCGGCGGGGTGCTTGCGCTTCTTCATACCATGAGCCTCGACGGTTTTGGCCAGAGCCATAGACATCACATCGGCCGGTGCTCCGGCGTCCATCCAAGAGAGGAAGCTGAGAGAGAAGAGTGAAAGGAGGAACGAGATGAGGAAGAAGTGAAGCAAGTGGGGGTTTTCTTCAAGAGAGAAAGCTGAGAGAGAAGAGTGAAATGATGGTTGCTTCATCCGTCCAACTTACTGCTGGAAAGGAGGGGGTTTTGTGATTTGATGGCTCATTGGGCATTACTGCAGTGGTTCGATTGGGGTAGTCTACCGTCACTCTACTACGGAGTAATTTAGTGCATGGCTGGTGGACCCAGGTGTTGGCTATCCCACACGTCAGTGAAAGTGAGTAATTTAGTGCATGGCTGGAGGAGGATCCGCACGGTAGAGCGTGTCCACTATTTTTCTGAAGAAAAAAATGATTACAATAAGTGTTTCCACTCTTACGACGGAGGAGTGCGAAACACAGCAGCCACTTGAACATACACAGTGCTCCTACTACTAGGCATGTGCAGTGGTTCATACGTCAGTACTACACAATCTTGTTGCTAGTGTAGTAAGATATGACGATAACAAATGATGTTGTGCGCATGTCAACTACTCCTATATGTAACATAGTACCGCTTTTTCGACTGTTCGGTCGAGAATGAACGGTGAGATCAATGTTAACAGAACTAGGTCCACAGCGCACGAAGAGTACGGTGCTACAGTACTCCATGAAACATGAACCATATGAAGCACGAATAGTGTTAGGCAGGGTGTATGAAGGGTGCACGGGATGGGAGCAAAAGTTCCCTTCTCGACCCACTTTTGGGTGTTTGGCAGAGTGCATGAAGGGTGCATGAGTCCACACTAGTAGGTTGACAAAAATACACGAAGAGGAAACAACTATATTGAGATGAGAATGCAACCAAACACACCCACGCGATTTGTGCTACAGTGACTAATCTGCACCGTCTGAGTTTGATCCACCGGTCATGTTGCGCCGAGACATGGACATGCCCATGCAGAGGGCACCTAAACACCACCGAAGTCCCTCTGCTTCTCGAGGCGCATGACGTTGGTGATGTAGGGTGCAACCACCCGCTCCCGGTCAACGGGAGCCAGTGTCAGGCGCCTCACCTCGGACTCCGTGATCTGCTGCGCCTCCATGGCACCAGGTAGAAGCAATGGGGAGAGGAAGCAAAGGGGGCGAAACGGCTGAAAGGCAATGCAATCAACGGGAAGGCGGAGGGAGCGGGGAATCTTTTGGTTTTCACCACGGTAAAACACCAGTCGACGACTTCTCACATCAGGGAGCAGTGGGTTTTTACACGCGGAGTCATCGTGACTAATTGCTGCCACGCCTGCTCCCGTCAATCAAAAAATTAAAAATCCTGCCGCGCCTGCTCCCGTCAATCAAAAAATTAAAAATCCTGCCGCACCCAAACACCAGAGCAACGCCGCGGTGGATATTTGAATTTACTTGCCGGCAAGTAGATAAAAAAGGGGTGAAAAAACAAATGTGGCGGTGGCCTAGCTAATCGGTCGAACTAGCCCAACTAGCTAGCCACCGTGCTTCACTGATGTACTCGGCGGGAAAGGTGGTCTTTCGTGATTTGATGACTCATTTACTTGCTTCGGCGCTACGACCGAGGAGGACCCAGAAAACGCGCGGTAGGGCGTCCCACGTCAGGAAGAATATATGCGTGCACCACCCGGGAGGACCCCGAAACCGTGTGGTAGGGTGTGCCACGTCTCGGCACGGAGGAAAAATGTGCGTGTAAAAATATACTATATTAGACGTAGTACCTATGGTTCAACCTCGGGACCCAGCCAGTCGGTCGAAAACACCCCACTAGCCACACAGCTTCATCATGCAAACATGGCATGAAGGATAGATGTGGTTAGCTCCGTCTCGACCAGCCACAACGTCTCTTGTTCTAGGCGATTCTTCTATTTTCCAAGACTTTTTTAGTTGTAATAACACCACGGCAAGCTAGCGCCGCTCTTCGTGTGTGTGCCCATGCAAAGGTTAGACGATGGAGAGAAGAGAGATTGAGATCGCAGACCTGGGACCCACCAGTAAGTGAGACAACGGTCATGCACGTGTTGACGAGGCACTCCCTCTACTCTACTCAACGCAAGTACTGTATAAAATCAAGTTATGGGACAAAGCCAACAACCGTTCGTTTTTTCAGGCTATTGACTTACGCTTCGTAGTCCAGGTTGCCAGTTCGAATCTCGTCTTTCAGATTTGTTAGTTTTAGGTCCAAATTTGATTAATGACAAGTGGGATCCCCGTGTGTTGTTCCGATATTTCAGTGTCGGATGGTTTTTTTGAACAAACACTTTGCGCGATTAGACAAGTAACGGCACGAGTTACACGTATTTTGCAAGTTTACGAACAAAAATGACAGCGGCATAGAATATCACATCCACCCTGCAGCTTAGATACTATGGTGATACGAGTTTTTACACCGTTGGAAGTGAGATCCAATAGGTTGGGAGTAGTATTTGTAATTATGCGTAATTTCCAAACTCTCCAAAGGTTTTTTTGCAAATAAAACATTTAGGCCTCATGTGTGCCGCTGCATCTTTGATCCAACGGCTCCCCGGTGCTCATATTAGGTGCTCCTCGTAGCTTAATTACCCTCTACAGTGATATGAGCATCTAGGTCGTATGATCAGTGATCAGATGGCACATGCGTAGTAATTGTACTTTATGCGCATTTCCCAAACTCTATCAGTCGTATATTGCAAAAACATTCAAACCTCCTACTATGGGCCGTTAGATCTCAGTGAACTCGTATCACCATAGAATCTACGGTGCGGGAGCACCTCATACTCTCCCGTGCGAGAAAACATAAGGTGCTATCGCAGCTTGGATGCTACGGTGATACGAGCTTGGAGGTCGTTTGATCTGAGATCCAATGGCATCTGAGCAGTCTTTGTGCTTGTAAGCAGTGGCGGAACTCTTTTGGGGATTTTCTGCAAAAAACCATTCGAACCACCGAGGAGGTGTTGGGTCACAAATCCAACGCCTCCGAAGAGCTTGTATCACCAAAGCATCTAAGGTGTGGTAGCACATGATATTCTTACATACAGGAGAATATGATGTCCTCCTTCATCTTAGATGCTACGGTGATACGAGCTTCGAGGTCGTTGGATATGGGATCAAAGGGCATCTAAGTAGTTTTTGTAGAAATTGTGTGCAATTCTCAAACTCATCAAGGTTTCCTGCAAAAATATTAAGACACATCATGTGAGCTGCTATATCTCAGATCTACAAGCTCCAAGCAACTCGTATCGGCATATAGCATCTAAGGTATGGGGGCACATGATATTCTCCCGGGGAGGAGGGGTGGGGGTGCACAACCAATCGGTGATTGGGAGGGTGGGGACAAATATAATCTAAACAACCCTAAACAGAGCTCCACAATTTTATCTAAGGTCGAGGGGTTGACCCCCGACAATCATACCTCCGCCTAAACACAACATTTGCATGTACTGTAGTACTAGACTTAATATTCATGTTTTAGTTTCATGTTCATTTTAAATATTGAACTAAGGACCATGGATGTCTTACATTTTACTCCCTTCATTCCTAAATATTAGTCTTTTAGAGGCTTCAAATGGACTGGCACATACGGATGTATATAGACATATTTTAGAGTCTAGATTCACTCATTTTGCTCCGTATGTAGTCACTTGTTGAACTCTCTAAAAGACTAATATTTAGGAATAGAAGGAGTATTTTTGAATTCGTGTCATACATGCATGGTTTGGAAAAGTAGATGCACTATACTTATTGGATTGTTGTTGTGTTCGTGCGTGTGTGTCTCTGTGTGTGTGTGTGGTCATATGCTTGATACATACAAAGTTTTCTCACCTCCATAGTGTTCATCTTTTAAATTTGAATTTGCATTGGAGAACTTACTAGGGATACCATGAAATGTGAAATCCACGTTGAGATCACTATATCACAAACTCACTCTAATTCAACAACTTGTCATAAATCAATTACCACGTTGAGATTAGTATTTGCAAGGAAAATACGGGTATTGTAATACACATAGATTCGTTCGGCAATTTAAAAGGTTCCTTTCGTATTCTCGAATGGTAGGATCCAATGGCGTACCAGCCAGACCTTGGCTCGTGTTGATCCTAAAAAAACTGGGCCCGTGTCCTTCGGTGGCATGCGTGGTATGCATATTAGGCAACCCCAACCAGTCGAGCCTCAGCGTTTCAGTCGAAATATCTGGTGGCCAGAATTCCAGCCCTAGGAAATTCCCCTCATGTCCCCGGTCCATAATGACTACCGATGAACAACGGAGGGATGCTTTAGTAACTAGACAACGTTACCTACCGTGCCGAGCATGGTTCAATTTCCTCGGTCGCCGCTCGTCAAGGTCACCCGTCAACTGCATTGCCTAGTACGTACTACTACTACTACACCAGGATGAGCACAGAATTGAGCCCGTTTGTTCGTGCCTAGTACTTGAGTTAATATATCATGCAATGCACTGGTACGGAGGGATTATCCTTTTACTCTGCATATATAACTTGTCTGAAGTCTAACTAAGCAAAATGTTTAACCAAATCCTTTCTTAAGAAATACAACAGGACAGATGTACGACTTGAAAATTTATTGCATGATGCAGGTTATGATATTGTTTTGAATCCTGGATCTTAAATTTCAGAAAATCCAAAAGTGAGCATAAATTCTTGAAACTAAGCATGGTCACGTGATATGGCACAAATATTACTTGGTAAGTTTTTTCTTCAATTTGAGACAAGCTGCTTATGACAAGTTGCACAAATGAAGAGCCAAGGTATTTTGGAACAAAGACCTGTCACGTTAAGGCGAACGCTTTCACTATTGAAACCGTGGGCGTTTACGTGCTGCCACGAGTCCCCGCTTCTCATCAGCAGGTGCCATCCGAGTAAGCGCGTGAGTCGATGGGAGGCGTGCGAGCAGACCGCTGCGCCAGCTGTCAAGGAGGCATGCGAGCAGACCGCTGTGCAGGCTCACCGGGAGGCGAGCCCTTTAACCAGGCTCCGCCGCCCACCGTCGTCCCAACTGCTCCCACTTTTAATGTTGCCGGTGCCGCAGTTTAAAATCAACCCCGCACTACCCGGTATCACTACAATCCTCTCTCTTCCTCTCCGATTCTCCTGTCGTCTACCTCCAACTAGCCTGACCTAAACGTACGCCATGCCGCATCACGTTGGTCTGCCCTTAGTGTTCCAGTTTCCTGAGGAAGACACCCAGCCAGAGTCTCAAGAACATAAGGCGCTTTGGGACGAGCTTGAATTGGCCTTGCAGGGAGACGCCGCGCATGTCCCCGCTCCCGTTCCGGCTCCCGTCGCCCCGACTACGCCAGCGCCCATCCCCGTGCACCTGCCAGCGCATGCGCCTGCGCGTGCACTGACGCGCACGCCCGTGCTGGTGCCCGTGCACCTGCTAGCGCATGCGCCTGTGCGTGCACTGACGTGCGCGCCCGTGTCGGTGCCCGTGCACACGAATGTCTCCGCCGCGCCGTTGACAGTGCCTGTCCCCGCGCGGGTGCCAGTGCCCCCCTCAGCGACATGGATGGCCGCCATCGACCGCTTCCTTGCACCAACTCCAGTCGCCTCCTCTAGCTAGTTGACTCGCTCCGAAGTCCAGAACATTTTGGCCTTCCTTGAAGCTAGGCCAACGTCCAGGAGTACGCCAACAACGGCGCAAGACGTCGTCGTCGCCGTCGGTCAGTGGCCCGACGATACACAAAGCACGGCAGAGGAGCCGCTTCCCATCGCGAGACGCCCCCGCCGCCGCCTGTAATCTAAATTTGCCATGAAAAACGTTCGGATTGCCATGCTTAAAATCCTAACATTTATCATTTCCATTTATTTTATATCAATCGTCGTATAATTTAAAGTCGGAGTCAGACTGAACGAAATGTATGGTTTGATCGATTGAATGTTCTGCTAGAGCCGTATCAAATTAAATATAAAACGTCATCAAGCCACATGTATTCCTTGTCATCCAACGGCCTAGACTGCTTCAATGTCGAGCGCTCAACACGTTTAGCATGCAGTTAATTTCATGCCAAAAATAGTGCTAATCACATGACAACACGCAAATAATATCCTAGTAGTTAATATCCGCATGCACTTAATATACTTCCAAATTAACATGCATTGCACATACACACTGACTAGTGCTGCTAGTACGTGAAACTGGTGCCGTGACTTGTGAATGCGTCTAGATATGGTCAATGGCAACATCGCCCGCGAGTTCTTCATGTTTGCCCGTGCGTCTAAACGCAGAAGGGGAGGGGAGAGAGAGAGCACACATGGAACCCACCAGTAAGTGAAGGCGAATAGTACTAAAAATAATATTACATGTTATCCATTAATTAGGCTGCGGTAATATAAAAACATTATGTGAACAAAGGGGGTACAACAAACATTTCTATTCTACGTATGTTGCCTATTGACGTGCGGCTTCAAGGCCCGGTCGCATGTTCGATCCTCGTCCTTTATTTTTTAATTTGTATATGGGTCCAAATTTTTTTCATGACATGTGGGCCCCTCGGTGTGTAGTTTGTAGCACTTTAATTTGTGGGTCGAAATTTGTTCCATTCCAAGTAGACTATCGGTGTGTAGTTTTGTAGCTTATTTATAATAATTAAAGAGAACAACATAGTTTTTTCAATAATACCATGGTGCGACGTTGAAGGCGAGAAAGGACGTGCGAGAGAGCGATGACCGAGCCAGAGGGAAATCAACTAGGGGAGTTGCGTGGGTTGCAACGGTGTTTGGAGTAGTTGTGGGCCGAATGCTACGAAAATATAATCTAAACCGACCGGAACAAATGCCTACAAAAATTAATCCAAGGTTAGAGTGCCCCTCACAATGTAAATAGCTCCGGCTTTGCGAGGGGTGGAGAGGTAGTAGCTTCAACGCGTGTAAGATACGGTGTGAGAAATCAAGGTCAATCGAGAGACATATAGATAGAGAGACAAAGTGAGTGTGGTCCGACATTCATTGAACAAATATATATGCTCTGGAGAGATATTGTCCGATTGAGCTTTTTGGAAAGGGTGAGGGTTGTAAGATAGAGCTTGAGAGATGATCCAGTCACAGACGTGTAGATATATTTTGTGGTGGGAGGAAGCAAGGTCAACCGATCACATAGGGTCGCCATGCGATCGAAAGAGTGAGACGGGTTGGAGAGAGTGACCTAGATAGACGATGTGCATGAGAGAGTATACAATGTGAATAGGTCGAATTGGGCTCAAACATGGTGATATATCGTTTTTGTCCGAGAAAGAGCGAGGTCAATCGAGACATACGAAGAGAGAGAGAGATTGAGTGAGTGTGGCCCACCATGAGGTCGAAAGAGTGGCGGCAGCTTGGATGGACTGGCCTAGATAGACAATCTGCGTGAGAGAGTATAGAGTGTGTCGATCGAGGCCCGAACAGGGAGATATATCATTTGTGTGTGAAAGAAAATGAGGTTAAACGAGACTCAGATAAAGAGAGCGAGATTGAGCGAATGTGGCCCGCCGTGCGGAAGAAAGAGTGAGGCAGTCTCGAGGGAGTGACCTAGATATACAACGTGCGTGCATGTGCACGAGAGGTTGGGGGGCTAGATAGGCAATGCATGTATTTAGCGTGAGAGGGTGAGAGGGAGAGGGGGAGAGAGAGAGCTCGGCATGGGGTGCAATGGCGGGTGTGTGAGGTAAGTACATTTGGTAACAGAGTGGAAAAGGGGTTGTGTAGTTGAGAGACTTAGAGATCGAAACATGGAGAGAAAGAATGAACGTGTGTTGCAAATCGATAGCTTCCTAAGGTCGTTAGGAGAGGAAGATTGACCGATACAAGAAGTATGTAGCGTTTGTGCTTGGGGGCTAAAAACAACATTTGAATGTACATAGTACGAGACTTAATATCGATGTTTCAATTCGGTGTACATTGTAAGATTTGAACCGAGGACTAGGCATACGGGTAATTATTTCAAATTCGTGCCATACTAAGTTTCGAAAAGTTGACATTGACTCAGTTTGTTGTGCTATTTTGTAGGCCATATGTTTGAATCCATCCAAAAGTTTTCTCACTACCATGGTGTTCATCATATACATATGAATTTGTATTAAAAAAGTAGTGTGGATACGGTGAAATGCGAAATCCACGTTAGAATTGGAGATTGCTACGTGACACACACTCTAATTCAAATAACTAACTACGTGACACACACTCTATTTCAAATAACTAATTATGTGACACACACTCTAATCCACGTTAGCGTGGGTACCGTTTCGAATTTTTTTCAAATAACTCCTGATTAATTAATTTATAGTACTCCCTCTGTTCACTTTTATAAGACCTTGAAGACATTTCAGACAATGTGCAAAACTTCATTTTAAGTTGTCTGAAACGACTTACAAAAGTGAACGGATGGAGTATCTCGTTTCGAATGACTAATTATTGCAAGGAAAACACGGGCATGGTAATACATACAGATTCGTTTGGAAATGAAAGAAGATTCGTTTGCATTCTCAAATGTAGGTGCACCAGGCAGACCAGGGTTGTGTCGGGGTGGACGCTGCTTCGGTGCCTTAAAGGCAACTGCCTTTGGGTCACTGACATGTGGGCCAGCCACCTGTTGGGCCCACATGTCATGGACACAAAGGCAGGTGCCTTAAGGCACCGAAGCATAGTCCGAAACATGGAAGCGCGAACTTATATTGTCATCGTCCTTTTTGGGGGGGGAGGGGGGTGGGTGGCTGGGTGCTACGCGTCCGTCCGACACACGCGACCACCCCGACAGGACTATGCTTCGGCGCCACGACGACAATATAAGTTCGCGCTTCCACGTTTCGGATTGAAATATCTGGAGCCCCCAATTCCAGCCCTGCAAAATCTCTCTTCTCCACCGTCCCCTTCCGCGCCCAGATTGCTCAAATCCCTAATTCGCCGCCAACCCTCGAATCGCCCCTCGTCTCGTCTCTTTCCCCACCGTTCCCCACCTTTGTGCCGGACGACGACGACGAAGACGACGGTCGCGCTTCACCACCGCACCTGAGCTACCTCATCTACGCCCTCGTCCACCGCACTGGGTGGTCCACCGACAACATCGGCCGCTGCAACCGACGTACCTCACAGACACCGAGTTCCACCGCATCAGGTGTGCTTCACCGACGCCGTTTCCCAGCTCACCGGGGCTACTTCACCGAGCACATCGTCGCACCTCCGCCCCCCGAGGCCGTTGGGGCTTCACCAATGGTCTCGTCCACCGCATCGTAGCGCTCCACTTCCACTCAAGATCTGCATTCGTGCGCGGCCAGCCAGCGCATCACCCTCAACGGCTCTGAAGTGACCCGCACTCTAGCTAGGCGAGCATGCCCAAACGCTGGCCCGAACTAGGTATCCACACATCACTCCCTTGTGCACTGTTCCGACGATGTTTGGATATCCTATCACTGCTCTCTTAGCTTACACGCCTATGCAACTCTGACTTTAACTCTTATTTCTTCTGGAGATATCATCTGAAACAAGTAAATCCATTTTTAGCGAAGCATGACGGCGCAACGGGATCCGGTACACATCATGCACGCCCGTATAACCTTGTAAGTATCTGTCCTCCGGTACAACATCAAGGTCGATTCCTCTTATTTGATCAACCATTCGTCGTGTCAAAAATGCAGAGGTGGATGCAAGGAGCACAAGGCTTGCACATCCAAGCAAGTGGTAACATGGACTTGTACATGGAACATCCCAAGCGCAAGCAGAGCTGCAGTGAGCATGTACAATGAGCTAGCGTAAGTCCCTGCATTTCATTTAATTCGTACTGGCATTCATGTATGATTTGTGTGCAGTGGCTGATCCATGAATTCAAGTTACCAGGGGCGAACATTTAACTTAAAAAATACGAAGGCACTTGCACTCCGGAAATCAACATAACTTGAGAAATGTGAAGCTACATGCACTTTGAAAACCAGCTAATGATCCAAAGTAGTTCAGATTATAAACACTAAATGATGCAAGCACCAAAAAACACAAAATGCAACATGGTGTACAAGGACTACAAATATGGTCTGTACCAGCTTGAATTATTCATTCTCTGGCTGAAAATATCGAAGTGTAATTGCACGTATAACCAGTGCGCAAACTGCATATCAATATATCTATCCTGCATGAGTATGCCAATAGTTTCAAAAAATAGATTAGAAAAGTATTTATGCTATATTGTCATGATACGGGGACTTTCTGGTAGATGGCCTCGACATTTCCTCAAGCTATGAAAATGCAGTATAATTTGCTTGTCATCAATGCCTGCAAATCTCTGTCTCTATCAACATAGTATATCATCATTAGACACTAAATCCTTCAATGAGCTTGCAAAATGCTTGCATTAGATCCCTCATTAGACACTATATGTTCATCACCAGGAGCATGTAAAATGTTTGCATCAAATCCTTCATTAGCAGTCTATTCATTAGACACTTCAGGCTCAAGAACAACATGAACTTGTATGTTTGCACCGGAAACTTGATTAGATACATCAGATTCAGTCAGTTCAGTATTGATTGGGGGAGTTATAAAATAAGTAGAAATTGGTTTCATTTTCCCATAGATTCCCTACATACAAGCAGTTTTACAACACCGTCAGGTTTAACTATTAGCCAGAAATTGAAGAGTTCAATTAGATATAATCAGGGATGTGATGTACCTGCTCGTTGTGCATGCTACTCTTGCAAGCTGCGACTGTCCGTTTGCGCAAGCTCGATGCCATGCCCGTGCTGCCGCCGCTGCCTCCCATGCAGGCTACACCCAGGGTTGGATCTTCATCTTCTTGTCCTTCCGTTCGCTTGAAGCCCGGCGACCGCCCTCCAACGAGGGCGTGAGGAAGTGATGTGTCGGTCTGTCCAGCAGCGGCTAGGTTAGGAGCGAACCAAACTAGAGGCTGGAGCGAATGAATTGGGATTTTTCCTGCTGTCGATCGATATGGGAGGCGCTCGTTTGGGCCGCGAGCCTGCTATAGGGCCTGCCTTGCACTTATGTTATTGGCCCATCCAAATTGAAACATTTTTCTTCATTTTTTACATTGCCTTCTTGTGCGTTGGGACGAACAAAACTAGCATGGGCCAACCTGGACGACTCAAACTATGTGCACACTTTCCAACCACCTGAGGTGGCCGCCCATACTAGCCCCTATGGTGGCGTCGCCCCTTTTTGCGTGTATGATTGGATAGTGAAAAATATTCTAGTGGCGCTTTTGATTTACCCACAGAATGGTTGAATTGCTTGTTTCTATGAACTGAGTTCACCAATAATGTGAAGGATGCCAGTCTTTTCATCCTATTGTAGATTGCTTAGATCTCGATATGCCAAAAGTAATCGCATGAAATATATAGTAAAAGCCAGTGTGATGTGTTTGGCTACAACTAGTCTAACTACACGTCCTCATATAACATATCAAGGACGCACCATCTTACCAGATTAACCATTCGACTTACCCATGCAGTGTGGGAAGAAAGAAGTATTGGGAATGCGTATCCAAGCAATTGATGCCATGGACTCCTTCGTACAACCTTGTAAGCGAAAAAGAAGTTGCAGTGTGCCTGTACAAAGAACTAGCATAAGTTCAGTTACCTACTTCTCGGAATTTTAGTTAGCCACTTATTGCAAAATTGTTCAATTATGTTGCTTGGCTTAATTTAGTTTGCTACTGATTACATAATGGCATAGCCTGTTAATCATATTGTAGACTGCGCCTATCTATGTGTTTGATACTTACTGTTAAGAATTACCTGTTTGCCTTAACTTAAATATCTACTTGTTTGTTTAACTGCTTTGCTGCTGCAACAGCAGGTTACAATGATGTTAATAACTACTTTTCAGCATCCAATTGAAACTCTTTAATTCCTTGTTTGTTTAACTGGTTTGCTGTTATAACTCCCAGTTGAGATGTTTTGCTAACTTCAACTTTTCTGAATCCAATCGGAACTTTAATGGCAAAACAGGTTAGCCCAAGATCAAAGAGTGAGGTCCCCATGGACGTTGCATCATCCCACAGCAGTGGCACCGGCCCAATCGTGCATTATGAATTGCCAACTGCTGATGCTCTAGAGGTTAAACTAGTGGTAGAAAGAGATTTTGCTTTTGCACTTAGAGATGAAGTTGACATGTTGAGGAAGCAAATAGCACAATCACAAGCAGTACTCAAGACAACCATTAAATATTTGGTGGATTTCAAAACGAAGCAAGCTGAGACTGACCAGATTGTTAAGGTCCTGAAGGAAAAAAGTAAATTAAATTCCTACTTGGTAAATCATAGGTGAAATGTTCTTTCCATGGTTGAATAACCTTTTTGTTGTCTGTTCATGTAATCAATCAAACCATTTGTTTTAGAGATCATGTAATAATTGTTTTTTTGGTTTGTAATTTTATTTGAGCACAAGTCTGTATTAATTGATAAGACTCGGAGACATTTCATTTGGATTGCTGTGCCAGACCTACAAATATGCCAATCGGGCTGAATGTGCATTCAGCAATAGTAGTAGTATAGATGGACCATAAGTGGCACGCATCGGAAAGGGCCAAGATGCTGGCTAAAAAGGATGTTGTTGTAGCCAAAAAAAAGTACAGCGGCCTGGCTTATGTATGTTAGTTGATATTATTGATCCATATACTCTATAAGTGTTTATATGTCTGTTAGTTCTGTACATTCTTGGTTGATTGACTCGGTATTTGAATCTTGATACATCGCTTGTGTACATATCTAAATGGGAGTACACATTATGCTGCGTGTGACATTTGAGTTGGACATGAAGTGTTCCAAATATTCAAATTCACCTTAAACTGGATTCTATTTTCTGAATTTGAGTATCGGCATTTGTAAACCATATTCATATATGACAGTGGAATACATCTTTGTCATCCTTTTGAAGATATATAAAACACATAGAATGATTTATAAAGATTCATATAGGAATACAAAATGGATTCGAATTTAGTTGCCAGGGTAAACATCGATGCTTATTGTCCCAAAATTCGAAAGAAGTAGCAAAATGTCCACTCCCACGTCGGCTGCCCGAATCCAAGTGTTTGGGAGATGGAAATTACTGTCTACCCATTACACAGACAATCCATTGGCCCGATTTCCACTGCTCTAAATAGGGGTAGGTTAGTAACTTCAATTAGACGTGACACGACCGCCTCTGAGCCCATTCCGACACGGTGGGCGTCAAACATGGGCGGCAAAACTCATTTGATTCAAGCTCGTCCGAAAGACCTCTGTTTCTCCCTCCATTCCCCATTCATACACGGTGGGCGGCAAAACAAACTCGACTCGGCCGAAATCGATGTAGGCAAATATTTTCAATAGGGGCAGGTTTGTAACTTCACTCAGACATGACACAACCGCCCTACCTGTCAGCCCCGTTCATACACCATGGGCGCCAACCACCCTCTCCTCGCCCGAAATCGCTCTAGGCAAATATTGGCGAGATGCAAGATTACCATACTATCCCCAACCGACGAGACGTCCAAATTTTAAACGGGGGCTAAGTTCGTAACTTTCCCATATTTCAGACAGGCGCGTCCCAAAAACATGGTTCCCCGTACCTCTCCCTCCATTTTCCCATTCATACACCGTCCGCGCTAGAACACCCCATCCCCACACCAGCCTCCGTCCGCCACCCCATCCATCGCCGCCGTCCTCCACCACATCCATCGCCACCGTCCTCCACCATGCCTGAGCGCCTACTAAGAACGTGTCGTCCACTGCTAGAGATGGACGTTTCTCATCCATGGCGACGGACCAATAGCCTTGCACCGCGTCCTCTCACTTCATCGGCGCCGTCGTCCTCTTTGCCGGGGCCGCTCACACGACCTTCTCTTCCACCGCAACGGGACTTATCCCCCGATGCACCCCTCTACCATCGCAGATCTGCTTCAACGCCACCGACGGCCATTGCACCCCCGATGCCTACATGGCGCCGCAAGAGAGGTGGTACTTCATATCTCCTCAACTTTTTGATCTCAACCAGAAAATAGATCTTAACTTGGTTACTCTACTTTCTTTTCAGCTCTTAGAATTTAGTTCTTAGTTCGAAGCAAACAATGGATGCTAAATATCATTTCTCCGGTTTGCAGCTTCAAATCTGCCATGGCACAGCCATAATACAATTTAATTGATCATGCTTAGGTTTTAATTGATCATGTTGGTTCTGTGGTGGTTTCTTTAATAGAAATCGCAGGGGAAACCCTCTTTTGCTAAAAAAAATATGCTTAGAGTTTCCCCCTTTAATGATCACTATACGATCAGAATACATGCTTCGTGTCATAATAACACTGCTCCACCCATCAAGCTAAACAAGCTTAGTTGTTCAAATACGAATCTGATATTATTAAAACAGAGTTGTTTAATTGGTCAGCTAAATGTTCCTAAATTAGTTTCGAAAATGGATGTTCGTCGCTCGGGTGTGTATCTCTATAGGGTGCCCACGGTGGGCCGGCCCACCCTGGGATTTTGGGTCGTCCCAGGCCCCGATTCCCCTCTGTTCTGCTACGTGCTTCCGATCTCTACTCGCCCCCAGCCGCCTGCCTCGCCGGCGACTTGCCGTCCCCGGACGGCATGACTCTAGGAGGAGACGCCGGACTAACAGGAGGCTAGGAGCCGCTCGCCCAACAGCGTCACCGCTGCCCGGGCGCGCCGCCATGCCTACCTTCCCAGTCCGTTCAGGGCTCAGGCGTGCAGCACCCACCAAGCCAAACCAATTTATCCTGAGATACGTCCTCAACACTCAGCAGCCACTCCTCATCACCCATTTTCTAATTGATTCATTACTCATTAGGCAGGACTATCATTAGGGTTTGTTGTGTGCTCAGTGCTACCTACACTTAACGGTTCAGATGTATTTCGGTAATCTTTAGTACCTCTAAAGTTCACAGGGTTTTCAAAATTCCGGCCCTCGGAACAGAAACTAGTCATTTTGGATTGTTGGTCGTAGTGACATTGACCCAGATTACTACTACAAGCCAGGTTTGTTGACAATTTTACTTGTCTTTCTTACTCATTCGATATAATATCCAATTATTCACGTCGATTAGTTGCAAACAATAAGTGCTAGACAAACTTCTTCATTCAGATTTTGGACAGTCTCTTACTGCAGTTACAATTCTGCATACTTGTCCTAGTAAGCTCACAAGTAAATGATTGATTCACTACATCTATGCTTGCCTTGTCATATTTGTTGTCAATATTCTTTTAGGGTGGACCACCCTATTTCTAAATACTGGAACTGTAGACATGAGTGAATAGTATTTCTCTATGTGATCTCTTCCATCATGTGTGGGTAACGAACACTGCATTGTATAGAAAGAAAGTGTCATTTCCAGCTTTTACATAGGTTTCGATCTTTTACATGGAATACAATCTGCCTACTTGCTTTGTGTCGCACTACCAACACTCCACCCTTGAAGCTAAACATTACGCCACTCATAATTGCTTAGTTTATTTGTTCAAATACAAATTTCATATGATTCTAATGTTCCTACTTCAGTTTTGAAATGTGTGCCTGCCTGTTATAGAGACATAAGGGGTTTGTATTTCTGTGTGTGGTCTGGCTAGCATGGTTGGGGAGGTGAACTTTACATATGCAGGGGTTTATAGGGAGACACTCTCCGAGTTGAACCCGCAATGCATTCCATAGATAATCTGACTACTTTTTATGTTTTCATGAATCTCAGATTCTGAACAACATCATAATGATTATGAGCTTGCGCGCATGAAAAGAATAAAGCAGAACAGTGCCATGGCTGTCAAACTTGGCATTAAGGGACTGAAATCAAGTCTGGATGTAATGCAATGCAAACGCTCTCCACCTACAGATTCATGCTCAGAATATGATCCTAACAGTGATTCTGAGCTAGAGGGAGACCTAAGTCAATGTAGCTCCCTAGTGGAGGAGTCAGAGGAAGATGCCCTATCTTATTCACCCATCAAGGTACTTGCTCTAACTTTCCAAGGTTACATTGCTCACACATATCTTGCAACTGATGTTTTGCATTGCTTCTACTTTGTTGAACTGCCATTAGCTTAGTTTACACATCGTGTATGTGAATACGCCCTGCCTATCCATTTTTAGTACATATTCCATCTGTCATCATACCATATTTATCCATTCAAATGCTATTCTTGTGTATCATACGTTCAAAAGGAAGAGGGCGATTGCTGATCGTGGAGGATCACAAGCAAAGTATTTGGAAAAGGTAGTGGCACCTGATAAATCAAATAGCCCATTAGGTGTAGTTGCAATATCACCTGACCCACAAAATACCCCAACTCTAGCAGACTCTACCCCTACTACACTGGTCATTTCTGATGCCCCAACTCAGCAGACCCCAACTGCAGCAAACAGTATGATTATGCCAGTTGACATAGCACTAGCTGTACGACGCAAAACCCCCATTCCAGCAAAGAGTACACCAAATCCAGTTGCCAAATCCCTTTTCGAACCAGAGAGAGCCCCAATTGCAGCAAATAGGACCCCTATTCCATTTCTTCCCAGTTTAGAAGACGAAGCTTATGTTGTTGTCAGGAACTTTGTGCGCATCTTTCCTTCATGGAAAGATTATACCACAGACACAGAACAATTTCCAGTCTTCCTCTGCAACTTACGCATAAGTAATGTAGTAATGTTATTCATGGTCATTACTACATATGTTTCTGCTGACAGAAGACACAAGATTTCATTCTTTTAAATAGGCGAGGAGCAAACTGGATTGTGATGACGAGCAAGGGTTGGTTGCCCTTTTCAAGCACTCGTTGATGAAGTATCGTTCCTACCTGAGGCAAGCGCACTTCGATGGCAAGCCTCTGAACGAAATTTCTGTAAAGTCTTCGGTGCTACATTTATCCGACGGTGACTGGAATAATCTTGTTACACATTGGTCTCGGCTGCAACGTAAGGTACTGTCTATGATATCACATCACAATTTGAACTACATTTCTGCATTTTCCTTAATGTCTCACTTGTACGAAAACTGTTAGCAGAAGAACATTCATTCTCAAGGGATCACAGAATCTCGCAACTATACTACACACTACATTGCTCTTGTGAGTACCTCTTGCCCTGTATGACCATACTTACTTCCATAGCTGTTTGATTAGGTAGCATCACTGCACATGTTAGCCTCGTAATCGTCCATTTGGTGGACATTATAAGATCCGTATGGACTCTTACATAAATTTAGAATCAACCCAATGCTTTTGAAGAGGTTTAGCTCTACAGTCCTCTTGTAAGGACTGAACGTGGTCTATCACTGTACTTACATTAATAGCTACTCCCTCCGTCCCATAATATAAGAACGTTTTGTACAGTACACCAGTGTTCAAAACACTCTTGTATTATGGGAAGAGGGATTGGTTCATTTTGTAGCATTCTGCATCTTATCTCCCTCGCCCACCATTTATTAAAAAGATCATATATATATTTAATCTTACCAACAAGTAGAATACATAGACAATGCCAGTGCAAAAGTGTAGCCATTGCTCTTGTCAGTACATTTTTTCCTGTAATGCTTGTACTTCCAGGGATTGGTAGTTGATTATGTAGCATCAATCTGCATCTTATCTTCATTATCCTCTATCCCTTCCAGTATTATCATATCTATAATTACTCTCTACAAGATGTAGAGTACAGGCAATGCTTATGAAGAAGATTCTGTGCTGAAATTCTTGAGTTATCCTTCCCTTGACATGGAGAAGGGCATTATAAATCCGGTGTTAACTTTTAATGTAAGTCAGTCCTTCTAAAGCCTTTATCCTCAACTGCTGTTTAATTTGCTCATACTCCCTATCATTTACTGTTGTTTAGTTTGTTGTTTCTACCAAAATGCATGTCCGTAAGAACCGTAAGTTCTAAGTTTTACTTGTAAAACCAAATTCCTTATTCATACCATGCACATTACTTAATACTCCCTATATGTATGCTTGTTTTGTGGATCTATAATCCAGTGTGTGGTGAAGCAGCCCACGTTTGCACCTTGTCATCTCCTGTTTTATCTTACTGATGTGGCTGATGATATGAACAACATGCCATGCACATTATCCAAAATAGATACAATGATTTTCTTTGCCCTTCATCTATGCTTGTTATGTTGACATGGTAATCCATTAGTGTGGTGAAGCTCCCCGCATTATGAACAATGCCAAATTATGCTATTGATATTTTGAACTTACTCTTTATTTTCTAATTTGAAATTGGATAGAATTGACAGAACAGTTATCATCTTTGTTTATACACGTGCAAAACCTGTCATCTCTCTGCTTTGTTTCAGGGTGATATGCCTGATGGCATGCACAAGTCTGCTGAAGGCTGTGAGACAAACCCAACATATATTGCAGCAAAGAAGGCAAAACATCTTCAAGATAGCGAGACAGCCCCAAAGTATTGTCTTGATGCAGTGTTCAAGTTACTTGAGACTAACAGTCAGACAAGCTCACAGAATTCATTGTCTGAATCAGTTCGACTTCTTTAGTCCCAAGTTCTAGCAGAAAGGCACTCTGCAACTCAACTTCAACTTGAAGCCCTATCTCTAAGAAAGATTGTGGAGAACACCAATGAGAACCTCATCGCTAAACAGCTACACCTGGAAGCTATGACCGACATGCTAGGCCGGTCTCACAGCCTTACTCAGCAGCTTGCACAGCAGTTCCCCCACAAGGCTAACCTTTCTTGAACTGTCTTGGAAGTGGTCTCAGTTCAGTATTATTTTGTTACGCTGCAATGGTGCCCAGTTTTTGTAATCTGCTTCTTCGTTGCGCTTTATGATCACTGGTGGCGAACTTCGATGCCCAGTGGATGTAATATACCTTAAATCCTTTATTGTATAGTGTAGGTTTATTCTTAGTTACTATGCCGTAATTTCTTTATTGTATAGAGTAGGTTTGTTCTTAATTCCTACTAGTTACTGCCATCATTCGCTATCTGAAAAAAATCAGATGTAGTCGACCGGACCGAAACATTCGACTCTAACGGGCCAGGTTTTTAGCGGGCCACAATTGGGCCGGCCTGCGTCTTTCTTGGGCCCGAATGATTGGGGCCTTCACACATTGCGCCAGGCCCAAACATACACTAGCCTATATTTTAGTTGGGCCTTTTGTCGACCCAGCGCTTAGTTTGGCCCAGGTAGTGTTGGGCCATTAACAGGCTGAATATTGTACTGGCCTGTTACGGCCAAGATGAAACCACGGGCCTTTAGCAGGCCAAACTGCATGTTGGGCCTCAATTTTCACTGGTCGTCGACGGGCCTTCAGCAGGCCGAAATGTAGACCGGGCAGTTTTGGGCCCAGTTAGCTCACGGGCCGTTACCAGGCCGAAACATATCTCGGGCCTTAGTTGGCCCACTGATATCATGGGCCATTAAGAGGCCGAAAGCTTAGCACAGGCATCAACGGGCCGAATTACGCGATAGGCCTTTAACAGGCCCAAAGTCACGTTGGGCTTAACTGTTGCCACCTTTAGCACGGGCCGTTAGTGGGCCCAATGTCCCGTCGGACCATATATGGGCCATGGGCAGCACGGGCCATTCCCAGGCCGAAAGTCACACCGGGCTGAAATGGGCCCATGTCTACATCAGGCCTCTAACAGGCCGAAAGTCACTGGGCTGTAGTTGGGCCCAAATATTCGACGAATAATTAACGGGCCAGATCTGGCTTCAGGCCGCAAATGGGCCCAAATATTGGGCGAACAATTAACGGGCTAGATCTGGCTTCAGGCCGTAAATGGGCCCAAATATTGGGCAAACAATTAACGGGCCAGATCTGGCTTCGGGCCGTAAATGGGCCTTTATTAAGCAGGCCGTTATTGGGCTGGCCCACTAGTACCTGAATAAGTTCTACGGGCCTTTGACTGGGCCGGCCTTTTTAACCTATATGGGCCTCTGTTGAGCCCAGCCACGTGTCGACGTATCATAGGCAGGTCTGCTCCAATGGACGGGCGACATCTGGCCCACTGACGAGCTAACAGGTGTTCCCTTCGGCCAATCAGAATTTTACACGTGGAAATTTCCCATTGGCCAGGGCAGTTAATGGGTTATCGGATCCAAAATCCGACCCGATAGCTTAACGGCGTTCCGTTACGGTGGATGCCATGTGTCGGTCACCCTTGACGAAAGCACTTCTGTGATGCGCGATTTATCGTCATGGAAGTGGACACTTCCGTGATGGTAATTTTGGTAATGTCATGGAACACTTCTACGACAGCACAGGTATGACTATGTTGATTCTATCATAAAATCGTCATGGATGTACATGCATGACAAAAAACGCGACCTATTGTGACAAACACGTATCATCACGGAAGTGTATTTTTTTGTAGTGTATGGACTGGTGCAAGTCTCTCGGAGTTGGAATATACGCTTTGATAGTGTGATCAAAGCATATGGTTGTATACAGACTTTTGGAGAAGCTTGTATTTACAAGAAAGTGAGTGGGAGCTCTGTAGCATTTCTGATATTATATATGGATGACATATTGTTGATCGGAAATGATACTGAATTTCTGAATAGCATAAAAGGGTACTTGAATAAGAATTTTTCAATGAAAGACCTCAGTGAAGCTGCTTATACATTGGGTATCAAGATCTATAGAGATAGATCAAGACGCTTAATTGGACTCTCACAAAGCACATACCTTGATAAAGTTTTGAAGAAGTTCAAAATGGATCAGGCAAAGAAAGGGTTCTTGCCTGTATTACAAGGTGCGAAATTGAGTCAGACTCAATGCCCGACCACTGCAGAAGATAGAGATAAAATGAAAGTCGTTCCCTATGCTTCAGCCATAGGTTCTATCATGTATGCTATGCTGTGTACCAGACCTGATGTGTGCCTTGCTATTAGTTTAGCAAGGAGGTACCAAAGTAATCCAGGAGTGGATCACTGGACAGCGGTTAAGAACATCCTGAAATACCTGAAAAGGACTAAGGATATGTTTCTCATATATGGAGGTGACAAAGAGCTCGTCGTAAACGGTTACGTCGATGCAAGCTTTGACACTGATCTGGATGACTCTAAGTCACAAACCGGATGCGTGTTTTTATTAAATGGTGGAACTGCAAGTTGGTGCAGTTCCAAGCAGAGCGTCGTGGCGGGATCTACGTGTGAAGCGGAGTACATAGCTGCTTCAGAAGCAGCAAATGAAGGAGTCCATATCCTATCTAGGTGTAATACCTAGTGCAACGGGTCCAATGAAAATCTTTTGTGATAATGCTGGTGCAATTGCCTTGTCAAAAGAATCCAGATATCACAAGAGAACCAAGCACATCAAGAGACGCTGCAATTCCATCCGCGATCAAGTCAAGGAGGGAGACATAGATATTTGCAAGATACATATGGATCTGAATGTTGCAGACCCGTTGACTAAGCCTCTCTCACGAGCAAAACATGATCAGCGCCAAGACTCCATGGGTGTTAGAATCATTACAATGTAATCTAGATTATTGACTCTAGTGCAAGTGGGAGACAGAAGGAAATATGCCCTAGAGCCAATAATAAAGTTGTTATTTATATTTCCTTATATCATGATAAATGTTTATTATTCATGCTAGAATTTTATTAACCGGAAACTTAGTACATGTGTGAATACATAGACAAACAGAGTGTCACTAGTATGCCTCTACTTGACTAGCTCGTTGAATCAATGATGGTTATGTTTCCTGACCATAGACATGAGTTGTCATTTGATTAACGGGATCACATCATTAGAGAATGATGTGATTGACTTGACCCATCCGTTAGCTTAGCACAATGATCTTTTAGTTTGTTGCTATTGCTTTCTCCATAACTTATACATGTTCCTATGACTATGAGATCATGCAACTCCCAAATACCAGAGGAACACTTAGTGTGCTATCAAATGTCACAACGTAACTGGGTGACTATAAAGATTCTCTACAGGTGTCTTCGATGGTGTTTGTTGAGTTGGCATAGATCGAGATTAGGATTTGTCACTCCGAGTACCGGAGAGGTATCTCTCG
Organism: Triticum urartu; assembly: GCF_056163025.1. Taxonomy (NCBI): domain Eukaryota; kingdom Viridiplantae; phylum Streptophyta; class Magnoliopsida; order Poales; family Poaceae; genus Triticum; species Triticum urartu. Next base: position 154,889,036 of record NC_141877.1, on the reverse strand, counting down.
GCCCTCTCGGTAATGCACATCACTATAAGCCTTGCAAGCAATGTGACTAATGAGTTAGTTGCAGGATGATGCATTGCGGAACGAGTAAAGAGACTTGAAGGTATCGAGATTGAACTAGGTATTGAGATACCGACGATCGAATCTCGGCCAAGTAACATACCGATGACAAAGGGAACAACGTATGTTGTTGTGCGGTTTGACTGATGAAGATCTTCGTGGAATATGTAGGAACCAATATGAGCATCCAGGTTCCGTTATTGGTTATTGACCGGAGATGAGTCTCGGTCATGTCTACATAGTTCTCGAACCCGTAGGGTCCGCACGCTTAACGTTCAGTGATGATCGGTATTATGAGTTTATGTGTTTTGATGTACCGAAGGTAGTTCGGAGTCCCGGATATGATCACGGACATGACGAGGAGTCTCGAAATGGTCAAGACGTAAAGATCAATATATTGGAAGCCTATGTTTGGACATCGGAATGGTTCCGGATGAGTTCAGGCATTTTCCGGAGTACCGGGAGGTTACCGGAACCCCCCGGGAGTATATGTGCCTTATTGGGCCTTAGTGGAATAGAGGAGAGGAAGGGAAAAGGTGGGAGGCACGCGCGCGTAGCCCAATCTGAATTTGGTGGGCCCCCCCCTTCCTTCCCCCTCTCCTCCCCTTCCTTCTCTCCTACTCCTACTACTTGGAAGGGGGGAATCCTACTCCCGGTGGGAGTAGGACTCCCCTAGGGCGCGCCATAGAGGGCCGGCCCTCCCCCCTCCTCCACTCCTTTATATACAAGGGAGGGGGGCACCCCATAGACACACAAGTTGATCATTGTCTTAGCCGCGTGCGGTGCCCCCCTCCACCATAATCCACCTCGGTTATATCGTCATAGTGCTTAGGCGAAGCCCTGCGTCGGTTGCTTCATCATCACTGTCATCACGTCGTCGTGCTGACGAAGCTCTCCCTCGACACTCAGCTAGATCAAGAGTTCGTGGGACGTCACCGAGCTGAACGTGTGCAGATCGCGGAGGTGCCGTACTTTCAGTACTAGGATCGGCCGGATCATGAAGACATATGACTACATCAACCGTGTTGTCATAACGCTTCCGCTTACGGTCTATGAGGGTACGTGGACAACACTCTTCCCTCTCATAGCTATGCATCACCATGATAGATCTTGCGTGTGCGTAGGAATTTTTTTGAAATTACTGCATTCCCCAACATGGAGAACCCAAGCTTATGAAAATGCAAAGTTATTCAAAGAAAAGGTTAAAAGATGGCATGACAAAAGAATCCAAAAGCGTGTGTTTAAAGTCGGAGAATATGTTCTGTTGTACAACTCTCATTTCAGTTTTTTTGCAGGAAAGCTCCTCTCAAAATGGGAAGGCCCATATGTCATTGAGGAGGTTTACCGGTCTGGAGCCATCAAAATAAATAACTCTGAAGGTACTAACCCGAAGGTTGTCAATGGGCAACGAATAAAGCATTATATCTCAGGTACGCCTATTAATGTTGAAAGTAATATTATCCAAACCATGACACCAGAAGAACACATAAAAGAGTCCTTCCGGAACACTCCAAAATCATGAAAATAAGGAGGTACGTGATACGGTAAGTAAACGGACTCCGAAAAAACTGCAAAAATATCTTTTTATCAGTTTTGGAATATTTTAGAATTTTGGAAATAAAGAAAACTCCCAGGAAGCGTCCCCTGGTGGGCACAAGACACCAGGGCGCACCAGGCTTGCCTGGCGCCCGAGGTGGGTTGTGCCCACCTGGGACACCTCTCGTACTCTGTTTTTCTACCTTATACTTGTTCTCCAAGATAAAAAATCTATATGTACTTCTCAAACCTGTTGATCACCGTATCACGGAGAAATCCTCTGTTCTCTTTTCTTGATGTGTCCTGCGCAGTTTTGAAAGTATGTCGTCCCAAGACTCCGACGGAGAGAGCTATGTCTCACATCTTATTGCTGACTCAAAGACCTATGAAGACCTATCTCCTTATGGTCGAACTTCAGATGATGAGGAGGATGCTCACTTGATGAGGGTCGATGATTCAAGCTCGGAGGAGGAAGATGTTCCTCTACCTCAACCTGGGGATATGCATATAGAGTTCAAGAAATCCAACATTCCTAAATGACCTAACCGATCTATTCCCTCTCGTTTTCGACGGAAAAGCGAAAAGCAAAGGGGATTTATGTGACAAGATCTTGAAGTTGGAGTTGGAGGTCGACGATCTGAAAGAGGAAATTGCTCTCCTCAACTACAATATGAAAAAGTTGAAGGCAAAATTGTCATCACCACCATCATCATCTTCACCACCAAAGGAGAACTCAGTATCGGGTATGGGCACTCCCCTTGGCTTCCGCCAAGCTTGGGGGAGGTGCCCCGGTATCATATCATCCCACTATCTTTTTTATTTTACTTATCTTAGTTCGATCTTTTGCTTTTAGATGAAATAAAAGTTTAGTTATATCCTTTCTTCTTCAAGAGTTTGCTTAGCGATTTATCCTTGTAATCGTGTGCAAGTTATATAATAAAGTTAGTTTGAGTTTTTGCTTTCTTTACTTTCATGTTGCAAATAAAGAGAAGAAATAAGAAAGAAAAAGAGGAAGGAAATAAAAATAAGAAAGGAAATAAATCAATAAGATTATATACTAATCCTATGGTAGGTGATAGCACCACATAAGGAAAAGTATAAGTATAAAATTTTATTAGAGATTGACAAACATAGCATTAGTTAGTGATGCAATTCATGAAAGAATTAATAAGGGAAGAGAAGATTCACATATAGATATACTATCCTAGAAATCTTTAGTGATTGTGAGCCCTCATCAAAATATTATATGCCAAAATTGTTGACATTGGGCAAGGAAGACAACTTAATGATTTATGTTTGTTTATATTCACATAGAAGTCATATTGTTATAGATCCTTTAACACGTGATGCTTGCCCCCTATCTTTGCTAGCCAAAAATTCCGCACTAAGTAGAGATACTACTTGTGCATCCAAAAACCCTTAAACCCAAATCCTTTTCAAGTGTCCACCATACCTACCTAGGGATTGAGCAAGATCCCTCAAGTAAGTTGTCATCGGTGCAAAGGCAATAAAATTTGCTTCTAAAAGTGTGAGATCATTTAGTGTAAGAGAAAATTGAGCGTTGTACGAACTTGGATGACAAAGAATAAAAGCGACAAACTGCATAATAAAGGTTGTCATCTTAAGGGGCAATACAACGTGACATTCTCTTGCACTAAGGGATTGGGAATACAAACAAATAAGCGCATGGCAACATCTGCTTCCCTCTGCGAAGGGCCTATCTTTTACTTTTATGCAAAGAGTCAAAGTTTTTCTTTCTATTCCTTTTATTTTTCTCCTTTGGCAAGCATCATGTGGTGAGGAAATATCTAGGCACATATGTCCAGTTGAATATGGGTGGCGTGAGTTATTATTGTTGACATCACCCTTGAGGTGAGTATGTTGGGAGGCAAAATCATAAGCCCCTATATTTCTGTGTGTCCAGTTGAAATGTTTTGCTCATGGGTACGGGGTGAGTGTTACCAATCCTAGAAGACTATATGACGGTTGAGTATGTGGACTTTCCTAAAGGCTCCGGCACGTGACTCTTCTCGAAAAGATGATGAATTGCAGTTGCAAAGTTGACTGAGAACATAGTTTGTTGGTTTCTAATAGAGTTTTTGCTTTATACTTTGATTGTGTGATGAACTATTACTTATTCATGAGAAGTATATGATAAAAGTCCTATATTTAATTTTGTTGTTGTTATAATAATCAACATGATGCTTCTATGTTCGTATTTTGTTTTTATCGACACCTCTCTCTCCAAGCATGTGGACATGTTTTTCGATTTCGGTTTTCGCTTGAGGACAAGCGAGGTCTAAGCTTGGGGGAGTTGATACGTCCATTTTGCATCATGTTTTCTTACTATTATTTATAATGTTTTTATCCATAATAATGCTTTTTGGAGTAATTCTAATGCCTTTTCTCTCATAATTTGTAAGGAACACACCAAGAGGGAGAATTCCGGAAATTGGGAATATGGACCTGAAAAAGCCACGTCAGGCTACCTATTCTGCACAACTCCAAATAAGATGAAACTTCACGGAGATTTTTTATGGAACATTTAAGAAATAATGGAGCCAATAACCACCAGAGGGGGCCACCAGGTGGGCACAACCCACCTAGGCATGCTAGGCCCCCCCAGGCGCGCCCTGGTGGGTTGTGGCCTCCTCGGCCCACCTCTGATGCCCATCTTCTGGTATAAAGTGATTTTGACCTATAAAAAATAAGGAGGAGACTTTCGGGACGGAGCGCCGCCGCCTCGAGGCGGAACTTGGGTAGGAGCACTTTTGCCCTTCAGCGAAGCGATTCCATCGGGGGAACTTCCCTCCCGGAGGGGGAAATCATCGTCATCATCATCACCAACAACTCTCCCATCTTGGGAAGGGAAATCTCCATCAACATCTTCAACAGCACCATCTCATCTCAAACCCTAGTTCATCTCTTGTGTTCAATCTTGTTACCGGAACTATAGATTGGTGCTTGTGGGTGATTAGTAGTGTTGATTACATCTTGTAGTTGATTACTATATGGTTTATTTGGTGGAAGATTATATGTTTAGATCCATTATGCTATTTAATACCCCTCTGATCTTGAGCATGATTATTATTTGTGAGTAGTTACCTTTGTTCTTGAGGTCACGGGAGAAATCATGTTGCAAGTAATCATGTGAACTTGATATGTGTTTGATATTTTGATAGTATGTATGTTGTTATTCCCTTAGTGGTGTCATGTGAACGTCGACTACATGGCACTTCACCATATTTGGGCCTAAGGGAATGCATTGTGGAGTAGAAATTAGATGGTGGGTTGCAAGAGTGACACAAGCTTAAACCCCAGTTTGTGCGCTATTCCATAAGGGACCGATTGGATTCAAAAGTTTAATGCTATGGTTAGAATTTATTCTTAATACTTTTCTCGTAGTTGCGGATGCTTGCGGGAGGGTTAATCATAAGTAGGAGGTTTGTTCAAGCAAGAACAACACCTAAGCACCGGTCCACCCACATAGCAAATTATCAAAGTAGCGAACACAAATCGAACCAACATGATGAAAGTGACTAGATGAAATTCCCGTGTACCCTCAAAAATGCTTTACTTATCATAAGAGACCGTTTTGGCATGTCCTTTGCCTTAAAAGGATTGGGCTACCTTGCTGCACTTTTGTTACTATTATCGTTACTTTCTTGTTACAAATTATCTTGCAATCAAACTACTCCGCTATTTACAATTTCAGCACTTGCAGACAATACCTTACCGGAGACTACTTGTCATTTCCTTCTGCTCCTCGTTGGGTTCGACACTCTTACTTATTGAAAAGAGCTACAATTGATCCCCTATACTTGTGGGTCATCATGCAGGTCATGCGACTCCAGGTTGAGTTCCTCCCAATTGAAGTCCTTTGTGCTTGCGCTTTCCCTTTCCATTATATGCGAGAAATGGTCGTGAATTATTTTTTCCTTAGCGTTGTGCTCGGTCATCCACCCTTGATCATTCATGATACGGTGAATGTGGTTTTTCCTCCTTCGCGCATTAACCCGACGGTGAAAGAACTTCGTGTTGGCATCACCTTCTTTGATGTTTGCGATTCTGGCACATTGCTTCTTGCGTGCTTTCTCGAGCATGGGCAGGCTTATGACCCTTCTCTTGAGCCTAGCCCGAAGGTCGAGCTCCTCGGGGGAGAGCAGCCTTCCCTCCTGAGCAATGTCGAGGAGGAGGATCACCAAGAGGGTGGCATGGAGATGGATCTTAGCTTTAGAGAAGAGACCGCTACTCCATTGTGAGAGGCGCATCGCCGTTTTCTTTAGCTTGTGGAAAAGGATAATGTGTGGCTCGGTGTGATCAATAGGCTCGACCCAGGCCTTTTGGACCACATCACTGAAGCCAGGCATAGAAATCCAAAAGTTCTCGAATTTGAAAGTCTTAGGCCTCCTAGGACCCTTATCATCGGCGATCAGGAGCGGGCAATGGTTAGATAGGGACGAAGAAAGTGCATGGAGCACATGGTCGTTGAAGGTGGTGTCCAACTCTGCATTGCAAAAGAAAGAGTCAAGCTTGCTCAGGGTTGGGTTTGGTCTCTACTTGCTCCAGGTGAACCTCCTATTTTGGAGGTGGATTTCTTTAAGCTCACAACTATTGAGAGTTGCACGGAACCAGTTGATTCGACTGGTGTTAACGTTCCTCTTTTTTTATCCCTTGCCCGATAAATCTGGTTGAAATCCCTGGAGGCGATCCAAGCGACCCCAACAGGCGGCTTCTGGCTAATGAGCTCGGCAAAGAACACGTCTTTAAGCGAGGGGTCGGTCAGGCCATAAACGGTTGTTATCTTAAATCTCGCGGCTGAATCCCTAACACGAACCATGGCTGAGAGGCAATAGGTTGTAAAGGTGATGTTGGACATCTCCACCAAGGTATCATCCCAGAGAATGAGGATATATACCCCCCCTCGTGCCATTTGCCGGGCGTTGCGCAAAGCTACGTAACCTATGCACCCCCTCCCCCCAAAAAAAGCAGCCTCAATGAACATGATCATACTATAGTACCTCGCTTTGCAAGCGCCTCCCTCCATCGACTTGCAATTCCACAAATTGCCCTCCAGAAGGAAGCTGGTGTCCAACCTGATGAATAATCGTGTATAACCCGGGCAGCAGATTGCCTGAACCTTTCTGATAGCCATTTACTAGCGCATTCTCTTGTATATGACGGGTACTCGGTAATGTTTCATCAGGTCTCGGAATAAGACTAGACTGATAATTTTCAAGGATTGTCTTTTTATTTAAATTTTTCTTAGGAGTACGCAACTACATACCATTGTTTTAGTTTTACTAGCAAATGTGTCTGTGAGTTCCAATGCGAGAAACGAACCATCCATATCACCACTTCTCCTCTTTGCCCCTTGCGAATATGTGTTGCCACTTCTCATATTTTTCACCTATTCATGATGAACATGATCATACTATAGTACCTCGCTTGCAAGCACCTCCCCCCATCGACTTGCAATTCCACAAAGTATGATCATACTCTAGTACATCGCTTCGCGAGCGCCTCCCTCCGTCGACTTGCAATTCCACAAAGTTGTAATGATGGTCGGCACCAGCCTTGTCTTGAGTCAATTAATCCGATGGATTGGTATGGGCAATAGAGGTGTTGATCTTGATGATATTCTCCATGCTTTCTCGGCTGTTCGCACCTCGTTCCTGATGAGATACCTTGGGCTGTCGTTGTCCGTTAAGCGTCTCAAGCGGATTCATTTTCAGCACCTTGAGGATAAGGTGGCCGGCAAGCTCTCCCCTTGGCAAAGCAGACATGTCGCCACTGCGGGCCAGGTTGTTCTTGTTAAGGCCATCCTCACCGCTATTGCCATATACCACCTTACGCCTCTCGACATCCCGGTGGAGGTTATGAAGAAAATTGATAGTCTACGGCGCGCCTATCTTTGGGTGGGCCCGGATACAGTTTTCGGTAGAAAATGCAAAATAAATCGGGACCTTGTTTGCAAGCCGAAGAAGAACGGTGGCATGGGCGTGTTAAATTTGGGCAAATTTACTGAGGCTCTTCGGCTTAGGTGGCTTTGCCTTTGGTTTGAGTGGAAGGAGTCCACAAAACCATGGATCGGTATGGGCACACCGTGCACGGATGATGACCGGGCCTTTTTTGCGGCTACCACCCGCGTCACAGTGGGCAACGGACGAACGGCAAAATTTTGAAACTCATCTTGGCTACAGGGCTTGAGACCCCATGACATTGCGCCTCGCATCTTTGACCTCTCCCGAAAGAAAAATTGCTCCTTCTAGCAAGCTCTACACAACAATCTGTGGATCTCTAACATCGACATTTCCAATGGCCTTTCCCTTGGTCACGTCCAAGAGTTTGCAAATCTTTGGGGAAAGCTGAATTATGTCGCCCTTGAGGAGGGGATGGATGATTCAATTGTATGGAAGTTCACTAAAGATGATATGTACTCCGCCTCTTCGACATACAAGGCACAATTTGAGGGCTTACTACTTCGTATCTGGTGCAATCGGTCTGGGCAGTGCGGGGATGGAAATGTTAGCGAGGAGGGTGAACAGCATCCAGCTTCTGCTGTGGCTGTTTTTATGTGGGCAAATTTGCCATGGCAACTCAAGAGAGGCAAACCAGAACGCGAAGTTGGGAGGAGGGTTGTCTTGCCTCACAAGGCCTGGAGGAACTGGGTGAGTTGGGGGGGGGGGGGGGAGCGTCGGTGATGGCCTAGGAGCTGACGTCAGCCAATATTGGCGTCCAAGATATATATCACACGGTGTAGCATTGGGACTGCCCTAATACATTGTAGAATGCCGCTTCAATGCGCAGCGCACATATCTCAAATCATATGCCTGGAACTAGAAGAACACCTCATCTATAACCTTTTGGTCCAAGATCAGGTCGGAACCAGAACAAAGAGATGGGATGCCCTTAGCACACTCGTCCATTAGCCACGAGGTGAAAAAGTTTGGCGTTCACATTTCCCTCCTTGAGCCAGCGCAGACACGATGTCATAGCGACACCAAAGCGCAGAATAACCAGGTTGGCAATAGCAATCTGTACCAAGGATTGCCTGAACAGTGATAAAAAAAAGCTTCGATAAATTCGAGCAGCGATTCCTGGTATGGCAAAGCAAATCTTTACAAGTCATTACAAAGTAGAGAAAGAAGGAAGAAAGCTCACAGTTCTCGCCACACAAAATTCCTGAAGCTCTTACCGAGGACAACAAGGACATACTAGATTTCACCCATGGAGCCTGTGTCTACATATATTCTGAACATAATAAATTGGCAGTTCCCCTATAGACTGAATTTCACACGAGCTATCAATCCTTCTTCACTCGGTCCCTTGCTGCTTTAGCGGAGCTTGAGCGCTCGGCCTGCGAGAACATGATGAATACATGCATAACGGCAGTCACCATTGCCAATCCAGAAGCAAAGAGGATCACTCCTTTCCATGTTGACAAGAGCTGGGTCCACTGTAAGAATCTATGAGCACCATATAGGAGGAAACATGACCAAGACAGGACCACCTGAGCCAACAGCAAGAATTCAAGTGAGACCAAGAAATAAGCTATTTGTATATGGTAATATGAGCTCCCCTTTTATTCTGAAAGAGCATGAGCATAATCTTAGAAGTTCTCATAGCAGAATAGAAGAGCTGCACACATCTGCAGATGTACCCACTTACCTATGGCATGCTATAAGAATAAGAGAAAAATATTCTGTCATGTTGTAGTTGTGTGGGAAAAATGAATAATGTTGTCGTGCCATGTCACATGATCATATTGAGCATTTTCCTGCTTCTTTTTCTATTCAAAGGCACTATTCTAATTCTGTACATGTCAATAGTTTGATAATAAGTGTCGCATTATGTTACAAGGTGCTAAAGGACCTTAAGGGCACATGTGACTGCATACTATTTTAGTTTCTTAACATCCACTCCGTCCATTCCACTCTAACTGTCCCTGCCCTTGGACTCTCCGTTCAAAATAATTGTCCAGCGAGAATCGGTATGTTAATACAATGTTTACAACTTATACCTACTTTAATGATTTAGAAGAGGCTTGGCTGTAGCATGGAATTTAACTGGGGTATGCATGGTCGTGTTTAGTTAGCTCTTCTTCAGATTTAATGTTTTCTTTCCCTGCAAGCTTGGTGGGCTGAGGGTTTTTTCACATTGAAACAGAGGGAGTAATAATTGACGCAGATTTTTTATGTCAAAAGTTAATGATATTGCATAAAATGGTGCCTTGGTTATGTTTTACCATCAAAGATTTCACTGGACGACCAATTGGTATAATTTCCTCATCAAAAGTACCAGTTGCTATATGTTTGTCCAATAACGCGTCCTGTCACAGGGAAAGAAAATTAGTGACTAGCACGTCAGCCAATCCATGGTTTGTTCCAACAGTAACACATTATATGATCATAGTTTCCTACAATTAATATTATTAGTTCCATACCTTTGCTACAAATATATCTTTGCACCATTTTGAAACATCCTCATCCGAGTTAGGCATATCACCCATTGAATGGCGTTTTATGCGGACATGAACCTATAATAACAGTGGAGTTGTAAATATGATTGAAATACCAAAGGTACCAAATCAAAAATCTTCGAGCTAGAATCCGACGGGTTCTGAAAAACAACTCAGGTTGCTATAAATATATTTTTTAATCACAAATATTTTCAAGAAATTTAATGGCTAGAGTTCACAGCTAGTAAATTTCTACAGACTGCAGAAGTTAGAATACTTACAACTGATGATTGTCCCTGAAGAATACGCAGTATTGTTGGTTTAGGCGAATCTTCCGGAATAATCACTGTTGTATCGTAGATAGCTGGGACAAAGTCACGCATAATACTTACAGCTGATACAAATCCCTAAGATGTCACAAATGAAAAAGAATTGTTAGAATAACGACACTTCTGAGATAAACTAAGTACTAAGATGTCGCAAATGAAAAAGAATTGTTAGAATATCGACACTTCTGGGATAAACTAAGTACATGGAGATAAAATTTGGAAAAAATGTTCAAATGCACAGCGTCAAAGTACCAAATATTTGTTCTGACAAAGTGTTCATGTAGGTTTTGACCATCGGAAGGGAAGGCGAGATTTTTTGTTACCATACTAAACGAGTTAATTCTGCAAGACAACAGGTGGTTTTGCCGTAACAGGTGGTTTTGTGGATGCGGTGACGAATATTGAGTCGTTTTGACAATAAAACTGACCAACTGAGTCCACCTGTCAGCACAGCCATGTTAATTAGTTGCCAATGCGAGCAGGCTGATGTGCCGGCAAGGCAGGGCCGTGGCACGAGACAAGGAGAGGAACAGAGGAGGGCAACCACAGGGAGCTTGTCAGCAAGGCAACCCGCTGTGCTCTGGGGGTCACCAGTGGTGAGCCCAGATCACGTTGGTTGCTACCCCGTGTGGTCGCAGTAGCGTCAAATTAGTAGGGGGAAACATCAATGGAGAAGAGAGCATTTTGTGTTTGAGAAGATTTTTCCAAAGGCTCACTTGAGGTGGAGATCGAGAGGCGGCGGCAGCGGTCAGAACTGGAGAAGGGCATCCTAAATTTGGCGACGAACCAGCACAGTAGCCTCCAGTCAACCTTCCCGCTCGTTCACAACTATCCTCTGTCTAATCCCCTTACTAATTTAATTTTGGACCAGCGAATTGCTGCATCGAGGTCATCTTCTTTGTCTCTGACCTTCACTATCTCCAGCATGTCCTCGGACTCATTCCTGCTTCCTGCATGTCCCTAAGGACCATGCACATCCTCTTGACCATGTGTGCATACTCTCGTGCAGGGAGCTGAGCCAGCACAGTCCACCTATGTTGCCATCTGCCACTGTCCAGCCCTCACCCAACACAATCCCGCTCCTCCGCTTCCAAGTAAAACACATGAGTTTCTGGCAAACCAGGACTTCGCATGCACCAACCCCCCTAATTCCATACTCCATTCCTCCTTTCCGATGTGGGTAGAGCGCAGCCGACAAAGGCCACGGCAGCTGGTCCCAGCTCCCAATTTTGACCAGAGAATTGCCGAATCAAGGTCACTGCATGGCTGCTTCCAGTCACATCAGGAGAGAAGAGAATGAGACCGAGACAGCGGCATTGGCATGAGAGAGACAGAGAGAATAGGAGGACCTGACTTGTGGAGCCCATCAGCTCATGTCCACTTAAGCATGAGGCATGAGTAATTCGACGTGAGTTTCTGGGCTCTATGTCATTTTCACCGTGAAAGGTTTGGGTGCAGCACTACAGGCTACCTCAGAAGTCGTGGTTGTTTTTATAAAATATCCACAACCTGCCCATTTGTGTTAACAAAGCCAAAAACCTGTGGTTTTGCGCAATCAACTCTGTTAAAAGAGAAGATAAATCTAAGAATTGTATACGTGTCACAACCAAGCATTATAAAAATTGTACAAAATGAGACCAGGTAAACAGAGAAAACTAGGGACGGATTTGACATCTGATGTGCAAAGTTAGTACTGCACAGAGTACGATATTTCAGTTTGGAAGAAACAAATTGAATACCTTTGTTCGTGGAATCAGCACATTCCTAGGTGCTGTCAAACCCTGTGAGACTGCATATTCTTGAGCTGCTAAAAGTTTTGCTGGAGTAAATCTTGTACCCTCAACAAAAAGGGCAAGCCAAAATGATCTGGGGAAGTCTTTCAACCTTTGAAGACCCGACTGCGTTTAAGAGTGTAAATATCATTAATTTACTATGAACCGCAAAGTATTGTAGTATTAGGTAAGGTGGAAAATACTTTAAGTGTTTTTTCATCCTTTGCCCAGCTTCTCTCCAAAAAGAGGTACTCTGCAAACCACATGGACCAACCAATAACCTGCAATAGTTGATCAAGGTATGAGACAATCAATAACTACTTTCTTCAGCTACATGCATGTGCGGCCCATTCTAGATAATGCCTGTTGAAGTTTCCATAAAAGAATCTACATGGACCATAGAGATCATGCTTGTCTGATGCATAGAGATATTATTATGTCTGTGCCATGATATCCGGCTTTAGTTCTCCAGTGCTACAATTACTTGAGTATCCTCAGTTCCAGCAAAAAAAAAATAGCATCCATTCAATAATTTTAGCTCTGCTTTTTTTTTTCAAATGTGGTAGTTCTGACTTCAGAAGTTGAGCCTAGACTATTTTCTAGAAGAATCAGTTAAGCTTAAAGCTTATAAACAGTTTAGTACTACTGTTATTACTATATGACAGAAGTAGTGTCGCCAAGGGCAACATATATGTTGGACAAATTAACTCTCAGTCTGTCAGCAACCCTTGCTTGCCAGTTATCACTGCATCGACTTGTGCCTGTTTGCTGATGCTCTAAAGTTTACTAAGAAACACCATATCTTATATCCAAACAATGCGGGTTGTTCTTCTTAGATACTATTTTTTGTTTGTATTTTAGCAGTGGGGATGGTCTCTTCTTAAGGTCTTAAATTCCACTTTGTGGAACCTAGCAGTAGGGATGACCTTTTAAAGGGCATCATTCTTCTTCACCACGAGGCCATTAAAATGATGGCCGAAAGGAAATACTAAATATAATAGTAGTGTACCATATAACTTTAGCACAATTCTCCATTTGAGTAATCTTATTTGATTAATTTCCCTTGCCTTAGTCTTGTAAAGATGACTGAACTATGAGTAATGCAGAACCAAATGTGATGATAGAAATGTACGGGCTAACTTACTGGAAGGAACTTTGAGGATTTCTTCATTATAGCTATTGCGCTTCCAAGACATCCTGAACGCTGACCATCAAATCACGGGTAACTCATCATAATGTACTTAACTGATTAATAGTTAAAAACATAATACTTAGTAAGTGATAAAAACCTGTGCTAAAATCCATCCAACCAGCCAATCAATGTCACTTCGATGATTGGATATTAGAAGGGCGTGCTCTTTGCCTAAAGAATTCTTCAGATAAGGTCGTATTCAAAACACATCCTTTTCTAAATATGGTCTAAGTGAATAATGAAATGATATCAGTTCCCAAATGGTAATATTGGCATCAACTCCTTACCCATTAGTTTCCAAGTTGCTGGATCCGCATACACCTGTACCTGCAAAATTTGCATGGACTAATATCAGGGAACTATAGTTGGAAATCAATTACTATTTCAAAAAAGTCCAAACAACTTAAGATTTGCAAACAAGCACTTGCAAATTCTGTTTACTCAACTTTCCACCGAAATTTAAGTACAAGAACTTTTTGTACTGTGATTGAATCAAGGAGGCACACACTTGAATAAAAAAACAGTGACATTGGGTGAGTGTGTTTTGTTCAGTGATTGTTGAAGTTAAGATCACACAGATAAGTTGCTTCCTATTTAATGCAACAGTGAGGAAAACATCATAGTTCAAATAATTATCTAGTACTTCCACTGTGTCAACATATAAGACGTTTTTGCAGTTCAATTTAAACCGCAAAAACATCTTATATTTAGATATAGAGGGAGCAGCACCAGTTCCATTACATGCCACCATTGGGTCAAATTTGTACGCATTACTGCAATACAAGTTCTTGTCAAACGAAAACGTTGAAACGTTCACTCTGAGTATAAAAAAAAAGGCACTACAACATCCCTAACCTGCTTATATACTGCACCCATATCACTCTTTCTTTTGAAATATATATTAGTGCTGCTATTCAGGTTGATTTACAAACACAAAATCAACAGTATAACTGAAAACATGACACAAAGCATCCTCAAATGACATCACAAATTTCAGTTGACTCAACAAGATGGCTTGTCTATTCAGACTTTAACCACTTTGAAAAAGCATGTTGACTTTAATCATCTGGTATAAGCTAACTGATGGTCTTGATTGTGATCAACCCAACCAACACTCAGCATTGCCTTTTATCAAAAAGGCAATGCAAGGTGCTAGGTGTGCCCATCATCATGCCAGATTAAATTGTGGATTATCCAAAGGCATGCAATCTAACTTTATGCAAGTAATTAAGCAGCAAATTCACCCTAAGGTCGCTATCCATGTACCAACTTAAAAGATAAACAAGAGAGGCCTTGTAGCCCAAATGAAGGATCATATGAATATTACACTTTGGTTTAACTTCAGATTTGATGTGGAAGTGGCGTATAAAGAAGAACAGATGGTTGACTTTTTGCTCCAATATTATACATACCTTAATACCTGCCCACCAGTCCACAAGCCAGATCAGCTGAAGCCATAACAACTCGGCCAGGAATACGTTGATCTGCCGGTACAATCGCTTCGAGAATGGCCTTATCGTCAAGAACAATACGGCCTGCAACGTTATGCAAATATAGTAAGAGACCAGGAACGGCTTAATGGAAATTCCAGTGCGAATTAACAGATCAAAGAGCATAATTTGCCAATTTCGAGGCCGCAAATTGGACAATCTCCCAAATTAAGCAGCTGAACTCAAAATGATGGCATCAGATCGGACTGCGTAACACCAACAAAACATATTTGATCCGAGCAAGCGAAGAAGCAACGTGGGCGCGCATGATGAAATCACCAACTCGAACCTACTAAAAGGAAAACATTTACGAGAGACAATTGAATCTCTGCTCGCGAACCTCTCCAGATCACCGCACAATCCCTAGAAAGGGGCCACAGAGAATTACAGGAGACGATTGCCAGACCCGGGTCGCCCGAGGTTACCTGGACAGTGTTGACGACGAGGCCGGAGAGGAGGAAGAGGAGGCCGAGCGGGAGCAGGACGAGCACGAGGGGAATCGCCATGGCCGCCGCCGCGTCTCCTCTCTTGCCGCGGTGTCTCTGGATTACTGGAAAAGCGCGGGGGTTAAGTAGGAAAGATGGGTTCGTTTTCCGCTGCTTGCGGCCGGGCGATGGACACCAACACGGATTTTCATTTTCCTTAAGGGTCTAGATGAAATGCAACAGATTTCAAGCAACGGCGACACTTCACATGGTCCCACCCAGGCCCACAGTATTATAGCTGGCCAAACGGGCCGGGCCAAACAGGCCAGCCCGCGAGCATGCCGGCACGGCCCGCTATGGGCCAGGCACGGCACGGGCTAAACGGGCCGTGCCCGGCACGCGGCACGCCTTGGGCCGTGCCTGGGCTTGGAGCCTGGGCACGCGGGCCGGCACGACACGGCCCGTTTAATTTTTTATATAATTTTCAGATTTTTTAAATATATTTATACCTAAAATATAGCCCAATAGGCCTAAAAACAGCCCAACAGGCTAAATATGTGCAGCCCAGCGTGCTAAACGGGCCATCGGGCCGGCCCGTTTACTAATCAGGTCGTGCCTGAGCCAAGGAGTAGCGCCCGTGGGCCGGCACGGCCCGGCCCGGCTATTAAACGTGCTATGGCGGGCCGTGCCGGGCCAGACACGATTAGCACAGGCCAGGCGTGCCGTGCCGGGCCGGCCCGTTTGGCCAGGTATGCACAGTATTCACGGGCTCATCTCCCCGACACCATTCACAAGTCACAGGCCCTAGGGTCTCGTCGTTTCCTTCCACGAGCCTGTTGAATTGCAAAATATTTTATCTAAACTCGATAATTGCCCGTGCGTTGCTACGAGACAACAGACAATTTTAGTATTTTCACATAAATCATGTCTAACACATAATTTTATGATCCTCATGTATATCAAACAACATAATTCGACTACAATCATTCAATCCAACACAGTTTTGCAAAAGATCATATTGTTTATTTATTTTCATCACAACAATCTGTATAACACACATACGTACAAATGAGAAACAATAGTAGAGTAACTAAAAATAATAGTAGTAGAAGTACACGCCCCCATAGCTAGCACACAACTTAATTTTGTCTATTTATGCGTATGCATTAGCAGTAGCGGTATTAGACACATGCCCCTCTCTGTTTATGCATTAGCAGAAGCAGCACATCATCGGCATCACTCGGTCACGAAAAAAAAATCGCTCCATCTCTCTCTCTCTCCCTCTCTCTCTCAACGCCTGAGGCCTGGTTCATCTTGCGAAATCATGCACAACTCCGGTTGCTGCTCCTCGTCGGCATCACAATTTCACGCCTGGGTAAAACTACTCTAGCCCCTGCGCCTTTCTCACACATGCACACACACACTCTCTCTCTCTCATACGAAACAGCAAAAGCCAGCAAGCCCACGCCGACGTCGGCTCCCTGCCCGTCCCTCTCTTCTCTCCCTACACCTCAAAACGAACCGATCCCCTCCAGCAGCGGCGATAGCACCTTCCTTCTAGCTCCTCCCGGTATCCAGCCTGGGCGGCCTCGCAAATGCGCGGATCTAGAAAAGACACTCTGTTCTGCTTGATTTGAAAAAAAAATGGAGGGAAGGGAACGAACCTGTAACGCGGATGACAAGGATCGCAGTGGATTGGCGGAGGAGATCAAAGGCGTGGCGGTGCCAGGAGCCAGGTGGACGGCGGCGGGAAACCCTAGTATGCATCAGGAATACAAAGAGAGATAGGAGAGATCGTGTGCATGCCTGCATGGAGGAGTTTCGGTTGAGTATTAGGGAGACAAATTAGAGCGTAATTTGAGGCTGCTTTTCTTCTTGAAAACCTATGAAAGGAAAGTCAGAGATGAAAGGGGCGGAAAAAAAATCAAAACTTAGCGATGCGGAGGAGGTCGGACGAAGCTCACGACGTAAGATGGGAAACGGAACGTTCCGTTCCTTTTAGGTAGTAGAGAAATGTATTTCCTCCGTTCCTACATATAAGTCTTTTTAGAGATTTTACTACGGACTACATACGAAGCAAAATGACTGAATCTACACTCTAAAATATGTTTATATACATCTGTATGTAGTTTGTATTGAAATTCTAGAAAGACTTATATTTATGAACGGAGTGAGTAAAATGTTAGGGCAACTCCAAATGGCCGACATAAACAGACATAGTTTCTGTCTATTTTTTGTTCGTTTAGGTCGGCCGAGCGGGGCTCCTCGCGTTGGGACTCCTCGACGACGCGCTAGGTCGCTCCTCCAGTGTCGCCAAGAATGCCACCTCCCCGTCCTCATCCTCCTGCATCACCACCAACGGCGATGGTGGAGGGCGGGCGTTGATCTGGATGGCGCCGCGGCGACGCGCGCTCAGTCGTGAATCAGACATCCCAATCTAGGGAGTCGGACGTGTACACTGGGTCGCGGCATTGCTTCGGTGTGAGGAGAGCACACCGGTTGCAGATCTCGGTTGCGGCACGACCAACACCGAAATGCGGTGGGGTCCAGGTCCCAGCCATACGGGATGTTTATGCCTGGCAACGACAACGGGACGCGGTACTGGTGCTGCATGCGGTGCACCTGAAAGGATCGATATGGTTGACTAGAGGGGGGTTGAGGGAGTCCTGGATTAGGGGGTGTCCGGATGGCCGGACTATACCTTCAGCCAGACTCCTGGACTATGAAGATACAAGATTGAAGACTCCGTCCCGTGTCCGGGAGGGACTTTCCTTGGCGTGGAAGGCAAGCTTGGCGATACGGATATGCAGATCTCCTACCATTGTAACCGACTCTATGTAACCCTAACCCTATCCATGTCTATATAAACCGGAGAGTTTTAGTCCGTAGGACAACGTACACATCAACAATCATACCATAGGCTAGCTTCTAGGGTTTAGCCTCCTCGATCTCGTGGTAGATCTACTCTTGTACTACTCATATCATCAATATTAATCAAGCAGGACGTAGGGTTTTACCTCCATCGAGAGGGCCCGAACCTGGGTAAAACTTCGTGTCCCTTGTCTCCTGTTACCATCCGGCCTAGACGCACAGTTCGGGACCCCCTACCCGAGATCCGCCGGTTTTGACACCGACATTGGTGCTTTCATTGAGAGTTCCTCTGTGTCGTCGCCATCAGGCTCGATGGCTCCTACGATCATCGATAGCGATGTAGTCCAGGGTGAGACCTTCCTCCCCGGACAGATCTTCGTCTTCGGCGGCTTCGCACTGCGGGCCAATTCGCTTGGCCGTCTGGAGCAGATCGAAAGCTACGCCCCTGGCCGCCAGGTCAGATTTGGAAGTTTTAACTACACGGCTGACATCCGCGGGGACTTGATCTTCGACGGATTCGAGCCATTGCCGAGCGCGCCGCACTGTCACGATGAGCGTGATTTAGCTCTGCCGCCGAACAGTGCCCTGGAGGCCGCACCCGCATCGGCTCCAACCCTTAATTCGGAGCCAACTGCGCCGATCGAGGATGGGCGGTTGGACGCCACCTCGGGGGCTGTGACCCCAACGGCGATTGAGCCAAGCACCAGCCCCGTACTCTGCGAGACTCGTGACTCCAAGGAGCCGGACTCCGAACCCTCTGCGCCCCTACCGATCGAATCCGATTGGGCGCCGATCATGGAGTTCACTGCCGCGGACATCTTTCAGCACTCGCCTTTCGGCGATATCCTGAAGTCACTGAAGTCTCTCTTTTTATCAGGAGAGCCCTGGCCGGACTACGGTCAGCAAGGTTGGGGTACGGACGATGAAGAAATTCAAAGCCCACCCACCACCCACTTTGTAGCCACTGTCGACGACTTAACCGACATGCTCGACTTCGACTCCGAAGACATCGACGGTATGGACGCCGATGAAGGAGATGATGAAGAACCAGCGCCTACTAGGCCCTGGAAAGCCACCTCATCGTATGACATATACATGGTGGACACCCCAAAAGAGGGAGATGGCGATGGAACAGCGGAGGATGACCCCTTCAAGAAACAGCCTAAGCGCCGGCGTCAACGGCGCCGCTCAAAATCCTGCCAAAACAAACACGGTGATTCCAGCACGGGAGATAATAATACTCCAGAAAGCGTCGAAGAAAACCCCCTCCAGCAAGATTTAGCACAGGAGGATGGAGAAAACAGCCCTCATGAGAGAGCGGCAGACAGAGAGGTCGAGAACGATAATTATATGCCTCCCTCCGAAGACGAGGCAAGCCTCGACGATGACGAATTCGTCATGCCAGAGGATCCCGTCGAGCAAAAGCGTTTTCAACGCAGGCTTATGGCCATGGCAAGAAGCCTCAAGAAAAAACAGCAACAACTTAGAGCTGATCAAGATTTGCTAGTCGACAGATGGACTGAAGTCCTCGCGGCCGAAGAGCATAAACTCGAACGCCCCTCCAAGAGCTACCCAAAGCGCAGGTTGCTACCCCGATTAGAGGAGGAAGCACTTGATGCGGCCGACCGACCACCTCGTGGTCGCGACAGAGAGGCCTCTCGGCCCTCCACTCAAGCCGCACCCCGTACCAAGGCACGGGAATATGCGTCGGACTTACGAGACATGTTGGAGGACAAGGCAAGGCAAACAAGATCGATCTACGGATCGCATGGGTGCCCCACGGCTCGAGACGGTAGCCGTCACGCCGGTCACAAATTCAGCGGGGCCAAACACAGTAGACAAGGCTCATCGGAGCTACGTCACGATATAGCCCAGTATAGAGGCGCCGCACACCCACTCTGCTTTACAGACGAAATAATGGATCATCAAATCCCCGAGGGTTTCAAACCCATAAACATCGAATCATATGATGGCACAACAGATCCTGCGGTATGGATCGAGGATTATCTCCTTCATATCCACATGGCCCGCGGCGATGATTTCCACGCCATCAAATACCTCCCACTCAAGCTTAAAGGACTAGCTCAGCATTGGCTTAACAGCTTGCCAACAGGATCAATCAGTTGTTGGGAGGACCTGGAAGCCGCATTCCTCGACAATTTCCAGGGCACTTATGTGCGACCCCCAAACGCCGATGACCTAAGTCACGTAATTCAGCAGCCAGAGGAATCGGCCAGGCAATTCTGGACATGGTTCCTAACAAAGAAAAATCAAATAGTCGACTGTCCTGACGCTGAGGCCCTAGCAGCCTTCAAACACAATATCCGTGACGAGTGGCTGGCCCGGCACCTTGGACAGGAAAAGCCGAAATCTATGGCAGCACTCACGACACTCATGACCCGCTTTTGCGCGGGAGAAGACAACTGGCTTGCTCGTAGCAACAATATGACCAAGAACCCTGGTAATTCGGACACCAGGGACAGTAGTGGCAGGTCGCGTCGCAACAAGCAGAAGCGCCGCATTAATGGCTACAATGCTGAGGATACGATAGTTAATGTCGGATTCAGAGGCTCTAAATCCGGTCAGCGGAAAAAGCCATTCAAAAGGAATCCTAGGGGCCCGTCCAGTTTGGACCGAATACTTGACCGCTCGTGCCAGATACATGGCACCCCCGAAAAGCCAGTCAATCACACCAACAGGGATTGTTGGGTGTTCAAGCAGGCAGGCAAGTTAAACGCCGAAAATGAAGACAAGGGGCTGCATAGCGATGACGACGAGGAGCCCCGGCCGCCGAACAACAGTGGACAAAAGGTTTTTCCCCCACAAGTGCGGACGGTGAACATGATATACGCAACCCATGTCCCCAAAAGGGAGCGGAAGCGCGCGTTAAGGGACGTATACGCGGTAGAGCCAGTCGCCCCAAAGTTCAACCCATGGTCCTCCTGCCCGATCACCTTTGATCGAAGGGACCATCCCACTAGCATCCGTCATGGCGGATTTGCCGCATGGGTTCTAGACCCAATTATTGACGGATTTCATCTCACTAGAGTCCTTATGGACGGCGGCAGCAGCCTGAACCTGCTTTACTAGGATACAGTGCGAAAAATGGGCATAGATCCCTCGAGGATTAAGCCCACCAAAACGACCTTTAAAGGCGTAATACCAGGTGTAGAGGCCAACTGTACAGGCTCAGTCACACTTGAAGTGGTCTTCGGATCTCCGGATAATTTCTGAAGCGAGGAGTTAATCTTCGACATAGTCCCGTTTCGCAGTGGTTATCACGCACTGCTCGGGCGAACGCATTCGCTAAGTTTAATGCGGTACCGCATTATGCATACCTTAAGCTCAAGATGCCAGGCCCTCGAGGAGTAATTACGGTCAATGGAAACACCGAACGCTCCCTCCGAACGGAGGAGCACACGGCGGCCCTTGCAGCGGAAGTACAAAGCAGCCTCTCCAGGTAGTTCTCCAGTCCGGCCACTAAACGACCGGACACCGTCAAGCGCGCCCGGAGTAACCTACAATAAGACCGCCTAGCACGATCCGAGCAGGCGTAGCAATGCGGCCCCAACCCCAACCCTCGCAAAAAGGCGACGACAGTACTTCGCGTACATAACTACGCTCTAGAGATACCATGGGCACAGGGGGAGGGGCACCATCACGGCACGCCCAAAACACGGCTTAAACCGTACCAGGGGCTGTCGATTTTTTAATTTTCTCTTACTTTCAGGACTTCATCCTTTGAAAGGCCTATTCGGCAGTTCAATTGCCGCACAAACGATGCAAGAACCAGGGAAGCAGACAAGCCACGCCGCATTACGGAACTCCCAGGTGGTCTCTATCACGAGCAGTATACCCGTTCCGCATACTATTCTGCCTTGATCGCACACCTTCTTAATAAACAATGCATAGCTTTCGTCTATTTTTGCATTACCTTTTTTCTTTATATATGTTCCTTAACGACATGTTGCACCCGTACACGTTGGTACGGCCAAAACACGCCAGGGGCTTTAGTAACCCTCAATATGGTGTGAGAAGTCCGAACACTTTAACAAGTGCGGCACCCCGAACTTATAGCATTATATGCATCGGCTCCGAATCATGTCTTGGGTAAATAGTTGGGTTTGCCCGGCTCCTATGTTTTGGTGCCTTACGTTCCGCTATATCGGCTAAGGTAGCACTAGGAGAACCACTGCGATTGTGCCCCAGTTGAGCTGGGTCGAGCACCTCAGTGGAGAAAGCTAAAACTGACTGTCATGATGAAGCGAGATCTGGTCGCTGTTCGAGAGGTTTTTTCGAGTCCTTAAAGACTTATGCCACTTAGGGCGAGGAGCCGGCTCTGTCTGGCCAAGGCGTGGATAGCGCCCCGAACTCGGTCTTCCGAATACCAGGGGCTTCGCCAAAATTTAAAATTATAGAATTCTATGGCTAAGTGAGAGTGTTCATGCATTATAGTCCGATTGCCTTGTTCGTTGGGCTGAGCGCCTCCCTCGAAGGACCCAAACATGGGAAAAAGAGCGCTCAGGTTTATCCCCGAACACCCCAGCACTAGCGGCACGGGGGCAGAAACCGACGACTCGCCATCTCTCAGAATTGATAAACAGCCGCACAGAAGGTAATATTTTAAATTCCAACAACATTGCTTAGCGCATATAAACAAGTTTTCAGCGCACAGGACAAAACGAGCAAGTTTCACTCAAAAATTACATCCCTAGAACATTCATCCGCCATAAGGCGGGCACCCTTCAAAACATCCTTATAGTAATTCTCGGGCTTGCGATGCTCTTTCCCCGGTGGTGGCCCGTCCTTCACAATCTTCTCAGCATCCAGCTTGCCCCAGTGCACCTTAGCACGGGCAAGGGCCCTACGGGCACTCTCAATGCAGACGGAGCACTTGATGACTTCGAGCCTTGGACAGGCCTCCACCAGCCGCCGCACCAGCCCGAAATAGCTCCCAGGCAGAGCCCCTCCAGGCCACAGCCGAACAATGAGGCCCTTCATGGCCTGTTCGGCCGCCTTGTGGAGCTCGACCAGTTGCTTCAGCTGGTCGCTCAGGGGCACGGGGTGTCCGGCCTCAGCGTACTGAGACCAGAACACCTTCTCCGTCGAGCTTCCCTCCTCGGCTCAATAGAATGCGGCGGCATCGGACACACTTCGGGGAAGATCTGCGAAACGCTCCTGGAGAGCTCCGGATTCGGGTAAGTAACAAGTAACTCATGTTTATGTGTTTGCTTTGCATAAAGAATGCCTTACCCGCCGCTATCTTCATCACCTCATCCAACTCCTGGAGGGTCTTCTGGGATTCGGCCTTGGCAGACTTGGCATTTTCAATAGCCACCGCGAGCTCGGACGCTCGCGTCTTTGAGTCAAGCTCCAAACTCTCATGTTTTTCCATGAGAGCCTGGAGCTCTTGCCGCACCTTACCAACCTCGGCCTCATACTTCTCCCGCTCGGTGCGCTCCGAGGCCGCACTCTTCTCGGCCTCGACCAGCGCTTGCTTAAGGGTCACCACTTCAGACGTGGTCCCTACAATAGCCACAATAATCCTGTCATTCTTTGCAATTTCACCTTTTTATATATATTTTTAACAAGGTATTTCTTACCTTCATTGTCCTCGAGCTGCTTCTTGGCACGACCAAGCTCTTGCTCGGACCGCTCGAGGTTCTGCTTTAGCGTGTCCACTTCCGCAGTCAGTGCGGCGGACGCAAGCAGAGAAGCCTGCATACGCATATTGACTCCTTTTTGTTAGACTCCTGCGAATTTTATTTGATCCTCTATTCGGCTTTTCTCCCCGAACGCCAAACAGAGCATCAGGGGCTACTGTCTATGCGGTAATATTATTTACACATTCTTTACTTACCTCAAAGCCTGTCAAAAGGCTAGTACAAGCTTCAGTCAGTCCGCTCTTGGCAGACTAAACCTTCTGGACCACCGCACTCATAATAGCGCGGTGCTCCTCGTCGATGGAGGCGCCTTGGAGCGCCTCCAACATATTGTTCGGCGCCTCCGGTTGGACGGGGGCCACCGGCACGGCGGACTTGGTCCTCTTGGAAGAAGGTCCCCCGCCGGACTCTGGAACCTCTGAAGGTTCCGGAGCGGTGTCTGGCCTAGAGCCGGACTTGGAGCCCCGGGGGTTTCATCCCCTTTACTCCTGGAGTCCGGGAGGTCGCCTTGCAGCGCCTCCAGGACCACCTCCTCCCGGCTTGGAACCTGTTGGGACAACACTTTGGTGTCGTCCGTAGGGCGGGGGGAGGAAGCTGTCGGAAGCGAATTCACATCCGACGAGTCCAGTGAGCCGCTCAACGACGCGTCGAGCCGGTCTTTGGGTGGGCTGCATAAACATATTTGACATGAGGGAAAGCTGTGCAATAAACGGATACTATGAATTACTCTGGTATCCGGATACTTACGATTTGGCCAGGGGCTTGGCCCTAGGCGCCCACTCCTCTCCGCCGTCGTTGCCGTCGGTAGAGCAGTCCGGAGGAAGGGTTTTCCCCTTCTTGGACCCTTCGGCCTCCCCAGTTGGGGCAGCCTTCCTTTTCTTCCCTTCCCCCGCTGGAGGGGGAGGGGTCTCTTCTTCCTCCTCCTCGTCTTCGCGGGAGGAGTGCGTCTTGGATTCGTCGGATGATGAATCCGACACCTCCGGGCGTCGGGCACTCTTTCGAGTCCCCGCGGCCTTCTTCTTGACCTTCTTCTCCGGCACCACATAGGGTGCCGGAACCAGCAGCTTCGCCAAGCGAGCATCCGCTGGGTCTTCGGGCAAAGGAGCCGGACAGTTGATCTGTCCGGAGGTCACCTGCCAATCCTGTCAAAGGTAAGGGAGTTTAGATCCCGCATGGAGTCAAACTATGAAAAACTGATACCCTGTAAAAGGAAAAAACAGCTTACCGCGAGAGCGTGACGCTGCGCACTGAATCCGCGATCCTCAGTAGCGGATGTGGGAGCCTCGGCGCCCTTGAAAAGCACCTTCCAGGCATCTTCGTACATCGTGTCGAAGAGCCTGCTCAGAGTTTGGTGCCGCGCCGGGTCAAACTCCCATAGGTTGAAAGCCCGTTGTTGGCACGGGAGGATCAAGCGGATGAGCATAACCTGGACTACGTTGACAAGTTTGAGCTTCTTGTCCACCAGGGTTTTGACGCATGTTTGGAGTCCGGTTAGCTCTCCTTTTTTACCCCACGATAGGCCCGTCTCTTTCCAGGACGTGAGCCGCGTTGGGGGTCCGGACCGGAACTCGGGGGGTGCGACCCATTCGGCGTCGGGCGGCTCGGTGATGTAAAACCACCCCGATTGCCACCCCTTCAGGGTCTCCACAAAGGAGCCCTCGAGCCAGAGGACGTTGTCCCTCTTGCCCACCATGGCGCCTCCGCACTCCGCCTGGCTGCCGCGCACCACCTTCAGCTTGACGCTGAAAGTCTTGAGCCAGAGGCCGAAATGGGGGCGAATGCGGAGGAAGGCCTCGCACACGATGATAAACGCCGAGATGTTGAGGACGAAGTTCGGGGCCAGATCGTGGAAATCCAGGCCGTAGTAGAACATGAGCCCCCGGACAAATGGGTGGAGAGGGAAGCCCAGTCCGCGGAGGAAATGGGGGAGGAACACCACCCTCTCATGGGGCCTAGGGGTTGGGATGAGCTGCCCCTTTTCGGGAAGCCGGTACGCGATGTCGTTAGACAGGTATCCGGCTTTCCTCAACTTTTTGACGTGTCCCTCCGTGACGGAGGAGACCATCCACTTGCCTCCCGCTCTGGACATGGCTGGAGAAGGTTGAGGTGGGGAGTGCGGACTTGGGCGCTGGAGCTCGAGTGCGCAAGAATGGATAGGCGAGGGAGGAAGAAGGCATAGGTGAAAAGGTGGATCTTTATCCCCTTATATGGGCGGACGGAACTACATGTCCCCACCAGCCTGGTAAAACTCTCTTATCTCCAAGCGCCGTAATCAATGGCGCGGTTGGGTTACCCACGCCCGTATTGATGAGAATCCCGGGATAAGGGGACACGATCTCTGCTTTAACAAGACGTGCCAAGGAAACCGCCTCGCATGACGCGCTGAGGTGGGATAATGAAATGACTCGGATAAAGGCTTGGCCATGGTGTGACACGCTACGGAATATGTCAGCAAATTAGATTGGTGTGAATATTATTCTCTCTATGGCAATATGTGGAAACTTATTTTGCAGAGCCGGACACTATCTTCGTGTTCGAAATCTTCTATTAAGTACTTGGAGGAGGAACCCGCCTTGCAATGCCGAAGACAATATGCGCGCCGGACTCGTCGTCATTGAAGCCTGGTTCGGGGGCTACTGAGGGAGTCCTGGATTAGGGGGTGTCCGGATGGCCGGACTATACCTTCAGCGGGACTCCTGGACTATGAAGATATAAGATTGAAGACTTCGTCCCGTGTCCGGGAGGGACTTTCCTTGGCGTGGAAGGCAAGCTTGGCGATACGGATATGCAGATCTCCTACCATTGTAACCGACTCTATGTAACCCTAACCCTATCCGGTGTCTATATAAACTGGAGGGTTTTAGTCCGTAGGACAACATACACATCAACAATCATACCATAGGCTAGCTTATAGGGTTTAGCCTCCTCGATCTCGTGGTAGATCTACTCTTGTACTACTCTTATCATCAATATTAATCAAGCAGGACGTAGGGTTTTACCTCCATCGAGAGGGCCCGAACCTGGGTAAAACTTTGTGTCCCTTGTCTCCTGTTACCATCCGGCCTAGACGCATAGTTCGGGACCCCCTACCCGAGATCCGCCGGTTTTGACACCGACAGGGGTGAATAGGCAACTAACAATTTTTAGCTTTTCTTTATCAAATTAAATTTTGCATCAAAGTAGGTTGTCTAGAAGTGCAACTAGGTGAGAAACCTATATGATGCAACAACAACAAGCACACAAGCAAGTAGGGGAAGTAACACTGATAAGTTTGCACAAGTAAAGGTACGAGATAACCGAGAGTGGGGCCGGTGAAGACGAGGATGTGTTACCGAAGTTCCTTCCTTTTGAGGGGAAGTACGTCTCTGTTGGAGCGGTGTGGAGGCACAATGCTCCCCAAGAAGCCACTAGGGCCACTGTATTCTCCTCACGCCCTCACACAATGCGAGATGTCGTGATTCCACTATTGGTGCCCTTGGAGGCGGCAACCAGACCTTTACAAACAAGGTTGGGGCAATCTCCACAACTTAATCAGAGGCTCCCAACAACACCACGAAGCTTCACCGCAATGGACTATGGCTCCGTGGTGACCTCAACCGTCTAGGGTGCTCAAACACCCAAGAGTAACAAGATCCGCTAGGGATAGGTGGGGAAATCAAATTTCTCTTGGTGGAAGTGTAGATCGGGGCCTTCTCAAGCACTCCCGAGCAAATCAACAAGTTTGGTTGGCTAGGGAGAGAGATTGGGCGAAAATGGAGCTTGGAGCATTAATGGAGCTTATGGGGAAGAGGTGAGTCAACGAGAAAGAAGGGGACCCGCTTTTATACTAAAGGACCCCATCCAACCGTTACCCCCAAAACAGCCTCGCAGAGGGCGGTACTACCGCAGGTGGTAGCGGTACTACCGCTCCCCCTTGCGGTACTACCGCCCAGCCTGGGAGGGCTTGAAGATAGAGGAGGGACCGAGCCCAGCACGGTACTGCCATGGTGGTAGGGCGGTACTACCGCTCTCGAGCGGTACTACCGCACCTACTACCGCCGCAAGTGCCGCTGAACCCGACACGAGATGCGCCCCCCTCGAGTCAAGGCGGTAGTGGCCCGGTACCGCAGCGGTACTGCCGCTGAGGACCCTCAAGCGGTACTACCGCTGGGCACCGCGGTACTACCGCTGGGGCCAAAGACTACCCATTCAACAGGGAATCAAACCTCCAACGACGAGGGAAGGCCCAGAGGGTGTGAAACGGAAGGGTACGTGATGATACCACCCTAGCCTTACCAAAGCGGACCCCCTCTTGATAGTACGGTGACTCCTACGAAACTAGTCCACCAAACAAGAAACGAAAGAGCTACACCATCTTAAAAAACACTCCGAGGGGAAAGAAATCGTCTCGTGCCAAAGGATGAAACTCTGAAATGCTCAAAGCACCGATTAGTCCGCAAGCATGTTGTCATCAATCACCAAAACTACATCGAGAGAGATATGCCTTAACAATCTCCCCCTTTTTGGTGGATTGATGACAACCAGGGATTTACATAAGGATAAGACATGAAAGTAAATAGAACTACAAAATATAGACGGGCTCCCCCTGAATGTGTGCACCTAGTTAGTAGTGCCTTTGGAATGCAAGACACACACATTAGGATCAACACTCCCCCTATATTTTACAGTCCAACAATCTAAGCAAGGAATACAAGAGAGCAGGGAATATAACAGGATAAGCATGCAACTTATAAGATACCATAGAACTAGATAGACATGGATAATAAAGGTAAATAAAGGTAGCATATGTCTCACACCATATGTCTAGAACTTAGGTCCCACTAGCACCAAACCAAACCAAGCAAACGACGAGAAAACACAAGACCACAAACCGCAAAGAAAAAGACAAAGACACACTCGCAACACGGCAACACACCTATCCCTAAACTCTCTCCCCCTTTGGCATCGAGACACCAAAAGTGCAAAGAGCGTTGCTATGGCTCCAGGTGATGGCAAGCTGAACATCACATCTCAGCAGGATCGTCTCCACCGCCGTCTTTGGTCAGAAACTGCTCGGCGTCTGAATCGGTCCATGGGCAATGCTGCTGAACCCCCTCCTCCTCGTCAGTGATCCTCTCCTCAGATCCGCTGTTAACAGTGGCGCCCAACTGACGCATGAGCTCCTTGTGACATCTGCGGTCCTTCTTCTCAGAGACATGAGACATATACTAGCCATGAGACTCCATGCAGAAGAGCTTCTTCATCTTGCGCTTAATCTTCTTAGCCCATGAGGGCTCCACACCAGAGGGCTCATAGTCCTCATCCTTGTCAGCCTCAGCCTCGTCCTCGGTCTCCATGTCAGCCTCAGAAGGTGGACCACCAGAATGAGAGGCCTGGGTGCCCCAATTGTCCTTCTTCCTCAGACGCTTGATGTCATGAGAAATCAACTCTCCAGTTTCCAGCACAGTCCTGGGATAGTGATGTGCCCAGGCCTTCTCAATGAGGAGCATGATGAACGGACCATAGATTGGGCACTTGCGCTCAGAGATGGCGGAAAGAAGTTCAGACCACATAACATGAGAGATATCCAGGGACTCTCCAGTGTTTGCTTCCTTCTCATGCTGGCAGAAGAGAAGCATGTCCACGAGATAGGAGTGGACCATATCCAGATTCCCAATGCGAGGGAAAAGAGTCTCTCGGAAGACGACGTGAAGGATGTCCAGATAGGTAGACAGCTCATATGATACCTTCTTCGTCTTGGGGTTAACCTTCTCAGAACAGTAGGGCCAGAGGGCTTGCTTGTGAGTGGAGGTGACATTGCGGTGAGGATGGAAGCCGCCTGGATTCTCAAGCCCGAGATCTTCCACCCCAAGTAACTCCATGAAGGCCTTCCACTTGACGGTGAGCAGCTTCCCATTCATCATCCAAGTCAGAGTCCTTTCTTCATCAGTTCCAAGATGAACAGTGGCATAGAATTGACATATCAAATCGACATCAAAAGTCCTTGTTGAACTGCATGATTCTGAGAATGTTCAACTGAGTGCACATCTGAAGGGCTTCACCAAAGTACTCAGGATCCTTTTCCATAGGATCGGTGTCGATGGAACGGACATCAACAAAGTGATTCTTCTTAGCCTTGAGCACATCGAAGAAGATGGAGAACTGAAAGCGGTTCCAGAACGGGCGGTTGACCAAAGTGGGATCTTGGTCTTCCTCATAGGTGTGTGGCGACGCCTTGCCCAAAACTCCTTGGCAGTCATCTCAGTCACAGTCTTTCCCTTTGGCTTGCTTGCTGATCTCTTCGTGTGCTGAGGTGGTGGTGGAGCACTTGAGGTTGCGCCGGCTGGCGGTGGTTGAGCACTAGAGGAACCACCTGCTGACTCAGAAGTGTGGTAGCGCTTTGACGCTGCACGACCGGGGTTGACACAGCGGGCCTGCTGCTCAGGAAGATCACCACCTGGAACCAAACACACAAGCATAAGAAACAACACGAAAGAAAAGAGCATAATCCACCAAAGAACACAACACGGATAAAATCTTGGTAGGAAAAGATGGAATCAGGCATCTAGCTTGCGCGGTAGTACCACTCGAAGAGGGCGTAGTACCGCGCCAGATGGGGAATGGTAGTACCGCGATCCATAAGCGGCAGTACCACTTGTGTGGTAGTACCGCTCGAGGAGGGCGGTAGTATCGCGCCAGATGGGGAACGGCGGTTCCTTACTGCCGTGGACGGATCCGGCACTACCGGAGATGCCAAATTCCAAAATAAACCTACCAAACTTCAATCCACATGGCCTAGAAGCCATCTCCATCCTACTCAAGCCTCGCCTTAGCCAAAAGACGAGAAGAACAATGCCTATTGCCCCTAAAAACTAGATGCAAGATCTAGGCAAAGAGAGAACGGGAACGGGGGCAATACCGGCATCCATCGCTAGAGGACGTGGTGGGAATCGACTCCACCGGAGGAAATAGAGAGGGACGACACGAAAAAGGCGGCCGACCAGGCCCCTCCTGTAGTGAGAGGTCGCTGGAGCGACGAGGAAGACGAGTGGGGGCGAATGGGTATGGGGGAGAAACAACTCCCCCTGCCCCGACATAACCCCTCCATCGCCCGCCCCGCAGCGGTAGTACCGCTGGGGTGGGCGGTACTACCGCTTGACCCTTGTCAGAGGTAGTACCGCGCACGCAGCGGTAGTACCGCTCTGCCGCAAAAAGGACTGACCAAAAAGGGCTTTGCTCAAGAAAAAAAACAAGACAAACACGAGAACACACACACACATAGAACCGACAAAAGGAACGAAGACACACACCTCTCTAAGAGAGGGCGGTGGCCGAGGCCACCTATGTTTCAGTTCAGAGGTATGGCGTCACGAAGACTTTAACCTTGTGCCCATGACCAACACTCATCTTTGAAGCACAAGAACCATAAAAAATGGCTAGAGTGAAAGAGTTTGATTAGTTTATGCATTATGGGGGGAGGGAAAGTTCATTGAGAGAATAACACTCCCCCTATGTCCATGCCTACACCTAAACTAGAAAACAAGTTGACTGTGGTGGGGTGTGCAAGGGTTCAGGTCACATTGCTCGAATCAATGATATTTAGCTCATGCCTTAACTCGCGAAATCTTGCTTCATCCAAAGGCTTCGTGAACATATCTGCAAGGTTATCATGAGTGTTGACATACTTAAGCTCGATGTAACATCCCAAATTTTCAATTGGAATGTTATACACTAGATCGTCATTGCATATCATATTTTATTGCATTTTGGTTGATTCTAGAAATTCTACGCGACTCAAGGACCCTCGGAGAGAGTTGGGGATTTCGTTATTTTCATATTTGAGTTCTCAAATTTTGAAAATAGGATCATTTGATTTTATTTATTTTATCTTCAATTATTTCTATTATCAAACTATGAGAGAGGGAATAAAATGGCGAAACAAAGAAATATTGAGGATTTAATAATAAAATAAAACAAGATTTTTTTGGTTTTATTTGCTATTTTATTTGAATTTAGGAAAAATGCGCGTTTTTCAAAATTGCATTTAGGCCCCAAATAAATGTTCATCCTGTGCGACTTGATTTTAGAAGCCGGGGAAAATTTATTTCGGAATTTTTGGAGTCCGTTTAGTATTCCTTTTGTTTTTTTCTAAGTGTAATTATTTAAAAAAAAACGCCGAACCGACTTCGGGCCATATCCGGCCAGGACTCCCTGGCCGAGGCCTTTAAGTACCGCCGCCCCGGGCCCTTCCCAGCCCACCACCGCGCCCCGCCCGAAACCCTAGCGTCAGGAGCCGCCGCCGCCGCCGCGCCGCCGCCGGAGTTCGCCGCCGTCGAGGTCGAGCCGCCCGCCGGTTTTTTTGGTTTTTTTAGATTCGTTTTTTAGATAGATCGGTTTTTTTGGTTTAGTTATTTAGCGAGCGTTCGCTCATTCATTCGTTTTAACGAACACATTCATCATTTAGATCCAGATAACGAACGTTCGTTCGTTAATCTGTTCGTCGCTTTTCTTTTCTCGGATTAAATCCGCGATTTTTCTGATCGCGATTACTGATCTGATTTTCGTCCTAGTATAACTTTTCGCTCGTTTATCAGAATCAGGTGATTCAAGCGTCTGGAGTTTCGTCTCGAAACCCTATTTCCGTTTAACCAACTCAAACAAGTTTTTGCCTATGTAAAAATTGGCCTAGATCCAGAATAGTAAACGAAGCATGTTTCTTTTACCGTTTGTCTTTTGTTGCTTCGTTCGATTTGGTTCTTTTTGCCAACCCGAGTTCTTAAGTTGAACTTTCTGGTTAGATCTCTTATTTGAGTTTTACCCGTGCATTAGTTGAGTACTTATTGTATGCTTGTTTGTTTGCGATAGAGTACCCGGAGTGCGCCGCTTGCTACTTCGAATCGCTAGGTTTCCCGGATCATCAGCAAGGCAAGTAACACTTTGATCATACCTCCTACTACCTAGTTTTATTGCATTAGATTAATCCTCAAACATTGCATGACTAGGATCTAATTAAATTGTGGGTTTGGGAAGTAGTTGAGGTAGTACCTATTACCTGATTTATTATCAAACCTTTGGGAGTTACTTCTACGTTTGCTTATTATGCCATGCTATGCTAGTAGACGTGGATTGGGTGAGTGAAATCCATGACAGATGTGAGTTTGTTAAATCAATGGTTTTATCTAATGTGGCAACTTAAATACACATCTAGGTGGATTGAGGCACCTGGGTATTCCAGCGATTGCCTGTTTTCTTTTGGACCGCCACCCAGACTCAAAGGGATCATGAGATTATTCATGCTAGAAACTTCCGTGTGCAGCCACAAGCTACTATGGGCTCTAGCATAGTTGATTAAGTCGTGCGAACTCTTACAGTGGTGGACTAGCAA
Organism: Triticum urartu; assembly: GCF_056163025.1. Lineage (NCBI taxonomy): Eukaryota > Viridiplantae > Streptophyta > Magnoliopsida > Poales > Poaceae > Triticum > Triticum urartu. Next base: position 154,855,876 of record NC_141877.1, on the reverse strand, counting down.
ATGTAGGGGAAAGTAGGTGTAACGGTCTACCCGATCGTAAGGTGCCAGCGCTTCTGAAAGACTATGTCTCGGTCATCCGTTTCTCAAACACCATGTTGTTCGAGAATCCCAACGGAGGAGATCAAGTCTTGTGGGGAAAAGTGCACAAACCTCTGCAGAGTGTATAAACTAATCATGGTTAGCCGTGTCCCCGGTTATGGACAACTTGAGTATCTAGTACTTGGATTATCATGTGAATCTCAACATGTTACTCTAAATTAATTTTGTTGGGTTTTAATGATGTTTCTTAATTGGGATTGAGAATGCTGTCAACCATTCTCAATGTTTGACAATCACCATGATAGTTAAATAAAATTTATTCCTTTGCAGTAGGGAAAAATTGGCTTTACGCAAAATTGTAACCATAGAGCTTTCCACAAGCCAAATATGCATGTAGTATAGCATTACTCTTTCATTGCTCTCTATGTGTTACGTTGCCAGCATATTCCATGTGCTGACCCGTTTCGGGCTGCAACGTTCATGTTGCAGACTTTTCAGACGACGAGTAAGGTGCCTTTTAGGTCATGGTTCTATACTAAGTGATGCCGTTGGAGTTGATGGACTCACTTATCTTCCAAGCCTTCCGCTGTTATCGTTATTAGATGGCCTTAAGCCATATTTATTGTAATAAGTTCTCTTTTGAGACACTCGATGTAATAAGTGTGTGATTGCTACTCTGTTATAAATCCTTCAAGTACTGCGTGGTGTCAGCATTACTGATCCAGGGATGACACCTAAGCACAGAGATTGGACCATTTGAGGTCTGGTCGCTACACTCGATCTCCCCTCGCCTAATGTGATCCTGGATGAAGTGATACCTAATCTCAATATGCTTTGTCTTGAAGTGTTGCACCGGGTTGATCTTTATGGCACTTTCATTATCACACCAAAGAGGCACTTTGTCACAAGTGACACCCTAATCCTTTAAAGTTTGCCTCATCCATTAAAGTTGTGCACAACAACTACCGGCAGCCACATACTCCGCTTCCGTGGATGAGAGAGACACACAACTTTGCTTCTTGGAAGACCAACTTACCAAAGAGCAACCAAGAAATTGGCACCCTCCGGAAGTGGACTTCCTATCCACTTTGTCTCCCACCCAGTTCGAGTCCGAATAACCTACAAGCTTGAAGTTTGCTCCTCTTGGGTACCATAAGCCAAAGTTTGGGGTATGAGCCTGTAACACCCCGGATATGACTTACCCAATTTGTAATCCAACTCTTGCCATCTCCGGCGTTAAGTTATTTTATTTTCTCGGGTTCGGGTTTTTTGTCTCCGTGTGTTGTTGTCGTTGTCATGCATCTCATATCATGTCATCATGTGCATTGCATTTGCATACATGTTCATCTCATGCATTCAAGCTTTTTCCCCGTTGTCTGTTTTGCATTCCGGCGCTTCGTTCTCCTCCGGTGGTCATTTCTACCTTTCTTTCGTGTGTGGGGATTAAACATTTTCGGATTGGACCGAGACTTGCCAAGCGGCCTTGGTTTACTACCGGTAGACCGCCTGTCAAGTTTCGTATCATTTGGACTTCGTTTGATACTCCAACGGTTAACCGAGGGACCGAAAAGGCCTCGTGTGTGTTGCAGCCCAACACCCTTCCAATTTGGCCCAAAACCCACCAAAACCTGCTCCATCATCTAGAGCGTTCGATCACGATCGCGTGGCCGAAAACCGCACCTCATTTGGACTCTCCTAGCTCCCTCTATGCCTATTTATATCCCCTCCCCGAAATTCCGGATCCAAACCACCCTAACCCTAGCTCCGCTCCTCATCTGCGCGCCGGACACGTTCGTCCGCGCGCTGGACATCGCCGCCGTCCACTCCGTGCCTGCCACGTGGCATCGCCGGCCTCCTCCGCTGCCAGGCCCGCGCGGCCCAGCGCCGGCCCTCCCGGCCCGCGCGCCTGAGCCGCCGCCCGTATGCTTCTTCCCCGCCGCCGATCCGCTCCGCCCGCCGCCCGGCTCCCTCGCCGCGCCGCCCGCGCCGGCTGCTGCCTCCGCCGCGACGCTCCTCGTCGCCGGCGCCGTGCTCCACCGCCGCCCGGCCACCGCCGCCGCACCAGCTCGCCGTCCGCGCCTCCCCGCCTCGCCAAGCCGCCGCGCCCGCCGCCCTCGTCGCTTCGGCGACCCGCGCCTGCCGGAACCCACTCCGGCAGCCCCTTCTCCATTTCCGGAGAAGACCAAGCTGCTACAGTACCGCCGGATCCGATCCAGATCTGGATCTAAAAATATCTCAGGGTTGACTTTCTACTCCCGAAACCCTAGCTCATATGCTCCTGTTCATTGCATCGTAACTCCGCATCCGTAGCTCCGTTTTTGGCATATATCATATCAAAATATTTATCTCAAAGAGTACATCATTTCATTCCATTGCATCATTTTCATTTGAGTTTATCTTGATGCCCGAAATACTATTAGAAGAGTGCTACTTGAGATAATTGTCAGATCTGCTGCTCCATTTAGAGATTTGTCATTTTTGCCATGATTAATATGTGCATGATCTGCCCTGGTGCTCTACATATGTTTTGTTAAGGGTTTTGCCATCTTTCCAGAGGTGCAACCCATGTATTTTTGTGATGTGTGTGGTGACTAGCACAAGCTTGCAAAGTGAGGCATTTGGTAATGCTGATTTCAGGGACTTAGCATTTCCACTAAGTCCTTGAGCTCTTTATTTCATATGGCCATATGTTCAGGTTGTTTCCTAGTGATCCGTGCCTCTTTTGAGGATGATCAGTAAGGATGTTTTGTTAATCTTGTAGTGCTCTATCCATCCATGTCTTTGTTTGCAATTATGGAGCACCCTAGCTTGAGTCAATCGAGCTCTACTTTTGGGCAGATTGTCTACTTGTTAGTGATTTTGCCGATGATGTTGTAGTTGATCCATGCATGATATGTTATTGTTCTTGCCATGTCTAGCTTGCATTTTGTGTATTCTCGATGGGTATATTCTTAGATTGTCATGACATGCTCTGTAGTGAGTGCATCGAGCTCGTAAACATGCCTACTTGATATCTGTTTCAACATGCTCCAGTTTTCACTAAGTCTGAGAACTGATTATGTTTTTGCCATGTTCACATGCTTGCAATTGTATTTTCTGATCCCTTTTGGCTCAAGGTCACTAAGGGACTTTTGTTAAGCTCTTTGAGTAGCTCTATGCCATGCTTTACTTTGCCATGTTCAGGTCCTGTAGCATGTAGTTTTGTTGCTCCGAAGAGTGCTATCTGATCTGAAATTCCAGACAAGTGTTAATTTCACTAAGTCTGAAATCTGTTTACCATATGCATTTTTGCCATGTTTGTTTGAACCTGTTAATGGATGAATTGGCCATAGCTCAGTGCTAGACTTTTGTTAAGCATCTTGAATGCATCCCTTCCACGTATTTTTATGCCATGTTTGGGTGCTGTAGCATGTTAATATCATTGCATTTAGATGGCTACTTGCTGTAAATCGCAGAACGTGGTCATATTTGAATCGCTTGCCATTTCCAAACCGTAACTCCGATTCCGGCGTTCTTTATATCGTTTTTGAAGCGATTTCATCTCATCTTTCCAGTGGCACACTTGTATTCCCAAGTTGAGGCCAGGTTCATGCATCCCTTGTCAAATCTTGCATATGCATCCCGCATCGCATCCCGCATAGCATACCATCCTTGCATCATATTGTTTGAGCTTTGCACGTGGTTGATTGTGTTCCGTTTGCTTGTTTGTCTTGTTTGGGTAGAGCCGGGAGACGAGTTCGCTAACGAGGAGCCCGTTGAGTTTGCTTTCGAGGATCCAGTCAACTCTGACAACTTTGCAGGCAAGATGATCATACCCTCGAAATCACTACTATCTTTGCTTTGCTAGATGCTCGCTCTTTTGCTATGCCAATGCTACGATGCCTACCACTTGCTTTCAAGCCTACCAAATTGCCATGTCAAACCTCTAACCCACCATGTCCTAGCAAACCGTTGATTGGCTATGTTACCGCTTTGCTCAGCCCCTCTTATAGCGTTGCTACTTGCAGGTGAAGTTTGGAGACCGTTCCTTGTTGGAACATTACTTTCTTGTTGGGATATCATTATATTGCCATGTTATCTTAATGCATCTATATACTTGGTAAAGGGTGGAAGGCTCGGCCTCTCGCCTAGTGTTTTGTTCCACTCTTGCCGCCCTAGTTTTCGTCATATCGGTGTTATGTTCCCGGATTTTGCGTTCCATACGCGGTTGGGTTATAATGGGAACCCCTTGATAGTTCGCCTCTTGATGGGTTTAAAGCTTTTCCAGCAATGCCCAACCATGGTTTTACCATTTGCCACCTAGCCTCTTTTTCCCTTGGGTTTCCGGAGCCCGAGGGTCATCTTATTTTAGCCCCCCTGGGCCAGTGCTCCTCTGAGTGTTGGTCCAAACTAGAGTCCTGTGCAGCGCCCCCTCGGGGAAACTCGAGGTTTGGTTTTAGTTGTATGGAGCGCTCATCTGAGTGTGCCCTAAGAACGAGATATGTGCAGCTCCTATCGGGAGTTGTCGGCACATTCGGGCGGTGCTGCTGGTCTTGTTTTAACTTGTCGAAGTGTCTTGAAGAACCGAGGTACCGAGTCTGATCGGAACGTCTCGGGAGGAGGTCTATTCCTTCGTTGACCGTGAGAGCTTGTCATGGGCTAAGTTGGGACTCCCCTGCAGGGATTTGAACTTTCGAAAGCCGTGCCCGCGGTTATGGGCAGATGGGAATTTGTTAATGTCCGGTTGTAGATAACTTGAACCTTAACTTGATTAAAATGAATCAACAGTGTGAGTTACCGTGATGGTCTCTTCTCGGCGGAGTCCGGGAAGTGAACATGGTGTTGGAGTAATGCTTGCGCAGGTAGCTCTCTAGCTTCTCGCTCGCGCTTTGCCTCCTCTTCTCGCTCTCTTTTGCGAACAGTTTAGCCACCATATATGGTAGTCGCTTGCTGCAGCTCCACATATATTTACCTTGCCATACCTTTTAAGCTTAAATAGTCTTGATCGCGAGGGTGCGAGATTGCTGAGTCCCTGTGGCTCACAGATTACTATTACACCAGATGCAGGGCCTGATGATTCCGCTCCAGGTGACGCGCTTGAGCTCAAGTGGGAGTTCGACGAGGACTCTCAATGATACTATGTTTCCTTTCCTGATGATCAGTAGTGGTGCCCAGTTGGGGGTGATCGGGACCGTGTCGCATGTTGGGTTATCTTTTATTTTGGCGCCGTAGTCGGGCCATGAGTGTTTGGATGATGTAATGCTATTTTATGTACTTGATTGACGTGGCGAGTGTAAGCCAACTATGTTATCTCCCCTTTATTATTTATATTACCTGGGATGTTGTGAAGATTGCCTAACTTGCGACATATGCCTTCAATGCGATTATGCCTCTAAGTCGTGCCTCGACACGTGGGAGATATAGTCGCATCGAGGGTGTTACAAGTTGGTAATCAGAGCCTTCCCCGACCTTAGGAGCCCCATTGCTTGATCGTTTTTTTAGCGGACGAGTTGTGTCTAGAAAAATGTTTTGAGTCATTTAGGAATTATATATCGGAGAGTTTAGGAATTCTTTTTACTTACCAGTCTCCTCATCGCTCTGGTAAGGCATTCTGACGTAGAGTTTTGACTCTTCTCTTCTCAAATTTCACTAAATTTTTTTTAGGATCACGTGGGTATCTTGGAATCGTTCCGATGGTTTTATGACGAGAACATTGTCTTGGTGCCTCCTGTCAGGGGTTTTGTGGAAGTGTCCTAGGGAGTTGAGCTCTGAGGTGTTGTTGTCATAATTTTATCGTTGCAGTTCTGGAATACCTGAGTTTAGTACGCCGACATCAAAAATCTCTTTTATGCAGTTCGTTGGTGAGATAACCTCGACGCCACCCAGTACTGGGGCGGGAGTTCGGGAGTATCGCCATAACTTGTATAACAGATGCTTTTCGAAGGTTGAGGTAGATGGTTTCCGAAGTTTTGTCGGTTATGTGTTGAAGGATGGATATAGCTGGATGTAGGATTTGCTAGATTTGGGTGAGATATTATGCTTCCCCTGTATCCCCAACACCTGATTGCATAACCGAAAAGGATCGGGAGTTTCATAGGTGGGAATTCTCGTAGCTCTAGTCCTTCTTCCACGGATATTTGGTTTGAGATTGGGATTTCTTACCGAGTATTCATTCTTGATCTGTACCTTGTTGATTTATTTCTCTACCTAAATTCTAAGTGGCTTCTCAATTTAAGGATATGTGACCATTTCAAGAGGAATGCATTCGTTCATTTTGTTCGGATGTGAAGACTTTATCTTGCAATTTTCATTCCATTGGATTCAGCTTCATTTTATCTGTCTATGTGCTAACGGTGGTTAACCTCTTCAGGATGGCTCCCGCTAAGAGCACCAGTCAGAATCAGAATCAAGATCCACCACCACCTCCACCTCCTCCGGAGGCATGGCAAGCTGTGATGGCCGCAACCAATGCAAACAGACAGTTGATCATGCAAATTCTTCAAGAGCGCAATCAAGGCAACCAAGGGAACCAAGGCAACAATCAGAATCACTTTGCTACACTCAACCAGTTCCTTGCTAACGGGCCAAAGACTTTCAGCAATTGTGTTGAGGCAACCGATGCTGACGATTGGCTCGTGGATCTGTGCAAGCATTTCGAGTGCAGTAACGTCAGGCCTGAGGACTTTGTCAAGTTCGCTTCCTTCCAACTCAAAGATCAAGCTGCGGAATGGTTCCAGCAGTACAAGGATTCTAGAGGTGGACGTGTGATCACTTGGGATGAATTCCGTCAAGATTTCAGAGCTCACCATATCCCTCAGAGCGTGGTTGAAAGCAAGCGTGAGGAATTCCGCAACCTGAAGCAAGGTTCTTTGTCTGTCTATGACTACAACAAGTTGTTTCAGAAGCTCGCCCGCCTTGCTAAGTAGGACGTCCCTGATGAGAAGAGCATGATATACCAGTTCAGGGGTGGTCTCAGAGAAGAAATTCAGCTAGCTCTTGTTCTCTTTGAGCCCGTGAGGTACGATGAGTTCTACAACATGGCATTGAAGCAAGAGGCCGCTCAACTGAGGTGTGATGCTTCCAAGAAGCGAGTCAGAGACACTACTCCTTCTTCCTCTACTCAAGTGGCCAAGCAGCAGAAGTATTGGCTTCCTCCTCCTCCGTTTCGTCAGCCGTATCAGAAGAGCAAAGGTGGCAGTGGTTCTTCCCACCCACCCAACCCTGGCTTCCAGAACAAGACTTCGTCTCAAGCTCCAAGATCGAGTGCTCCGTATCACCGTCCGCTTTCAGAGGTCACGTGCAACAAGTGCCAACAGAAGGGTCACTATGCCAACAAGTGTCTCAACCAGAGGCGTCTTCCTCCTCCTCCTCCTGTGAGATCGGCAAGTATAGTTGTGGTCAAGCATAACCCCAAGTACGCCAAGGTCAATATGGTGAATGCAGCTCAGGCAGAGGATTCGTCAGATGTCATCATGGGTAAACTTCCAGTTAACGATATCCCTGCAAAAGTTCTTTTTGACACTGGTGCATCGCATTGCTTCATTTCCAAACCTTTTGCATCAAAGTATGAGTGCGATTATCAGTATCTGCAAAGTTCCTTGCAAATTGTGTTACCAGGCAAGCAGATGACAGCTAACACCTGCGTCCCGGAGGTTACTATCACCTTGGGCGACTACAAGTTCCTTTCTTCCCCAATTGTTCTTGGTAACTCGGATATTGATCTTATTCTCGGGATGGATTGGCTTTCTAAGCACAAGGCGCATCTTGATTGTGCTGCCAGGCAGATTCAATTGACTCATTCGTCTGAGGATGTAATTGTCTTTGCCGCTCGGGATAATACCATCCGTCTGTTTTCTCTCAATGAGAAGGGTGAACTCGATGCTATCTCGCAAATTCCAGTCGTTTGCGAATATCAAGACGTCTTTCCAGAAGAGCTTCCAGGAATGCCTCCGCACCGGCCAGTTGAATTCGTTATTGATCTTGAGCCCGCTACGGAACCAGTGTGCAAGCGTCCTTACAAGATCGGACCTGAAGAGTTGAAGGAGCTGAAGAAGCAACTCGATATTCAAGAAAGAATGGGTCTCATCCGGCCTAGTTCTTCTCCGTGGGGTTGTGGTGTTCTTTTTGTGAAGAAGAAGGATGGAACGGACCGACTTTGTGTTGATTACCGTCCATTGAACAAGAAGACCATCAAGAACAAATACCCACTTCCTAACATCAACGAGCTATTAGAACAACTCAAAGGTGCCCAAGTATTCTACAAGCTTGATCTCCGTATGGGTTATCATCAGATTCGAATCCGTGAGCAAGATATTCTCAAGACGGCTTTCAGGACAAGCTATGGTTCATATGAGTACACTGTCATGTCTTTTGGCCTCGTCAACGCTCCTCCGACTTTCTCTCGCATGATGAACTTCATCTTCAACGCCTACACCAATGACTTCGTTTTGGTCTATCTCGACGACATTCTGGTTTTCTCGAAGAACAAGGAAGATCATGCTGCGTTTGGTACTCGATAAGTTGAGGGAACACAAGTTCTACGCCAAGTTCTCCAAGTGCGAATTTTGGCTCGATGAGGTTCTTTATCTTGGTCATATCATCTCTGCCAAGGGCATTGCGGTGAATCCTGAGAAGGTGTCTGCAATTGTGAATTGGGAACCTCCTCAGAACGTGAAGCAACTCCATAGCTTCCTCGGTCTCGCAAGCTACTGTCGAAGATTCGTTGAAAACTTTTCTAAGATCGCGAAGCCTCTCTCAAATCTTCTCCAGAAGCATGTCAAGTACGTTTGGTCTCCGGAGTGTGACATTGCTTTCAACACTTTGAAAGAGAAATTGATCACTGCTCCAGTTCTGACTCCGCCTGATGAATCCAAGCCGTACGAGATCTTTTGTGATGCCTCTCTTCAAGGTCTTGGCGCAGTGTTGATGCAAGAGAAGAAAGTTGTTTCTTATACCTCTCGCCAGTTGAAGCCCAATGAGAAGAACTACCCCACTCATGATCTCGAGTTGGCGGCAGTTGTGCGTGCTCTTTTGACTTGGAGACATCTCTTATTGGGAAGAAAAGTGGACATCTTCACTGACCACAAGAGTCTCAAGTACATCTTCACTCAGCCTAATCTCAACCTCAGGCAAACTCGATGGGTCGAAATGATTCAAGAGTATAATCTGAGTATCGAGTATACTCCAGGCAAGGCCAATGTGATTGCTGACGCATTGAGCAGAAAAGCTTATTGCAATAGCCTGATTCTTAAGCCTTACCAAACCGAGCTTTGTGAAGCTTTCCGCAAACTTAATCTGCAAGTTGTTCCTCAAGGTTTCCTCGCCAACCTTCAAGTCTCTCCTACCTTGGAAGACCAGATTCGCCAAGCCCAGTTTCTTGATGCTATGGTGAAAAAGGTGAAGATTGGGATTGCCAAGAGTCAACCCAAGTACAAGTGCTACCGCCTTGATGACAAGGACACCCTCTTCTTCGAGGATCATATTGTTGTACCCAAAGGTGAGCTCCGTAAAGTGATCATGAACGAGGCTCACAATTCTCTCCTCTCCATCCACCCTGGGAGCACGAAGATGTATCAGGATCTCAAGCAGGCTTATTGGTGGACTCGAATGAAGCGCGAGATTGCTCAATTCGTGAATGAGTGTGATGTCTGCAGAAGAGTGAAGGCAGAACATCAAAGGCCAGCTGGTCTCCTCCAACCTCTTGCCATTCCAGAATGGAAGTTTGACCACATTGAAATGGACCTCGTGACTGGGTTTCCAAAGTCCAAACGTGGCAATGATGCTATATTCGTTGTTATCGACAAACTCACCAAAGTGGCTCATTTTCTGCCTATCAAAGAGTCAATCCCTGCAGCTCAATTGGCGGAACTCTATACCTCTCGAATTGTCTCTCTGCACGGTATTCCACAAGTGATCTCTTCAGACCGTGGCAGCATCTTTACCTCCAAGTTTTGGGATTCTTTTCAGAAGGCCATGGGCACCAACGTCCGCTTCAGCACAGCTTTCCATCCTCAAACTAGCGGTCAAGTCGAGCGTGTCAACCAGATTCTGGAAGATATGCTCAGGGCTTGTGTGATCTCCTTCGGCATGAAGTGGGAGGATTGTCTTCCTTATGCTGAATTCTCCTACAACAACAGTTTTCAAGCAAGTTTGGGCAAGGCCCCATTTGAAATTCTGTATGGCAGGAAGTGCCGTACCCCTCTCAACTGGTCTGAAACCGGTGAACGTCAGCTTCTCGGAAATGACTTAATCTCAGAGACAGAGGAAATGTGCAAAGTCATTCGAGATAACCTCAAAGCAGCCCAATCCCGCCAGAAGAGCTACTATGATAGTAAGCACCGTGATTTTGCTTTCAAGATCGGAGATCATGTTTACCTCCGCGTCTCTCCTATGAAAGGTACTTGTCGCTTCGGTATCAAAGGGAAGCTTGCCCCCAGATACGTGGGACCTTTCAAGATTGTCAGCAAGAGAGGCGATCTCGCCTATCAACTCGAGCTTCCTTCAAACTTTGCAAATGTTCATGACGTGTTCCATGTCTCTCAGCTCCGAAAGTGCTTCAAGACTCCTGACCGCACCGTCAACTTCGAGGACATTGAGCTCCAAGAAGATCTCTCTTACCGTGAGCACCCAGTTGCTATTCTCGAAGAGACTGAACGCAAGACTCGCAACATGTCAATCAAATTTCTCAAAGTCAAGTGGTCACACCATTCCGACCGTGAAGCTACCTGGGAATGCGAGGATCACCTCCGTTCTGAGTACCCGGCGTTCTTTCAGTCCTAGATCTCGGGACGAGATCCTTTCGTAGTGGTGGAGTGTTGTAACACCCCGGATATGACTTACCCAATTTGTAATCCAACTCTTGCCATCTCCGGCATTAAGTTATTTTATTTTCTCGGGTTCGGGTTTTTGTCTCCATGTGTTGTTGTCGTTGTCATGCATCTCATATCATGTCATCATGTGCATTGCATTTGCATACGTGTTCATCTCATGCATTCGAGTTTTTTCCCCGTTGTCCGTTTTGCATTCCGGCGCTTCGTTCTCCTCCGGTGGTCATTTCTACCTTTCTTTCGTGTGTGGGGATTAAACATTTCCGGATTGGACCGAGACTTGCCAAGCGGCCTTGGTTTACTACCGGTAGACCGCCTGTCAAGTTTCGTATCATTTGGACTTCGTTTGATACTCCAACGGTTAACCGAGGGACCGAAAAGGCCTCGTGTGTGTTGCAGCCCAACACCCTTCCAATTTGGCCCAAAACCCACCAAAACCTGCTTCATCATCTAGAGCGTTCGATCACGATCGCGTGGCCGAAAACCGCACCTCATTTGGACTCTCCTAGCTCCCTCTATGCCTATTTATATCCCCTCCCTGAAATTCCGGATCCAAACCACCCTAACCCTAGCTCCGCTCCTCATCTGCACGCCGGACACGTCCGTCCGCGCGCCGGACATCACCGCCGTCCACTCCACGCCTGCCACATGGCATCGCCGGCCTCCTCCGCCGACAGGCCCGTGCGGCCCAGTGCCGGCCCTCCCGGCCCGCGCGCCTGAGCCGCCGCCCGTCTGCTTCTTCCCCGCCGCCGATCCGCTCCGCCCGCCGCCCGGCTCCCTCGCCGCGCCGGCTGCCGCCTCCGCCGCGACGCGCCTCGTCGCCGGCGCTGTGCTCCACCGCCGCCCGGCCACCGCCGCCGCACCAGCTCGCCGACCGCGCCTCCCCGCCTCGCCAAGCCGCCGCGCCCGCCGCCCTCGTCGCTCCGGCGACCCGCGCCGGCCGGAACCCGCTCCGGCAGCCCCTTCTCCATTTCCGACGAAGACCAAGCTGCTACAGTACCACCGGATCCGATCCAGATCTGGATCTAAAAATATCTCAGGGTTGACTTTCTACTCCCGAAACCCTAGCTCATATGCTCCTGTTTATTGCATCGTAACTCCGCATCCGTAGCTCCGTTTTTGGCATATAGCATATCAAAATGTTCTTCTCAGAGAGTACATCATTTCATTCCATTGCATCATTTTCATTTGAGTTCAACTTGATGCCCTAAATGCTGTTAGAAGAGTGCTACTTGAGATAATTGTCAGATCTGCTGCTCCATTTAGAGATTTGTCATTTTTGCCATGATTAATATGTGCATGATATGCCCTAGTGCTCTTAATATGTTTTGTTAAGGGTTTTGCCATCTTTCCAGAGGTGTAACCCATGTATTTTTGTGATGTGTGTGGTGACTAGCACAAGCTTGCAAAGTGAGGCACTTGGTAATGCTGATTTCAGGGACTTAGCATTTCCACCAAGTCCTTGAGCTCTTTATTTCATATGGCCATATGTTCATGTTGTTTCCTAGTGATCCGTGCCTTTTTTGAGGATAATCAGTAAGGATGTTTTGTTAATCTTGTAGTGCTCTATCCATCCATGTCTTTGTTTGCAATTATGGAGCACCCTAGCTTGAGTCAATCGAGCTCTACTTTTGTCATTTCGTGAATCTGGGCAGATTGTCTACTTGTTAGCGATTTTGCCGATGATGTTGTAGTTGATCCGTGCATGATATATTATTGTTCTTGCCATGTCTAGCTTGCATTTTGTGTATTCTCGATGGGTGTATTCTTAGATTGTCATGAAATGCTCTGTAGTGAGTGCATCGAGCTCGTAAACATGCCTACTTGATATCTGTTTCAGCATGCTCCAGTTTTCACTAAGTCTGAGAACTGAATATGTTTTTGCCATGTTCACATGCTTGCAACTGTATTTTCTGATCCCTTTTGGCTCAAGGTCACTAAGGGACTTTTGTTAAGCTCTTTGAGTAGCTCTATTCCATGCTTTACTTTGCCATGTTCAGGTCCTGTAGCATGTAGTTTTGTTGCTACGAAGAGTGCTATCTGATCTGAAATTCCAGACAAGTGTTAATTTCACTAAGTCTGAAATCTGTTTACCATATGCATTTTTGCCATGTTTGTTTGAACCAGTTAATGGATGAATTGGCTGTAGCTCAGTGATAGACTTTTGTTAAGCATCTTGAATGCATCCCTTCCATGTATTTTTATGCCATGTTTAGGTGCTGTAGCATGTTCATCTCATTGCATTTAGATGGCTACTTGCTGTAAATCGCAGAACGTGGTCATATTTGAATCGCTTGCCATTTCCAAACCGTAACTCCGATTCCGGCGTTCTTTATATCGTTTTCAAGAGATTTCATCTCATCTTTCCAGTGGCACACTTGGATTCGCAAGTTGAGGCCAGGTTCATGCATCCCTTGTCAAATCTTGCATATGCATCCCGCATCGCATCCCGCATAGCATACCATCCTTGCATCATATTGTTTGAGCTTTGCACGTGGTTGATTGTGTTCCGTTTGCTTGTTTGTCTTGTTTGGGTAGAGCCGGGAGACGAGTTCGCTAACGAGGAGCCCGTTGAGTTTTCTTTCGAGGATCCAGTCAACTCTAACAACTTTGCAGGCAAGATGATCATACCCTCGAAATCACTACTATCTTTGCTTTGCTAGATGCTCGCTCTTTTGCTATGCCAATGCTACGATGCCTACCACTTGCTTTCAAGCCTCACAAATTGACATGTCAAACCTCTAACCCACCATGTCCTAGAAAACCGTTGATTGGCTATGTTACCGCTTTGCTCAGCCCCTCTTATAGCATTGCTACTTGCAGGTGAAGTTTGGAGACCGTTCCTTGTTGGAACATTATTTTCTTGTTGGGATATCATTATAATGCCATGTTATATTAATGAATCTATATACTTGGTAAAGGGTGGAAGGCTCGGCCTCTCGCCTAGTGTTTTGTTCCACTCTTGCCGCCCTAGTTTCCATCATATCGGTGTTATGTTCTCGGATTTTGCGTTCCTTACGCGGTTGGGTTATAATGGGAACCCCTTGATAGTTCGCCTCTTGATGGGTTTAAAGCTTTTCCAGCAATGCCCAACCTTGGTTTTACCATTTGCCACCTAGCCTCTTTTTCCCTTGGGTTTCCGGAGCCCGAGGGTCATCTTATTTTAGCCCCCCTAGGCCAGTGCTCCTCTGAGTGTTGGTCCAAACTAGAGTCCTGTGCAGCGCCCCCTCGGGAAACTCGAGGTTTGGTTTTAGTTGTATGGAGCACTCATCTGAGTGTGCCCTGAGAACGAGATATGTGCAGCTCCTATCGGGATTTGTCAGCACATTCGGGCGGTGTTGCTGGTCTTGTTTTAACCTGTCGAAGTGTCTTGAAGAACCGAGGTACCGAGTCGGATCGGAACGTCTCGGGAGGAGGTCTATTCCTTCGTTGACCGTGAGAGCTTGTCATGGGCTAAGTTGGGACTCCCCTGCAGGGATTTGAACTTTTGAAAGCCGTGCCCGCGGTTATGGGCAGATGGGAATTCGTTAATGTCCGGTTGTAGATAACTTGAACCTTAACTTGATTAAAATGAATCAACAGTGTGAGTTACCGTGATGGTCTCTTCTCGGCGGAGTCCGGGAAGTGAACACGGTGTTGGAGTAATGCTTGCACAGGTAGCTCTCTAGCTTCTCGCTCGCGCTTTGCCTCCTCTTCTCGCTCTCTTTTGCGAACAGTTTAGCCACCATATATGGTAGTCGCTTGCTGCAGCTCCACATATATTTACCTTGCCATACCTTTTAAGCTTAAATAGTCTTGATCGCGAGGGTGCGAGATTGCTGAGTCCCTGTGGCTCACAGATTACTATTACACCAGATGCAGGGCCTAATGATTCCGCTCCAGGTGACGCGCTTGAGCTCAAGTGGGAGTTCGACGAGGACTCTCAACGATACTATGTTTCCTTTCCTGATGATCAGTAGTGGTGCCCAGTTGGGGGTGATCGGGACCGTGTCGCATGTTGGGTTATCTTTTATTTTGGCGCCGTAGTCGGGCCATGAGTGTTTGGATGATGTAATGCTATTTTATGTACTTGATTGACGTGGCGAGTGTAAGCCAACTATGTTATCTCCCCTTTATTATTTATATTACCTGGGATGTTGTGAAGATTGCCTAACTTGCGACATATGCCTTCAATGCGATTATGCCTCTAAGTCATGCCTCGACACGTGGGAGATATAGTCGCATCGAGGGTGTTACAAGTTGGTAATCAGAGCGGTTCCTTACTTCCGTGGACGGATCCGGCACTACCGGAGATGCCAAATTCCAAAATAAACCTACCAAACTTCAATCCACATGGCCTAGAAGCCATCTCCATCCTACTCAAGCCTCGCCTTAGCCAAAAGACGAGAAGAACAATGCCTATTGCCCCTAAAAACTAGATGCAAGATCTAGGCAAAGAGAGAACGGGAACGGGGGCAATACCAGCATCCATGGCTAGAGGACGTGGTGGGGATCGACTCCACCGGAGGAAATGGAGAGGGACGGCACGAAAAAGGCGGCCGACCGGGCCCCTCCTGCGGTGAGAGGTCGCAGGAGCGACGAGGAAGACGAGTGGGGGCGAATGGGTATGGGGGAGAAACAACCCCCCTGCCCTGACATAACCCCCCCCCATCGCCCGCCCCGCAGCGGTAGTACCGCTGGGGCGGGCAGTACTACCGCTTGACCCTTGTCAGCGGTAGTACCGCGCACGCAGCGGTAGTACCGCTCTGCCGCAAAAAGGACTGACCAAAAAGGGCTTTGCTCAAGAAAAAACGAGACAAACACAAGAACACACACACACAGAACCGACAAAAGGAACGAAGACACACACCTCTCTAAGAGAGAGCGGTGGCCGAGGCCACCTATGTTTGAGTTCAGAGGTATGGCGCCGCGAAGATTTTAACCTTGGGCCCATGACCAACACTCATCTTTGAAGCACAAGAACCATCAAAAATGGCTAGAGTTAAAGAGTTTGATTAGTTTATGCATTATGAGGGGACGAAAAGTTCATTGAGAGAACAACACTCCCCCTATGTCCATGCCTACACCTAAACTAAACAACAAGTTGAGTGTGGCGGGGTGTGCAAGGGTTCAGGTCACATTGCTCGAATCAATGATATTTAGCTTATGCCATAACTCGCGAAATCTTGCTTCGTCCAAAGGCTTCGTGAAGATATCTGCAAGGTTATCATGAGTGTTGACATAGTTGAGATCGATGTAACATCCCAAATTTTCAATTGGAATGTTCTACACTAGATCATCATTGCATACCATATTTTATTACATTTTGGTTGATCCTAGAAATTCTACGCGACTCAAGGACCCTCGGAGAGAGTTGGGATTTCGTTATTTTCGTATTTGAGTTTTCTCAAATTTTGAAAATAGGATCATTTGATTTTATTTATTTTATCTTCAATTAGTTCTATTATCAAACTATGAGACAGGGAATAAAATGACTTTCCCAAAACAAAGAAATATTGAGGAGTTAATAATAAAATCAAATAAGATTTTATTTTGGTTTTATTTGCTATTTTATTTAAATTTAGGAAAAATGCGCGTTTTTCAAAATTGCATTTAGGCCCCAAATAAATGTTCGTCCTATGCGGCTTGATTTTAGAAGTCGGGGAAAATTTATTCAGGATTTTTGGAGTCCGTTTAGTATTCCTTTTGTTTTTTTTCTGAGCGTAATTATTTAAAAAAAACGCCGAACCGACTTCGGGCCGTATCCGGCCAGGACTCCCTGGCCGAGGCCTTTAAGTACCGCCGCCCCGGGCCGCCCCCAGCCCACCACCGCGCCCCGCC
This sequence comes from Triticum urartu, assembly GCF_056163025.1. Classification (NCBI taxonomy): domain Eukaryota; kingdom Viridiplantae; phylum Streptophyta; class Magnoliopsida; order Poales; family Poaceae; genus Triticum; species Triticum urartu. The sequence goes on along the minus strand of NC_141877.1, from coordinate 154,839,212 downwards.
CAAAACCCTAACGCCAGGAGCCTCCGCTGCCACCGCCGGAGTTCACCGCCGTCGAGGTCGAGCCACCCGCCGGTTTTTTTAGAAAACCGTTAGGTTTTCACCGGTTTTTTTTGGTTTTTTTAGATTCGTTTTTTAGATAGATCGGTTTTTTTTCGGTTTAGTTATTTAGCGAGCGTTCGTTCGCTCGTTCGTTCGTTTTAATGAACGCGTTCATCGTTTAGATCCAGGTAAGAACGTTCGTTCATTAATCTGTTCGTCGCTTTTCTTTTCTCGGATTAAATCCGCGATTTTTCTGATCGCGATTCCTGATCTGATTTTCGTTCTAGTATAACTTTTCGCTCCTTTATCAGAATCAGGCGATTCAAGCGCCTGGAATTTTGTCTCGAAACCCTCTTTCCGTTTAACAAACTCAAACAAGTTTTGCCTCTGTAAAAATTGCCCTAGATCTACAATAGTAAACGAAGCTTGTTTCTTTTGCCGTTTGTCTTTCGTTGCTTCGTTCGATTTGGTTATTTTTGCCAACCGGAGTTCTTAAGTTGAACTTTCTGGTTAGATCTCTTATTTGAGTTTTACCTGTGCATTAGTTGAGTACTTATTGTATGCTTGTTTGTTTGCGATAGAGTACCCGGAGTGCGCCGCTTGCTACTTTGAATCGCTAGGTTTCCCGGATCATCAGCAAGGCAAGTAACACTTTGATCATACCTCCTACTACCTAGTTTTATTGCATTAGATCAATCCTCAAACATTGCATGACTAGGATCTAATTAAATTGTGGGTTTGGGAAGTAGTTGAGGTAGTACCTATTACCTGATTTATTATCAAACCTTTGGGAGTTACTTCTACGTTTGCTTATTATGCCATGCTATGCTAGTAGACGTGGATTGGGTGAGTGAAATCCATGACAGATGTGAGTTTGTTAAATCAATGGTTTTATCTAATGTGGCAACTTAAATACACATCTAGGTGGATTGAGGCACCTGGGTATTCCAGCGATTGCCTGTTTTCTTTTGGACCGCCACCCAGACTCAAAGGGATCATGAGATTATTCATGCTAGAAACTTCCGTGTGCAGCCACAAGCTACTATGGGCTCTAGCATAGTTGATTAAGTCGTGCGAACTCTTACAGTGGTGGACTAGCAGATGTAGGGGAAAGTAGGTGTAACGGTCTACTCGATCGTAAGGTGCTAGCGCTTCTGAAAGACTATGTCTCGGTCATCCGTTTCTCAAACACCATGTAGTGCGAGAATCCCAACGGAGGAGATTGAGTCTTGTAGGGAGAAGTGCCCAAACCTCTGCAGAGTGTATAAACTAATCATGGTTAGCCGTGTCCCCGGTTATGGACAACTTGAGTATCTAGTACTTGGATTATCATGTGAATCTCAACATGTTACTCTAAATTAATTTTGTTGGGTTTTAATGATGTTTATTAATTGGGATTGAGAATGCTGTCAACCATTCTTAATGTTTAACAATCACCATGATAGTTAAATAAAATTTATTCCTTTGCAGTAGGGAAAACTTGGCTTTACGCAAAACTGTAACCATAGAGCTTTCCACCAGCCAAATATGCATGTAGTATAGCATTACTCTTTCATTGCTCTCTATGTGTTACGTTGCCAGCATATTCCATGTGCTGAACCGTTTTGGGCTGCAACGTTCATGTTGCATACTTTTCAGACGACGAGTAAGGTGCCTTTTAGGTCGTGGTTCTATACTCAGTGATGCCGTTGGAGTTGATGGACTCACTTATCTTCCAAGCCTTCCGCTGTTATCATTATTAGATGGCCTTAAGCCATATTTATTGTAATAAGTTCTCTTTTGAGACACTCGATGTAATAAGTGTGTGATTGCTACTCTGTTATAAATCCTTTAAGTACTGTGTGGTATCAGCATTACTGATCCAGGGATGACACCTGAGCACAGAGATTGAACCGTTTGAGGTCTGGTCGCTACAATATGGTATCAGAGCACACGCTGACTGTAGGACACGACCACTAAGCTAAAACCCTAGATCACTACTCACTCTCTTCTCATTCTGACCTCTCATCTTTTCTACTCTTTTAGGATGGCGGATGCAAGGAACAAGTTCACGCAACCGGATGAAGATACACCCTTTGGACGTCACTTGAAGGAAGTCACTAGATACCTGAACATAGGAGTACCAAGCTTCATTGGAACCTACAACGCCACTTTACCCGAAGAGGAGCGCTGGATGATTGAAGTTCAAGTTCCAGGAAGGACGTTCATGCCAGTCACTGAACCCATAGAGTTTTCTTTTGATGCACCAACCTGGAGTCTAGGAAAGAGCATGGCAGCTCACATCGCCATGGGACGCATTGGAGAAGTTTACCGCCATGATCTCAAGGATACTATCTACCAGATTTGTGGGCGCCAAGATGAGCACTGGGAGATGATCAGCATCAGGAAGGATAGATCAATTGCAGCTTTTATCCAGGAGTTAAACCAGCACATTCGACGTCAGGAGAACTAGATGTGTGCCGACGTGATAGATCTGAAGAAGGCAAGGACAAGAATGAAGGAACTAGAGGAAGAATTCAAGGCTACACGTGAAGATTATGAAGAGGAAATCGAAGTATTAGTGGGGAAGAATGACGATCTGATCAAGAAGATTGGAATATTTATGGGAGGCCCTACACCAGTAGAAGAAGATGAAGAACCCAACGAGATTCGCCCGGAAGACTACATCATCATCGACGACACCGACTCGGATCCAGATGATAGCGATGATGACTATGTTGATGAAGCTGGAGCAGATATCATGGAGTCTGCAACCAAAGAATATTTCTAGTAGACCACCCCAACAGTAGTAGTAGTCCACCATGTAAATATAGTAGTCCGAGCACTTTTGCGATAGTTAGACCGACTGTATGCCCTTGTTTGATTGAATGAAGTGAATTGTTTGCTTTTGCCTCACGTGCATATGGGTAGTGTTTTCTCTCTAGACCCCTCTCTATTCTTAAATCTCATCTTTTCTAAACCCTCAGATGCCTCCAAGACGTGACCCCGGATTTACCTTCCCACCGGAGCTCACCCAGTTGATCCAGCAGTAGAACACATTGATGTAGTTGCTAGTCCAGAATCAGAATCAGGGGAACAACAACAATAACAACCCACCACTATCACCACCTGTTGACCACTTAGCCCGTTTTCTTAGGCTAAACCCGCTAGTGTTCTCCAGTAGCACCGAGCCTATAGTAGCAGATGATTGGCTCCGTAAGACAGCAAGGGAGTTGACCACGGTAGGATGCACAGATGCGGAAAAGGTGAAGTTTGCCGCACATCAACTTGACGAACCCGCAACATCATGGTGGGAGAATTTCACCGCCACTTTACCTATCGACACTGTCACATGGGACCAGTTCCAGCAGGCTTTCCGTACTGCCCATGTTTCAGCAGGAGCTATTGCCATGAAGAAGCGAGAGTTTCACAACTTACGCCAAGGAGGACGGATAGTTGGCCAGTATGTGGAGGACTTTAGTAATCTAGCACGTTATGCCCCAGATGACGTTGCTACGGATGCAGCTAAGCAGGAGAAGTTTCTGGAAGGACTGAATGATGAGCTGAGCATGCAGTTGATGGTAGCAACTTTCAGTAACTACCAGGAGTTGGTAGATCGTACTCTCATGATTGAAGGGAAGCAGCAGCAGATTGAAAATCGCAAGAGGAAGTATGGACAAGGGAAGTATAATTCTGGAGCTCAGCAGAAGCCATGTTTTACCCCTAGACCGGGAGGACATTTTCAGCATACCCATGGAGGAAGTAGCTCGCACAATCACAATGGCACCAAGAATGGTAATGGGAATGGAGGAAGCAATGGCCAGAACCGCACCAACCCATCAACCCCAGCCAAGAGAGACCTGAGCCAAGTCACTTGTTTCAAGTGCCAGAAGACCGGACATTATGCCAATGAATGTCCTGAATCCCAGAATGGAAATGGCAATGGAAGCTCTGGGAAGAAGCTGAACCCTTTCAACAGGGGACAGGTGAACCACGTTAACGTGGAGGAGGTTGAAGAGCAGTCGGATGCAGTAATCGGTAAGTTTTTGGTTAAGTCATTTACTGCACTCGTTATTTTTGATACTGGTGCATCGCATTCATACATATCAAGGGGATTTGTGGATAAGTATAACCTGCCCACCAAAGTTCTTAGAACACCCATGTTAGTAAGCTCATCAGGAGCGGAGTATATGGCCAGTAAAGGATGTTTTCAAATGCCATTGAGTATAGGTAGGCATGTGTTTCCCTCGGATTTGATCATTTTGGAATCACAAGGTTTGGATGTAATCCTGGGTATGGATTGGCTGTCGATGTATGGAGGAAACATTGATTGCGCCAGTAAATCAATTTTGCTTACCACCCCAGAAGGAAGAATGATCAAGTATGTATCCCGGCATGTGCCAAAGAGGACTCAAGTAAATTGCTTAACATGAGTTGTGCAGGAGGAAGTACCAGTAGTGAAGGATTTCCCGGATGTATTTCTAGAGGAGCTGCCAGGCATGCCACCGGATAGAGATATTGAGTTTTTGATTGAGCGTTTGCCAGGCACAGGGCCAATATCCAAGAGACCATATAGGATGCCCGCAAAGGATTTGGAAGAGATTAAGAAGCAGATTAAGGAGTTACAGGATAAAGGATATATCCGCCCAAGTTCTTCGCCTTAGGGATCGCCAGTACTTCTAGTGGAGAAGAAGGATGGATCGTTAAGGATGGTTGTTGATTATCGAGGATTGAATGAAGTAACCATCAAGAACAAGTACCCACTACCGATGATCAATGATTTGTTTGATCGATTGCAAGGAGCTAAGGTATTTTCCAAGATCGATCTGCGATCAGGATACTATCAGTTGAAGATTCGAGAATAGGATATACCTAAGACGGCTTTTACCACCAGGTATGGGATGTACGAGTATACCGTTATGCCATTTGGTATGACTAACGCACCTGCATATTTTATGAACATGATGAACAAAGTGTTTATGGAGTTTTTGGATAAGTTTGTCATAGTGTTCTGTTGGGGATCATAGCAATAATTCAAAAAAATTCTACGCATCACCAAGATCAATCTATGGAGTAATCTAGCAACGAGGGGAAGGGGAGTGCATCTACATACCCTTGTAGATCGCTAAGTGGAAGTGTTGCGAGAACGCGGATGAAGGAGTCGTACTCGTAGCGATTCAGATCGCGGTTGATTCCAATCTAAGAGCCAAACCATGGCGCCTCCGCGTTCAACACACATGCAGCCCCGTGACGTCTCCCACGCCTTGATCCAGCAAGGGGAGAAGGAGAGGTTGGGGAAGACTCCGTCCAGCAGCAGCACGACAGCGTGGTGGTGGTGGAGGAGCGCGGGACTCCAGCAGGGCTTCGCCAAGCACTACGAGAGAAGAGGAGGGAGAGAGGTAGGGCTGCGCTAAGAGAGAGTTCATCTCGTGTGTCTTGCAGCCCCCAATACCTCAAGTATATATGGGGGAAGGGGAGGGGCTGCGCCCCCATCTAGGGTTCCCTCCCTAGGGGTGGCGGCAGCCCCCAAAACCCATCTAGGGTGTGGCCAAGGGGGGGAAGAGAGGGTGGTGCCGTAGGGTGGGCCTTAAGGCCCATCTGGACCTAGGGTTTGCCACCTCCCACTCTCCCCGCGCCTTGGTCCTTGGTGGGGGGGCGCACCAGCCCACATGGGGCTGGTCCCCTCCCACACTTTACCCAGACAGCCATCTGGTGCTGGTGGCCCCACCCGGTGGACCCCCGGGACCCTCCCGATGGTCCCGGTACGTTACCGATGGCGCCCAAAACTTTTCCGGTTACCAAAACGGGACTTCCCATATATAAATCTTTACCTCCGGACCATTCCAGAACTCCCCGTGACATCCAGGATCTCATCCGGGACTCCGAACAACATCCAGTAACCGCGTACATACTTTCCCTATAACCCTAGCGTCATCGAACCTTAAGTGTGTAGACCCTACGGGTTCGGGAACCATGTAGACATGACCGAGACAACTCTCCGGCCAATAACCAATAGCGGGATCTGGATACCCATGTTGGCCCCCACATGTTCCACGATGATCTCATCGGATGAACCATGATGTCAAGGATTCAGTCAATCCCGTATACAATTCCCTTTGTCTACCGGTATAGTACTTGCCCGAGATTCGATCGTCGGTATCCCGATACCTTGTCCAATCTCGTTACCGGCAAGTCTCTTTACTCGTTCCGTAACACATCATCCCGTGATCAACTCCTTGGTCACATTGTGCACATTATGATGATGTCCTACCGAGTGGGCCCAGAGATACCTCTCTGTTACATGGAGTGACAAATCCCAGTCTCGATTCGTGCCAACCAAACAGACACTTTTGGAGATACCCGTAGTGCACCTTTATAGCCACCCAGTTACGTTGTGATGTTTGGTACACCCAAAGCATTCCTACGGTATCCGGGAGTTGCACAATCTCATGGTCTAAGGAAATGATACTTGACATTAGAAAAGCTTTAGCATACAAACTACATGATCTTGTGCTAGGCTTAGGATTGGGTCTTGTCCATCACATCATTCTCCTAATGATGTGATCCCGTTATCAACGGCATCCAATGTCCATGGTCAGGAAACCGTAACCATCTATTGATCAACGAGCTAGTCAACTAGAGGCTTACTAGGGACATGGTGTTGTCTATGTATCCACACATGTATCTGAGTTTCCTATCAATACAATTCTAGCATGGATAATAAACGATTATCATGAACAAGGAAATATAATAATAACTAATTTATTATTGCCTCTAGGGCATATTTCCAACAGTCTCCCACTTGCACTAGAGTCAATAATCTAGTTCACATCACGATGTGATTGTAATGAATCCAACACCCATGGGGTATGTTCATATCTTGCTTGTGAGAGAGGTTTACCAGTCAATGGGTCTGAACCTTTCAGATCCATGTGTGCTTTACAAATCTCTATGTCATCTTGTAGATGCAGCTACCACGCGCTACTTGGAGCCATTCCAAATAACTGCTCTACTATACGAATCCGATTTACTCCTCAGAGTCATCCGGATTAGTGTCAAAGTTTGCATCGACGTAACCCTTTACGACGAACTCTTTTACCACCTCCATAATCGAGAAAATTCCTTAGTCCACTAGTTACTAAGGATAAGTTCGACCGCTGTCAGGTGATCCATTCCTGGATCACTCTTGTACCCCTTGACTGACTCATGGCAAGGCACACTTCAGGTGCGGTACACAACATAGCATACTATAGAGCCTACGTCTAAAGCATAGGGGACGACCTTCGTCCTTTCTCTCTCTTCTGCCGTGGTTAGGTCTTGAGTCTTACTCAATACTCACACCTTGTAACACAGCCAAGAACTCCTTCGTTGCTGATCTATTTTGAACTCCTTCAAAATCTTGTCACGGTATGTATTCATTTGAAAGTACTATTAAGAATTTTTTTGATCTATCCTTATAGATCTTGATGCTCAATGTTCAAGTAGCTTAATCCAGGTTTTCCATCGAAAAACACTTTTCAAATAACCCTGCATGCTTTCCAGAAATTCTACATCATTTTTGATCAACAATATGTTAACAACATATACTCATCAAAAATTCTATAGTGCTCCCACTCACTCCTTTGGAAATACAAGTTTCTCATAAACTTTGTATAAACCCAAAATCTTTGATCATCTCATCAAAGCGTACATTCCAATTCCGAGATGCTTACTCCAGTCCTTAGAAGGATTGCTGGAGCTTTGCATACTTGTTAGCATCTTTCAGGATTGACAAAACCTTCTGGTTGTATCACATACAACCTTTCCTCAAGAAAAATGTCGAGGAAACAATGTTTTGACATCCTATCTGCAAGATTTCATAAATAATGCAGTAACTGCTAACATAATTCCGACAGACTCTTAGCATCACTACGAGTGAGAAAGTCTCATCGTAGTCAACTCCTTGATCTTGTCGGGAAACATCTTAACGACAAGTCGAGCTTTCTTAATGGCGACACTTACCACCATTGTCTGTCTTCCTTTTAAAAATCCATCTACACCCAACAGCCTTACGACCAAGTAGTTCTTTCAAAGTCTATACTTTGTTTTATACATGGATCCTCTCTCGGATTTTATGGCCTCGAGCCATTCGTCAGAATCCGGGCCCACCATCGCTTCTCCATAGCTCGTAGGTTCATTGTTGTCTAGCAACATGACTTCCAAGACAGGATTATGTACCACTCTGAAGTAGTACACATCCTTGTCAACCTATGAGGTTTGGTAGTGACTTGATCCGAAGTTTCATGATCACTATCATAAGCTTCCACTTCAATTGGTGTAGGTGCCACATGAACAACTTCATGTGCCCTGCTGCACACTTGTTGAAGTGACGGTTCAATAACCTCATCAAGTCTCCACCATCCTCCCACTCAATTCTTTCGAGAGAAACTTTTCCTCAAGAAAGGACCCATTTCTAGAAACAATCACTTTTGCTTCCAGATCTGAAATAGGAGGTATACCCAACTGTATTGGGTATTCTATGAAGATGCATTTATCCGCTTTGGGTTTGAGCTTATCAGCCTGAAACTTTTTCACATAAGCATTGCAGCCCCAAACTTTTAAGAAACGACAGCTTAGGTTTCTCTAAACCTATAGTTCATACGGTGTCGTCTCTACGGAATTGTATGGTGCCCTATTTAAAGTGAATGCGGTTGTCTCTAATGCCTAACCCATAAACGATAGTGGTAATTCGATAAGAGACATCATGGTATGCACCATATCCAATAGGGTGCAGTTATGATGTTCAGACACACCATCACACTATGGTGGTCCAGGCGGTATTAGTTGTGAAACAATTTCCACAATGTCTTAATTGTGTGCCAAACTCGTAACTCAGATATTCATCTCTACGATCATATCATAGACATTTTATCATCTTGTCATGACGATCTTCAACTTCACTCTGAAATTACTTAAACCTTTCAATAATTCAGACTTGTGTTTCATCAAGTAAATATACTCAGCATCTACTCAAATCATCTGTGAAGTAAGAACATAACGATATCCACTGCGTGCCTCAACACTTATTGGACTGCACACATCAAAATGTATTACTTCCAACAAGTTGCTTTCTTGTTCCATCTTACTGAAAACGAGGCCTTTCAGTCATCTTGCCCATGTGGTATGATTTGCATGTCTCAAGTGATTCAAAATCAAGTGAGTCCAAACGATCCGTCTGCATGGAGTTTCTTCATGCATATCTACCAATAGACATGGTTCGCATGCCTCAATCTTTTCAAAAATGAGCGAGTCCAAAGATCCATCAACATGGAGCTTCTTCATGTGTTTTATACCGACATGACTCAAATGGCAGTGCCACAAGTATGTGGTACTATCATTACTATCTTATATCTTTTGGCATGAACATGTGTATCACTACGATCGAGATTCAATAAACCATTCATTTTAGGCGCAAGACCATTGAAGGTATTATTCAAATAAACAGAGTAACCATTATTCTCCTTAAATGAATAACCGTATTGCGATAAACATAATCCAATCATGTCTATGCTCAACGCAAACACCAAATAACAATTATTTAGGTTTAACACCAATCTCAATGGTAGAGGGAGCATGCGATGCTTGATCACATCAACCTTGGAAACACTTCCAACACATATCGTCATCTCACCTTCAGCTAGTCTCCGTTTATTCCGTAGCCTTTTATTTCGAGTTACTAACACTTAGCAACCGAACCAGTATTTTAATACCCTGGTGCTACTAGGAGTACTAGTAAAGTACACATTAATATAACGTATATCCAAAATACTTCTGTCGACCTTGCCAGCCTTCTCATCTACCAAGTATCTAGGGTAGTTTAGCTTCAGTGACCGTTCCCCTTATTACAGAAGCACTTAGTCTCGGGTTTGGTTCAACCTTGGGTTTCTTCACTAGAGCAGCAACTGATTTGCCGTCTCATGAAGTATCCCTTCTTTCCCTTGCCCTTCTTGAAACTAGTGGTTTAACCATCAACAATTGATGCTCCTACTTGATTTCTACTTTCGCAGTGTAAAACATCGCGAGTTGCTCAAGGATCATCATGTCTATCCCTGATATGTTATAGTTCATCATGAAGCTCCAATAGCTTGGTGGCAGTGACTATGGAGAACCATCACTATCTCATATGGAAGATTAACTCCTACTCGATTCAAGCGATTGTAGTACTCAGACAATCTAAGCACATGCTCAACGATTGAGCTTTTCTCCCTTAGTTTGCAGGCTTAAGAAACTTGTCAGAGGTCTCATACCTCTTGACGTGGGCATTAGTCTGAAATCCCAATTTCAGTCTTTGGAACATCTCATATGTTCTGCGACGTTTCAAAAACCGTCTTTGGTGCCACAATTCTAAACCGTTAGCATTACGCACTGAACTATCACGTAGTCATCAAAACGTGTATGTTAGATGTTTCCCAACATCTACAGACGACGCTCGAGGATCAGCACACTGAGCGGTGCATTAAGGACATAATCCTTCTGTGCAGCAATGAGGACAATCCTCAGTTTACAGACCCAGTCCGCATAGTTGCTACTGTCAACTCTCAACTAAATTTTCTCTAGGAACATATCTAAAACAGTAGAACTATAGCGCAAGCTACGACATAATTTGCAAAGACCTTTTGACTATGTTCATGATAATTAAGTTCATCTAATCAAATTATTTAATGAACTCCCACTTAGATAGACATCCCTCTAGTCATCTAAGTGATACATGATCTGAGTCAACTAGGCCGTGTCCGATCATCACGTGAGACGGACTAGTCATCATCGGTGAACATCTTCATGTTGATCGTATCTTCTATACGACTCATGTTCGACCTTTCGGTCTTCCGTGTTCCGAGGCCATGTCTGTACATGCTAGGCTCGTCAAGTCAACCTAAGTGTATTGCGTGTGTAAAGCTGGCTCACACCCATTATATGCGAACGTTAGAACCTATCACACCCGATCATCACGTGGTGCTTCGGAACAACGGACCTTAGCAACGGTGCACAGTTAGGGGAAACACTTTCTTGAAATTATGGCGAGGGATCATCTTATTTATGCTACCGTAGTTCTAAGCAAATAAGATGTAAAACATGATAAACATCACATGCAATCAAATAGTGACATGATATGGCCAATATCATTTTGCTCCTTTTGATCTCCATCTTCGGGGCGCCATGCTCATCATTGTCACCGGCATGACACCATGACCTCCATCATCATGATCTCCATCATCGTGTCTTCATGAAGTTGTCTCGCCAACTATTACTTCTACTACTATGGCTAACGATTAGCAATAAAGTAAAGTAATTACATGACGTTTATGTTGACACGCAGGTCATAAATAAATTAAGACAACTCCTATGGCTCCTGCCGGTTGTCATACTCATCGACATGCAAGTCGTGATTCCTATTACAAGAACATGATCAATCTCATACATCACATATATCATTCATCACATCCTTTTGGCCATATCACATCACATGGCATATGCTGCAAAAACAAGTTAGACGTCCTCTAATTGTTGTTGCAAGTTTTTTTTACGTGGCTGCTATAGGTTTCTAGCAAGAACGTTTCTTACCTATGCCAAAACAACAACGTGTTATGCCAATTTCTATTTACCCTTCATAAGGACCCTTTTCATCGAATCCGATCCGACTAAAGTGGGAGAGACAGACACCCGCTAACCACCTTATGCAACTAGTGCATGTCAGTCGGTGGAACCAGTCTCACGTAAGCGTACGTGTAAGGTTGGTCCGGGCCGCTTCATCCCACGATGCCGCCGAATCAAGATAAGACTAGTAACGGCAAGTAAATTGACAAAATCGACGCCCACAACAACTTGTGTTCTACTCATGCATAGAAACTACGCATAGACCTAGCTCATGATGCCACTGTTGGGGATCGTAGCAATAATTCAAAAATTTTCTACGCATCACCAAGATCAATCTATGGAATAATCTAGCAACGAGGGGAAGGGGAGTGCATCTACATACCCTTGTAGATCTCTAGGCGGAAGCGTCGCGAGAACGCGGATGAAGGAGTCGTACTCGTAGCGATTCAGATCGCGGTTGATTCCGATCTAAGCGCCGAACCACGGCGCCTCCGCGTTCAACACACATGCAGCCCCGTGACGTCTCCCACGCCTTGATCCAGCAAGGGGAGAAGGAGAGGTTGGGGAAGACTCCGTCCAGCAGAAGCACGATGGCGTGGTGGTGGTGGAGGAGCGCGGGACTCCAGCAGGGCTTCGCCAAGCACTACGAGAGACGAGGAGGGAGAGAGGTAGGGCTGCGCCAAGAGAGAGTTCATCTCGTGTGTCTTGCAGCCCCCAATACCTCAAGTATATATAGGGGAAGGGGAGGGGCTGCGCCCCCATCTAGGTTTCCCTCCCTAGGGGTGGCGGCAGCCCCCAAAACCCATCTAGGGTGCGGCCAAGGGGGGGAAGAGAGGGGGGCGCCCTAGGGTGGGCCTTAAGGCCCATCTGGACCTAGGGTTTGCAACCTCCCACTCCCCCTGCGCCTTGGGTCTTGGTGGGGGGGTGTGCACCAACCCACATAGGGTTGGTCCCCTCCCACACTTGACCCACATAGCCCTCTGGTGCTGGTGGCCCCACCCGGTGGACCCCCGGGACCCTCCCGGTGGTCCCGGTACGTTACCGATGGCGCCCGAAACTTTTCCGTTGACCAAAACGGGACTTCCCATATATAAATCTTTACCTCCGGACCATTCTGGAACTCCTCGTGACGTCTGGGATCTCATCCGGGACTCCGAACAACATTCGGTAACCACGTACATACTTTCCCTATAACCCTAGCGTCATCGAACCTTAAGTGTGTAGACCCTACGGGTTCGGGAACCATGTAGACATGACCGAGACAACTCTCCGGCCAATAACCAACAGCGGGATCTGGATACCCATGTTGGCTCCCACATGTTCCACGATGATCTCATCGGATGAACCATGATGTCAAAGATTCAGTCAATCCCGTATACAATTCCCTTTGTCTACTGGTATAGTACTTGCCCGAGATTCGATCGTCGGTATCCCGATACCTTGTTCAATCTCGTTACCGGCAAGTCTCTTTACTCGTTCTGTAACACATCATCCCGTGATTAACTCCTTGGTCACATTGTGCACATTATGATGATGTCCTACTGAGTGGGCTCAGAGATACCTCTCCGTTACACAGAGTGACAAATCCCAGTCTCGATTCGTGCCAACCCAACAGACACTTTTGGAGATACCCGTAGTGCACCTTTATAGCCACCCAGTTACGTTGTGACGTTTGGTACACCCAAAGCATTCCTACGGTATCCGGGAGTTTCACAATCTTATGGTCTAAGGAAATGATACTTGGCATTAGAAAAGCTTTAGCATACGAACTACACGATCTTGTGCTAGGCTTAGGATTGGGTCTTGTCCATCACATCATTCTCCTAATGATGTGATCCCGTTATCAACGACATCCAATGTCCATGGTCAGGAAACCATAACCATCTATTGATCAACGAGCTAGTCAACTAGAGGCTTACTAGGGACATGGTGTTGTCTATGTATCCACACATGTATCCGAGTTTCTTATCAATAAAATTCTAGCATGGATAATAAACGATTATCATGAACAAGGAAATATAATAATAACTAATTTATTATTGCCTCTAGGGCATATTTCCAACATGTTCATCGATGATATCCTGGTTTACTCAAAGAATGAAGAGGAGCATAAGGAGCATTTGCGTTTGGTACTTGGTAAGCTCAGGGAACATCAGTTATATTCCAAGTTTAGCAAATGTGAATTTTGGTTGAAGGAAGTTGGATTTCTCGGACACGTTATATCGGGAGAAGGTATAGCAGTAGATCCCACCAAGGTTGACACTGTGACAAACTGGGAAGCCGCAACGACAGTTGGAGAGATCCAGAGTTTTCTTGGACTTGCAGGATACTACCGGAGATTTATTGAAAATTGCTCGAAGATTGCGAAGCCTATGACAGAATTGTTGAAGAAGGATACCAAGTTCATATGGACCGAGGAATGTGAGGACAGTTTCCAGGAGTTGAAGAAACGTTTGGTTATATCACCAGTGTTGATTTTGCCAGATCAGACCCAGGATTATGAGGTGTATTGCGACGCTTCACATCGAGGACTTGGAGCAGTGCTTTTGCAAGAAGGAAGAGTTGTTTCATATGCCTCACAACAGCTTAAGCCTCATGAGTTAAATTATGCTATGAATGATTTGGAGTTAGCAGCCGTAGTGCATGCACTGAAAACCTGGAGACACTTTCTCATTTGAAACCATTGTGAGGTATACATGGATCACAAGAGTTTGAAGTATATTTTCACGCAGAAGGAGTTGAATCTCAGGCAAAGGAGATGGTTGGAGCTCATCAAGGATTATGATATGAGATTGCATTATCACCCCGGAAAGGCTAATGTAGTAGCCAACGCGTTGAGCCGTAAAAGTCATGTCAACACCTTAATGACGGGAGATTTACCAAGAGAGTTACCCGAAAATCTTCGTGAACTATGTTTGGAGATAGTTCCGAGAGGCTATGTAGAAGCATTGGAGATTCAGTCTACTTTGATGGATAAGATTAGAGAAGCCCAGAAGACTGACAAGGAGATTGCTTCTATTAAGGAGAAAATAAGCAAAGGAAAAGCTAAAGGATTTCGTGAGGATGAGCACGATACCTTATGGTTTGAAGACCGTGTTTATGTGCCCAATGGCCCGGAGATCAGGAAGTTGATTCTGCAAGAGGCCCATGATTCACCATATTCGATTCACCCAGGAAATACCAAGATGTATTTGGATTTGAAGGATATTTTCTGGTGGACCGGAATGAAGAAGGATATTGCGAAGTATGTAGCAGTTTGTGACGTATGTCAGAGAGTAAAGGCAGAGCATCAGAAGCCAGCAGGATTGCTACAGCCATTGCCGATACCTGAATGGAAGTGGGATAAGTTAGGCATGGATTTTATCACAGGATTGCCCAGAACTCGTTCAGGCTATGACTCGATATGGGTTGTAGTCGATCGTTTGACAAAGGTAGCTCATTTCATCCCAGTGAAGACTACCTATACTAGTGCCAAGTTGGCAAAGATATACATGACCAGGATCATATGTCTGCATGGAGTTCCAAGGAGCATTGTATCAGATAGAGAAACCCAGTTTACCTCAAAGTTCTGGAATCAGTTGCATGAAACTTTGGGTACCAGGCTAGAGTTTAGTACAGCTTTCCATCCGCAGACAGATGGACAGACCGAGAGAGTCAATCAGATTTTGGAGGATATGCTGAGAGCTTGTGTGCTAGATTACGGATCTAGTTGGGACGAGAATTTGCCATACGCAGAGTTCTCTTACAACAACAGTTATCAATCCAGTTTGAAGATGGCCCCTTTTGAAGCTTTGTACAGAAGAAGGTGCAGAACACCATTGTCATGGGATGAAGTTGGAGACCGACAGTTGTTTGGACCGGATCTGATTAAGGAGTCCGAACAGAAGGTGAAATTGATTCATGATAGGCTCAAAGTAGACCAATCCAGGCAGAGGAGCTACGCAGATTCAAAACGCAAGGAGACAGTTTACGAAGTCGGAGACCGAGTTTATCTTCGAGTATCTCCACTTGGAGGAGTTAAGCGTTTTGGAATTAAGGGAAAATTAGCGCCACGTTTTGTAGGCCCATACAAGGTTTTGGAGCATATGGGAGAAGTAGCTTATAAGTTGGAATTGCCCGAAGGATTGTCAGGAGTTCATGACGTGTTCCACGTTTCCCAGTTGAAGAAGTGCCACACAGAGATGGCTGATATACCGCTGAAAGATACAGTGCCGCTGGAAGCGATTCAGTTGGACAGTGATTTGACCTATGAGGAGAAACCATTCAAGATTCTTGAGTATGCTAGCCGAGTCACCTGCAGCAAGGTTATCAAGTTTTGCAAGGTTCAGTGGAGCCACCACACGAAGGATGTAGCCACCTGGGAACGAGAGGAAGAATTGCTGAAGGACCACCCTCACCTATTTTCTAGCCAACCCGAATCTTGAGGGCGAGATTCATCTTAAGGGGGGTAGGTTTGTAACATCCCAAATTTTCAATTGGAATGTTATACACCAGATCATCATTGCATATCATATTTTATTGCATTTTGGTTGATCATAGAAATTCTATGCGACTCAAGGACCCTCGGAGAGAGTTGGGGATTTCACTATTTTCATATTTGAGTTTTCTCAGATTTTGAAAATAGGATCATTTGATTTTAATTATTTCTATTATCAAACTACGAGAGAGTGAATAAAATGACTTTAACAAAATAAATAAATATTGAGGATTTAATAATAATTTTATTTGAATTTAGGAAAAATGCGCGTTTTTCAAAATTGCATTTAGGCCCCAAATAAATGTTCATCCTGTGCGGCTTGATTTTAGAAGCCGGGGAAAATTTATTTCAGGATTTTTGGAGTCCGTTTAGTATTCCTTTTGTTTTTTTCTGAGCATAATTACTTAAAAAAAACACCGAACCGACTTCGTGCCGTATCCGGCCAGGACTCCCTGGCCGAGGCCTTTAAGTACCGCCGCCCCGGGCCGCCCCCAGCCCACCACCGCGCCCCACCCAAAACCCTAGCGCAAGGAGCCGCCGCCGCCGCGCCGCCGCCGCCGGAGTTTGCCGCCGTCGAGGTCGAGCCGCCCGCCGTTTTTTAGAAAACCGTTAGGTTTTCACCGGTTTTTTTGGTTTTTTTAGATAGATCGGTTTTTTTCGATTTAGTTATTTAGCGAGTGTTCGCTCGTTCGCTCATTTTAACGAACGCGTTCATCGTTTAGATCCAGATAATGAACATTCGTTCGTTAATCTGTTCGTCGCTTTTCTTTTCTCAAATTAAATCCAAGATTTTTCTGATCGCGATTCCTGATCCGATTTTCGTTCTAGTATAACTTTTCGCTCATTTATCGGAATCAGGCGATTCAAGCACCTGGAGTTTCGTCTCGAAACCCTCTTTCCGTTTAACCAACTCAAACAAGTTTTTGCCTCTGTAAAATTGCCCTAGATCCAGAATAGTAAACGAAGCCTGTTTCTTTTGCCATTTGTCTTTCGTTGCTTCGTTCGATTTGGTTCTTTTTGCCAACCGGAGTTCTTAAGTTGAACTTTCTGGTTAGATATCTTATTTGAGTTTTACCTATGCATCAGTTGAGTACTTATTGTATGCTTGTTTGTTTGCGATAGAGTACCCGGAGTGCGCCGCTTGCTACTTCGAATCGCTAGGTTTCCCGGATCATCAGCAAGGCAAGTAACACTTTGATCATACCTCCTACTACCTAGTTTTATTGCATTAGATTAATCCTCAAACATTGCATGACTAGGATCTAATTAAATTGTGGGTTTGGGAAGTAGTTGAGGTAGTACCTATTACCTGATTTATTATCAAACCTTTGGGAGTTACTTCTACGTTTGCTTATTATGCCATGCTATGCTAGTAGACGTGGATTGGGTGAGTGAAATCCATGACAGATGTGAGTTTGTTAAATCAATGGTTTTATCTAAGGTGGCAACTTAAATACACATCTGGGTGGATTGAGGCACCTGGGTATTCCAGCGATTGCCTGTTTTTTTTGGACCGCCACCCAGGCTCAAAGGGATCATGAGATTATTCATGCTAGAAACTTCCGTGTGCAGCCACAAGATACTATGGGCTCTAGCATAGTTGATTAAGTCGTGCGAACTCTTACAGTGGTGGACTAGCAGATGTAGGAGAAAGTAGGTGTAATGGTCTACCCGATCGTAAGGTGCTAGCGCTTCTGAAAGACTATGTCTCGGTCATCCGTTTCTCAAACACCATGTAGTGCGAGAATCCCAACGGAGGAGATCGAGTCTTTTGGGGAAAAGTGCGTAAACCTCTGCAGAGTGTATAAATTAATCATGGTTAGCCGTGTCCCCGGTTACGGACAACTTGAGTATCTAGTACTTGGATTATCATGTGAATCTCAACATGTTACTCTAAATTAATTTTGTTGGGTTTTAATGAGGTTTCTTAATTGGGATTGAGAATCCTGTCAACCATTCTCAATGTTTAACAATCACCATGATAGTTAAATAAAATTTATTCCTTTCCAGTAGGGAAAAATTGGCTTTACGCAAAACTGTAACCATAGAGCTTTCCACCAGCCAAATATGCATGTAGTATAGCATTACTCTTTCATTGCTCTCTATGTGTTACGTTGCCAGCATATTCCATGTGCTGACCCGTTTCGGGCTGCAACGTTCATGTTGCAGACTTTTCAGACGATGAGTAAGGTGCCTTTTAGGTCGTGGTTCTATACTCAGTGATGCCGTTGGAGTTGATGGACTCACTTATCTTCCAAGCCTTCCGCTGTTATCGTTATTAGATGGCCTTAAGCCATATTTATTGTAATAAGTTCTCTTTTGAGACACTCAATGTAATAAGTGTGTGATTGCTACTCTGTTATAAATCCTTCAAGTACTGTGTGGTGTCAGCATTACTGATCCAGGGATGACACCTGAGCACATAGATTGGACCGTTTGAGGTCTGGTCGCTACACTCGATCTCCCCTCGCCTAATGTGATCCCGCATGAAGTGATACCTAATCTCAATATGCTTTGTCTTGAAGTGTTGCACCGGGTTGATCTTGATGGCACTTTCATTGTCACACCAAAGAGGCACTTTGTCACAAGTGACACCGTAATCCTTTAAAGTTTGCCTCATCCATAAAAGTTGTGCACAACAACTACCGGCAGCCACATACTCCGCTTCCGTGGACGAGAGAGACACACAACTTTGCTTCTTGGAAGACCAACTTACCAAAGAGCAACCAAGAAATTGGCACCCTCCGGAAGTGGACTTCCTATCCACTTTGTCTCCCACCCAGTCCGTGTCCGAATAACCTACAAGCTTGAAGTTTGCTCCTCTTGGGTACCATAAGCCAAAGTTTGGGGTATGAGCCAAATATCGAAAGATTCGCTTGAACGCCACAAAGTGACTTTCCTTAGGTGCGGCTTGAAACCATGCACAAATTCCCACACTCAACATGATATCCGTTCTAGATGCACAAAGGTAAAGCAAGGAGCCAATCATGGAGCGACATACCTTTTGATCCACCGCTTTACCATTGGGATCAATGTCAAGTTGGCACTTGCTGGGCATGGGAGTGGACGCCAGCTTGACATAACTTAGCTTGAATCTCTTAATCATGTCTTGAGTGTATTTGGCTTGGTTGATGAAGGTTCCTTCTCACCTTTGCTTCACTTCGAACCCGAGAAATAACTTCAACTCTCCCATGGAAGACATCTCGAACTTTGAGGTCATAAGAGCAGCAAATTCCCCATTGAAAGCTTTGTTAGGGGCACCAAAGATAAGATCATCAACATATAATTGGCACACAAACAACTCCCCTTTGACCTTCTTAGTAAAAAGAGTGGGGTCGATTAGCCCAACTTCAAAACCACGGTATTGTAACAACTCGGTAAGGTGGTCATACCACGCACGTGGGGCTTGTTTAAGGCCATAGAGTGCCTTATCGAGTTGATACACATGATCGGGAAAGTAGGGATCCTTGAACCCGGGGGGTTGCTTGACATAAACCAATTCATTAATAGGACCATTAAGAAAAGCACTCTTCACATCCATTTGTTGTAACTTAAAGTTATGATGAGAAGCATATGCAATCAACATGCGAATGGATTCAAGACGAGCAACGGGAGCAAAGGTTTCACCGTAGTCGATACCCTCGACTTGGGAGTAGCCTTGTGCTACCAAACGAGCCTTGTTGCAAATGATAATCCCATGAGCATCTTGCTTGTTCTTGAATATCCACTTGGTTCCAATGACATTGTGGTTCCCCGTAGGCCTTGGCACCAATCTCCACACTTTGTTGCGCTAAAAGTTATTGAGTCCTTCATGCATGGCATTGAGCCAATCCGGATCTTCGAGCGCCTCATAAACCTTTTGGGGTTCGACACACGAGACAAACGCGTGATGTTCACAATAGTTTGCTAATTGTCTACGAGTGCTTACCCCCTTCCTTAAGCTTCCAAGAACATTTGTCATGAGATGATCCTTGGTGGAGAGCTTGGAAGCAACCTTGGCGGCACGACGCTCCAGTTCCTCCTCGGGGGTGAGACGAGGAGTGGTCACTTGATCATCTTGAGCGTCGTCTTGAGATTGTTCTTGATCACGAGGAATCTCTTGATCTTGAGCTTGCTCGGAGGAGGGAACTTGACCTTGGGCATCACTTGATGTTACAACACCATCTTGAGATTAACCTTGCCCTTGGTCTTGTTCTTGAGGTTGAGGGCCCTCACTTTGTTCTTCAGAAGCATGTGGGTCTTGGGTTGGTGAAGGTTCCACTTGAGTGGAACATTGTCCTTCTCCTTCGGCCACAAGGGGTTCCTCAATGGGTAGGATATTACCAACACACATTCTTCTTTTGGCTTGGGGAGGAATTTCATCACCTACATCACAAGTACCACTTTGCTCCACTTGGGAGCCGTTATTCTCATCAAACTCCACGTTACACGTTTCCTCAATAAGTCTCGTGGACTTATTGAGAACACGGTAAGCATGAGAGTTTGTAGCATAACCAACAAATATGCCCTCATAAGCTCTAGCCTCAAATTTAGACAAACGAACTCCTTTCTTGAGAATGAAACACTTACACCCGAACACCCGGAAGTACTTGAGGTTGGGCTTGTTACCGGTGAGTATCTCATATGGAGTCTTGTTCAAGCCTTTGCAAAGGTAGAGCCGATTATATGCATGACACGCTGTGTTGATGGCTTCGGCCCAAAAGTTGTAGGGAGACTTGAACTCCGCCATCATGGTCCTTGCCGCATCCATCAACGTCCGGTTCTTCCTCTCCGCTACACCATTTTGTTGAGGGGTATAAGGTGCGAAATATTGATGCTTGATTCCCTCATCACTCAAAACTCATCCAAGGTGTAGTTCTTGAACTCGGAGCCGTTGTCACTTCTTATAGTCAAGATCTTTGCCTTGTGTTGTCGTTGAGCTTCATTTGCAAAGTCGATGACGGTTTGTTGGGTCTCGCTCTTCCTCTTGAAGAAATATACCCAAGTTTATCTTGAATAGTTATCCACAATCACCAAGCAATACTTTCTACCCCCAAGACTATCAAAGGATGGAGGTCCAAAGAGATCCAAATGAAGTAGCTCCAAAGGCCTCTTCGAGTAGATGATAGTCGTGGGAGGGTGAGCCTTCTCATGTAGCTTTCCTTCGATGCAAGCACGATCTTTGGAAAAACTAACATTTGTTAGTCCACGGACATGGTCCCTCTTGAGAAGAATTTGCAAAGATCTCATATTGACGTGGGCGAGACGGCGATGCCAAAGCCATCCCACGTCAACTTTAGCCATTAGGCATGTCGCTGTCTTAGTGGGTCGCTCCGAAAAGTTAATCACATGGAGACCATTCTCGACATGCCCAACAAAGGCTACTTTAAGAGTCTTGCTCCACAAGAGGGCCACGGTATCAATATCAAAGAAAGTGGCAAAGCCCATGAGTGCTAGTTGACGAACGGAAAGTAAATTGTATGCAAGGGACTCAACAAGCATGACCTTCTCGATCGTAAGATCACGAGAAATGGCAACTTTGCCGAGTCGCAATACCTTAGAAGACGAGGCGTCACCCACTTGACGTTGGTGGGCATGGATGGAATCTTTTGCACGTCCACCACCAAGTCCTTGCTTCCGGTCATATGATTAGTAGCTCCACTATCGAGCAACCATGATCCCCCACCGGAAGCAAATACCTACAAAATATCAATGCTTGGTTTTAGGTACCCATTTTGTAATGGGTCCTTTGATGTTAGTAACAAGGGTCTTAGGAACCCAAATAGACCATTCAATGTACTCATAAGGAGAACCAACAAATTTGGCATAAACATGCCCATCTCTAGCACGGCACAACACATAAGAAGGGTTAAAGTTGCCAGCTTTGTTGGGAAGGGAAGCGTTTCCCTTCTTGCCATCACTACCCCTCACGGAGTTCCTTCTCCTTCTCCTTAGTAACTCCCTCTCCCTCCTTCACAAAGGTTTGCTTGAGAGGAGGAGGTCGTTTGGCCTTGTCATTCTTGTTCTTGTTCTTGGACTTGGGCACGTACCCAATCCCTTCCTTGGCCACAACTCCTTTTTGGTTGGTCAAAAGGTCGTTGAGGTTCTTCTCACCTTGTATGCAAGACACAAGACCTTTTCTCAAGTTTCACCTTTAGCTTAGCATTCTCCTCAACAAGATTCACATGCTCATGACATGGGTTAGTAGCATTTGCATTATCAATTAACATCATACGAGGAAAAGTGACTTTATCCTTGGTTAGCTTTACTTGAAGTTGATCATGAGATCTTTGAGGCTAGCATGAGCAACCTTCAAGACCTTGTGAGCCTTGTCAAGTAGATCAAACTCCTCTTTGAGTCTAGCAATATCAACCCCAAGTTTGGCCTTCTCGGAGTTTAGCACACGAGAAACAACGAGAGCATGATCCAAATCTTTCTTTAACTTAGCATGATCAAAGTTGTGTGACTCCTCAAGAGCCAAACAAAGATCACACTCTTCCTCAAGAGCATTGGAAAGATCCGAAATCTCATCGGCATAGTCACGACTATGCCCCTCCATCTTGGAGATAGTATCTTCGTGAGCCTCGATCACGTCATTGGCTTCACCAAGTTGTTCCAAGAGAGCAACAAAATGCTTCTTGGTTTTACCCTTGAGTTTACCCATTAAGGACTCAAACTCATTTTCCTCCACATTAGGTCCCTCACATTCATCAATGCAATCCGTCAAGGAAGGATTATTAATGATGGTAGCTTTGATGTTGGGGGTTACCTTGTTGGTGGCTTTAGCCATGAGGCACTTGGCAGTGATGTTCTCATTGGGTGAGTCGAAGAGAGATATTCGTGGAGTTTTTGCAATGGCAACGGAGGCCATGGCAACTGACTCACCATCTTCATCATCATCATCATCATCCTCATGGTTCTCTTCTTGAACCACCAATGCCTTGTGAGGGGTTTTCTTGGTGAAGTTGCTCTTGTTGCGGAAAGACTTGGCTTTGTCCTTTCGAATGAGCTTGCCACCATTGTCTTCCCTCTTCTCATACGGGCACTCCGCAACAAAATGACTCACATTGCCACAATTGTAGCAAGTCCTCACACATTGCTTGCTCTTCATGCCACTTGAGTTGTTCTTGTTGAAGTTTGGCCTTGAGTTTTTCTTGCTCAAAAATTGCCTTGAAGCAAGTGCCATGTGTTCATGATAGGCATACTTTGTATCTTCGGGGTTGCTTTCCTCTTCTTCCTCTTCTTCTTCTTTAACACAAACCTTGGCCTTCAATGCAAGGTTGGGCTTCTTTGCCCTTTGAGAACGAAGCACCACATTGTCAGTGGTCTTGTCCAAGATGTTCATAGCCACAAACTCATCCAACACTTCACTTGAGGTCAAAGTGTGGAAGTCCAGGACTTGGCCTTGTGGTACGACATCATTGCCTTGAGGAATTTGCACTTGATCCAATTGTCATCCGTGTCCTTGGTCCCATGGTCTCGGAGTGAGACCGCGAGTTTGGTTTCTCTCCGATAAAGCTCATGAGGTTCTTCATCTTCTTTCATTGCAAACTCATCGGCTTCATCTTGCACTACTTCATAGTTGGAGCGTTGAATGCTTGCGCTTCCCTGGTAGAGAGAGACAACACAAAGCCATGCATATTTGGCCAAGGCGAAGGGCCAAAGATGAGGTAGATCTTCGGGTGGAATTGCATCTTGAATGATGAAGAGAACATTCTCATTGAATTGATTATCCACGGCTTCTCGAGGAGTGAAGTTGCTTGGATCATGCGGATGGAAACCTTCTTCAATGATTCTCCAAATATTAGTGTTCACATGATTTAAATGATGCTTAAAGCGATAAACCCAAGAATCAAAGTCCTCATTTTTCACAATTTTAGTGGGAGGACCAGCATGATTGAAATGAGTGGAAGGAATCGGTCCACCATAAACAAGTGGTGGTTCCACATGGGCAAAGATGCTGGTGCCATTTTTACCACTAGAAGAAGGAGCCTTTTCACTACTAGCTTCCCCCTTGTCGGAGATAACATCCATCACCTTGTCAGTGGGATCACCCACTTTCAACGGTGCGGTGGATAGTTTAAGCCCTTCAATGAATTTAGTAAACATGCTTTCAACCTCGGTCATCATGGAGGTTTTCAATGTCTCCAAGGCCACATTGAACTCCTCACGAGAGACCGAGGTTCCCCCATCACCCGTAGACGAGATCGGATTCACACTGGAGTGTTCCTCCACACCGTCTACGGTATCAACCATACTCTTCGGACGACAAAGTCCTTAGTAAAGAGACGAGGCTCTGATACCAATTGAAAGGATCGATATGGTTGACTAGAGGGGGGGGTGAATAGGCAACTAACAATTTTTAGCTTTTCTTTACCAAATTAAACTTTGCATCAAAGTAGGTTGTCTAGAAGTGCAACTAGGTGAGCAACCTATATGATGCAACAACAACAAGCACACAAGCAAGCAAGGGAAGTAACACTGATAAGCTTGCACAAGTAAAGGTACGAGATAACCGAGAGTGGAGCCGGTGAAGATGAGGATGTGTTACCAAAGTTCCTTCCTTTTGAGGGGAAGTACGTCTCCGTTGGAGCGGTGTGGAGGCACAATGCTCCCCAAGAAGCCACCAGGGCCACCGTATTCTCCACACGCCCTCACACAATGCGAGATGCCGTGATTCCACTATTGGTGCCCTTGGAGGCTGCAACCGGACCTTTACAAACAAGGTTGGGGCAATCTCCACAACTTAATTGGAGGTTCCCAACAACACCACGAAGCTTCACCACAATGGACTATGGCTCCGTGGTGACCTCAACCATCTAGGGTGCTCAAACACCCAAGAGTAACAAGATCCTCTAGGGATAGGTGGGGAAATCAAATTTCTCTTGGTGGAAGTGTAGATCGGGGCCTTCTCAACCACTCCTGAGCAAATCAACAAGTTTGGTTGGCTAGGGAGAGAGATCAGGAGAAAATGGATCTTGGAGCATTAATGGAGCTTATGGGGAAGAGGTGAGTCAACAAGGAAGAAGGGGACCCCCTTTTATACTAAAGGACCCCATCCAACCGTTACCCCCAAAACAGCCCCGCAGAGGGCGGTACTACCGCAGGTGGCAGCGGTACTACCGCTGGACCAAGCGGTACTACCGCTCCCCCTTGCGGTACTACCGCCCAGCCTGGGAGGGCTTGAAGATAGAGGAGGGACCGAGCCCAGCACGGTACTACAGCGGTGGTAGGGCGGTACTACCGCTCTCGAGCGGTACTATCGCACCTACTACAGCCGCAAGTGCCGCTCAACCCAACACGAGATGCGCCCCCTCGAGTCGAGGCAGTAGTGGCCTGGTACCGCAGCGGTACTGCCGCTGAGGACCCTCAAGCGGTACTACCGCTGGGCACTGCGGTACTACCGCTGGGGCCATAGACTACCCATTCAACAGGGAATCAAACCTCCAACGACGAGGGAAGGCCCAGAGGGTGTGAAACGGAAGGGTACGTGATGATACCACCCTAGCATTACCAAAGCGGACCCCCTCTTGATAGTATGGTGACTCCTACGAAACTAGTCCACCAAACAAGAAAGAAAGAGCTACACCGTCTTAAAAACACTCCGAGGGGAAAGAAATCGTCTCATGCCAAAGGATGAAACTCTGAAATGCTCAAAGCACATGATTAGTCCGCAAGCATGTTGTCATCAATCACCAAAACTACATCGAGAGAGATATGCCTTAACAATCTCCCCTTTTTGGTGGATTGATGACAACCAGGGATTTACATAAGGATAAGACATGAAAGTAAATAGAACTACAAAATATAGACGGGCTCCCCTTGAATGTGTGCACCTAGTTAGTAGTGCCTTTGGAATGCAAGACACACATATTAGGATCAACACTCCCCCTATATTTTACAGTCCAACAATCTAAGCAAGGAATACAAGAGAGCAGGGTATATAACATGATAAGCATGCAACTTATAAGATACCAATGAACTAGATAGACATGGATAATAAAGGTAAATAAAGGTAGCATATGTCTCACACGATATGTCTAGAACTTAGGTCTCACTGGCACCAAGCCAAACCAAGCAAACGACGAGAAAACACAAGACCACAAACCACAAAGAAAAAGACAAAGACACACTCGCAACACGGCAACACACAAATCCCTAAACTCTCTCCCCCTTTGGCATCGAGACACCAAAAGGGCAAAGAGCATTGCTACGGCTCCAGGTGATGGCAAGCTGAACATCACATCTCAGCGGGATCATCTGCACCGCCGTCGTTGGTCGGAAACTGCTCGGCGTCTGAATTGGTCCATGGGCAATGCTGCTGAACCCACACCTCCTCGTCAGTGATCCTCTCCTCGGATCCGCTGTTAACAGTGGCACCCAACTGTCGCATGAGCTCCTTGTGACGTCTGCGGGCCTTCTTCTCAGAGACATGAGACATATACTGGCCATGAGACTCCATGCAGAAGAGCTTCTTCATCTTGCGCTTAATCTTCTTAGCCCATGAGGGCTCCACACCAGAGGGCTCATAGTCCTCATCCTTGTCAGCCTCAGCCTTGTCCTCGGTCTCCATGTCAGCCTCAGAAGGTCCACCACCAGAATGAGAGGCCTGGGTTCCCCAATTGTCCTTCTTCCTCAGACGCTTGATGTCATGAGAAATCAACTCTCCAGTTTCCAGCGCAGTCCTGGGATAGTGATGTGCCCAGGCCTTCTCAATGAGCAGCATGATGAACGGACCATAGATCGGGCACTTGCGCTCAGAGATGGCGGAAAGAAGTTCAGACCACATAACATGAGAGATATCTAGGGACTCTCCAGTGTTTGCTTCCTTCTCATGCTGGCAGAAGAGAAGCATGTCCACGAGATAGGAGTGGACCATATTGATTCCCAATGCGAGGGAAAAGAGTCTCTCGGAAGACGCGGTGAAGGATGTCCAGATAGGTAGACAGCTCATAGGATACCTTCTTCGTCTTGGGGTTAACCTTCTCAGAACAGTAGGTCCAGAGGGCTTGCTTGTGAGTGGAGGTGACATTGCGGTGAGGACGGAAGCCGACTGGATTCTCAAGCCCGAGATCTTCCACCCCAAGTAACTCCATGAAGGCCTTCCAATTGACGGTGAGAAGCTTCCCTTTCGTCATCCAAGTCAGAGTCCTTTCTTCATCAGTTCCAAGATGAACAGTGGCATAGAATTGACATATCAAATCGACATCAAAGTCCTTGTTGAACTGCATGATTCTAAGAATGTTCAACTGAGTGCACATCTGAAGGGCTTCACCAAAGTACTCAGGATCCTTTTCCATAGGATCTGTGTCGATGGAACAGACATCAACAAAGTGATTCTTCTTAGCCTTGAGCACATCGAAGAAGATGGAGAACTGAAAGCGGTTCCAGAACAGGCGGTTGACCAAAGTGGGATCTTGGTCTTCCTCATAGGGGTGCGGCGACGCCTTGCCCAAAACTCCTTGGCAGTCATCTCAGTCACAGTCTTTCCCTTTGGCTTGCTTGCTGATCTCTTCATGTGCTGAGGTGGTGGTGGAGCACTTGAGGTTGCGCCGGCTGGCGGTGGTTGAGCACTAGAGGAACCACCTGCTGACTCAGAAGTGCAGTAGAGCTTTGACGTTGCATGACCGGGGTTGACACGGCGGGCCTGCTGCTCAGGAAGATCACCACCTGGAACCAAACACACGAGTAGAAGAAACAACATGAAAGAAAAGAGCATAAGCCACCAAAGAACACAACACAGATCAAATCTTGGTAGGAAAAGATGGAATTAGGCATCTAGCTTGCGCGGTAGTACCGCTCGAAGAGGGCGGTAGTACCACGCCAGATGGGGAACGGTAGTACCGCGACCCATAAGCGGCAGTACCGCTTGCACGGTAGTACCGCTCGAGGAGGGCGGTAGTACCGCGCCAGTTGGGGAATGGTGGTTCCTTACTGCCGTGGACGGATCCGGCACTACCGGAGATGCTAAATTCAAAAATAAACCTACCAAACTTCAATCCATAGGGCCTAGAATCCATCTCCATCCTACTCAAGCCTCCCCTTAGCCAAAAGACGAGAAGAACAATGCTTATTGCCCCTAAAAACTAGATGCAAGATCTAGGCAAAGAGAGAACGGGAACAGGGGTAATACTGGCATCCATGGCTAGAGGACGTGGTGGGTATCGACTCCACCAGAGGAAATGGAGAGGGACAACACAAAAAAGGCGGCCGTCCGGGCCCCTCCTGCGGTGAGAGGTTGCTGGAGCGACGAGGAAGACGAGTGGGGGCGAATGGGTATGGGGCAGGAACAACTCCCCCTGCCCCGACATAAGCCCCCATCGCCCGCCCCGCAGCGGTAGTAACGCTGGGGTGGGCGGTAGTACCGCGCACGCAGCGGTAGTACCGCTCTTCCACAAAAAGGACTGACCAAAAAGGGCTTTTCTCAAGAAAAGAAAAACGAGACAAACACGAGAACACACACACATAACCGACAAAAGGAACGAAGACACACACCTCTCTAAGAGAGGGCGGTGGCCGAGGCCACCTATGTTTGAGTTCAGAGGTATGGCGCCGCGAAGATTTTAACCTTGGGCCCATGACCGGCACTCATCTTTGAAGCACAAGAACCATCAAAAATGGCTAGAGTGAAAGAGTTTGATTAGCTTATGCATTACGGGGGGAGGGAAAGTTCATTGAGAGAACAACACTCCCCCTATGTCCATGCCTACACCTAAACTAGACAACAAGTTGAGTGTGGTGGGGTGTGCAAGGGTTCAAGTCACATTGCTCGAATCAATGATATTTAGCTCATGCCTTAACTCACGAAATCTTGCTTCATCCAAAGGCTTCGTGAAGATATTTGCAAGGTTATTGAGGGAGTCCTTAGGGGGTATCCGGACAGCCGTACTATATCCTTTGGCCGGACTGTTGGACTATGAAGATACAAGATTGAAGACTTCGTCCCGTGTCCGGATGGGACTCTCCTTGGCGTGGAAGGCACGCTTGGCAGTACGGATATGTTGATTTCCTTCCTTGTAACTGACTCTGTGTAACCCTAGCCCCCTCCGGTGTCTATATAAACCGAAGGGTTTTAGTCTGTAGGACAACAAACAATCATACCATAGGCTAGCTTCTAGGGTTTAGCCTCTTCGATCTCGTGGTAGATCTACTCTTGTACTACTCATATTATCAAGAATAATCAAGCAGGACGTAGGGTATTACCTCCATCAAGAGGTCCCGAACCTGGGTAAACATCGTCTCCCCTGCCTCCTGTTACCATCCGCCTTAGACGCACAGTTTGGGATCCCCTACCCGAGATCCGCCGGTTTTGACACCGACATTGGTGCTTTCATTGAGAGTTCCTCTGTGTCGTCATCGTTAGGCTTGATGGCTCCTTCGATCATCGATAGCGATGCAGTCCAGGGTGAGACTTTTCTCCCCGGACAGATCTTTGTATTCGGCAGCTTCGCACTGCGGGCCAACTCGCTTGGCCATCTGGAGCAGATCGAGAGTTACACCCCTGGCCACCAGGTCAGGTTTGTAAGCTTAAACTACACGGCCGATATCCATGGAGACTTGATCTTCGACGGATTCGAGCCCCTACCGAGTGTGCCGCACGGTCATGATGAGCATGATTTAGGTCTACCATCGGACAGTGTTCGGGAGACCGCACCGGCAACAGCTCCGACCCTCAATTCGGAGCCAATTGCGCCATCCATGGACGGGTGGATAGACCCCGCCACGGAGGCCGCATTCTCAGTGGCGATCGAGCCAAGTATCGACCTTACGCTTCACCAGAGCCATGACGCCAAACTGCCGGATTCTTCCCTGGCCACGGACTCTGAACCGCCTGTGCCCATGCCTATCAAATCCGACTGCGCGCCGATCATGGAGTTCACCTCCGTGGATATCTTTCAGCACTCGCCCTTCGGCGACATACTGAACTCATTAAGGTCTCTCTCCTTGTCAGGAGAGTCCTGGCCGAACTATGTCCGACATGATTGGGATGCGGATGACGAAGAAATTCGCCACTGTAGCGACCCGACCGGAATGGGTCAAGTCTTTGTGCTTAAGTGTCATCCCTGGATCGGTATGCTGACACACAGTACTCGAGGATTTATAACAGAGGTAAATCATATGTAAAAGTAACGTAAATACTATTACCTAAAATCCAAAATAGCGGAAGTAATAAGGTTGTGGATTCCCATCAACACCAACGGCAAAGTTGAGTGTAGAAATCGTAACCCTAACGTATCAATTACTCGTTGTAAGATAATCCTGCAACATGAGACGTTGCAGCCATAGAGGGTCAGTACATTGAATGTACTGGCAAATTCACACCATAGAGAATGATGAATAAAGGCTATCACTACATGCATATTTGGCTGGTGGAAAAGCTCTAAGGTTAAGGTTTTTGTGAAAAGCCAATTTTTCCCTACTGCAAAGGAATACATTTTAATTAACTATCATGGTGGTTGTTGAACATTGAGAATGGTTGACAGCATTCTCAATCCCAATTAAGCATCATCATTAAAACCCAACAATATTCATTAAGTAACGTGATGAGATCATAGGATAATCCAAGAACTAGATACTCAAGATGTCCATAACCGGGGACACGGCTAATCATGATTAGTTTACACACTCTGCAGAGGTTTGCGCACTTTTCCCCACAAGACTCGATCGCCTCCGTTGGATTTCTCGCACTACATGGTGTTTGAGAAACAGATGACCGAGACACAGTCTTTCAGAAGCGCTAGCACCTTACGATGGATAGACCGGTACACCTACTTTCCCCTACATCTGCTAGTCTACCCTGTAAGAGTTCGCACGACTTAATCAACTATGCCAGAGCCCATAATGGCTTGTGGCTGCACATGGAAGTTTCTAGTTTGAAAAATCTCATGATCCCTTTGAGCCTGGGTGGCGGTCCAAAAGAAAACAGGCAAGTCCTGGATTACCCAGGTGCCTAGACAGGCAATCCTAGAATAACCAGGTGCCTCAATCCACCCAGATGTGTGTTTAAGTTGCCACCTTAAGTAAACCATTAATTAACAATCTCACATCTATCATGGATACTCTCAAAACCCAATCCACGTCTACGAGCATAGCATGGCCATGTAAGCATAACGTAAAAGTAACTCCCAAGGTTTGAATGCAAGGCAATAGGTTCGTACCTCATCAACTACTTCCCAATACCCCCAATTTAATTAGATCCTAATCATGCAATGCTTGAGGTTTGATCTAATGCAACAAAAACTGGGTATGAAAGAGGTATGATCAAGGTGTGAACTTGCCTGCAATGTTGATGAAGATGATTCACACTCATAACTCTTGATAGTTCTACTCGTCACACTCCGGTCAATCTATCGTAAGCAAGCAATAGTAACCACACATGAGCAATCACTCAAAAGATCAGAAAGAACAAAGAGACGATTCGGAAAACATCAAAACCAAGCAAATAACTCTTGCAACGTAAAACAATTTCTAACAGTACCAAAATTATGTGAATTTGGCCTTATTAGAAAGTTTAGGTCAAGAGCTTCGATTTGCAAAAAGAATCAACTCAAACGGAGTTACGAAACTCAAGTTATGATCAAACGAAGTTTGAATTCAAATCTGGTCTAATTCAAATTTTAAAACTTTCAAAACATGTTTGAGTTGGATTAATGGATAGAGGGGTTCATAACGAAGAAGTGGGCGTTTGTTTCCTTGGATTTGGACTAACGACTAAAAAGTTATAGTCATTTGAAAATCAGGGACTAATCTGTAAATAAAATCTTCATGGATGGGTCCCTGGCCGAAATTTAAAAATAAAAAGAAAAAGAGAAACGCTACCGAACGAACGTTCGCTGCCGAACGCCAACTAATGAATCTGTTCACTAGAACTACCTAAACAGAAAGCGTTCGTTAAATAAACTAACAAAATAATAAACCGCTCTAACCTAAAAACCAAAAAAAACCATAGGAAACCGAGGGGTTTTGTACCGGTTCTCGCGGAGTCAACCGTGGCAAGAAAACCAACGGCGGTGGCGTTCTCCGGCGAGACCGGACGGCGGCGGCTCGGGTCTGGCCGGGGCGGCGGCTCCGGTCGTCCAGGAGGGCGGCGAAGGGGTTGGGGAAGGGCGGCGCGGCGAGGCGAGGCGGATGGCGGCGTCGGCGGTGGTCCGCGGGGCAGGACGGAGCGGGGCGTCGGCGGTGGATCTCGCCGGCGGCGGCGGGATGCGGCGCAAGGGCAGCGGTGCGGGGGAAAAGAGGGAGAGATGGGCGGCGGGCGCGGCTTTAAAGGAGGGGGGGCTGCGTGAGGCTTGGAGAAGGGGCAGAGGAGGAGGCCAGACAGCGCACGGCGGCCATGGTGGTGCGGTGGCGTGCCCGAGCGGGACTCCCGCTCGGGAAGGAGAGGAGCGGCGCGCTGGGCTGGGCTTGGCCTGTTGGGCCGGCCCAGTTCGGCGGAGGGGAGCTCTTTTTTTTAATAAACCTTTTTTTCAGAGAACTTAAAATAATAAAACAAAATAACTAAAAATATTATATAGGCATATAATATATCAAAATTTTCAGAAAAAGATTTTCTACGACAGGAACATTTTTATAACTTCAAATAAAATCCACACAAATTCAGATAAATCAAAGAGTGCTACTGGTCTAATAAAAACTCAATAAAAATCATTTTAAAAATACCAAAATGATTTCAAATTAATTCTTCTCCAATTTTTTTATTGTAGGGAATCATGTTACCCTAATTTCCATATATTTTATTTTTGGAGAAAAATAATTTGAATAAAACTCAAATATCTCCAAATTGAAAATAAATTCAAATGAACTTTGAATTTAATTCTTTGAACTCCCAACTCATATTTCATATAATTTGAAGAAGTCATTTTATCTTCGCTCGTGAAAATCATTGAGTTGCATAAAGTTGCAGAATTGGAAATATTTTCCAAATGAAATTCAAATATTTTCAAACACCCCATTTCATTTAAATAAATGGAATAAGTCATGTCATCTTCTCTCCAGGGTTTTGTGATGAAAAGAATTTGAATTCACGGAGATCAAAAAGCAAATATGAAAGTTTGGGAAAGTCCTTTTATTCCCTCTCTTTTAACTTTCAAAAAGTTTCGAATTCACTCACTTTCAGACAATCAATCAAACAATCAACCAAATCTATCTAATTATTATAACCTCCCAAAATTTAGAATTTTGTGATGCTACAAACCTACCACCCTTAAAAGGAATCTCGTCCTCGAGATTCGGAGAGGCTAGAAAGAAATAGGTTAGGGTTTGGGGTTTTCTCAAAATCCATCGATCATCCCAGGGGTCTGGGGTGCTACCACCCTTAGAAGCATGGTTACTGTTCCATCAAAACTCATATACTCCATCCTTATTCTTGACAGTGTCGGTCTTCTCAGATCCTCGAGAAAATTCCTTCTCTGAGCTCTTCCGGTAGTGGCATAACCTTTTCCTCAATTCTTCTGTCTTTCATCTAGGTAAGGTTATTTCGAGACTGGGTCTTCTTAGTGGACGGGTCTAGCGCCAATACTAATCAACTATCGACATCTCATGGTGGTCAACAATTTATGGTTTCTCCTGCAGGAAATGGGTCTGGGTTGATCCTCACCGTATAACCTACGGTTGGCAAAAAGCTGCCGTGTACAAGGGAAAAATTCTTATACCATTCTAAGGTTTAACAAGGTTTAATATCATCGTCTCTCTACTATAGGCAAGTCACTCAGATTTACCATCCCATATAGCAAGGCGAATAATAAGAGTAAGTCGGTATGGTGATCAATCCATCCCGCACCCAAATCATTACCCTGTATATGCTTTAGTGAATCTCGCATTCTAACACTCGGTCATCCTCACAAGCACTGCAGAATTTCTCTTGTCAATGAAATAAGTTCGGAAAATTCCATGGATTCTGCAAGCCAAACAAACATCTATCGTTCCTTCACAACTCTCAAGTTTTGCGTTACTCCTATAAGATTGTCTGTCGACAAAGGTATATCCTCTTCCAGGGTTCTTCCTTCAGCAAGAATGTGCTTGCTTCTTGGCAGGTCCTGGGGCCTATGGGTTATGGCACACCTCATCACTTGTAGTCCTTGAACTTATCATTGGGCAACTGATCATTATTCCAACTTCCAACTTCCTAGTATTCTTAAATCCATCCAATTGTACTATCTTCCTTCCTTCTATTGGCACCAAACTAGGACATGATTACTCGGACTCATCATGGAGTTTCCATTGATCCATATTTCCGACATCATACCTCCTTTATATCCAATAGTAATTCATCTCTTCATCCTCGTGGGATATCCCTCATATCGAGATAAAAACTTATACTTATGAAGTCCATATTCCACTTCGTGGAACATCATTATCCTTTCCGCGGTCAAGCGTCCTTACAGGGGAATATTGGCCATCTCTGCATGGCACTTCTTCAACTGGGAAACGTGAAACACATCTTGAACTCCTGACAGTCCTTCGGGTAACTCAAACTTGTAGGCCACTTCTCTCATACGCTCCAAAACTCGGTATGGTCCTACAAATCTCGGGGCTAACTGTCCCTTAACTCCAAATTGTTTAACTCCTCGCAGAGGGGTCACACGAAGACATGCTCTGTCTCCAATTTCATAGACTACCTCCTTGCGTTTTTAAGTCTGCATAACTCTTCTACCTGGACTGAGCTACTTTCAGTCTATCTCGAATCAACTTAACATTCTCTTCCGACTCCTTGATCACATTTGGTCCAAACAACTGACGGTCTCCAACTTCATCCCACATACTCTTGGGGTATCACACATATCGAGACAAAACTCGTATTCATTTTGTCCAAAATCCACTCAGTGGAGTATCCTTATCTTTTCCAGGGGTCAACGGTTCTTACAGGGTACTACCACCCTTAAAATGCACAAATCTTCCATAGACCATATTTCTCATATCCTCAGAATGGCCAAAATTCTTCTTCATAGAGTAACAACTCATAAAACCCAAATCTTTACCAACGATGCTAACTTTATTGATTCTCCAATGATTACAATCTTTTGCTTTTCCATTACATGTCTCAACTCAACACCTCAATATAAAA
The DNA here is from genome assembly GCF_056163025.1 of Triticum urartu. Lineage (NCBI taxonomy): Eukaryota > Viridiplantae > Streptophyta > Magnoliopsida > Poales > Poaceae > Triticum > Triticum urartu. The sequence continues at coordinate 154,804,041 of NC_141877.1, read as the reverse complement.
GAAAATGTTCTCACTTCTACTACTCCATTTCTTTTGTTGCAAACTCAACTATCTAGCACAAGTCTCCTTCTCCTTGGGGCATTATCTGGCAAAGTGCCCTGCTCCATTACAACTAAAACATATTACTTCTGACAAGTATCGAGGTTTCCTTTTTGGGCAATTGTTGAGGTAGTGTCCTGACTCCTTGCACCTGTAACAGGTGATATGACTCAGATTCTTCCTGGAATCCAATCTGCTTCTCTTCCTGGACCTTACCATGCCAATCATGGCTTCTATTTCTCTGGGTCATATTCTACTTCCTCTGTTGGGAATTCTACTAGATCCCCATTCAAACAATTTTGGGAGATGTTTCCTTCTTCTCCACATGAATAGCAAGACTTAGTGCAGGGTTTACTCGGGTCTTCTTTAGGTGTGTCCTCCATCACAGCTTCTTCTAAAATTTCCATGAGGGCTCCTTTCATTTCTTCTTTCTTCTGCTGGATGGTTCATTGTACCATGGGGTAGATGTGGCACTGAGCAGGATAGTGGGTAGTCCCTTCACACAAGAAACAAGTAATCTTCCTAGTTGGGCATTCTTCAACTGGGTGACTTCCTTCACAATTAGGGCATTCATCCTTGTGTTCTTTATGGGTGTGTCCTATTTCTCTACAAATCTTGCATGCACAAGGTTTCCTCATATCCTTTCCATAAGGCTTCAACTTCTGGGACACAAGCCGAGACTTTGGCAAAGTCAACTTTAATTCTCTCCAAGTGGTTACTCCTTGCCATCCATTCATGGTTTGGTACATTCTCCACCAAGTAGCAACACCTCCTTCAAAGCACTGAAGAGCATGCTGGGTCATATCATTTCCAACTATAGGGTTATTCTCCATGTGTTCCTCCATGTTCTGAATCCATCGGTCCGTCTCCAATTGACTTATCGGTCCAGGAAAACATGAGTTCATCTCCATTCGTCCTCTATTGGGTCCATGGGTTTGGGGTGAGATAAGAGATATAGAGAGGGATACACACAATACAAACAAAAGTTTTGAAAAGACAGATTTTATTTGTGGCTGTCGGGAAAAGCATCAAACAAATGAGAGCTCACAAATGTCGCATCTAACGTAGGTATATAATAGGGGTTTGGTCTTGTAAAGGTCAATAAATCTTCAACGTCTCCAAACTCTTCAAGCCTTGTTCAAGCCTCCAATGGCTTCTTCCGATCATGCTTGTCCTTCTCAAGTTCTTTTGCCAGATAAACTCTTATGACGCGAAGTCTCTCGTGACGTCCTTTAATATTCTGGAGTTGCGTTCCAAACTTCTGGTTTCAACATCCTTCGCATGAACCATGGTCTTACTGTCCTTCAGTTCCTGACAAATCTCCGGTATCTCGAGGTTGTAGCTCCTCCAGCTTGGCTACTTTCAGCTTTTGGTTCCTGAGTTCTTCATGAAATGCTTCCTTGTCTAATACGGCTTCATGGAGCTCCACCTTAAACTTCTTGATGTACTACTCCAGATCTTGGTGATACACCAGCTAAGTTTAAAACTGCATCCTTTGCTGATAGATGCTCCATCAGCCTTCTACCATCCAATCCTTCCGAAGGAATGCATGCTTAGCTCAGCTCGGTGACCACAGTATCAATGGTGATGACATCACGGATAACCGTGTTTCTGCCCTTGTCATTGCCATGAGCTATCTTGCCAGTTGATATCTCCTGCCTTAGGGTTTTCTTGACAAAACTTTGAGTTCTCAACTCTCCATGTTTTGGTCTTTCTCCAATACACCTTGATCTCGGGTATTGACAACTTCCATAGTCTGCCAAGTTCCATAAGGGTAGCCTTCCTAGGTCATATAAATCGGGGAATTCTTCAGAACCTTCAAATTCTACTTGTCTTCGGCCTTCAACCGTTGTAGTTTCCATTATTCAGATGCACGGAAAATACTCTTCATTCCGAAGTGGTCTTAGTTGTCCGATATCTTGTACTTCTTGGAGTGGTCTCATCAGTGGAATCTTCGAGTGGTCAAAAGGGGAAAGGGGTATGGTATCACTAAAGAGAATTTTTGAATAAGCTCAGAAGAGAAGAGAGGTAAAAGATCTTTTTGAAAGGGAAAGTTGTAGAGAAAAATCTTTGCTATGGGCTTGCCAGTTTCTAGGGTCACGTCCTACAGTCAACATGTGCTCTGATACCATCTTGTAGCGACCTGACCCGAATGGGTCAAGTCTCTGTGCTTAAGTGTCATCCCTGGATCGGTATGCTGACACACACAGTACTCGAGGATTTATAACAGAGGTAAATCACATGTAAAAGTAACGTAAATACTATTACCTCAAATCCAAAATAGCGGAAGTAACAAGGTTGTGGATTCCCATCAACACCAACGGCAAAGTTGAGTGTAGAAATCATAACCCTAACGTATCACTTACTCGTCGTAAGATAATCCTGCAACATGAGACGTTGCAGCCACAGAGGGTCAGTACATTGAATGTACTGGCGAATTCACACCATAGAGAATGATGAATAAAGGCTATCACTACATGCATATTTGGCTGGTGGAAAAGCTCTATGGTCATAAGGTTTTTGCGAAAAGCCAATTTTTCCCTACTGCAAAGGAATACATTTTAATTAACTATCATGGTGGTTGTTGAACATTGAGAATGGTTGACAGCATTCTCAATCCCAATTAAGCATCATCATTAAAACCCAACAATATTCATTTAAAGTAACGTGATGAGATCATAGGATAATCCAAGAACTAGATACTCAAGATGTCCATAACCGGGGACACGGCTAATCATGATTAGTTTATACACTCTGCAGAGGTTTGCACACTTTTCCCCACAAGACTCGATCGCCTCCGTTGGATTTCTCGCACTACATGGTGTTTCAGAAACGGATGACCGAGACACAGTCTTTCAGAAGCGCTAGCACCTTATGATGGATAGATCGGTACACCTACTTTCCCCTACATCTGCTAGTCTACCCTGTAAGAGTTCGCACGACTTAATCAACTATGCCAGAGCCCATAATGGCTTGTGGCTGCACACGGAAGTTTCTAGTTTGAAAAATCTCATGATCCCTTTGAGCCTGGGTGGCGGTCCAAAAGAAAACAGGCAAGTCCTGGATTACCCAGGTGCCTAGACAGGCAATCCTAGAATAACCAGGTGCCTCAATCCACCCAGATGTGTGTTTAAGTTGCCACCTTAAGTAAACCATTAATTAACAATCTCACATCTGTCATGGATACTCTCAAAACCCAATCCACGTCTACGAGCATAGCATGGCCATGTAAGCATAACGTAAAAGTAACTCCCAAGGTTTGAATGCAAGGCAATAGGTTCCTACCTCATCAACTACTTCCCAATACCCCCAATTTAATTAGATCCTAATCATGCAATGTTTGAGGTTTGATCTAATGCAACAAAAACTGGGTATGAAAGAGGTATGATCAAGGTGTGAACTTGTCTGCAATGTTGATGAAGATGATTCGCACTCATAACTCTTGATAGTTCTACTCGTCACACTCCGGTCAATCTATTGTAAGCAAGCAATAGTAACCACACATGAGCAATCACTCAAAAGATCAGAAAGAACAAAGAAGACGATTCGGAAAACATCAAAACCAAGAAAATAACTCTTGCAACTTAAAACAATTTCTAACAGTACCAAAATTATGTGAATTTGGCCTTATCAGAAAGTTTAGGTCAAGAGCTTCGATTTGCAAAAAGAATCAACTCAAACGGAGTTACGAAACTCAAGTTATGATCAAACGAAGTTTGAATTCAAATCTGGTCTAATTCAAATTTTAAAACTTTCAAAACATGTTTGAGTTGGATTAATGGATAGAGGGGTTCATAACGAAGAAGTGGGCGTTTGTTTCGTTGGATTTGGACTAACGAGTAAAAAGTTATAGGCATTTGAAAATCAGGGACTAATCTGTGAATAAAATATTCACGGATGGGTCCCTGGCCGAAATTTAAAAATAAAAAGAAAAAGAGAAACGCTACCGAACGAACGTTCGCTGCCGAACGCCAACTAATGAATCTGTTCACTAGAACTACCTAAACAGAAAGCGTTCGTTAAATAAACTAACAAAATAATAAACCGCTCTAACCTAAAAACCAAAAAAAAACCGTTGGAAACCGAGGGGTTTTGTACCGGTTCTCGCGGAGTCAACCGTGGCAAGAAAACCAACGGCGGTGGTGTTCTCCGGCGAGACCGGACGGCGGCGGCGGCTCGGGTCCGGCCGGGGCGGCGGCTCCGGTCGTCCAGGAGGGCGGCGAAGGGGTTGGGGAAGGGCGGCGCGGCGAGGCGAGGCGGATGGCGGCGTCGGCGGTGGTCCGCGGGGCAGGACGGAGCGGGGCGGCGGCGGTGGATCTCGCCGGCGGCGGCGGGATGCGGCGCAAGGGCGGCGGTGCGGGGGAAAAGAGGGAGAGACAGGCGGCGGGCGCGGCTTTAAAGGAGGGGGGGCTGCGTGAGGCTTGGAGAAGGGGCAGAGGAGGAGGCCGGACAGCGCACGGCGGCCATGGCGGTGCGGCGGCGTGCCCGAGCGGGACTCCCGCTCGGGAAGGAGAGGAGCGGCGCGCTGGGCTGGGCTTGGCCTGTTGGGCCGGCCCAGTTCGGCGGAGGGGAGCTCTTTTTTTTAATAAACCTTTTTTTCAGAGAACTTAAAATAATAAAACAAAATAACTAAAAATATTATATAGGCATATAATATATCAAAATTTTCAGAAAAAGATTTTCTACGACAGGAACATTTTATAACTTCAAATAAAATCCACACAAATTCAGATAAATCAAAGAGTGCTACTGGTCTAATAAAAACTCAATAAAAATCATTTTAAAAATACCAAAATGATTCCAAATTAATTCTTCTCCAATTTTTTTATTGTAGGGAATCATGTTACCCTAATTTCCATATATTTTATTTTTGGAGAAAAATAATTTGAATAAAACTCAAATATCTCCAAATTGAAAATAAATTCAAATGAACTTTGAATTTAATTCTTTGAACTCCCAACTCATATTTGATATAATTTGAAGATGTCATTTTATCTTCGCTCGTGAAAATCATTGAGTTGCATAAAGTTGCAGAATTGGAAATATTTTCCAAATGAAATTCAAATATTTTCAAACACCCCATTTCATTTAAATAAATGGAAGAAGTCATGTCATCTTCTCTCTAGGGTTTTGTGATGAAAAGAATTTGAATTCACGGAGATCAAAAAGCAAATATGAAAGTTTGGGAAAGTCCTTTTATTCCCTCTCTTTTAACTTTCAAAAAGTTTCGAATTCACTCACTTTCAAACAATCAATCAAACAATCAACCAAATCTATCTAATTATTATAACCTTCCAAAATTTAGAATTTTGGGATGTTACAGCCACCCACCCACCACCCACTTAGTAGCCACTGTCGACGATTTGACCGACATGCTCGACTTCAACTCCGAAGACATCGACGGTATGGACGACGATGTAGGAGACGAACAGGAGTCACTGCCCACAGGGCACTGGACGCCCACTTCATCATATGATGTATACATGGTGGACACTCCGAAAGAAAATGACGACGAGGAACAGAAGGACGCAGCGGAGGATCGTTCCCTCGAGAAGCAGTCAAAGCGGCGGCGTAAGCGCCGCTCCAAATCCTGCCTCGGGAGAAACAATGATCATATAGACCCAGCGATAGAGCAGGGTGAGCCAGCGGACGACAAACACGGCATTGAACCACCGTCTGACCATGGCAACACGGAGAATCAAACCAAACAACCCAACTCCGGCGAAGATAACAGTTCGGATGACATCACACCGGACAGGCACCCGGAGCAACAGAATACCCATCAAAGGCTTGTCGCCACTGCGAGAAGTCTGAAAAAACAGAAGCAAAGGCTCAGGGCTGCAGAAGAACACTCAGAATTAGATGGAGTAAAGTACTCAACACTGCAGCAAAGTACGGCGGTAGTCGCCACACAAAGAGCTACCCGAAGCGAAAGCTGCTACCTAAATTCGATGAGGAGACCTTAGATCCACTGCAATCAAAAACCAAAACAGCCATCCGGTCGGATAGACGACCTCGTGGCCAACATAGAGCGGCAAACGCCGCCGCACACAAGCCAGTACGCGATCCACGTGAGGGCTCACATCAAAAGGACGGCGCAACCAGATCCATCTACGGACCAAGCAAGCGTGCTCCAGCACGCAAGGCAACACAACAAAAATCCAAACACCACGGTACACCCAAATACAGGGGTGCCGCACACCCCCTATGTTTCACCGATGAGGTGCTGGACCATGAATTTCCAGAGGGATTCAAACCCGTAAACATAGATGCGTACGACAGAACGACAGACCCTGGGGTCTGGATTGAGGACTACATCCTCCATATCCACATGGCTCGAGGAGACGATCTCCACGCCATCAAGTACTTACCCCTCAAGCTCAAAGGGCCAGCTCGGCACTGGCTTAAAAGCCTCCCCGAAAACTCCATTGGAAGCTAGGAAGAGCTCGGAGACGCTTTTCGGGCAAATTTTCAAGGGACCTATGTCCGACCACCAGATGCAGACGATTTAAGTCATATAACTCAACATCCCGGAGAGTGAGCCCAAAAGCTTTGGAACAGGTTTCTCACTAAAAAGAACCAAATAGTCGACTGTCCAGACGCTGAAGCCTTAGCAGCTCTCAAGCACAGCATTCGAGACGAATGACTTGCCAAACACCTCGGCCAAGAAAAGCTGAGAACAACGGCAGCATTAACAAGCTTCATGACCCGCTTTTGCGCGGGCGAGGACAGCTGGTTAGCCCGATGCAGCACCAGCAACCCAAGTACATCCGAAGTCAGGGACGGAAATGGGAAGCCACGACACAACAAAAACAAGCGCCGGAATAAAGAAGACATCCCAAAGAGTAGGGCGGTAAACGCCGGATTCAGAAGCTCTCGGCCAGGTCAGCAAAAGCTGCCCTCCGAAGGCAATAGAGACGAACTGTCCAACCTAAACAAGATTCTGGACAAAATATGCCAGATCCACAGCACCCCTGATAAACCTGCAAATCATACCCATAGAGAATGTGGGTCTTCAAGCAGTCCGGCAAGCTCAACGCCGAACACAAGGGGCAGGATACACCAAGCGAAGACGAGGACAAGCCTCGCAAGCAAAGCACTGGGGAACAGAAGAAATTCCCACCAGAAGTCAAAACAGTAAACGTGTTACACGTAACGAAGGGGAGAAACAAAGCGGCACTCCTAGAGACACATGCCCCAGGGCCTATCACTGCGGAGTTCTGTGGTCGTCCCAATCAATCACCTTTGACCATCGGGATTACTTGACAAGTATCCGGCATGCAGGATGGGCTGCCTTGGTGTTAGACCCGATAATTGACGGATACCACTTCACACGAGTCCTGATGGACGGCGGCAGTAGTTTAAACCTGATATATCAAGACACAGTCCAAAAAATGGGGATAGACCCAACAAAAATCAGCCATAGCAATACAGTCCATAGTAACGCCAGGCCCAGAAGCCCACTGCACGGGCTCCCTGCTACTAGAGGTTATATTCGGCTTTCCCGATAACTTCTGTAGCGAAAATTTAACCTTCCACATCGCTCCGTTCCAAAGTGGCTATCAAGTACTACTTGGACGCGAAGCTTTCGCTCGCTTTAACGCAATACCGCATTACGCTTCCCTCATGCTTAAGATGCCCAGTCCATGTGGCATCATTATAGTAAATTGAAATATTGAGCACTCCTTGCACACGGAAGACCGCACACTAAACGGCCTCACCAACTAGAGCATCTGACAGGTCATTAAGACCACGGACGCGGTTAGACGAGTCCGGTGCAACTATATATAATTGATATAGGTTTGATGGCTATACCCCTATAACAATACAAGGGGCTCAACGCATGTAAACAAGTGACAATAAGGCTCAACTTTACTCATCTTGAACTGTACATGGTTTATTTAGTATAATCTACCTTTTGCACGACAACTTTTCAGCTAAGTTCCTCTCTTTTACAGATGACTATTGTGCTACACCCGTCCAGCATACGGCACAACGGAGACACAGGTGCAGACGTGCAGCAGGGACCCGTTCCAAGGATTCTTTTTAGATTAAGACCCTGCGTAAACCTTTTTTACCGTCTCTTGTTGATACACATCCCCCGGATTCTCAGTACAATTGAGAAGGATGCTGACATATTGGCATGTGGCCACGTCAGAATATTGCACATACCTGAGCACCAAGGGCTTATTACAAAGGGCACTGTTTAGCCCGGTTTACATCATAAAGACCGAATACCTTAGGGAGTGTTCGGCATCGCGAGTTTGGCCTTATATGCATCAGCTCCGAATCATGTCTTTGGTCAAATGTTAGGTTTGCCCTGCTCCTGTGTTTTGCTGCCTTACGTTCCGCTCTATCGGCTAAGGCGGCACCAAGAGAACTACTGCGATTGTGCCCTGGTTCATCCGGACGAGCACCTCAGTAGAGAAAGCCGAAAACTGACTGTCATGATATAGCGTGAGACTGGTCAACCACTCGATGACCTAGCGGAATCTTCGGGATTCCTCTGCCTTAACGAAGGGCCGTTTCCCAGCCAGGCATGTATGTGCCCCGAATTCGGATGAGCGCGGAGCCACCAGGGGCTATATAGTAGCCCTACTGTCAAACTCCTCTGGCTAAGTGAAAGTGTTAAAGCATTATAGTCCGATTGCCTAGTTCGCTGCGCTATCACCTCCTTAATGGACCAAGACATTGGATCAAGTGTGAACATGCGTCTTCTGCGAACACCCCCGCATTATATGCGTGGGGGCTGAAGCCGACGACTGCCATCTTTCAGGTTATATAGATATATACATAAATGACCGCACAGGAGGCATCATAGTACTTTTAGGCAAAAGTATAAATACAGCCTTCATAAATTCAATAAAACATTGTTTTTACAATGGGAATACATGTCACTCAAACATAATATTCTTCGAGCACTTGCCTCTATCAAACGAGCGCCTTCAAGAACTTCTTCAAAGTAGTGCTCGGTAGCCACTCGGCCTATGGCCGAACCCTGTGCCGCAACAGTGGTGGCATCCATCTCCGCCCAATATGTTTTGACACGGGCAAGGGCCATCCGCGAGCCTTCTATGCACGCCGACCTCTTTACAGCATCGATGTGTGGCACAACACCAAGGAATTATTGCACTAAGCTAAAGTAGCTATTCGGCCTTGGCCCTTTCGGCCACAGATGATCCACAACGGACCTCATGGCAAGTGTGGATAACCTATGGAGCTCGTCCCACTCAGCCATTTGCTCATTCAACAGCAGCGGACGGGCTGGAGCATGAAACTGTGACCAAAACAGTTTTTCCACTTCGTGATGTTTCCGATCCTTGAAGTACTCGGCTGCATCAGCAGCACTTGCAACCAAATCCACGTAGGCGTCCGTAGAACTCCATAGCCGGTCCAGAGGTGCATACTTCGGATCCCCGAATTTAGTCCGCAACAAGAAGGGCTTCCCAGATACAATATCCGCAGCTTGATGCAGCTCCTCCTTCGCCGCTCTAATTTTGGAGCGGGCTTCTTTGGCAGCCACCTGGGCCTTCTCCAGGCCCGTCGCCTTCACCCGGTTTTCTTCTTCAAGAAGCCGGTAACGGTCAGCAACATCTTGTAACTCCACGGCCATCTTGGCAATTTTTTCTTTGCTCTCGCAATGTGCGGCCTGTTCGGCCCTTAACTCTTCGACCGCCTTTAAAGCGGCCGCATTGCTACTCCTTGCTTGCTCCTTGGCTCGGGCAAGCTCTGCCCGAAGGGTCTCCACGGTGGTAGCTCCATCTGCAGTCACAACATATTAAAGATACTGGCATCATGCTGCTCTTACTATGTGACAATCACCAGAAAAATCACCTACCCTGTGCCTCGTCAAGCCGCTTGTTAACAAGCACGATGTCGGCATCTGCCGCATCTAGTTGCTGCCTTAGTTCGGCAAACCCATCAGTCCGGCTAGCCACCGGAGCTTCAACCACCTGCACATAAAGGCGGTCTGGTTATTACCTGGGACTATGATCCTCCGTTTGCCGCCGTTTTCGACGACAACTAGAGTCTCAGGGGCTACTATCTACACAGGGCACATCTAAAAATGTGCGGTACTGTCAAAAATGTACATCATTTCATGTACCTCAAAACCCGTCAGTAGACTCATAAAGGCTTCATGCAACCCGCTTTCGGCGGACGAAATCCTTTCAATCACCGTACCCATCAATGTGTGGTGCTCTTCTGAGATAGCCGCTTGCTCTAGCAGATCCCTCAGTACGTCCGACCGCACACCAGACGGTGCCGGACTCTTTTGATTGCTCTCTTCAAGAGCCGGATACTGAGGACTTCGGGTGGCCATAGGATTACCTTCTGGCCTTGCCGGATCAAGAGAAACCCTCCGCGACGACACCTCGGGGTCGCCCGCCTCATGAGGCGGTATGGCAGGGGGAGGTGTTTCGCTCTCCATCATCTCTGGAAGAAGATCCACTGAAGACGAGCTCTGCTGAGAAGGGCTAAGATCCGAACTGCAAGATAAATGCCTCGGTTATTTTCCTCAGAGGTAAAGCGAGATATTTTCATTTACCCTTTTACTTACAGCTCGGTGGAGGGCTGATCCCCTTGAGGGCATAGTGCGGCCAGGGTATCCCCCAGGGCAGGACCCTCCGGCGGAGATTTCTTCTCCCGTTTGGAGACCATTGTCTATGGGTCCTCAGAGGCGGTTCTCTTCTGTCCCTGGGGAGAGGAAGTTTCATTTCCTCCTCCCCGGCTAACCTCCTTCGCGGAGGCGCTAGCCCCCTTGTTCCCCCCTTCACCCTCTCCTGAGGGCGCTTGATAAGGCGCGATCTCCAGCATCCTGGTTAGCACGGGATTTGGTGAAGTCTCAGGGAGGGGGGCTGGACACCTGATCAACTTTGCCTTCGCTATCCAATCCTGGTCAAAGAGGGGCTTTTTTAGGGCAATGTTGCGATAAATAAACGGACAGTGTGTTCGGATGCGGGGCTACTTACTTGGGTATCCGGGAGATTGCAGCTCAGACCTGCATCCTTAGTAATGTCCGGACACATTATTTGTGGTCCGAAGAACAATTTGTACATCTCTTCGTGCGTCATGCCGAGGAAATGTTGAAAAGCTCGCAGTCCTTCCGGGTTGAATTCCCACATGCGAAGGGGCCAGCGTTTGCAAGGCTGGACTTGACGAACTAGCATGACTTGCACTACCATAACCAGACTGAAATCTCTCTCAAAGAGATCTCTGATACGGCTTTTCAGTATTGGCACGTCCTTGGCTGGACCCCAGCTCAGCCCCCTGTTGATCCATGACATCAGTTGTGGTGGGGGGCCTGAGCGAAAGGTGGGGGAGCTACCCACTTGGCACTTCGGGGAGCTGTGATGTAGAATCACTCCCGCTGCCACTATTCGGACACCTCTGGGAAGTAACCCTCGGGCCATGGAGCGTCAGCAATTTTGCTTATTGAAGCGCCTCCACACGCTGCATGCTGCCCCTCGATCATCTTCGGCTTCACATCGAAGGTCTTGAGACACAGGCCGATGTGAGGGGTAATGCGGAGGAAAGCCTCACATACGACAATAAATGTCAAGATGTGAAGAAGGGAATCCGTGGCCAGATCGTGAAAATCTAGCCCGTAATAGAACATAAGACCCCTAACAAAGGGATCCAGAGCGAGGCCTAGTCCTCGGAGGAAGTGAGAGACGAACACGACGCTCTCGTTGGGTTCGGGAGTAGGGACGACCTGCCCTCGGGTGGGCAGCCGATGCGAAATTTTGGCGGTCAGATATCTGGCCTCTCTCAACCTCTTGATGTCCTCCTCCGTGACGGAGAAAGGCATCCACCGACCTTGAAGGTTGGATCCGGACATAGTTGAAGGTCCGAAGCACTTGACCTGAGCTTTGGGTGTTAGAACTCGAGGCGAGGGAAGGATTTGATGTGATCACGAGAGGGAAAAAAGAAAAAGCCTTGTCCCCTTTATAAAGAGGGTGAATATCAAGCATCCTCCTTGTAGCCATTTGGGACTTGCCTAAGATCTAGGGGTCCTACCAATAGGCACGGTTGGGTTACCCACATCCGTATTGATGAGAATCCTGTAATAAAGGGGACACGATCTCTGCTTCGACAAGACATGCCAAGGAAGACGCCTCGCGAAACATGCTGAGATTGGTTATGAAAAATGATTCGAATAAAGACCTGGCTTTGGTGTGATGTCACACTGTGAAATGCATCGGCAGATTAGATTTGTGAAAATATTATTCTCTCTACGGTTGTATGTGGAACTTGTTTTGTAGAGTTGGACACGATCCTCGTGTTCAAAATCTTCTATGAAGTATTCGGAGGAGGAACCCGCATTGCAATGCCGAAGACAATCTGCGCGGCGGACTCATCATCATTAAAGCCTGGTTCAGGGGCTACTGAGGGAGTCCTGGATTAGGGGGTATCCGGACTTCGTCCCGTTTCTGGATGGGACTCTCCTTGGCGTGGAAGGCACACTTGGCAGTACGGATATGTAGATTTCCTTCCTTGTAACTGACTCTGTGTAACCCTAGCCTCCTCCGGTGTCTATATAAACCGGAGGGTTTTAGTCCGTAGGACAACAAACAATCATACCATAGGCTAGCTTCTAGGGTTTAGCCTCTTTGATCTCGTGGTAGATCTACTGTTGTACTACTCATATTATCAAGAACAATCAAGCAGGACGTAGGGTATTACCTCCATCAAGAGGGCCCGAACCTGGGTAAACATCGTGTCCCCTACCTCCTGTTACCATCCGCCTTAGACTCACAGTTCGGGACCCCCTACCCGAGATCCGCCGGTTTTGACACCGACAGTTATCATGAGTGTTGACGTAGTTGAGCTCAATCTCCCCTCGCCTAATGTGATCCCGGATGAAGTGATACCTAATCTCAATATGATTTGTCTTGAAGTGTTGCACCGGGTTGATCTTGATGGCACTTCCATTGTCACACCAAAGAGGCACTTTGTCACGAGTGACACTGTAATCCTTTAAAGTTTGCCTCATCCATTAAAGTTGTGCACAACAACTACCGGCAGCCACATACTCCGCTTCCGTGGATGAGAGAGACACACAACTTTGCTTCTTGGAAGACCAACTTACCAAAGAGCAACCAAGAAATTGGCACCCTCCGGAAGTAGACTTCCTATCCACTTTGTCTCCCGCCCAGTCCGAGTCCGAATAACCTGCAAGCTTGAAGTTTGCTCCTCTTGGGTGCCATAAGCCAAAGTTTGGGGTATGAGCCAAATATCGAAAGATTCGCTTGACCGCCACAAAGTGACTTTCCTTAGGTGCGGCTTGAAACCATGCACAAATTCCCACACTCAACATGATATCCGGTCTAGATGCACAAAGGTAAAGCAAGGAGCCAATCATGGAGTGATATACCTTTTGATCCACCGCTTTAGCATTGGGATCAATGTCAAGTAGGCACTTGGTGGGCATGGGAGTGGACGCCGGCTTGACATCACTTAGCTTTAATCTCTTAAGCATGTCTTGAGTGTATTTGGCTTGGTTGATGAAGGTTCCTTCTCTCCTTTGCTTCACTTCGAACCCGAGAAAGAACTTCAACTCTCCCATGGAAGACATCTCGAACTTTGAGGTCATAAGAGAGGCAAATTCCTGATTGAAAGCTTTGTTAGGGGAACAAAGATAATATCATCAACATATAATTGGAACACAAACAACCCCGCTTTGACCTTCTTAGTAAAAAGAGTGGGGTCAATTAGCCCAAATTCAAAACCATGGTCTTGTAACAACTCGGTAAGGTGGTCATACCACGCACATGGGGCTTGTTTAAGGCCATAGAGTGCCTTATCGATTTGATACACATGATCGGGAAAGTAGGGATCCTTGAACCCGGGGGGTTGCTTGACATAAACCAATTCATTAGTAGGACCATTAAGAAAAGCACTCTTCACATCCATTTCTTATAACTTAAAGTTATGATGAGAAGCATATGCAATCAACATGCGAATGGATTCAAGACGAGCAATGGGAGCAAAGGTTTCACCGTAGTCGATACCCTCGACTTGGGAGTAACCTTGTGCTGCCAAACGAGCCTTGTTGCGAATGATAATCCCATGAGCATCTTGCTTGTTCTTGAATATCCACTTGGTCCCAATGACATCGTGGTTCCCCGTAGGCCTTGGCGCTAATCTCCACACTTTGTTGCGCTTGAAGTTATTGAGTTCTTCATGCATGACATTGAGCCAATTCGGATTTTCGAGCGCCTCATAGACCTTTTGGGGTTCGACACATGAGACAAACGCGTGATGTTCACAATAGTTTGCTAATTGTCTATGAGTGCTTACCCCCTTCCTTAAGCTTCCAAGCACATTTGTCATGAGATGATCCTTGGTGGAGAGCTTGGAAGCAACCTTGGCGGCACGACACTCCAATTCCTCCTTGGGGGTGAGACGAGGAGTGGTCACTTGATCATCTTGAGTGTCGTCTTGAGTTTGTTCTTGATCACGAGGAATCTCTTGATCTTGAGCTTTCTCGGAGGAGGGAACTTGACCTTGGGCATCACTTGATGTTACAACACCATCTTGAGATTGACCTTGCCCTTGGTCTTGTTCTTGATGTTGAGGGCCCTCACTTTGTTCTTCGGAAGCGTGTGGGTCTTGGGTTGGTGAAGGTTCCACTTGAGTGGAACATTGTCCTTCTCCTTCGGCCACAAGGGGTCCCTCAATGGGTAGGATATGACCAACACCCATTCTTCTTATGGCTTGGGGAGGAATTTCATCACCTACATCACAAGTACCACTTTGCTCCACTTGGGAGTCGTTATTCTCATCAAACTCCACATTACACGTTTCCTCAATAAGTCCCATGGACTTATTGAGAACATGGTAAGCATGAGAGTTTGTAGCATAACCAACAAATATGCCCTCATAAGCTCTAGCCTAAAATTTAGACAAACGGACTCCTTTCTTGAGAATGAAACACTTACACCCGAACACCCGGAAGTACTTGAGGTTGGGCTTGTTACCGGTGAGTATCTCATATGGAGTCTTGTTCAAGCCTTTGCGAAGGTAGAGACGATTAGATGCATGACACGCGATGTTGATGGCTTCGTCCCAAAAGTTGTAGGGAGACTTGAACTCCGCCATCATGGTCCTTGCCACATCCATCAATGTCTGGTTCTTCCTCTCCGCCACACCATTTTGTTGAGGGGTATAAGGTGCGGAATATTGATGCTTGATTC
The DNA here is from genome assembly GCF_056163025.1 of Triticum urartu. Taxonomy (NCBI): domain Eukaryota; kingdom Viridiplantae; phylum Streptophyta; class Magnoliopsida; order Poales; family Poaceae; genus Triticum; species Triticum urartu. Next base: position 154,788,805 of record NC_141877.1, on the reverse strand, counting down.
CCTCATCACTCAAAAACTCATCCAAGGTGTAGTTCTTGACCTCCGAGCCGTTGTCACTTCTTATAGTCAAGATCTTTGCATTGTGTTGTCGTTGAGCTTCATTTGCAAAGTCGATGACGGTTTGTTGGGTCTCGCTCTTCCTCTTGAAGAAATATACCCAAGTGTATCTTGAATAGTCATCCACAATCACCAAGCAATACTTTCTACCCCCAAGACTATCAAATGATGGAGGTCCAAAGAGATCCAAATGAATTAGCTCCAAAGGCCTCTTCGAGTAGATGATAGTTGTGGGAGGGTGACCCTTCTCATGTAGCTTTCCTTCGATGCAAGCACGATCTTTGGAAAAACTAACATTTGTTAGTCCACGGACATGGTCCCCCTTGAGAAGAATTTGCAAAGATCTCATATTAACGTGGGTGAGACGGTGATGCCAAAGCCATCCCACGTCAACTTTAGCCATTAGGCATGTCGCGGTCTTAGTGGGTCGCTCCGAAAATTTAATCACATAGATACCATTCTCGACATGCCCAACAAAGGCTACTTTAAGAGTCTTGCTCCACAAGAGGGCCACAATATCAGTATCAAAGAAAGTGGCAAAGCCCATGAGTGCTAGTTGATGAATGGAAAGTAAATTGTATGCACGGGACTCAACAAGCACGACCTTCTCGATCGTAAGATCATGAGAAATGACAACTTTGCCGAGTCCCAATACCATAGAAGACGAGGCGTCACCCCACTCGATGTTGGTGGGCATGGATGGAATCTTTTGCACGTCCACCACCAAGTCCTTGCTTCCGGTCATATGATTAGTAGCTCCACTATCGAGCAACCATGATCCCCCACCGGAAGCAAATACCTACAAAAGATCAATGCTTGGTTTTAGGTACCCATTTTGTAATGGGTCCTTTGATGTTAGTAACAAGGGTCTTAAGAACCCAAATAGACCATTCAATGTACTCATAAGGAGAACCAACAAATTTGGCATAAACTTGCCCATCTCTAGCACGGCACAACACATAAGAAGGGTTAAAATTGCCGGCTTTGTTTGGAATGGAAGCGTTTCCCTTCTTGGCATCACTACCCCTCACAGAGTTCTTCTCCTTCTCCTTATTAGCTCCCTCTCCCTCCTTCACAAAGGTTTTCTTGAGAGGAGGAGGTCATTTGGCCTTGTCATTCTTGTTCTTGTTCTTGGACTTGGGCACATACCCAATCCCTTCCTTGGCCACAACTCCTTTTTGGTTGGTCAAAAGGTCATTGAGGTTCTTCTCGCCTTGTATGCAAGACACAAGACCTTTCTCAAGTTTCACCTTTAGCTTAGCGTTCTCCTCAACAAGATGCACATGCTCACGCCATGGGTTAGTAGCATTTGCATTATCAGTTAACATCATACGAGGAAAAGTGGCTTTCTCCTTGGTTAGCTTTACTTGAAGTTGATCATGAGACTCTTTGAGGCTAGCATGAGCACCCTTCAAGACCTTGTGAGCCTTGTCAAGTAGATCAAACTCCTCTTTGAGTGTAGCAAGATCAATCCCAAGTTTGGCCTTCTCGGAGTTTAACACACGAGAAACAACGAGAGCATGATCCAAATCTTTCTTTAACTTAGCATGATCAACGTTGTGCGACTCCTCAAGAGCCAAACGAAGATCACGCTCTTCCTCAAGAGCATTGGAAAGATCCGAAATCTCATCGGCATAGTCACGACTATGCCCCTCCATCTTGGAGATAGTATCTTCGTGAGCCTCGATCACGTCATTGGCTTCACCAAGTTGTTCCAAGAGAGCAACAAAATGCTTTTTGGTTTTACCCTTGAGTTTACCCATAAAGGACTCAAACTCATTTTCCTCCATGTTAGGTCCCTCACATTCATCAATGCAATCCGTCAAGGAAGGATTATTAATGATGGTAGCTTTGATGTTGGGGGTTACCTTGTTGGTGGCTTTAGCCATGAGGCACTTGGCGGTGATGTTCTCATTGGGTGAGTCGAAGAGAGATATTCGTGGAGTTTTTGCAATGGCAACGGAGGCCATGGCAACCGACTCACCATCTTCATCATCATCATCCTCATGGTACTCTTCTTGAACCACCAATGCCTTGTGAGGGGTTTTCTTGGTGAAGTTGCTCTTCTTGGGGAAAGACTTGGCTTTGTCCTTTCGAATGAGCTTGCCACCATTGTCTTCCCTCTTCTCATACAGGCACTCCGCAAAAAAAAGGACTCACATTTCCACAATTGTAGCAAGTCCTCACACGTTGCTTGCTCTTCGTGCCACTTGAGTTGTTCTTGTTGAAGTTTGGCCTTGAGTTTTTCTTGCTCCAAAATTGCCTTAAAGCAAGTGCCATGTGTTCATGATAGGCATACTTTGTATCTTCAGGGTTGCTTTCCTCTTCTTCCTCTTCTTCTTCTTCTTCAACACAAACCTTGGCCTTCAATGCAAGGTTGGGCTTCTTTTCCCTTTGAGAACGAAGCACCGCATTGTCGGCGGTCTTGTCCAAGATGTTCATAGCCACAAACTCATCCAACACTTCACTTGAGGTCAAAGTGTGGAAGTCCGGCCTTTGACGAATGACAGAGGACATGGCCTTGTGGTACGACATCATTGCCTTGAGGAATTTGCACTTGATCCAATTGTCATCCGTGTCCTTGCTCCCATGTTCTCGGAGTGAGACCGCGAGTTTGGTTACTCTCCGATAAAGCTCATGAGGTTCTTCATCTTCTTTCATTGCGAACTCATCGACTTCATCTTGCACTACTTCATAGTTGGAGCGTTGAATGCTTGCGCTTCCCTGGTAGAGAGAGACAACACAAAGCCATGCATCTTTGGCCAAGGCGAAGGGCCGAAGATGAGGTAGATCTTCGGGTGGAATTGCATCTTGAATGATGAAGGGAGCATTCTCATTGAATTGATTATCCGCGGCTTCTCGAGGAGTGAAGTTGCTTGGATCATGCGGATGGAAACCTTCTTCAATGATTCCCCAAAGATTAGTGTTCACATGATTTAAATGACGCTTAAAGCGATAAACCCAATAATCAAAGTCCTCATTTTTCTCAATCTTAGGGGGAGGACCGGCATGATTCAAATGAGTGGAAGGAATCAGTCCACCATAAACAAGTGGTGGTTCCACATGGGCAAAGATTCTGGTGCCATTTTTACCACTAGAAGAAGGAGCCTTTTCACTACAAGCTTCCCCCTTGTCGAAGATAGCATCCGTCACCTTGTCAATGGGATCACCCACTTTCAATGGTGCGGTGGATAGTTTAAGCCCTTCAATGAATTTAGTAAGCATGCTTTCAACCTCGGTCGTCATGGAGGTTTTCAATGTCTCCAAGGCCACATTGAACTCCTCACGAGAGACCGAGGTTCCCCCATCGCCCGTAGACGAGATCGGATTCACACCGGAGTGTTCCTCCACACTGTCTACGGTATCAACCATACTCTCTGGACGACAAAGTCCTTAGTAAAGAGACGAGGCTCTGATACCAATTGAAAGAATTGATATGGTTGACTAGAGAGGGGGGGAATAGGCAACTAACAATTTTTAGCTTTTCTTTACCAAATTAAACTTTGCATCAAAGTAGGTTGTCTAGAAGTGCAACTAGGTGAGCAACCTATATGATGCAACAACAACAAGCACACAAGCAAGCAGGGGAAGTAACACTGATAAGCTTGCACTAGTAAAGGTACGAGATAACCGAGAGTGGAGCCGGTGAAGACGAGGATGTGTTACCGAAGTTCCTTCCTTTTGAGGGGAAGTACGTCTCCGCTGGAGCGGTGTGGAGGCACAATGCTCCCCAAGAGCCACTAGGGCCACCGTATTCTCCTCACGCCTCACACAATGCGAGATGTCGTGATTCCACTATCGGTGCCCTTGGAGGCGGCAACTGGACCTTTACAAACAAGGTTGGGGCAATCTCCACAACTTATTCGGAGGCTGCCAACAACACCACGAAGCTTCACCACAATGGACTATGGCTCCGTGGTGACCTCAACCGTCTAGGGTGCTCAAACACCCAAGAGTAACAAGATCCGCTAGGGATAGGTGGGGAAATCAAATTTCTCTTGGTGGAAGTGTAGATCGGGGCCTTCTCAACCACTCCCGAGCAAATCAACCAGTTTGGTTTGCTAGGGAGAGAGATCGGGCGAAAATGGAACTTGGAGCATTAATGGAGCTTATGGGGAAGAGGTGAGTCAACGAGGAAGAAGGGTACCCCCTTTTATGCTAAAGGACCCACTACAAAAAAATACACTTCCGTGATGTTACATGTTTGTCACAGTAGGTCGCGTTTTCTGTCATGCATGTACATCCATGACAAATTTATGACAGAATCAAGATAGTCATGCCTGTGCTGTCATAGAAGTGTTCCATGACATTGCCAAAATTATCATCATGAAAGTGTCCACTTCCATGACGATAAATCACGCGTCATAGAAGTGCTTTCGTCAAGGGTGACCGACATGTGGCATCCACCCTAACGGAACGCCGTTAAGCTATCGGGTCACGTTTTGGATTCGATAACCCGTTAACAGCCCCGACCAATGGGGATTTTCCACGTGTAAAATCATCATTGGCTGGAGGAAACACGTGTCGGCTCACCGTTGGGACAGATGTCATCCGCTCATTGGACCGAAGGCGCCTATGATACGGCGACACGTGGCACGGCCCAACAGAGGCCCATTCCTATGAAAAGGCCGGTGTCGGTGTCAAAACCGGCGGATCTCGGGTAGGGGGTCCCGAACTGTGTGTCTAGGCGGATGGTAACAGGAGACAAGGGACACGATGTTTTTACCTTGGTTCGGGCCCTCTCGATGGAGGTAAAACCCTACTCCTGCTTGATTAATATTGATGATATGGGTAGTACAAGAGTAAATCTACCACGAGATCAAGGAGGCTAAACCCTAGAAGCTAGCCTATGGTATGATTGTTGTTCGTCCTATGGACTAAAACCCTCCGGTTTATATAGACACCGGAGAGGGCTAGGGTTACACAGACTCGGTTACAATGGTAGGAGATCTACATATCCGTATCGCCAAGCTTGCCTTCCATGCCAAGGAAAGTCCCTTCCGGACACAGGACGAAGTCTTCAATCTTGTATCTTCATAGTCCAAGAGTCCAGCTAAAGGTATAGTCCGGTTATCCGGACACCCCCTAATCCAGGACTCCCTCAGTAGCCCCTGAACCAGGCTTCAATGACGACGAGTCCGGCGCGCAGATTGTCTTCGGCATTGCAAGGCGGGTTCCTCCTCCAAGTACTTCATAGAAGATTTTGAACACAAAGGTAGTGTCCGGCTCTGTAAAATAAGTTTCCACATATTGCCATAGAGAGAATAATATTTACACAAATCTAATCTGCTGACGTATTACATAGCATGACATCACACCATGGCCAAGTCTTTATTCGAATCGTTTTACTGTCCCACCTCAGCACGTTTAGCGAGGCGGTTTCCTTGGCACGTCTTGTCAAAGCAGAGATCGTGTCCCCTTATTCCGGGATTCTCATCAATACGGGCATGGGTAACCCAACCGCGCCATTGATTACAGCGCTCGGGAGATAAGCGAGTCTTACCAGGCTGGTGGGCACGCATAGTCGCGTCCACCCATATAAGGGGATAAGGACCCACCTTTTCATCCATGCCTTCTTCCTCCTTTGCCTATCCATTTCCGTGCACTTGAGCTCCAGCGCCCAAGTCCGCACACCCCACCTCAACCTTCTCCAGCCATGTCCGGAGCGGGAGGCAAGTGGATGGTCTCCTCCGTCATGGAGGGACACATCAAAAAACTGAGTAAGGCCAGATACTTGTCTAACGACATTGCGCACCGGCTTTCCGAAGAGGGGCAGCTCATCCCCACCCCTAGGCCCCACGAGAGGGTGGTGTTCCTCCCCCATTTCCTCCGCGGACTGGGCTTCCCTCTCCACCCATTTGTCCAGGGGCTCATGTTCTACTATGGCCTGGATTTCCACGATCTGACCCCGAACTTTGTCCTCAACATCTCGGCGTTTATCGTCGTGTGCGAGGCTTTCTTCTGCATCTGCCCCCATTTCGGCCTATGGCTCAAGACTTTCAATGTCAAGCCGAAGGTGGTGCGCGGCACCCAGGCGGAGTGCGGAGGCGCCATGGTGGGAAAGATGCCCAACGTCCTATGGCTCGAGGGCTCCTTCGTGGAGTCCCTAAAGGGGTGGCAATCGGGGTGGTTTTACATCACCGAGCCGCGCGACCCTGAATGGGTCGCAGCCCCCGAGTTCCGATCCGGACCCCCTATGCGGCTCACCTCCTAGAAAGATACGGGCCTGTCGTGGGGTAAAAAAGGAGAGCTGACCGGACTCCAAACATGCGTCCAAACCCTGGTGGACAAGAAGCTCAAACTTGTCAACGTAGTCCAGGTTATGCTCATCCGCCGGATCCTCCCGTGTCAACAACGGGCTTTCAACCTGTGGGAGTTCGACCCGGCGCAGCACCAAACTCTGAGCAGGCTCTTTGACACGACGCATGAAGATGCCTGGAAGCTGCTTTTCAAGGGCGCTGAGGCCCCCGCATCTGCTACCGAGGATCATGGATTTAGCACGCAGCGTCACGCTAGTGCGGTAAGCTATTTCTACCTTTTACAGGGTATTAGTTTTTCATAGTTTGACTCCATGCGGGATCTAAGCTCCCTTACCTTTGATAGGATTGGCAGGAGACGTCCGGACAGGTCAACTGTCCGGCTCCTTTGCCCGAAGGCCCAGCGGACGCTCGCTTGGTGAAGCTGCTGGTTCCGGCACCCTATGTGGTGCCGGAGAAGAAGGCCAAGAAGAAGGCCACGGGGACTCGAAAGAGTGCCCGGCGCCTGGAGGTGTCGGCTTCATCATCCGACGACTCCGAGACGCACTCCTCCCGTGAAGACGAGGAGGAGGAAGAAGAGACCTCTCCCCCTCTAGTGGGGGAGGGAAGAAAAGGAAGGCCACCCCAACTGGGGAGGCCGAAGGGTCCAAGAAGGGGAAGACCCTTCCTCCGGACTACTCCACGAACGCCGACGACGGCGAAGAGGAGTGGCCACACAGGGCCAAGCCCCTGGCGAGATCGTAAGTACTCGGACACCAGAGCAATTCATAGTGTTCCTTTCTTGCACAGCTCCTCCTTACGCCGAATATGACTATGCGGTCTGCCCAAGGTAGGGCTCGACGAGTCGTTGAGCGGCTCCCTGGATTAATCGGATGTGAATTCGCTTCCGACGGCTACCTCCCCCCACCCTACGGACGACGCTGAGGTGGCATCCCAACAGGTTCCAAGCCAGGAGGAGGTGGTCCTGGAGGCGCGGCAAGGCGACCTCCCGGACTCCAGGCATAAAGGGGATAAAACCCCCAAGGGCTCTGAGTCCGGCTTTGAGCCGGACACCGCGCCGGAACCTTCAACGGTTCCGGACTCCTGTAGGCAGCCTCCTTCCAAGAGGAGCAAGCCTACCGAGCCGGTGACCTCCGTCCAACCGGAGGCACCGGACAATTTGCTGGAGGTGCCTAACGGCGCCTCCATCGACGAGGAGCACCGCACTATTATGAGTGCGGTGATCCAGAAGGTTTAGTCCGCCAAGAGCGGACTGACTGAAGCCTATGCCAGCCTTCTAACAAGCTTTGAGGTAAGTAAAGAATATGTAAAAATATTACCGCATAGACAGTAGCCCCTGATGCTCTGTTCGGCGTTCGGAAAGGAAAGCTGAATAGAGGATCTAATAACATTCACAGGAGTCTAACATAATCAAGTCAATATGCGTATGCAGGCTTCGCTGCTGGCCTCTGCCGCACTGTTTGCGGAGGTGGATACGCTGAAGCAAAACCTCGCGCGGTCCGAGGACGAGCTCGGCCATGCCAAGAGGCAACTCGAGGAGAAGGAAGGTAAGTAATACCTTGCGCAAGTATATAGAGAAGATGTGGTTGCAAAAAATGACAGGATCAACGTGCTATTATAGGGGCCACGGCCGAGGTGGCAACCCTTAAGAAAGCGCTGTCCGAGGCCGAAAACAGAGCGGCTGCGGAGCGCACAGAGAGAGGGAAGCAGGAGGCGTGGGTGGAGGAGGTGCAGAAAGAGCTCCAGGCTCTCGTGAAAAAACACGAGAGTTTGGAGCTTGACTCAGAGATGCAAGCCTCCGAGCTTGCGGCAGCCCTCGCAAGCGCGAAGTCTGCCAAGGCCGACGCCCAGAAAGCCCTCCAAGAAATTGAAGCGATGAAGAAGATAGCGGCGGGTAAGGCATTCATTATGCAAAGCAAGCACGTGAAAAGTGAATTACTTGTTACTTACCCCAGTCCGGAGCTCTCCAGGAGCATTTGCAGATTTGCCCCGCAGTGCGTCTGATGCCGCCGCCTACTATCGATCCAAGGAGGGGAGCTCGACGGAGAAGGTGTTCTGGTCTCAGTATGCTGAGGCCGGACACCTGGTGCCTTTGAGCAACCAGCTGAAGCAAATGGTCGAGCTCCACAAGGTGGCCGAACAGGCCATAAAGGGCCTCATAGTTCGGCTTTGTCCTGGAGAGGCTCTGCCTGGGAGCTACTTCGGGCTGGTGAGGCGGCTGGTGGATGCCTGTCCACGGCTTGAAGTAATCAAGCGCTCTGTCTGTATCGAAGGTGCCCGTAGGGCGCTTGCCCGTGCTAAAGTGCACTGGGGCAAGATGGATGCGGAGAAGCTGGTGAAGGACGGGCCGCCGCCGGGCAAGGAGCATCGCGTCCCAGAAGCATATTATGAGGGCGTCCTGAAGGGTGCCCGCCTTATAGCGGATGAATGCTCCAAAGATGTAATTTTTGAGTAAACTCGCATTTGTGATCCTGTACGCTGAAAACTTGTTCATATGCGCTAAGCAACGCTTTTGATTTTAAAATATTACCTTCTGTGCGGCCGTTTATCAAATTTGAGAGATGGTGAGTCATCGGCTTCTGCCCCCATGCCACGAGTGCTGGGGTGTTCGGGATAAACATGAGCGCTCTTTTTCCCATTCTTGGGTCCTTCGAGGGAGGCGGTCAACACAACGAACAAGGCAATCGGACTATAATGCTTGAACACTCTCACTTAGCCATAGAATTCTATAATTTTAAATTTCAGCGAAGCCCCTAGTGTTCGGAAGACCGAGTTTGGGGCGCTATCCACGCTTAGGCCGGACAAAGCCGACTCCTCGCTCTAAGCGGCATAAGTCTTTAGGGACTCGAAAACCTCTCGAACAACGACCAGCTCTCGCCTCATCATGACGGTTAGTTTTAGCTTTCTCTAATGAGGTGCTTTGCCCAGCTCAACCGGGGCACAGTTGCAGTAGTTCTCCTAGTGCTACCTTAGCTGATATAACGAAACGTAAGGTACCAAAACATAGGAGCCGAGCAAACCCAACTATTGACCCAAGACATGATTCGGAGCCGATGCATATAATGCTATTAGTTCGGGGTGCCGCACTTGTGAAAGTGTTCGGACTTCTCACACCGTATTGTAGGGTACTTAAGCCCCTGGTGTATTGGCCGTACCAAAGTGTACGGGTGCAACATGTCATTAATGAACATATATTCGTAAAAAAGAGTAATGCAATAATAGACGGAAGCTATGCATTGTTTATTTAAAAAAGCTGCGATCAAAGCAGAACGATACAAATAGTGCAATAAGCAAAAGATGGGACTATTTAACATGTCCTTTCCAGGGGCGAGCTGCGGAATGGTATGTGAAACAGGTATACTGCTCGTTATAGAGACCACCTTAGAGTTCCATAGTGCGGCGTAGCTTTCTGCTCCCCTGGTTTTTGTATCGTTTGTGCGGCAATTGTACTGCCGGACAAGCCTTCCGAAGAATGGAGTCCTGAAAATAAGAGAAAATTAAGAAATCGGCAGCCCCTAGTGTAGTTTAAGCCGCGTTTCGGCCGTGTCGTGATGGTGCCCCTCCCCCCTGTGCCCATGGTATTTCCAGAGTGTAGTTATGTACGCGCAACACTGGTTTCGCAAGTTTGCGAGGGCTGGGGTTGGGGCCGCATTGCTACGCTTGCTCGGAACGTGCCAGGCGGTCTTGTTGTAGGTTACTCCGGGCGCGCTTGATGGCGTCCGGACGTTTAATGGCCGGACTGGAGAATTGCCTTGAGAGGCTGCTTTGTACTTCCGCTGCGATAGCCGCCGTATGCTCCTCCGTTCGGAGAGAGCGTTTGGTGTTTCCATTGACCGTGATTACTCCTCGAGGGCCTGGCATCTTGAGCTTGAGGTATGCGTAGTGCGGCACTGCATTGAACTTGCCAAATGCGGTTCGCCCGAGCAGTGCGTGATAGCCACTGCGGAACTGGGCTATGTCGAAGATTAACTCCTCGCTTCGGAAATTATCTGGAGATCCGAAGACCACTTCAAGTGTAACTGAGCCTGTACAGTTGGCCTCTACACCTGGTATGACGCCTTTAAAGGCCGTTTTAGTGGGTTTAATCCTCGAGGACCGATGCCCATTTTCCGCACTGTATCCTGGTAAAGCAGGTTCAGCCGCTGCAGCCGTCCATAAGGACTCTAGTGAGGTGAAATCCGTCAATAATAGGGTCTAGAACCAATGCGGCGAATCTGCCATGACGGATGCTAGTGGGGTGGTCCCTTCGATCAAAAGTGATTGGGCAGGAAGACCATGGGTTGAACTTTGGGGCGACTGGCTCCATCGCGTATACGTCCCTTAGCACACGCTTCCGCTCCCTCTTGGGGACGTGGGTTGCATATATCATGTTCACCGTCCGCACTTGTGGGGGAAAACCTTTCTGTCCATTGTTGTTCGGCGGCCGGGGCTCCTCCTCGTCATCGCTATGTAGCCCCTTGTCTTTGCTTTAGGCATTTAACTTGTCTGCCTGCTTGAACACCCAACAATCCCTATTGGTGTGATTGGCTGGTTTTTCGGGGGTGCCATGTATCTGGCATGAGCGGTCGAGTATTCGGTCCAAACTGGACGGGCCCGGAGTATTTCTTTTGAATGGCTTTTTCCGCTGACCGGGTTTAGAGCCTTTGAATCCGGCATTAACTGCCGTATCCTTAGCATTGTCGCCGTTAATGCGGCGCTTTTGCTTGTTGCGATGTGACCTGCCACTGCTGTCCTTGGTATCTGAATTACCAGGGCTCTTGGTCATGTTATTGCTGCGAGCTAGCCAGCTGTCTTCTCCCGCGCAAAAGCGGGTCATAAGTGTCGTGAGGGCTGCCATAGATTTCGGCTTTTCCTGTCCTAGGTGCCGTGCAAGCCACTCATCACGGATGTTATTCTTGAAGGCTGCTAGGGCCTCTGTGTCCGGATAGTCGACGATTTGATTTTTCTTGGTTAGGAATCGTGTCCAGAATTGTCTGGCTGATTCCTCTAGCTACTGAATTATGTGGCTAAGGTCATCGGCGTTTGGTGGTCGCACATAAGTGCCCTAGAAATTGTCGAGGAATGCCGTTTCCAGGTCCTCCCAACAACCAATTGATTCTGCTGGCAAGCTGTTAAGCCAATGCCGAGCTGGTCCTTTAAGCTTGAGTGGGAGGTATTTGATGGCGTGTAGGTCATCACCGCGGGCCATGTGGATATGAAGGAGATAGTCCTCGATCCATGCCGCGGGATCTGTTGTGCCATCGTATGATTCGATGTTCACGGGTTTGAAACCCTCGGGGATTTGATGATCCATTACTTCATCTGTGAAGCATAGTGGGTGTGCGGCGCCTCTGTATTGGGCTATATCACGATGCAGCTCAAACGAGCTTTGTCTACTGTGTTCGACCCGGCCGGATTTACTGTATCCGGAGTGATGATTACCGTCTCGTGCCATGGGGCGCCCACGCGATCCGTAGATCGATCTTGTTTGCCTTGCCTTGTCCTCCAATATATCTCGCAGGTCTGGCGCATTTTCCCGTGCCTTGGTATTTTTTGAGTGGTGCTGGGGTGCGGCTGGAGTGGAGGGCCGAGAGGCCTCTCTGTCGCCGCCACGGGGTGGCCGGTCGGCCGCATCATGCGCTGGTGATGTAGGTTTAGGTGCTTCCTCCTCTAATCGGGGTAGCAACCTGCGCTTTGGGTAGCTCTTGGAGGGGCGTTCGAGTTCATACTCTTCGGCCGCAAGGACTTCAGTCCATCTGTCGGCTAGCAAATCTTGATCAGCTGTAAGCTGTTGCTGTTTTTTCTTGAGGCTGCTCGCCGTGGCCATAACCCTGCGTTTGAAACGCTCTTGTTCGACGGGATCCTCCGGCATGACAAATTCGTCGTCGTCGAGGCTTGCCTCGTCTTCAGAGGGAGGCATATAATTATCGTCCTCGACCTCTCTGTCTGCCGCTCTCTCATGAGGGCTGGCTTCTCCATCCTCCTGTGCTGAATCTTGCTGGAGGTGGTTGTCTTCGGCACTGCCCGGGGTGTTATTATCTCCCGTGCCGGAATCACCGTTTTTGCTTTGGCGGGATTTAGAGCGGCGCCGCTGATGCCGGCGCTTAGGCTGCTTCTTGGAGGGGTCATCCTCCGCTGTGCCATCGCCATTGCCTTCTTTTGGGGTGTCCACCATGTATATATCATACAACGAGGTGGCTTTCTAGTGCCCTATAGGCGCTGGTTCTTGATGGTCTCCTGCATCGGCGTCCATACCGTCGATGTCTTCGGAGTCGAAGTCGAGCATGTCGGTTAAATCATCGACAGTGGCTACGAAGTGGGTGGTGGGTGGGCTTTGAATTTCTTCATAATCCTCATCCCAACCTTGCTGACCATATTCCGGCCAGGGCTCTCCTGATAAAGAGAGAGACTTTAGTGAATTTAGAATATCGCCGAAGGGCGAGTGCTGAAAGATGTCCGTGGCGGTGAACTCCATGATCGGCGCCCAATCGGGTTCGATCGGTAGGGGCGCGGAGGGCTCAGAGTCTGGAGAGGAGTCCGGCTCCTTGGAGTCACGGGCTTCGCAGAGAATAGGGCTGGTGTTCGGCTCCATAGAGATTGCAGCCCCCGAGGCGGTGTCCAACCACCCATCCTCGATTGGCGCAGTTGGCTCCGAGTTAAGGGTCGGAGCTGATGCGGGTGCGGCCTCCAGGGCACTGTTCGGTGGCAAAGCTAGATCATGCCCATCATGACAGTGCGGCGCGCTCGGCTGTGGCTCGAATCCGTCGAAGATCAAATCTCCGTGGAGGTCGGCCGTGTAGCTCAAACTTCCAAATCTGACCTGATGGCCAGGGGCGTAGCTTTCGATCTGCTCCAGATGGCCAAGCGAATTGGCCCGCAGTGCAAAGCCGCCAAATACGAAGATCTGTCCGGGGAGAAAAGTCTCACCCTGGATTGCATCGTCGTTGATGATCGGAGGAGCCATCGGGCCTAAAAGTGACGACACAGAGGAACTCTCAATGAAAGCACCAATGTCGGTGTCAAAACCGGCGGATCTCGGGTAGGGGGTCCCGAACTGTGCGTCTAGGCGGATGGTAACAGGAGACAAGGGACACGATGTTTTTACCCAGGTTCCGGCCCTCTCGATGGAGGTAAAACCCTACTCTTGCTTGATTAATATTGATGATATGGGTAGTACAAGAGTAGATCTACCACGAGATCAAGGAGGCTAAACCCTAGAAGCTAGCCTATGGTATGATTGTTGTTCGTCCTACGGACTAAAACCCTCCGGTTTATATAGACACCGGAGAGGGCTAGGGTTACACAGAGTCGGTTACAATGGTAGGAGATCTACATATCCGTATCGCCAAGCTTGCTTTCCACGCCAAGGAAAGTCCCTTCCGGACATGGGACGAAGTCTTCAATCTTGTATCTTCATAGTCTAGGATTCCGGCCGAAGGTATAGTCCGGCTATCCGGACACCCCCTAATCCAGGACTCCCTCAGCCGACCCGTTTGACTTGGTCAAAAGGTGGCGGGCTGGCCCACGGAAAGCCTGTTAACGGCATGTTCGCATATAGCCCATTTACAGCCCGCTAACCCAGGGCCCGTTACGCCCTATCCGAATTAGCCCAGTAGCGTCATCTGGGCCGTCCAATATGATTCAGCCCATTTTAACTTCCGTCCCATGTGTGGCCCATGACTTCTTTCGGCCCATATGAGGACCTTTGTAACTCTTGGCCCATTAATGGCCCGTGGTGAAACTGGCCCATAATGAACAGTGTATCACTTTATACCCATTAATGGCCCGTTATTCCATTGGGCCGTTTCCAGCCCAAGTTATCTTTCGGCCTTCTCAGGGCCCATTGATTCTTGGGCTCATTTGCAGCATTCGGTTACATACGACCTGTTACTGTCATTTTCTGCTTGTGGGCCAAATTCAACCCGTCATTATAGTTGGCCCGTTTGCGGACCATTAATATGTTGGGCCGTTTTCATGTAAAAAAACCCGTTGGGCTGTTTTCATAGAGTTATCAAACATGGCCTATTAACGGCCCGTTATGGTCCATGAATAGTACGACCCATGATTGGCGAAATGATGATACGCCCTGTAGAAGGCCCATGGATCCTACGGCCCGTATGAGGCCCATGGATAGTATGGCCCGTAGAAGGCCCATGGACCCTACGGCCCGTATAGAAGGCCGATGGATCCTACGGCCGGACGAAGGCCCATGGATCATATGGCCTGCAGGAGGCCCATGGTTACAATAGTCCGTGTGTTGCCATGATTATTTTGGCCTAGTTACCAAAAATAGGCTATTATGGCCACTAGAAAAAACCAGAAAAAGAACTGCAGTGACTACAAGCAAACAACTAAACAAGACAATAAGGAAATAAATAAGCAAGCAATTAACGCTAGCCTATTACCGCTATTACACATATTACATCCACTGGGCATCAAAGTTCGCCACCAGTGCAAATATAGGGAACAAAGCAGCACATTACATACACTGGCCGTCAAAATTGGCCACCAGTGCAAATAAACGCGGCAGCAAAACAAGAGCATAACTAAAACAACTTCAGAAGAGCTCAAGAAACATTATCCTGGGTACCCACCATGCTGGCAATAAGCTTAGCAAGCTGATTAGCTTTGTCCTGTTTGGCGCTAAAATCCTCCAACGCTTGCTGTTGCACCAGAAAGTATGCATCTGAATGCTCCAGGGACTTCCGCAGTCCTTCCGCTTCTTGTCGCAGCACAGCTAATCGATGTCTTTCATCTTGTAGTTGAGACTCAAGAAACCGAACTGATTCAAACAGTGAGTTTGAATAGCTTGTGCAAGCGGTAGTGGCCAGTAACTCGAACACTAAACCAAGACAGGACTTTGGGGTTGTCTCGCTGTCTTCAAGATAGTCTTCCTTAGCTATTTTATCAGCTTTGTTGGAGACCCACAAGGATGTGTCACTATCCTGAACCTTATCTGCATTACCTCCTTTACCATTGCTTAATAAGGCACTCTTCCCCAATATTCTGTTAGCATTCTAAAAGAAGAAACAAGCAGACACATAACAAGTTTAGCATGTACTAGTATATGAAACTCATTTTGGTGAACCAGTTCATTAGTAAGGTGGACAGGATTAAAATACCAAGTCTTCTATTGCCAAGTACTAGTACATAATAAAAGCATCAAACAAACATATATCTATGTCCTATGGTCACTGCATTGTCTTGCCAAATCAAAATAGAGACACGGTTCAAATCATACCAGTTCAAGACAAAGCAGAAGTGAAAGAATACAAAGTGTGGGAAACAACACGGCACAACAAGATTTCAGATGGGTACCACGGGTCTACATGTACAACAACACTATTGGCTCTGTTGTGATGCTAGTAATGTGCATGATATGAAAGTCAACTGTATACACAATTGAAAATGAAATCAACAGAGCTATTGATAAGAGCAAACCTGTTAAAGAAACATGCGTGAACATACCTGCTGTGCCATTGGAGTTTCGATTAGATCCTTCAATTTAAAAATAAGTTTGTATGAGTAAATACAGTGATACAAGAGCAAAGAAATCATAGTTAAAAAAGGCACACCTAAGAGAGTGCTTAAGCGCGCCTAGGCTCTAGCCGTTGGCAAAATGCATTGCGCATAACTACACATAATCTGTGCATAACTACGCATAAGCATGCACTTTGGTCAGTAAAGCGCAAGGCGGTGGCAAAGCACACAATTAATGCCTAGCGCTTTTTGAACTATGGTAGCAATGGAATCTTAAAGTAGAACAATTGTTCTTCAGGTTTAGGCACTTGTTCTACATGAACAAAGTATAGTAAGACGCAAGAATATAATACTTAAAAATAGAAAATGAGCTCATAGACCTTACCACATTCTTGGTTCGGGACCAGTACAGAACAAGGCGTTCCCAGTCATCGTCCAGTAAATGTGTCTCAGGAGAACATAAAGGAATTTGATGAGTTTGTTTGCCGGTGAAGTACGTTTTCTTCAGGTAATTCCGATATTGCCACCAAGCATTCTTGAAGATAGCAGAGGTATTAGCACAGGTTACCTCATCCCGAGTTTCCAAATCGGTCCTTCTCTATAGAGAAAAATGGGAAAATTTGCTGTATTATAACCATCATGGAGGTAGGATGTATGGGACGAAGCAAACTAATTGCCATGAATAACATTACTTACACATAACTCCTGGACAAACACCTGCAACTGGCATTTTCCTTCATGTTCAGTATAATATTTCCAAGATGGGAAGATACGCACATACGATTTAACAACATCAAATGCGATAGATGCTAAACTACGACTAGCTGGTTGTGCTTCCTCCACAGGAATAGGCGTACTAACTGGTGGAGTTGGGGTTCGCCATGATAGTACTGGCCCTTTGGGCACTGGAGCTGCCTTAGTAACTGCTCTTGTTTGGGAGCTCTGTGGTGGAGATGGTGCTGTGTCAACAGGAACTGGGTTACTATCGGCTAGGGTTGGGGTTAGATTGGGTGAAGCTGGTTCTCTGTCCATCGCAGTAGGGGTACAATCTGCGAGAGTTTGGGTTATGTGTGGTAGTGCTGGTTCTTGTGCATGTACAACCAGGGTGCTATCTCCACCAAGAGGTAGCATTGTTTTATTTGAAGACCGTGTTTTTAGTCCGCTAGATACTGGCATCACCCGCTCCAATTCAAATGGCCGATAAACATGAAACATAGTTGAATGTACATACATTGTATGAGAGACAGATGCAATAGATAGTGTGGAAAAAAGAGGGCATGAAATAGTTGACATGTTGATACGTCTCCGTCGTATCTACTTTTACAAACACTTTTGCCCTTGTTTTGGACTCTAACTTGTATGATTTGAATGGAACTAACCTGGACTAACGCTGTTTTCAGCAGAATTACCTTGGTGTTGTTTTATGTGCAGAAAGAAAATATTCTCGGAAAGTCCTGAAACTCCATGGAATACCTTAGAAAAAATAACAAAAAATCCTCGCCAAATATGAAGACCAGGGGTCCCACACCCTTTCCACGAGGGTGGGGGGCGCCCCCCTAGGGCGCGCCCCCTACCTCGTGGGCCCCCTGTTGACCCTCCGACGCCAACTCCAACTCTATATATTTGCTTTCGTAGAGAAAAAATCAGAGAGAAGAAATCATCGCGTTTTATGATACGGAGCCGCCGCCAAGCCCTAAAACCTCTCGGGAGAGCTGATCTGGAGTCCATTCGGGGCTCCGGAGAGGGGGGATTCGTCGCCGTCGTCATCATCAACCATCCTCCATCACCAATTTCATGATGCTCACCGCCGCGCGTGAGTAATTCCATCGTAGGCTTGCTGGACGGTGATGGGTTGGATGAGATTTATCATGTAATCGAGTTAGTTTTGTTAGGGTTTGATCCCTAGTATCCACTATGTTCTGAGATTGATGTTGCTATGACTTTGCTATGCTTAATGCTTGTCACTAGGGCCTGAGTGCCATGATTTCAGATCTGAACCTATTATGTTTTCATGAATATATGTGAGTTCTTGATCCTATCTTGCAAGTCTATAGTCACCTACTATGTGTTATGATCCGGCAACCCCGAAGCGACAATAATCGGGACCACTCTCGGTGATGACCATAGTTTGAGGAGTTCATGTATTCACTATGTGTTAATGCTTTGTTCTGGTTCTCTATTAAAAGGAGGCCTTAATATCCCTTAGTTTCCAATAGGACACCGCTGCCACGGGAGGGTAGGACAAAAGATGTCATGCAAGTTCTTTTCCATAAGCACGTATGACTATATACGGAATACATGCCTACATTACATTGACGAACTGGAGCTAGTTCTATGTCACCCTATGTTATGACTGTTACATGATGAACCGCATTTGGCATAATTATCCATCACTGATCCGGTGCCTACGAGTTTTCCATATACTGGTTTACGCTTATTTACTTTCCTGCTTTTACTGTTACAATCACCACAAAATACCAAAAACATTACTTTTGCTGTCTTTACTTTTGTTGCCGCTGCCACCGCTATCATATTACTTTGCTACTAAACACTTTGCTGCAGATACTAAGTTTCCAGGTGTGGTTGAATTGGCAACTCAGCTGCTAATACTTGAGAATATTCTTTGGCTCCCCTTGTGTCGAATCAATAAATTTGGGTTAAATACTCTACCCTCAAAAACTGTTGTGATCCCCTATACTTGTGGGTTATCAAGACCTTTTTCTGGTGCCGTTGCCGGGGAGCATAGCTCTATTCTTGTAGTCACTTGGGATTTATATCTGCTGGACACTATGATCAACTTGAGAGATCCAAAAACCAAGATCTATCCCTCAACTACGAGGGGAGGTAAGGAACTGCCATCTAGCTCTGCACTTGATTCACCTTCTGTTATGAGTAAGTTAGCGACACCTACACCTGCTTCCGCTATTCGTTCTGATATGTCGCATGTTATTGATGATGCCACTTCTACTATGCATGATACTTATGATGAAACTGCTTCTATGCCTGATACTACTGTGCCCCTTAGTGAATTTCTTGAAGAACAAATTGCTAGGGCTAGAGAAAGAGAAATTGACGAAACTGAATACGATGATGATAGTGATGATGAAAATATGCCTGTTATTCCTGAAGGTTATCTTTTTGATAAAGATTCTTCTTTAGCTTTTTTAGCCTGCAAAGATAGATATGAGCTTAAAAGGTTATTAATTAAATTGAACAAAGAATCACTTAGAGATAAAATGAAACCTGATCCTGCTTTTGCTACTTCACCTATATGTGTTCCTGATAAAGATTATGAATTCTCTGTTGATCCTGATATAATTACTTTAGTTGAATCTGATCCGTTTTATGGCTATGAATCTGAAACTGTTGTGGAATGACATAGCTGCCCTGTTCACTAATAATGAGAGGTCACGTTACCTCTATTTACTCAAAATATTCCCGTTCTCATTAAAGGGTGATGCTAAGATATGGTTTAATTCCCTTGATCCTGGTTGTGTGCGTAGTCCCCAGGATATGATTTATTACTTCTCTGCTAAATATTTCCATGCTCATAAGAAACAAGCTGCTTTGAGGGAAATATACAATTTCGTGCAAATTAAAGAAGAGAGTCTCCCAAAAGCTTGGGGGAGGCTTCCCAAGTTACTTAATGCTTTGCCTGATCATCCTCTTAAGAAACCTGAAATACTTGATATCTTTTATAATGGACTAACCGATGCTTCCAGAGATTACCTGGATAGTTGTGTTGGTTCTCTTTTCAGGGAAAGAACACCGGATGAAGCTGAAATTCTATTGAATAATATGTTGAGAAATGAGAATAATTGGGCACCTCCTGAGCCAGCTCCTGAGCCAGCTCCCGCTCCAATTAATGATCCTATTCCTAAACCAACTCCGAAGAAGAGAGGTGTTCTATTTCTCAGTCCCGAAGATATGCAAGAGGCAAAGAAATCTATGAAAGAAAAAGGTATTAAAGCTGAAGATGTTAAGAATTTACCTCCTATTGAAGAAATACATGGTCTTAATATACCGCCTGTTGACGAAGTATATGATCTTAATCCTTTATTCATTGAGGAACCTCCCGATATCCCGACACAGGTAGTAAAGGTAAATTCTCTCTATAGATTTCATGAAGGTGATATCCCTCACTATAAGTCTGCTAGGCAATGCTTTGATGAGTTTGATAATTTTATTGTCAAACAAGAAAATTTCAATGCTTATTTTGGTAGACAATTGAAATATGATTCCGATATAATTAAATACTTGGGTGATTATATGGCTAATATTAGAGGTGAACTTAAACTTGTTAGCAAATATGCTTCTATGGTTACCACTCAAGTAGAACAAGTACTTAAAGCTCAAAAAGAATTGCTCCATGAAATGAATAGTAAGAAAAATGATTATGCCATTAGAGTGGCTACTAGAACTGGTAGAATGACTCAGGAACCTTTGTATCCTGAAGGCCACCCTAACAGAATCGAGCAAGATTCTTAGAGAAATAATATTGATGCACCTAGTTCTTCTAAAAAGAAGAAGAAGAAAAATGATAGAACTGTGCAAACTTCTAGTGAACCTATTGCTGAACCACCTGATAATCCAAATGATATTTCCATGTCTGATGCTGAAACACAATCTGGTAATGAACATGAACCTAGTAAAAATATTAATGATGATGTTCATGATGATGCTCAACCTAGTAATGATAATGATGTAGAAATTGAACCTGCTGTTGATCTTGATAACCCACAATCAAAGAATCAACGTTATGATAAAAGAGACTTTGTTGCTAGGAAACATGGGAAAGAAAGAGAACCTTGGGTTCAGAAACCCATGCCTTTTCCTTCGAAACCATCCAAGAAGAAGGATGATGAGGATTTTGAGCGCTTTGCTGAAATGATCAGGCCTATCTTTTTACGTATGTGATTGACTGATGTGCTCAAAACAAATCCTTATGCTAAATATATGAAGGATATCATTACTAATAAAAGAAAGATACCAGAAGCTGAAATTTCCACCATGCTTGCTAATTATACTTTTAAGGGTGGAATACCAAAGAAACTTGGAGATCCCGGAGTACCTACTATACCTTGCTCCATTAAAAGAAATTATATTAAAACTGCTTTATGTGATCTTGGAGCCGGTGTTAGTGTTATGCCTCTCTCTTTATATCGTAGACTTGACTTGAATAAGTTGACACCTACTGAAATATCTTTGCAAATGGCTGATAAATCAACTGCTATACCTGTCGATATTTGTGAGGACGTACGTGTTGTGGTTGCAAACGTTACCATTTTAACGGACTTTGTTATTCTTGATATTCCCGAAGATGATAGTATGTCTATTATTCTTGGAAGACCTTTTCTTAATACTGCAGGGGCTGTTATTGATTGCAACAAAGGCAATGTCACTTTTCATGTTAATGGTAATGAGCATACGGTACACTTTCTGAGGAAACAACCTCAACTTCATAGTATCAACTCTATTGGAAAAATTCCATCGATTATATTTGGAGGTTTTGAATTCCCTCTTCCTACTATCAAGAAGAAATATGATATTCTTATTATTGGGGATGTGCATATCCTCGTTGAGGTAACTTAGTGTTATTCGAAATTTCTCCAGTTTCATGATTATCGGAATGAGTTTGTTAACAAGACCTGATCAGCCTTGTTAGTGGATTCTTTTTGATAAGCATGAGATGGATGAAAATAGAAGCACAAACTTCTGTACCCTCTTTATATTTTCTGTAATTTAGTAGAAATAAAGTAAAAATAGTATTTTTCTGTCTGTTTCCTGACTTATCCGTGCAATATAATAATATCCCGAAAATAAAAGTCCTCAGAAGCCATGCCAATTTAATATGATTTTTTCGGGAATATTTGAGGATTTACTGTGCAAAAATTACCGCGGGAGGAGCTGCCACCGGGCCACGAGGGTGGTGGGTGCGCCCCCTTCCCTAGGGCGCGCCCCTGCCTCGTGGGCCCATGGTGGCCCTCCTCCACTTATCCCAGCACCCAGCTTCTTCCTCTGCCTCACACAAACCCAAAAAACCAACTCAAGCACGAGTTCCAGCCACTTTTGCTGTGATTTTTGATCTCCTTGCTCAAAGCACCTCTCGCAAAACTGCTTGGGGAGATTGTTCCTTGGTATGTGACTCCTCCATTGGTCCAATTAGTTTTTGTTCTAGTGCTTTATTCATTGCAAATTTATGCTGCATAGGTGACCATGTTCTTGAGCTTGCATGTCAAATTTATATGGTTCCAAGTAGTTTTGATGCATGATATAGGCTCTAGGCACTTGTGGGAGTAGTTACTATCAATATTATTGAAGCTGGTTCACTTTTGTTTGAAGTTACTAAAAATTTCAGAATTTTTCAGAAAATGATGAGGAGATTATTGAGGGGCTCATCGAGCCAAAGCTCGAAGGAAAAGGCACCGAAGCCTAAGTATAATTTGCCGCGCACCGCGGAGATTCGGGTGTGTGAATGGCCTTCTGATGATTTCTTGAGAGCAGCCGGTATCTATGAAGATTTTCATGAATTGGCTCACAATGCAGGCCTCACCGGTTTCCTCCACGACCAATGCGATCAGTATCTCTTACTCACAAATACCTTTGTGCAAAACTTTTATTTCATCCTAGGAACTCACCACCTACGGTGGAATTTCATTTATATGATGAGCATAAGGAGATGCCACTTTTTGATTTTTGTCGTATTTGTTTAGTCCCTTTTGAGGGCAAGACAGAAGAACCACACCATGATGATGTGGAGGGATTTATTAATAATATCACTGTAGGAGAAACCAGGAAGGTTTCCGATGCACGAATCACTAGCATACATTTTCCTGTTTTACGTTACTTTGCATTATTTGCTAGCCGTTGTTTAATTGGACGCGGAAACTGTGGAAACCTTAGTATCCCTGATATAATTATTCTACTCCAAGGTTTATACAGTGATAACACTTTTAGTATGGGCGGTATTATTGCCAGACGGTTAAATATGAACCGTACTAAGGGCCCCATCTTTGGAGGCATTTATGCTACACGCCTAGCCGCACATTTTAACATACCTATTAGGCATGCTGAGAAGGAAGAAAAGGTGCTGCCCCGTGTTTATCTAGATCATAAAAGTATGGTAGCACATGATTTTATTGTTAAGAATAGGGCAGGGGAGCTTAGATAACAATTGTTTTTTAATAAACATCATCCTGAGACTATCACCCTGCCTGCTCCTTCTTTGTTTGATTTGACTGTAGGCACATACCTTGTTCCGTTGACGGCTATTCACGCCTACTGGAACCCTGTACCTACCGAGGAGCCAGAACATGAACCACACGATGAGCCCCCACGACAATCTGTTTATTCTTGGGATCCAGAAATGACTGTCAGCCAGTGGCAGTCAGAGTCTTCTTCTTCATCACAGTATGATCCCAACTATTCCTCCTCATCACAGTACGACCCCAACAACTACTATTATTTATATTCGCCAGGCCAGCCGTGGCCATAGACCAACTTAGGCCAAAAGCCTAAGCTTGGGGGAGTACGTATTTCTCACCGACATTACATTTATGTTCACACACACTCGTTGCTAATGTCGGTGCTCATACTTTTTCACTGTAATATCCATGCTAGTTTTGTCGGATTTCGGGTTCCGGCAGACCCTTGAGGTTCGAACACTGGGGTGCGCATGGAGATTTCGCCTCCTACCTACCTGCACCCCTCCGCCTCGCTAAGATCTAAGCTATGGAAAGAACAACACAAGAGACACAGGGTTTATATTGGTTCGGGCCACCATTGTGGAGTAATACCCTACTCCAGTGTGTGGTGTGGTGGATTGCCTCTTGGGCTGATGATGATGAACAATAAAAGGAAGAACAGCCTCGCGAGGTTCTATTCTTGGCTGGGGCGATGAACTGCTGGGAGGAGTTCAGTCACCCCTCTCTCTCTCTCTTCTCGATTGTTTATCTCGATCTCCCTAAACCTCTCTCCTCTCTCCTCCCTACCCTATGGGTGGCTGGTCCTATTTATAGAGGCCCTGGTCCTCTTCCCAAATATCGAGCGGGAAGGGAGCCAACAATGGCGGGCTAATTTGAAGGGGGACAGCTAGTACCAGTTATCCTGACAAAAGTAGTCTTCGCCTGCACAAAGCTCTGGTGGTGACACCGTCTTGGGCTCCACGATGACCTCCGTCTTGCAGTCCTCCTGGCCTTGGTCTTGTTGCACCGAAATGGAAACCTTTGCCTGATGCCTCGGTACTCCGCGGCTGCGCTTGCTCCCTTTGCACCAAAGAGGAAAGGAGGACACTGCGCGGGCTGGCGCCCGCCTGGCGCCCTTGGTCGTCATGGCTTGCGTCACAGGCACCTCATGAGGTACCCCGCCTTGATCTCTCCGCCTCCTCGCGAGCCAGCTTGGTGAGGCCGTGCTTGAAGAAGCTCCGTGTCGTCTGCCCCGCGAGGCTTGGACCCTCGCGAGGGTCTTGAGTCTGTGTTGATGAAGATGGGCCATGCTGGGCCCCCCTTTTGAGCCACGCCGCAGGCCGCAGGCAGGCAAGTCTGGGGACCCCCATTCCCAGAACACCGACAGTAGCCCCCGGGCCCAAGGCGCGCCTGGACTTGGCCGTGCAGGGAGGCAGAAGGGCAAGAGTGAAGCGCCACGGGCCCTAATAGCCTGTGGCCTTGGGCGCCACGTGGCAGTTGATTGGACGTGGGCGCCTTAGCAACCGCGCGAGTTGATAAAGGAGCGGCATCTGCCTAGGCTTTGCTTTTTTGCTTTCTCCGGTTGCTGCTTAGATCCCCTTTCTTGTGCCTCTCCTTCCTTCCTCCAAAATTTCCAGATCTACTCCGACCGCGTGACCTAGGAAGCCATGGCGCCTCGTCAGCCCCCGGCCGTAGCTTGGTACTCGTCTACCCTGGACTCGCCGAACGTGTCGGAGGCGAGCCTCGCCTGGTTGCGCCGGATGGCGGCGGCGCGGGGCATCGATGGGGCGAAGGTGTTCAAGGCCGGCTCCGCCACCCTTGAGGGTCAAGGGAGCACCTTCTATCAATTCTTCGTAAGTGCCATTGTTGCTGGCCTGGTGCCTCCCTTCTCCGAGTTCTTCTTCTCTGTCCTCCGCCATTATAAGCTACAGGCTCTGCATGTCCACCCCAACTCCGTCCTTCTCCTGGAAATCTTCGCCTATTACTGCGAGGCTCACGTAGGGGTGCAGCCCTCAGTGGCCTTGCTGCGCCACTACTTCTACCTCCGGACCTCTCATGGTCCTGCTTCCGCGTGCGCGAGCTTCATCGCGTACGGTGGCGCCATTGCCATCTCGAACCCCGGGAAAAGGATTGAGGGCTTCAGGAGCAAGTGGGTCTTGGCGGATGCTGGGCGCATCCACCCTCGGCTGATCTTGCCCACGGAGCAGCCCACGAGCTCCAGCGATTGGGGTCGAGCGGAGCTCGCGGACCCCCGCACGAAGCTGGTGTTGGAGAAGATGGACGCGGATCTGAGGCCAGCCAACATGGCGGCGGCGAAGCTGACCGGCGCGTCGCTGCTGAGGGAGTTCCTGGAGCACCAGCTGGCTCCACTTCGGCAGTACTCACTTCCGATGTGGAGGCCCCATCCGAGCCCCGCGGCCTTGGCCGACGGAGATCTGGTTGCGGTCCTCCAATCTCAGGTCGGGGGCGACGTGGCGAGGTTGGAGGGCGCTCCTACGCCCTTGTTCCTCCGCGACAACTGGGAGAAGGTAGTGGAGTCCATGCCCGTCTTCAACGGGGACGGGCCCGTGCCCATGGAAACTCCCGGGGAATCGGTGGACGTGTCCTCCGACGACTCCAGCGAAGAGGAGGAAGGAGGGGAGCGGGAAAAAGGGCCTGACTCCGAGGCGACTGACGGAGAGTCGAGGGCTCCCCTCCTCCGGTGCAGGTCCCGTGTTCTCCGCCTCTCTCCGAGCGATGACGATGAGGATGACGGCGAGTAGGACGGCGGGAGCTTGCCCCCGATCCCGAAGAAGGACATGACCGGGCTGATCTCCCGCGGGTCTGCCCCGGCCCCGAGGCGGACCACAGATGCACCTTTCGCTTCGAAGCTTCCCGAGGTTGACCCTTCCAGCTGGCTTTCAGGCTTCAAATTTGGCCGGAGGCCGCTTGAGCTCAATGGCGATGACTTGTAAGCATTTGATTCTTGTCTTTATTTCTTGCTCTGCTTCTGAGGCTTGACGTCCGCATCTCTTGGATAGGCTGGCGCCCGCAGCAAAGAAGTCGAAGGGGGCTCCTGAGGTTCCATCCGTGGCAGCGCCTTTGCCCGCGAAGGAGGGTGACCGCGACGCACAGGCTTCTCCTGCCCAGTCGTTCTTGCGAGGCCTGGCTGAGCCGGCTAGGGCGAGCTCAGCCCCCACGGCCCAAGTGACTCCCGAGGTGTCCTTGCCTGCCGCCGCCACTACAGCCGTTGGGGCGCAGCAGACTCCGCCTCAGGATGCTGTGGCCGCGCCGCCGCCTTCTGCTCCTACTCCACCGGGTGCTGTTTCTCGGACTCCTTTTGCCTTTCTGGATCACGCTGTTGCTGAGCTGGACCGACTGCGGCAGGATCTTCTTGGCGCCGACCCTCTCTTGGTGGCCGGGCGCCTGGAGCTGGCTTCAGGATGGGTTCGCTCTGACTCTTCGATTCGGGCGGCGCTGGTCCAAGCCTCGACGGCTTGTGACGAGGAGAAGCAGGCCATCCTTGAGGCAAAGGCTGCTCGTGACGCAGCCCTGGGGGAGGTGGTCGACGTCCGTGGTCGCTGGAAGGCGCTGGAGGACGAGCTGCAAGGCCTGCGGGACCAGCTCGTGAAAGAGGTCCGCCTTCGCCAAGAGCAGGAAGAAGACGTGAAGGCTCGCGAGGCGGCCGTCAAGGAGAGGGAGGTCAAGCTCAGGAAGTGCCGCGACTGCCTAGGCACGCTGGAGCAGGAGTTGGGGGCGAGGAAGGCCGATCTGGACGACAAGGCCCTGGTTCTTGCCGAGGACCGCGTGGCCTTCACGGAGATGGAGGCGAAGGCTCGCTCCTCGCTGAGGACGCTTTACGACAGCGGCCTGGAGAGCCCGCTGGCTGGCGCCGAGGACGGCCCCGCCAAGCTGCTTCCCTTCCTGGTTCGTGCTCTTGAAGATGTCGCCCTTGGTCCTGGCCCCACGGCCGAGGCCGAGGCGCGTGTCCTGTCTTCTGCAGCACTGACATGGGTCCTCACCCACATCTACCTTCGCGATCCCGGCGTCGACCTCGACAGCTTGCTGGAACCAGTAAGCGGCGAGCGTGCCGCTGCCGCTGCCGAGGCCGTGAAGGGTCGCGTGGAGGCTCTGCTGGGGAAGTTCCGGGCCTTCAGCACCAAGCCGAAGCAAGGCGCTGCCGACCCCACTGCTCCATGACGCGAACCCACTCCGCGCTGCTCCACCGCCGACAAGTGACTCCGTTGTGGCTCCTGTCCTGCCTTTAATTCCTGCACATGTATCATGCCTCGGGGAGGCGTTTAAACTTGCGTTTGGCATTGAGATAACAGTGTGGACTGTAATATTTGCTTTTGAATTCCTTGAAATTTGCGCTTTTCCTTCCTACTTGCTTATGTTCTACGCCGGCAGAGCCCGGCCCCGCGCATACCTCACCCAGCGTTAGTCCCAACCGGAAACCAGGACAGGGCCAAGGAGTGAGGGGCTACGTGACAAGTTAGGCTCCTGAGTCGCGATGCTCAGGAGTCCCCCTTGGCGCACGAACAGCAAGTAGGGAGGTGTGATGTGGGTGGATCTACCGTTCTACGTCTGCAGAGCCCGGCCGCGCGCATACCTCAACCGCCGTTAGCCTTTCGGAACTAAGGAGTGAGGGGCTACGTGACCAGTTAGGCTCCTGAGTCGCGATGCTCAGGAGTCCCCCTTGATGCTCAAACGACTTTCGTACCTTGGCTCCGCTCGGGGAGAGACGCGCGATGAACCAGGCCCGGGGGGGGGGGGGGCTGGCTGGGCGGCGTGCGTCTGGGCGTGACCCAGGCGCAGCCCCCGTGCCCAGCCCCCTCGCGCGGCACTCCCGAGGGGAGGCGTTACGATGAGGCTAGACACTGAGCTCTGGGCTCCCTGAGGTTGATGCGGCCCGGGGGCCACCCTCAGTTGTTTATCACCAGCGCGGAGCATAGCGCTTCCGTATGTGTACGGGCATAGCCGCTCCTCGGCAGTGTCGTCAGCCAGCGCGGAGCATGGTGGTTCCACTGGTACGTGGGAGGGGGCCCCCCTCCGGGAGGAGCCCCCGAGGCATGTACAACCCCGCCCGGACACGTGGCTGGCACGGTAGGGCCTGGCGAGGTGTATCTGGGCACCCGTGAGCCAGCGCGGGACTCACGGGGCCCTACCTCTAGGCGGGTTGCGCCTGACACTGGGCCTTATCTTGTGATGTGTCCCTGCAAATTTGGTTAGATGCCGGCACTCTATGTCCTCGGGTCCCGGCCCTCGAGCTGGTCTCAGCCGTCCCTGGTATGCCAGGTCGCGATGCCGTGGACAAGGCCAGAGGGTGAGGGCTGGAGAGCCAGTAAGAGCCCTGAGTCGCAATGCTCAGGTACCCCCCCTTTAACGTGCAAGTGGTCGGCATGGAGAAGAAGAGGTGCCGTGGACCGGCATCAAATAATCAAGCATGGTGGGTCGAACACATAACTGGTGTCGAGTGGTAGGTGCGACATATGCCAATGGGTGGCTTATCATTGTGGGAGCCAGTAAGACATCGCCGGTGCCTGGAAACAGGATAAGGCGAAGACATGCACGCCGGCGGATCTTACCCAGCTTCGGGGCTCTCCGTGGAGATAACACCCCTACTGCTGCTCTGCGGGGTCTCCGCATGATCACTAGATGAACAAGTAGCTACACAATGCTCCTTGAGCTGTTTGGTGGGAGGAGGAAGAAGGGAACGGCTAGCCTGCTTCTTCTCCTTGTGTGGTGTCTAGGACTAGCAGGGGGTCGAACCCTTTGCATGGGTGCCCCGGGTGGTTTATATAGGCCCACCCCCGGGGGTACAATGGTAATCCGACTGGGCGCGGGGCCCAGCCGTCTGTGACTGCGCTCGCCGGCTCCTGCGCCGGCTGCTGGGGCCCGCCGACTGGTGGGTCCCGCCGGCTGCCGGCCCCTTGGTTGACAGGCAGGCCCCGCTGTCCAGGGCCTGGTCGGCGGCTGGTTACTGTGGCTCCATCTTGGTGACGTGGGCTTCGTCGTGGTAGGCGCGGCTACAGTGCCGCCGCCTGTCGGGCGATCGCTGTAGCCTCACCGCGTCTGGTCTCCTTAATGAGGCATCTCCTTCGAGGGAGGCGGCAAGCCGGCTGCGGGGAGCCGGCCCTGTCTTAGGCCGACTGGTTGGAGGCGTGGCCGCCTTCGGGCGTCTCTCTGCCCGAAGGGGCCCACCATCCGTGGGCCACGCTGGCGGCCTGTCGTGGGTGACACCAAGGTCAATCATGGCAACAGTGCCGCGCCGGACGTGTTATGCCTACTCCGTACGGCGCACTGTGCCAGGCGTGCTCCGGGATTCGGGGGTGGCAGGCTTCACTGTAGCCACGCCCCGTCGCACCGCCGTTAGGTGGGTGCAAACTTTGAGGGTACGGTCTCGACCGCTTTATGGGAGCCGGCTTCTTGGAGTCGTCCTTCTCATGGCTGGCTTCCCGAAGTCGGCCCTCCCGTGGCTTTCTTCATGAGGGCTAAAGTTGGGCCGCCTTCCGAAAGCCGGCCTGGATGGCAGCCAGCAAGGGGAAGGCGGCTCCATGTCTTGGATTCTTGAGAGCCGGACAGGCTCGTAATTTTTTCAGAAGGGCCAGGGGAAGCCGGCTAGGCTACCCATGGCTATTTACTCCGACAGTAGTCCCCGAAGCTGATCGAGCTCCGAGGCGGACAAAGGGACGAGAAGCTTGGTCAGCTTGCCATCCTGAAGAGCCGGCTTTGCGGGTGTATGCCGACTTCAGAGAGCTCCGCGTCTTACAGGCGGGAAAGGGGGGAGACCTGCGTGCTGACCGCGGGCCCTCCCGTGGCCACGTGGCAGCGAGATCCTGCCAGCGCACGCGCGTGATGGGACGCCGCCGCAGGCCCGGGCCCGCCACTCGCAGGCCTTGGTCCGAGCGCGGATCTTCCGTGGCCCACATGGGCCGCTCGCCTTCCCGCGGCGGTTTTATTTTGCCGTTAAGGCACAATAAGCGCGGGACGTGGGGGAGTGGGCACGATCGATCCCCACGTTTCCCCACGCCGCGCCTCCTCGGCTCCGCCACGCGAGCCTATAAGTAGGGGGAGGAGGGGGAGCGACAGAGGTTCGCACGCTCTCTCTTGCTCCGCCCCTTCTCGTCCTCGCTTCTTCCTCTCGTTGCCGCTGCAGCCTCCCGTCTCAGCGCCGCCGCGCCTCCACATCGTCTCGCTCCCATGGCGCTGTCAAGCTCGTGGGACGGCTCCAACGTCCATGAGGACCACGTAGAATTCCTCCGCCAGACTCGGCGCCTGCCCGACGCCAACCTCGTGCGGGTCCGCCTGGCGCCAGAGACGGAGGTCTCGCCGGCGCCGGAGGAGGGCGAGCGGGTCGTCTTCCGCTCGCACTTCCTGCGCGGCTTCGGCCTTCCAGCAAGCGGATTTCTGCGCTCCTTCCTCGAGTTCTACAACCTTCAGCCGCATCACCTCACGCCCAATGCGGTAATGCTACTGTCGGCCTTCGTCTCCCTCTGCGAAGGTTTCTTGGGGCTGCTCCCCACGCTGGAGCTCTGGGGGGAGTTCTTCCAGAGCAAACTCGGCAGCGTCGTCGCAAGCGTGCCTGCCCCCTGCGGGGCCTTCATCGCCATGAGGAGGGCGGGCGAGAACAACCCGTTCCCGCCCATCCCCCTGATCCAGTCGGTGAAGATCTGGCAGAAGTCATACTTCTACGTGAAGAACGTCGCCGAGCAAGGGGACCACGTCAACCTGCCGGCTGGGAGGCAGCCCTCATGGAGTTTCCGGTCCCGGTCACTGTCTCAGGCCGGGAACGCCGCCATCTCCTGTCTTCGGGTGATGATCCAGTCAGAAGGCCTAAGCGGGGCCGACTTGGTGGCCGCCTTCGTGGAGCGCCGGGTATCTCCTCTCCAAAGCCGGCCCCACATGATGTGCCAGATGAGCCGCCGCTTCGACCCAAGCCGGCTGAGCACCAGGGAGATGCCTCACGCGGAGGTATCGTATATGGTAAACTATATCTCCAACTGCAAGCTCGCCGAGGACTGGCGATACGGCAAGGCGCCGTATTCTCGCGCCAACCCTCCGCCCGTGGTAAGCTTTCTTTTCTTTCTTCTTTTCGTTGGTAGCCGGCTTTATGATGGCCGGCTTCTGATCAGTCGGTTCTTCTTAGCAGAACCCCCTTCTCCCGCCGACGACCGGAGCAGCGGGGATAGAACGCCAGTATGCCCCCGACCGCACGGCAGACGATGTCGACGACCCGGACTTGGGGGCGGCCGCCATGGAAGACGCCATCATGGGGGACGACGCCGAGCCCGGGGACTCAAGGCTCACCGCGAGCTTCGAGGACTGGCCGGACGATGCTGAAGCCGAAGTCGCCCTACGTCGCCAGCCGGCGGCCGACCATCAGGGTACGGGCTCGTCCATCGCGCCGGCTGCCGGTGGTGGCGCACAGAAGCGCCGGGCCGCTTCAGGCCTCTTCGGCAGTCGGCCGAAGAAGTCCAAAGCCTCCACCGCGGCGACCAAGCGAGACGAGGCGGCTGCGAAAGCGGCCCGCTTCCGCAAGGCGGTGAAGCAGCCTCAGGCGGTCTCAGCGTAAGTCGTCAATTGCCTTGTCGCATGCTCTTCATCATTCTCTTCTTGTTCGAGCATTCTTCTTAATTTCTTCCGTTTGCTGGACAGGGCGCCGCTTTCCCTTGAGCGTGGTCCGGGCGGCTCCGTAGTTGGGCCGACTGGAGGTTCTGCAAGCTCCCGCCGCGTGGACCCCCATGCCGACCTCAGGGAGGCCACAGAGCGGAACGCCCGTGAAGTGCGGGAGGAGCGCGAGGCGGAGGAGAAAGCGGCCGGCCAGGTGGCGAGGGAGCAGGCCGACGCGGCAGCCAAGGCCCAGACGGAGGCGGCGACCGCGGAGCCAGAGGCGGAGGGTTTGCGCAACCAGCCTCCGCTGCTTGCCATTCCCCTCCGAGCCGTGGCCCCCGACACCCCTTTGCCCTTGGCGGAGGAGATCGTCCAAGACCCGCCGCTGATGGAGAGGGGGGAGGACCCCGTGGCCTTTGCGCGGAGAGCTCCGCCAGCAGCGCCAACAAGAGCGGGCCAAGGCGGCCAATCGTCAGCAGCGCCAGAGGGGCTGACCGGGGGTGAGCCGGAGGACAGAGCCAGCCTTGAGATGCAGCCGGTGACGGGCCGGCGTGCAGGGGGAGGCGCCGCTCCGCCGGAATTGCGCCGAGTCGCGGGCGCAGGCCAGTCGGCGGAAGATTTGGAGGCGGCCAGCACTGCCACGTCCGAGTGGACTTCCAGCGGAGGGACTGGCGAGCTGAATGTGGCGGCTCAAGGGGTCCGGAGCCGGCTGCAAGCTCAGGCCGCCCTGCTGCAACAGTTCACCCAGGAGTTCCTGTCGACGCGAGCCGCCATCCGGGTGAGTCCTTCGTTCTTGGCCGCTTTTGATTTCTTGATTTCTTCCGTGGGGGCGCGTTAGCGCACCCACTGGGTGTAGTCCCCGAGATTCGGGCCGACTGCTGCGCAGTCGGGTCGGATCTTTCTTGACGGCTACCTTATTTTTGCCTCTTGTTTGAACTTCCAGGAATATCACAACTCCCGTGCTGCCGCCTTCAACTCCCAGGCTCGGGAGTTGATTCGGAGGACCGACGACCTGGCCGACAGCCGAAGTAAGTACTCGATCTTGTCTGTCTCCTGTGGGGGCGCGTCAGCGCACCCACTGGGTGTAGTCCCCGAGATTCAGGCCGACTGCTGAGCAGTCGGGTCGGATCTTTCTTGACGACTCTTTCCTTATTGGTTTTTCTTTTTCTCTGTCTTCAGGGGCCAACGCCGACTTGAGGAAGGAGCTCGGCGAAGCGAAGGCCGCCCTTCATACCAAGGACGCCGAGTACGCTGCCTTGGTCCAGGAACGTGATCGCCTGGCCAAGAAGCTGGCCGACCAAGAGAAGAGCCACAAGGCGGCCCTACAGGAGGCGCAGGATAGCGAGGCCGCCCTGAAGGCAGAGTATGAGACCGAGGCCGCGAGCTGGGCTGGGACCCGGCGAGCACTGGATGAAGGCTTCGGCCGGATCGAGGACTTGATCGATGGTAAGCCGCCTTCCTCGCCCCTCTCCTGCCCCTTGCCGCCTGGGTTTTGGCTTAACTTGTGCTGCTGCTTATTATTTGGTGCAGACTACTTCCCCGGCTACTCCGCCTTCGCCGTCCAAAGCATTGAGGCCCATCGCGAGGCGCGCTGTCAGGCGGGGGCCAACATCGCGCCGGATGCGAACCGGACGCTTGAGGAGCAGCTCTTGGCTGTCCAGGCGCGGTTGCAGCCGGCTCATCGGATGCTTCGCCGGCTCCAACGTGCCGGGGCGCAAGTGTTGGCCGCCCTCTGGCCCGGCGAGACGATCCCCCGCACCCCAAGCCGGATTGCCGACTGGCTGGAGGTCGCAGTCGGTCGCTTTGAGGCTTGGAAGGCGTCGGCGGCCCGCCTCGGAGCCGGGCGGGCGTTGGAGGTCATTCGGGCTTGGTACCCAGGGCTGAGCCTGGACCAGCTGCGCACTTGGCGGATGGAGGCCGACGCGGAGCTGGAGGAGGTGAGGCCGGCTATCACCCAGCGGGCTTCGACGATCGCCGAGTGCACCGACATCAGCGTTTTCGCACCCGAAATCGATGATGACGGTGTTGCTCAGCCGGAGGAGTGGTTCGGGCTGAACCTGGCGGTGGGCGAGGACTCGGCGGAGGAGATTGCCTCCAGCGACGAGGGCGAGGATGACGAAGAGGAGGACGGCGAAGACGTCGAGCCGGCTGGTGGAACAACCGGCCGACCTCAGGCCGACCATGCCTCCAGCAACGAGGCGCGTGGAAGCGCGCCCTCTGCGGGAGGCGGTGACCAAGCCGAAGTTCGCCAGCCGGCCGCTCCTTCAGCGGGCACGACCGTCTCCGCCAACCAGCCCGGCTCGTCGGTCGCTCCGCCAACTTGACCTGCCGTCTTTATCTTTCCTGCTTGTTGTCTTTTGAACAATCTTCATTATGTTTTCGCAGTTCCACCCACTAGGGGTGTATCCAAACTATGTTGGATGCTGGCCTCTCGGAGGTCTTTTATGTAAATATTGTTATGTGCATGTTCGGTTTCCATTCGCGTATGCTTTTTATCCTTAGGCCTTTTCCTTTGCCGCCTTCCCTCTTTGGGGAGGCAAGTACTTGAGCTTTCTTGGATTGAAGTGAAGTGAATGGAAACCGGCCGGCCGGCTACTCTGGTAGCCAGTCGGTGGTGGGAGAAAAACCGGCTTTTGTTATATTAGTCCGTTAGTCCCTAGCCGTTTTTCATGTGGGCGCCCGTTCCTGCCTTTAACTCTTGCCAGCCGGACAGCCGGTTCTTCGAACTGCGACTTTTGGCAAGAGAAGGCTTGGGAGCCGGCACACTACTTGTCTGACTGCGGGTAGGACTTCTAATATAACTCCAGTCGGCCAGTCCCCGAGCCGACTAGTCGAACCCGGTGCCAGACGGAACAAGTAAATGAAATGACAAGGTCATAAGCATGATACTTTTCATTCATAAATAAGGGATGGCAGTCCCCGAGCCCTCCTCGGGGGGCCTATTGTCTCGTACTTAATACAAAAGTTAGCATGATACATACTGCATTTCAACTGTAAAATCTTCGAAGGAGGTTGGCATTCCATGGTCGTTCCGACTCCTTGCCAGAGTCGTCTCTCTTGTGTGCCTTCGGCTTCTGTGCGTCGATCAGGTAGTAGGAGTCGTTGCCTAGAGCTCTGCTGATGACGAAGGGGCCTTCCCAAGGGGCCGAGAGTTTGTGCTGGCCGGCTGTTAGCTGGATCAGCCGGAGCACAAGATCGCCCTCTTGGAAAGATCTTGGCCTGACCTTCCGGCTGTGGTAGCGGCGCAAACCCTGCTGGTAGATGGCCGACCGGCTGAGGGCTAACCGCCGACTTTCTTCCAGCAGGTCGACGCCGTCTTCTCGTGCTTCCTTGGCCTCCGCTTCTGTGTACATGGTTACTCGAGGCGAGTCAAACTCGATGTCAGTTGGGATGACCGCCTCGGCACCATACACAAGGAATAAAGGGGTGAAGCCGGTTGACTTGTTTGGTGTAGTGTGCAGACTCCAGAGGACAGCCGGCAGCTCATCGAGCCAACAGCCGGCTGAGCGCTCCAGAGGTACGACCAGTCGGGGCTTGATGCCGGAGAGGATGAGGCCGTTGGCTCGCTCGACCTGGCCGTTTGACTGCGGGTGGGTGACGGATGCTAAGTCCAGCCGGATACCTTGGGCTGCGCAGAAACGTGCCAAGGCTCCTTTGGCAAAATTCGTGCCATTGTCGGTGATGATGCTGTGTGGCACGCCGTACCGAGTTGTTATGTCTGCGATGAACGTCACAACAGTCGGCCCATTCAGCTTCTTGATCGGCTTTGCCTCAATCCACTTGGTGAATTTGTCCACGGCGACGAGCAAATGCGTCATGCCACCGCGCGCCATCTTGAATGGGCCCACCATGTCCAGTCCCCAAACGGCGAATGGCCAAGTGAGGGGAATGGTCTTGAGTGCCGAAGCCGGCATGTGTTGCTTGGAGCTGAAGAGTTGGCACCCCTTGCAATGTTTAACTAATTCTTTGGCGTCATCCAAAGCAGTCGGCCAGAAGAAACCATGGCGGAAGGCTTTGGCGACAAGTGATCTTGAGGCCGCATGGTGGCCGCATTCTCCTTGGTGAATGTCTCTGAGGATTGCAATGCCCTTCTCTTGCTCGACGCACCGTTGGAGGATTCCAGTGACACTGCGCTTGACTAGTTTTCTGTTGACGATTGTGTATGCTCTGGCTCGACGTTGGACTTGTCTTGCTGCTGTTTCGTCAGCCGGCAGATCTTGGTTTACTAGGAAGTTGAGGATAGACTGAGCCCATGACGGAGCTGCGACTTCTTCTACTGCCAATGTGGCTACTGCCACCAGGGTGGGCGGGCTAGGTGGTGAGATGCTGGAGTCGTCCGCCGGCTGTTGTGCTGGTGCAGTCCCCGGGCTGGCTACCGCAGTCCCCGAGCCGGGTGTGGCAGTCCCCGAGCCGGTTGCCGAAGTCCCCGGGCCGGCTGCGGGAGTCTCGGGGTCGCCTGCTTGGTTCTTCGAGCCGGACCCGGCCGCATCGGGGTCAGGCGGCACGAAGATGGAGTCGGACTCTGGAGACGGCTTGATAGATGGCTTGAGGAGGCGTTGTAGAGTGACACCGGTTGGTATTGCTTGTCGAGTAGAGCCTATTCGAGCCAGGGCATCGGCTGGCTCGTTGTCGGCTCGCGGTACGTGGAGGAACTCGCATCCTTCAAAGTATCCGCTGAGTTGTTGGACCAGGAAGCGGTAGCTCGCCATATTTGCGTCCTTGGCGTCCCAGTCGCCGGATGATTGCTGGACCACCAGGTCCGAGTCGCCATAACATAGGATCTGGCGAATGCCAAGTTCTTTGGCAAGCCGGAGCCCGTCTATGAGCGCCTCGTACTCAGCCACGTTGTTGGAAGCGGCAAAGTGGATTTGTAGCGTGTATCTGAGCTTGTCGCCTTTGGGAGAGGTAAGGACGACGCCAGCTCTCAAGCCGGTGCGCATCTTGGACCCGTCGAAGTGCATGCGCCAATGGGTGGAGTCGGGAGCCGGCGGTAAGTACTGGGTCTCGGCCCAGTCGACGAGGAAGTCGGCCAGTGCTTGGGACTTGATGGCGGTGCGGGGCTGGTAGAAGATCGTGTAGGGGGGCAGCTCGATGGCCCATTTCGCCACCCGGCCGGATGCGTCCCGGCTGCCTATGATCTCGGCCAGCGGGGCGGTGCATACGACCGTGACGGGATGCTCTTGAAAGTAGGGCTTCAGCTTCTTGGCGGTGAAGTACATGCCGTAACACATCTTCTAGTAGTGCGGGTAGTTCTGCTTTGAGGCAGACAACACCTCGCTCAAATAATACACCGGCCTCTGGACCGGCTGGGCTCGGCCTTCTTCTGGGCGTTGGACTACGATGACGGTGCCGACCACCCGGCTGGTTGCGGCGATGTAGAGGAGCATGGGCTGTTTCTCAGTCGGCGCCGCCAGAACGGGCGGCGTGGCCAGCATCTTCTTCAGCTCGTGAAAAGCTTGGTCGGCCTGGTCGTTCCACTCGAAGTGAGTGCTCTTCTTCATGAGGCGGTAGAGGGGGAGAGCTTTCTGTCCGAGCCGGCTGATGAAGTGGTTCAAGGAGGCCAAGCACCCGGTGAACTTCTGAATGTCTCGAAGCTTGGTGGGGATCGCCATTCGCTCGATGGCCTTGATCTTCACCGGGTTGCATTCGATGCCGCGTTCGGAGACCAGGAAGCCTAGGAGCTGGCCGGCTGGCACTCCGAACACGCATTTCTCGGGGTTGAGCTTGATTTGGAACCGGCGTAGGTTCTCAAACGTTTCCTTGAGGTCTCCCAGCAAGGTGCCGCGCTTCTCCGTCTTCACCATGATGTCGTCCATGTAAACGTGAGCGTTTCTGCCGAGTTGCTTGAGGAGGCACTTCTGCATGCAATGCTGAAAAGTGGCACCGGCATTTCTCAAGCCGAATGTCATAGTCAGGTAACAGAAGGCTCCAAATGGCGTGATGAAGGCGTTCTTCAGACGGTCGTCCGGATCCAGCTTTATCTGGTGATATCCTGAGTAAGCATCCAAGAAGCTCAACAGCTCGCATCCGGCTGTGGAGTCTATCACTTGGTCAATCCTTGGCAGGGCAAAGGGATCTTTGGGGCAGGCCTTGTTGAGGCTTGTGTAGTCTATGCACATGCGCCACTTGTTGTTCTTCTTCAGCACGAGGACCGGGTTGGCGAGCCACTCTGGGAAGAAAACTTCCATAATAAAGCCGGCTGCCAAAAGCCGGGCTATCTCTTCCCCCATAATCCTGCGTTTCTCCTCCGACAGTCGGCGAAGGGGTTGTTTGACTGGCTTTGTGTCTTCTCGAACGTGTAGTTTGTGCTCGGCGAATTTCCTCGGAACACCCGGCATGTCCTTGGGGGACCATGCAAAGATGTCCCGATTCTCACGGAGGAAATCGGCGAGCTCGCCTTCCTATTTGCTGTTCAGGTTTGCCCCGATGACGGTAAACCTCTCTGGGTGCTCGGGGTCAAGAGGTATCTTCTTCGTCTCCTTGGCCGGCTGGAAAGATCCTTGAGCATCATGCTCCTTGGGGTCGGGGGACACGGCCGACTGCTTGCCGGCTATGGCCACAACTCGGTCCAGCATCTTCTTTTCTTCGGCAATCACAAGGGACTCGGCCAGCCGGCTGCTGGCTGCTGCGCACTCAGAGGACTTCTTGTAATCGCTGGCTACGGTGATGATGCCTTTGGTGCTTGGTATTTTCATCTTGAGGTATGCATAGTGGGGAACTGCCATGAATTTGGCCAAGGCAGGTCGGCCAAGCAATGCATGGTAAGGGCTTTCCAGGTCCACCACTTCAAACCAGATTGCCTCCCGGCGGAAATGCTCCTTGTCCCCGAAAAGCAAATCAATCTTGATCTTGCCAATGGGGGCGCAGGACAGGCCGGGTACGATGCCATGAAACACTGTCCGAGTAGGCATGAGCTGCTTCGTCTTGACGTTTAGCTTCTCCAGGGTGTCACGGTACAGGATGTTGATGCTGCTCCCGCCGTCTATCAACACACAGGAGAAGCGGGCGGCGCGTCTGTCCGTTGCAAGGGTGGCTTCCAGGACCAAAGCATAAGAGCCGAGAGACGGCATCACCTCTGGATGGTCGGCCCGGCTCCAGCTGATGGG
Organism: Triticum urartu; assembly: GCF_056163025.1. NCBI lineage: Eukaryota > Viridiplantae > Streptophyta > Magnoliopsida > Poales > Poaceae > Triticum > Triticum urartu. Next base: position 154,750,150 of record NC_141877.1, on the reverse strand, counting down.
CTTTTGTGACCAATGCATGTGTCCGGCGCGGTTGGCAGCGACCACGCTGACTTCCTGGTGCTCTCGGCGTGTGCTGTGCCGGTCTTCGGGCTGGCTTGTAAAGACGATGTAGGTTGCTTGCTCGTCGGGGAACTCGTCGTGCACGGCTCTGACTGCGGGCCGAGAGGCCGGAGGCGGCGGGGCCGGAGGCGGCGGGCCGGCAGGCGGAGGCGGCACGAGCCCCTCGCCTTTGGAGATTCGGGTGAGCCAAGGGCACTTCCGGGTTGTGTGGTTGGACGGCTTCGCGCCGCTGTGGAACTTGCACGGGGCGTCGAGAGTTTGCTCGTAGGAGAAGGCCGGCTGCCAAGCCGGCCTGTCGCCCATGGGCTTCTTGGGCGCGGGTCGCCCTTCAAGCGGCGCGTCTTCAACTGTGGCCACCTGCCGACTGGCGGGAGGCGGCGCGGGGCCCTTGCGCTTGTGGTCGTTCGAGTGTGGGCGTCGGCCGGAATCCCCAGCCGGCATCTTGGGCGCCGGGTTAAGTACTTTCCCGGACACGTCTACCCGAAGCTCGGTCTTCATCGAGGAGTCGGCGGTGGCGTACTTGTCCGCTATGTCCAGAAGCTCGTTGAGGGTAGTCGGCTTGTCGTAGAGGAGCTTGTGCTTGAGGAGGGTGCCTTCTCGGCATCCGGCTTTGAAGTATTCTATGTCTTGCACCTCGTGCACCCCCTCGCAAGAATTGCGGAGCTCGGCCCAACGCGTGAGGTAGTCATGAGTGGACTCGGCCGGGCCCTGTACGCACAGGGAGAGTTGCCTGGGCTTGGGGGCCCGCTTGTAGGTGCTGGTGAAGTTGCGGATGAAAGCTTCGGTGAAATCCAGCCAGCTGTTGATGCTGCGCGGCTTGAGGCTGTTGAGCCAGGTCCGTGCCGTGCCCTACAGCATGAGGGGCACGTACTTCACGGCAACGCGCCGGTTGCCGTTGGCTATGCTAACCGCGGTGGAGTAGTCGATCAACCAATCTTCCGGCTTCACGGAGCTGTTGTACTTGGGCGTGTCTCTTGGGAGCGAGAACCCTTTGGGGAAGGGCTCGTCGCGGATGCGGGGGCCGAAACAAGGCGGGCCGACATCTTCTTCTTCTTCCAACGCCAGGGATCACGCCAGGCGGTCGATCCGATGGCGGGCGTCGTTCTCGCCGACTCCTTCGCGGCGGCCTAGCCGGCCGCTGAGAGTCGGGTGCGCCACTGGCGGCGGGGCGGGATATCTCTCTCCACGGGGTGGAGGCGGAGGCGGGTTGCCCCGCCATTCCATGGCTCGGGAATGGCCGTCCGCGTCTCGCTCGATGGAGATTCGGGTCCGGCTGCGGCTAGCAGCCAGCTCTTTCTCACACCGCACGCGGGTGTTGCTCGTGGTCGGTGTCCAAGACGTCGTGCCATGATCTCGGCGCGGGGGAGGGCTTTCCGCGCGGGCGTCGGCTTCATGTCGCGGTGCGGCTGCGTCAATCAGTTGCTGGATGCGCCGGGTCATGTGGGGGAGGTCTTCGGCCTCCAAGCCGTCCAACTCGTCTACGGCCGCCTGGGCGGCATGCAAGTTCTCGAGCGGAGTGGCATAGACCGGGCGGTCAACTCCCAGCGTGTCGGCGATGACGGCGCCGCGTTGCTTGACAAGGCCGGCCTAGCTTGGCCCGCCCGGGGCCGGCGTGCCGAAGGCGGCGCGGTCAGCTTCGCGCTGGTAGGCCTCAGTGAGGCGTCTTACGGAAGCCAGCCTCCGGCCCTCAGCGAGGAGGGCGAGGCGGCGTGCCTCCAGTGCTTCATCGTCGGCATTAGCCGGGAGGGGGGTGAACAAGTTGTGGGCCGCCGCGTGCGGGGCGTCGTGGGTGCTCTCGTCGGCCGGGCCGCCGTGGCCGACAACCATCACTTCGGTGGTGACAGCGTCGCAGCAACCGGCTCGGGGAAGCGGGTCGTTGTAGATCGTGACGTTGGTGGGGAAGGTGTCGAACGAGGCCGTGTCGGAGTCGACAGGCATCGGGTCGGTGGAGCCAACCGACTCCAGGTCCACAGCGGGCTCGCTGGAGACATGGAGCTGGCCGAGAAGGTTGGCGAGGTGGTCGGTGCCCGCATCGGAGGCGAGCTCGTCTGAGATGAGGGTTTTGTCGAGGAGATCGGCGAGGCTGCTCGCCGCGCAGACGCTGGTGACGCCTTGCAGCGCGTTGTGGCAAGTGCCATCGGGCGTGCCGGGCTGGCTATGCTCGCGGGGGAGGAAGAAGGTTCCCGTCCAGAACAGGTCTCCGGACGACGGTGCACCTGGCCCCACGGTGGGCGCCAAATGTCGGGTGGTAGGTGCGATATATGCCAACGGGTGGCTTATCATTGTGGGAGCCAGTAAGACATCGCCGGTGCCTGGAAACGGGATAAGGCGAAGACATGCACGCCGGCGGATCTTACCCAGCTTCGGGGCTCTCCATGGAGATAACACCCCTACTGCTGCTCAGCGGGGTCTCCGCATGATCACTAGATGAACAAGTAGCTACACATGCTCCTTGAGCTGTTTGGTGGGAGGAGGAAGAAGGGCATGGCTAGCCTGCTTCTTCTCCTTGTGTGGTGTCTAGGACTAGCAGGGGGTCGAACCCTTTGCATGGGTGCCCCGGGGGGTTTATATAGGCCCACCCCCCGGGGGTACAATGGTAATCCGACTGGGCGCGGGGCCCAGCCGTTTGTGACTGCGCTCGCCGGCTCCTGCGCCGGCTGCTGGGGCCCGCCGACTGGTGGGTCCCGCCGGCTGCTGGCCCCTTGGTCGACAGGCAGGCCCCGCTGTCCAGGGCCTGGTCGGCGGCTGGTTACTGTGGCTCCATCTTGGTGACGTGGGCTTCGTCGTGGTAGGCGCGGCTACAGTGCCGCCGCCCGTCGGGCGATCGCTGTAGCCTCACCGCGTCTTGTCTCCTTAATGAGGCGTCTCCTTCGAGGGAGGCGGCAAGCCGGCTGCGGGGAGCTGGCCCTGTCTTAGGCCGACTAGTTGGAGGCGTGGCCGCCTTCGGGCATCTCTCTGCCCGAAGGGGCCCACCATCTGTGGGCCACGCTGGTGGCCTGTCATGGGTGACACCAAGGTCAATCATGGCAATAGTGCCGCGCCGGACGTGTTATGCCTACTTCGTACGGCGCACTGTGCCAGGCGTGCTCCGGGATTCGGGGGTGGCAGGCTTCACTGTAGCCACGCCCCGTCGCACCGCCGTTAGGTGGGTGCAAACTTTGAGGGTACGGTCTCGACCGCTTTATGGGAGCCGGCTTCTTGGAGTCGGCCTTCTCATGGTCGGCTTCCCGAAGTCGGCCCTCCCGTGGCTTTCTTCATGAGGGCTAAAGTCGGGCCGCCTTCCGAAAGCCGGCCTGGATGGCAGCCAGCAAGGGGAAGGCGGCTCCATGTCTTGGATTCTTGAGAGCCGGACGGGCTCGTAATTTTTTCAGAAGGGCCAGGGGAAGCCGGCTAGGCTACCCATGGCTATTTACTCCGACAACTGGAAATAAACGCAAATGGGATACATGCCGCTGGGTCTGGCCCGAGTGACTTGGGGATCATGCAGCCCGAGGGGTGCCCCCAACAAGGTAAGCTAACAACATGAAATAAAAGGGATACACACCGCAGGGACGGACCCACGCGGCCTGGGAATAATGCAGCCCTGGGGGGCGCTCCCAGCTGGAAGTGAAACTTGAAAGATGTCACCTGATGACGTTGAGGACGAAGGGGTGTTGGTGTAGCATACTCGGTGGGCTGCGGAAGCCGATCCTCACGAGCCCCTAGGCCCAGGGGCCTCGGGAGGCTCCGGAGGCGCTGATGGCTCCTCACGGACCATCTCCATCTCCGCCAGGGCTGCGGAACGCCTGGCCTCTTGTGCCTCCGTGATGCCCCTCATGAGGCGCTGGTACGTGGAAGCCGCGTTCGGCAAGCCGTAAGGCATGCGAACGTAGCTGTGGGGTGGACCTCCGCAGCGCCCCACTCGCGAGGGCCAGAGGCGCTCCAGAGAGGCGACTCGGTTGAGCCCTGGTATGTCGATCCAGACGCGCAGCCCACCATCCTTGCCTGGATGGGGAGCCACTGCTGGTAGGCGGCGGCCGCCTTTCATGACTCTTGACTCCTGTAGCTCCTGAATGGCCTTGCTGACGAACTCCTGAGGGTCTGGCTCTCCTTGCCTTACTCCTTCTTGAGGGAAACATGCTTCGAAACACGCCTCCATGTGGTGCCCAAGCGCCTCCCTTGTGACCCTAGCTAGGTCGGTGGCCCTCCAGGGGAGAGCCCTCGAGCCCTGCCTGAGGAGGGCGCCGGGCGCTTTCCTATGCGATGGAAGGAGGTTCCCCTGGGCAGGCACGGGCCCAGAGGGGCCTGCCTCCTGAGGCCGGGCCAGACGATGTCTTCTTCTTCTTGGGGGCGGTCTCGGGAAGCCTCCTGCTTCCGCGATCCGGGTCTTCCAGTGACGCGGCCTGAAAGGCTCGTTCCAGGGAACACACCACGTCCTTCTCTTCACAGGGCACCGTGATGACTCCGCCACTTCCTGGCATCTTGAGGACGTTGTAGCCGTGGTGAGTTACGGCCATGAACTTGGCCAACGGTGGGTACCCAAGGATGGCGTTGTACGGCAGGCGAATGTGAGCGGCGTCGAAGTCGATTAGCTCGGTGAGGTAGTTGTCACGTGCCCCGAAGGTGACAGGGAGGCGGACCTGCCCAATCAGGACCGTGGAGCCGTCGGTGATTCCGGAGAAAGGCTTGGTTGGCTGAAGCTGGCTGTAGGGCACTTGGAGATTGTTGAATGTTTCCACGGACAGGACGTTGAGCCCTGCCCCGCCATCGATGAGGGTCCTGGTGACCACCATGTTGCTGATGATTGGGGAACAAAGCATCGGGAGGACTCTGGCTGTAGCCGCACACTTCAGCTAATCTGCCGAGCTGAACGTGATGGCGCACGCGGACGTCCTGAGAGGGCGTGTGGCTTCGAGCCTGGGGAGGACTGCATTCACTTCACGGGCGAACTGCTTGAAGATGCGTTGAGAGGCTGGGGCTTGAGCCCCGCCCAGGATGCAGGCAATCGCGTGCGGCTCCTGGAAGCCCCCAGCCCCCTCTTCCTGGTGGCGGTCCTCGTTTCTCCTTGGCTGCGGCGGCAGCGGAGGGAGGCCTGCGTTGCCTTGCGGGCGATCCTCGCGAGGCTGATCCCTCCAGTCTCCCTCACGAGGCGGGTCTTGCCAGCGATCCTCGCAAGGTTGATCGCGCCACCCTTGGTGCGGGCCACGGTCTTCCCAGTGTCATGCGTTCCTTCCTCCTCCTCGACCGTAGCCCCGGTCACCGCGGTCGGGGCGATGGCCGATCCTTCCTTCTCGCACGGCTCGGAGCTCTTGACATTCGTTGGTGTTGTGGGTGTGGAGGTCGTGGTACACACAGTACCGACTGCCCTTGGAAGGTTCGTGCTGATCTCTGCCCCGCTTGGTGTCTGGTTCTGCCGCGAGCACGGCAGCCCCCTTGGGCTTCACATCCTTGGCCTTGGGCTTCTTCTCTTCTGGGTCTACGGCAGGCAGCTCGAGGAGGGAGAGACGACCTTCCTCAGCCCTGGCGCACTTGGTTGCCAAGTTGAACAACTCCAAGGAAGTGCACAGGTCTTCATGCATCGCCAGCTCCTCCTTCATCTTGACATCGCGCACGCCGTCGGAGAAGGCTGAGATGATGGCCTCCTCAGTCACCCTGGGAATCTTGAGGCGTGCGTTGTTGAAGCGCTGGATGTACTTCTGCAGGGTCTCCCCGGGTTGTTGCTTGATGCGGCGCATGTCGCTCACGGCGGGTGGCCGGTCGTGAGTACCTTGGAAGTTGGCGATGAAGCGGGTGCGCATCTCGTCCCAGGAGGAGATCATGCCTGGAGCCAGGTTCAGGAGCCAGGTGCGGGCCCCTTCCTTGAGCGCCATGGGAAACCAGTTCGCCATGAACTTATCTTCTCCATTGGCAGCTTCGATGCCCAGCTCATAGAGCTGGAGGAACTCCGCAGGGTCAGCCGTGCCGTCGTAACGAGGAGGCAGGTCTGGCTTGAACTTGCCAGGCCACGCGACGCTGCGTAGCTCGGTGGTGAAGGCTCGGCATCCTGCTGTGGCCACGGGAGGCCTTGGGTGACGGAGAGCTTGGTCTTGCATGTCCCCTCGCGCTGCAGCCGGGAGCAGAGCGGGGTCTTGACGTGCGGGAGCAGGAGCATGGTCGCGACGTGCTGGAGCAGGGAGCGCCCGGGCAGCTTCTTGCGGGCGAGGGACTTCTTGGCAGCTCTGCTCTTGCCGCACTGGCACCTGACGGAGCGGGTTCCGCCCAGGGACCACGCGCCTTGGAGCCATGGCGCCTTCCTGAGGAGGAGGCGGCCGGGGCGCCGCCGGAGCTTCGTTGCCCACGCGGGGCAGGGTGCAGTGCAGCGGAACGGACGGCGCAGGAGAGCCCCCTGCGGCGCGGACGAGCTCGGCGACGCGGTCGAGCCATTCTTCGTAGACGTCGTCGACGGGACGGTACCGCAGGAGCTCGTTTGCCGCGATGAGCGCAGCTCGAGCCTCCATGGGTGCATGGAGCGCGCGGGACGAAGAACCAGCCGGGGTGAGCGAGGGAGTTGCGGTGCGGCCGTCTTGCCGCACGGACGGATGCCGAGACGATGCTTGCTGCTCGTCCCCCGCCGGGCCGGCGGCGGCGTTGACGGCAGGTGACAGGGAATGGCGAGGACGCCCGCTGACAGGAGCCGTCTGGGCGACGCGGGAAGCGAGAGCGGCCCGGCACTTGGCGCGGGCCCGACGAGCATTGGACATGGGCGCGATGGTCGGAGGAGAACGGGGTGGTGGAAGACGAATTCCGGCGCACCCCTACCTGGCACGCCAAATGTCGGATTTCGGGTTCCGGCAGACCCTTGAGGTTCGAACACTGGGGTGCGCGCGGAGATTTCGCCTCCTACCTACCTGCACCCCTCCGCCTCGCTAAGATCTAAGCTATGGAAAGAACAACACAAGAGACACACAGTTTATACTGGTTCGGGCCACCATTGTGGTGTAATACCCTACTCCAGTGTGTGGTGTGGTGGATTGCCTCTTGGGCTGATGATGATGAACAATACAAGGAAGAACAGCCTCGCGAGGGTCTGTTCTTGGCTGGGGCGATGAACTGCTGGGAGGAGTTCAGTCACCCCCTCTCTCTCTCTCTTCTCGATTGTTTATCTCGATCTCCCTAAACCTCTCTCCTCCCTACCCTGTGGGTGGCTGGTCCTATTTATAGAGGCCCTGGTCCTCTCCCCAAATATCGAGCGGGAAGGGAGCCAACAATGGCGGGATAATTTGAAGGGGGACAGCTAGTACCACTTATCCTGACAAAAGTAGTCTTCGCCTGCACAAAGCTCTGGTGGTGACACCGTCTTGGGCTCCACGATGACCTCCGTCTTGCAGTCCTCCTGGCCTTGGTCTTGTTGCACCGAAATGGCAACCTTTGCCTGATGCCTCGGTACTCCCCGGCTGCGCTTGCTCCCTTTGCACCAAAGAGGAAAGGAGGACACTGCGCGGGCTGGTGCCCGCCTGGCGCCCTTGGTCGTCATGGCTTGCGTCACGGGCACCTCATGAGGTACCCGCCTTGATCTCTCCGCCTCCTCGCGTGCCAGCTTCATGAGGCCGTGCCTGAAGAAGCTCCGCGTCGTCCGCCCCGCGAGGCTTGGCCCCTCGCGAGGGTCTTGAGTCTGTGTTGATGAAGATGGGCCGTGCTAGGCCCCCCTTTGAGCCACGCCGCAGGCCGCAGGCAGGCAAGTCTGGGGACCCCCGTTCCCAGAACACCGACAAGTTTATTTTCCTTTTCCCGCTTTCTTCTTGTGTGGTTGTTAAACCTTAAGAAAAACAAAACATTAGTAGTAGTTTATTTTTCTGCTGTAGTAGTAATAATTAAAAAGAAAACCCAAAAATATTTCCCATTCTTCTTTTGCTTGTTGGGAGCTTTCCCGTGTAAATAGTTTTCTTTTCTTTTCTTTGGGGGTCAGTAGGAGAAGACCATAATTAAATTGTTGAAGTGGCTCTTATATGCATTATTGTTGATTTAACCCAGAGCCCATATTGCCTTGTCTTCTCCTGTTTCTTGAATGCTCGCAGACTCTAGTTTAGTCCAATGCACGTGCACTCTTATTATTATTCACACCGTTCGGTCGTGCAAGTGAAAGGAAATTATGATGATATATGATGGACTGACTGAGATGAGAAAAGCTGGTATGAACTCGACCTCTTTTGTTTTTGTAAATATGATGAGCCTGTCGTTCTTGACTCAGCTTATTATGAATAAACATGTTTGCAATGACAATTAGAGATCATAGTTGCTTGTGCCATGCTTGATTAGCTATGAGTTATAATGATTTACCTTGTGTGCCAACATGCTATTGAGATGACTATGATGTGGTATGATGGGGTGGTATCCTCCTTTGAATGATTTAAGTGACTTGACTTGGCACATGTTCACGCATGTAGTTGAAACAAAATCAACATAGCCTTCATGATATTTATGTTCATGGTAGATTATATCCTACTCATGCTTGCATCCAATGTTTATTAATTTTAATGCATGTACATGGCTGTTGTCGCTCTCTAGTTGGTCGCTTCCCAGTCTTTTTCTAGCCTCCACCTGTACTAAGTGGGAATACTGCTTGTGCATCCAATCCCTTAAACCCCAAAGTTATTCCAGATGAGTCCACTATACCTTCCTATATGCGGTATTTACCTGCCGTTCCAAGTAAATTTGTATGTGCCAAACTCTAAACCTTCAAATAAACATTCTGTTTTGTATGCTCGAATAGCTCATGTATCAACAAAGGCTGTCCTTATCTTCCGTGTTAGGCGGGTTATTCTCAAGGGGAGTGGACTCCGCTCCTCACTCACGAGAAAATGGCTGGTCACCGGGATGCCCAGTCCCATGCTTTATGCAAACTAAATCAAAATTAATTGCAAACAAAACTCCCCCTGGGACCTGATGTATGTTGGAGGCACTCGTTGTTTCGAGCAAGCCATGGATTGATGCTTGTTGGTGGAGGGGGAGTATAAACTTTACCATTCTGTTTGGGAACCGCCTATAATGTGTTTAGCATGGAAGATATCGCCATCTCTTAGTTGTCACGTTGACAATGAAAGTATACCGCTCAAAATACAATTCATCTCTATTTCAAAATCGAGCTCTGGCACCTCTACAAATCCCTGCTTCCCTCTGCGAAGGCCCTATCCATTTACTTTTATGTTGAGTCATCACCCTCTTATTAAAGAGCACTAGCTAGAGAGCACAGCCATCATTTGCATTCATCACTATTAATCTATGTTGGGTATGACTATGATTGGATCTCTTTTACCATGAATTACAATGTCTAGCCAGTCCTTGATCTTTAAAGGTGCTCTGCATTTATGTTTTGCGGTCTCAGAAAGGGCTAGCGAGATACCATCTTGTTATATCATATTATGATTGTTTTGAGAAAGTGTTGTCATCCGAGATTTATTATTATGACTTGCTAGTTGATTATGCTATTGATACGAGTAATTGTGAGACCTGAGGATTATTGCAAATGTGGTTAGTTATGATCTATGCTGAAAACTTGAATGCTGGCTTGACATAGTTACAACAACAAGAGCAAACAGAGTTTGTAAAAGTTTTTCTTTCTTTCTTTTAGTTTGTCAACTGAATTGCTTGAGGACAAGCAAGGGTTTAAGCTTGGGGGAGTTGATATGTCTCCGTCGTATCTACTTTTCCAAACACTTTTGCCCTTGTTTTGGACTCTAACTTGTATGATTTGAATGGAACTAACCTGGACTGACGCTATTTTCAGCAGAATTACCTTGGTGTTGTTTTATGTGCAGAAAGCAAATATTCTCGGAAAGTCCTGAAACTCCACGGAATACCTTAGAAAAAATAATAAAAAATCCTCGCCAAATATGAAGACCAGGGGGCCCACACCCTTTCCACGAGGGTGGGGGGCGCGCCCCCTAGGGCGCGCCCCCTACCTCGTCGGCCCCCTGTTGACCCTCCGACGCCAACTCCAACTCTATATATTTGCTTTCGGAGAGAAAAAATCAGAGAGAAGAAATCATTGTGTTTTACGATACGGAGTCGTCGCCAAACCCTAAAACCTCTCGGGAGGGCTGATCTGGAGTCCGTTTGGGGCTCCAGTGAGGGGGGATTCATCGCCGTCGTCATCATCAACCATCCTCCATGACCAATTTCATGATGATCACCGCCGTGCGTGAGTAATTCCATCATAGGCTTGCTGGACGGTGATGGGTTGGATGAGATTTATCATGTAATCGAGTTAGTTTTGTTAGGGTTTGATCCCTAGTATCCACTATGTTCTGAGATTGATGTTGTCGGATTTGGGGTTCCGGCACACCCTTGAGGTTCGAACACTAGGGTGCGCGCGGAGATTTCGCCTCCTACCTACCTGCACCCCTCCGCCTCGCTAAGATCTAAACTGTGGAAAGAACAACACAAGAGACAGAGGGTTTATACTGGTTCGGGCCACCGTTGTGGTGTAATACCCTACTCCAATGTGTGGTATGGTGGATTGCCTCTTCGGCTGATGATGACGAACAATACAAGGAAGAACAGCCTCGCGAGGGTCTGTTCTTGGCTGGGGCGATGAACTGCGGGGAGGAGTTCAGTCACACTTCTCTCTCTCTAATCCTTTCTTTTACTGTCCTCCAAACCCCCTTGCTCTGTGGGTGGCTGGTCCTATTTATAGAGGCCCTGGTCCTCTTCCCAAATGTCGAGCGGGAAGGGAGCCAACAATGGCGGGCTAATTTGAAGGGGACAGCTAGTATCAGCTATCCTGACAAAAGTAGTCTTCGCCAGTGCAAAGCTCTGGTGATGACGCCGCCTTGGGCTCCACGGTGACCTCCGTCTCGTAGTCCTCCTGGTCTTGGTCTTGTTGCACCGAAATGGCAACCTTTGCCTGACGCCTCGGTACTCCGCGGCTGCGCTTGCCCCCCTTTGCACGAAAGAGGAAGGGAGGACACTGCGCGGGCTGGCACCCGCCTGGCGCCCTTGGTCGTCATGGCTTGCGTCACGGGCACCTCGTGAGGTTCCCCGCCTTGATCTCTCCGCCTCCTCATGAGCCAGCCTGATGAGGACGTGCCTAAGGAAGCTCCGCGTCGTCCGCCCTGCGAGGCTTGGCCCCTCGCGAGGGTCTTGGGTTTGTGTTGGTGAAGATGGGCCGCGCTGGGCCCCCTTCTGAGCCACGCCGCAGGCCGCAGGCAGGCAAGTCTGGGGACCCCTGTTCCCAGAACGCCGACAGTAGCCCCCAGGCCCAAGGCGCGCCCGGACTTGGCCGTGCGAGGAGGCGGAAGGGCAAGAGCGAAGCGCCGCGGGCCCTAATAGCCTGCGGCCTTGGGCGCCGCGTGGCGGTTGATTGGACGTGGGCGCCTCCACTTCCCCATGGCGCCTCGGCAACTGCACGGATTGGACAAGTCCCTGCATGCAAAGTGGGTCATAATTACCTGAGATCGTGGGGGCCGTTGGATGGCCCTCGCCAGCTATAAGTACGGACCGGCGCGCGCCCTTCCAGTTCATCCCCCCTTGCTTCTCCTTTTTCTTCATGGCCCCGTCGAGGAGGTTCTCGGCCGCAGAGAAGGGGAAGGCTCACCAGGTTGAGCCCGCCTCTCCCCCGCCCAAGCGCGGCCGAGGGCGCCCTCGCAAACATCCTGTGGCCACCACGGTAGCTCCCCGCGGCCATGGAGGCGATCTTCAGCACAGCGACGGGCGGATTGCTGCGGCCGGGGGGCGCGCTCCGGCTGCGCATCCCCCTAGGCCGCGCTTTCGCGCTGCTGAAGTGCTGCTGGAGTTTGTCGTGTGGTCGGCGGAGCCGACTAGCACCCGGCTTCCACTTCCTCGCTTCCTCCTTGGCGAGCTCCCGGCCGGCGCCCTGGGCGGCCTCTGGCTCTAGGCCGACGGCTGCTGCAGTTGGGCCTCATGGGTCTCACTGGAGGTCTCCGCGGCCGGGAGCCTGTCCCTGGCCCGTGGTTGGCAGACGTTTGCCCGCGCGCGTGGTCTGAGCCGTCGGTGCACCCTACACTTCAAGTTCGACGGCGATGCCACCCTCTACGTGAGGGTGTTTGGGGAAGACGGTCGCCGCGCAGGGTGTTGCCCCGAGGTTGTTGACCGCGGCTGGGAACCCAGCTCCGGCGATGATGGAGAGGGCAGCGCTCGCGCGGCTGGCGGCGCTCAGGGTTCCTCAAGCTTCTCCGGCTCTTCTTCAGGCGGCGACTCTTCTAGCAGCGGCCGCGGCCAGCCTCCACGCCGTCGTTTCTGCTTGGGAGGTGGTAACGTGTCCGCCCGCCGTCGCGCCCTGGTGAAGCGCGAGAGGGAGTCCGCCTGAGCTCCGGAGGTAGCTCGGGCCTTCCCTGCGGGCCGGTGTGAGGCGAGCTGCACCAGATTTGTTCTTTCTTTTCCTTTTTCCTGCATAACAAAGACAGTAGTGTGGAGCCCTACGGGGGCGTGTTTGGGTTATTGCTGTTAATCATCGTTTTGCTTTCGTTATCGTACCTTCCGGCTACGTGCCCGTGCGTGGATAGTTCCCGGCCCCGGCCGTGGGGGGCGACCGACCCAGGCCCTTTTTTTGTGTCACGGTGCCCGTGGGGCACGGACTGGAGGGGGCTCCTGTAATGGGCCCAGGTCGCGAACCCTTTGAATGACTAGGATAGGAACACTCGCGAGGGCGCTCGGCTGCCCCCCCTCGCGAGGCCTTGCACAAGAGAAATCGAGGCAGGAGAGTGAAAAGTCGAAGAACCACAAGCCAAAGACGGCAACAACTTCAATAAAACTTCGAATGAGAAGGAACAAGCCAACTGCGGAAAGCAAATGAAAAGCCGCGTTCGGCACCTAATCTAGTCTTCGACGTCTTCTCACCAGCGTGGAGCTAAGTGCTGCCACTTGGCGTGGGAGGGAGCCCCAGGGCCTGAGGCCGGCGCTCCTGAGACTCCGGGGCGTGTACAGCCCCAACTCATTATTACGTGAGAGTGTCACGGGCGGCGAGCTTCACAGGCGTTGGCCTTCTTCACAGGCTCCGGGCCTTTTCCAAAATGCGATAGCTTCACAGGCATTCGCCTTCTTCACAGGCTCTGGGCCTTTTCCAAAATGCGATAGCTTCACAGGCATTCGCCTTCTTCATAGGCTCTAGGCCTTTTCCAAAACGCGATAGCTTCACAGGCATTCGCCTTCTTCACAGGCTTTGTGCCTTTTCCAAAACGCAATAGCTTCACAGGCATTCGCCTTCTTCACAGGCTCTGGGCCTTTTCCAAAACGCGATAGCTTCACAGGCATTCGCCTTCTTCACAGGCTCTGGGCCTTTTCCAAAACGCGATAGCTTCACAGGCATTCGCCTTCTTCACAGGTTCTCGGCCTTTTTAGGGGTAGAACCTCCGGAGGTGCTGGATGTTCCATGCATTCTAGACTGGCACCCCCTCCTGAGTCTCCAAGCGCACGGAGCCGGGCCTGGAAACATGAACAACTTTGAACGGGCCCTCCCACATGGGAGAGAGCTTGTGCAACCCCTCCCTAGAGAGAACCCGCCTGAGCACGAGGTCTCCTACCTCGAGAGTTCTGGGGCGGATGTTGCGGCAGTGATATCGCCGCAGTGCTTGTTGGTACCTCGCCGCTCGTAGCGCGGCTTCTCGGCGACGTTCCTCCCCCAGCACGAGGTCCATCCCCCGCATGGCGTCCTGCTGCGCCTCGTCGAACGCCAGGACCCGCGCGGAGCGACGTCTGACCTCGTGAGGGAGGACCGCTTCGGCTCCGTAGACCAGGAAGAACAGGGTCTCTCCAGTCGGCTTGGTCGCGGTTGTGCGGATGGACCACAACACGGACTGAAGCTCGTTGTACCAACCTCTGCCGCAGGCTCGCTCGGCCTGGCCGTTGCTTCGGGGGTGCGCCACCGAAGCGTAGCATATCTGCGTTCCAAGGTTAGCACAGTATGTTTTGAAGAGGTTACTGGTGAACTGCGAACCGTTGTCCGTGATGATGCGATTCGGCACCCTGAACCGGCTCACGATGCCCTTGATGAACTTGACTGTGGAACCCGCGGGAATGGCGCCGACAGCCTCCACTTCAGCCCACTTGGTGAACTTGTCCACGGCGACATAGAGGTAGCGGTAGCCCCCGGGCGCCCGAGGAAACGGGCCTAAGATGTCCAGCCCCCAGACTGCGAATGGCCACGAAAGGGGGATAGTCTGCAAGCCTCCTGCTGGCTGATGGATCTGCTTGGCGTGGAACTGGCAGGCATCACAAGCTTTCACTAGTTCGACGGCATCATTGAGCGCGGTGGGCCAATAAAACCCACTACGGAACACCTTGCCGACGAGGGTCCGTGATGATGAATGATGTCCACAGTCTCCGCCGTGTATATCTTCCAGCAGTTCCTTCCCTTGCTCCCTAGAGATGCAGCACAGGGATACATTGTTTGGACGCTTCCGGTAGAGCTCTCCATCCTTGATGCAGTATGCCGTGGCCTGGCGTGCCACTCGCTCCGCTTCCTCCTCCTTCTCCGGTAGGGTCCCTTGCGTTAGGTAACTCCGGAGCTCCGCGATCCAACATCTCTCCTGAGGTTCCATCGTCAGGAGCAGGCGTGCTCCTGAGGCCGGGCCACAGGCCAGAGCCCCTGAGGCAGGTGGCTGGGGGAGCTCCTCCCGGGGCTGAGCCGTGTTCGATAATGACGGCAGGGCTGAGGGCTTGAAGAGCCGCTCCTCGAAAATGCCAGGCTCCTGAGGTAACCGCCTGGACGCCCATTTGGCGATGTCGTCGGCCTCCTGATTGGTGCCACGGGCCACATGCTGCAACTCCAACCCCCAGAACTGATTCTCCATCCTACGGACCTCCGCTAGGTAGGCTTCCATGTGCTCATCCTTCGGCTCGTACACCTTGTTGGAGAAATTGACAAGGAGCTGCGAATCGCCCTTGATGGTGAGGCATTTCACCCCCAGGGCAGCCGCAGCCTTCAAGCCCGCTATTAAACCTTCATACTCCGCTATGTTGTTGGAGACCTTTTCACCTTGCTGGAAACAGAGCTGCACGGCGTAATAGAGCTTGTCCTGAGTGGGCGATATAAGCACTGCCCCAGCCCCCGCGCCATGCCTGGAGAACGCCCCATCGAAGTACATGACCCAGCCTTCTAGCGCCTCGCTTCCCGAGGACAGGGACCGATCCTCGTCAGCCTTGAGGCCTGGCGCCTCCGTCCATTCTGCCACAAAATCCGCCAACGCTGCCCCCTTGATGACTCTGGTCGTGCTGAATTCGAGCTGAAACGCTTGCAGTTCTATGTTCCACTCAGCGACCCTTCCAGCTGAATTAGGGCTCCTGAGCACTCTCTCCAGGGGGTATGATGAGACGACCTTGATGGGGTGACCCTGAAAATAGTGTCGCAGCTTGCGCGAGGCCACCAGTAGCGCGAGGAGGAGTTTCTTAGGCATGGGGTACCGTGCCCTTGCATCCCACAACACCGTGCTGACGAAGTACACTGGGTGCTCAACGAGGTGGAGTGCGTCAGTGCTGGTGGCTCCCTTCGGAGACCATGGCGCCTCTTGAGGCAATGAGGCCTCCTGAGACTGGCCATCTGGGAGAGGGGCCTCTTCAACCTCCGGTGCGCCCCTCTGCGGCAGCTGATCCTCCTCAGCCGCTGTTGAAGTTTCTGTGGGCCTTCCTTGTCCCTGTTCCACCTTGTCCCGGGCTGCTGCCGCGGTTTTGATTTGGCGCTCCTCTCTGACTGCCACCAAGGCTGCGCTGGCGGAGTAGGGAGTGGCGGCGAGGTAAAGCACCAGGGGCTCTTGAGGGCGCGGAGCCACCATGACCGGTGGGCTGGTCAGGTATCTCTTGAGATCTTGGAACGCCTTGTCGGCCTCTTCAGTCCACTCGAAGGGCCCCTTTTTCTTCATTAGCTGGAAGAAGGACAGCACTCGTTCCCCCAACTTGGAGATGAAGCGCCCTAGCGGGGTCACGCGCCCCGTGAGCTTCTGCATTTCTCTGAGGGTCTTTGGCGGGCTCATGTCTTCCACTGCCTTGACCTTCTCCGGGTTAGCCTCGATGCCTCGGTGGGACACGAGGAAACCCAAGAGCTTTCCCGAGGGGACTCTGAACACACACTTCTCTAGGTTGAGCCGTAGGTTCACTGTGTTGAGGCTCGCGAAGGTTTCCTCCAGGTCTTGTATCAAGGTCCTGGCCTCCCGAGACTTTACCACAATGTCATCGACGTAAGCTTCAACATTCTTCCCGAGCTACGGGCCCAAGGTGATGTGCATCAGCCGCTGAAAGGTCGCCCCTGCGTTACACAGCCCGAATGGCATGCATGTGTAGTAGTACACCCCACACGGGGTTAGGAAGGCTGTCTTCTCGACGTCTTCTACCGCCATCTTGATCTGGTGATACCCAGAGAAGGCATCCAAGAAGCATAACAGGCCGCATTCCGCAGTGGAATCGATGATCTGGTGGATGCGGGGGAGCGGGAACGGATCTTGCGGGCATGCTTTGTTGAGGTTGGTGAAGTCCCTCCCTTCTTCGGCACAATGACAGGGTTGGCTAACCAATCCGGGTACCGGACCTCGCGAATGACCCCAGCGGCTTCTAATTTGCGGGTCTCTTGGACGATGAAGGCCTGCTTTTCTATGGACTGCCATCTGGCCTTCTTCTTGTTTGCGCGCAGGAACCCGACCAGGGCCTCCTCCTGCTCGGGTTTGAGGTGGGCGCCTATGGTGAAAGTGGCGTTGGTGGACCTGTCCTCATCGACGGGTATCTGCTTGGTTTCTGCCTTGTCTTGGGTGAACAACTGTTTCTTCTTGGCAGGTGCAGCCCCCTTGGGGTCGGGGGTCTCCAAGTCGGCGGGCTGTGCCGGCGCCGCCGTCTTGAAGGCGAGCTTGAGCACCCGCAGCGCCTCCCCGGTGTCCCCGTGCACAGTGAGGACACTGCTGCTCCCGGGCATCTTCATGAGGTTGTACGCCGGGTGCGTCGCGGCCATGAACTGGGCCAGCGCTGGGTAGCCGAGGATGGCGTTGTAGGGGAGGCCGATGGGGGTGATGTCAAAGTCGACCAGCTCCGTGCGGAAGTTGTCGTAGGTGCCGAAGGTTACTGGGAGCCGGATCTGTCCCAAGGAGCTGGACGACTCACCCCCAACGCCTAAGAAGGGCCGGCTGGGTTGCAGCTGTTCCAGGGGTATGCAGAGGAGGTTGAAGGCCTCGACTGAGAGCATGCTGAGGCCCGCGCCGCCATCAATGAGGGTTCTGGTGACGGCCACCTGGCAGATGGTGGGGGTGCACAGCATGGGGAGCGCACCCGAGCAGGCCGAGTTGGAGGGGTGGTCCTCCGAGCTGAAGGTCAGGCCGGTCTCGGGCGCCGCCCAGTCCAGGGGAGCCCCCTGCCGCGTGGAAGCGGCGCTGACCCGTCGGATGAACGGCCTGACGTGGTGACTTGTAGGCGGCGCCTGCGAGCCGCCCAAGAGGGCCGTGACGACTGGGGGTGTTGGCGCAGCGCGATGGGCGGGGAAGAGGTTGCGGGGCTCTTCCTGAGAAGCCACTGAGGCTGCCGGCGGGTGGAGCGGCCATGTGCGCGGGGCGCCGGTGAGGGCCATGGGGAGCCAGTTGGCCACGACCCCATCGTCACCTCCGGCTTCGAGGAGGGCCTCCTCGCTCGCCAGCAAGAAGGCCAACGGATCTGTCGTGCCGCCGTAGCACGGCGTCATCGTTGGCTTGAGCTTGTCCGGCCACCGTGCCTGTTGCAGGGCTGGGGCCAGGGCTCGGAGCCCCCTGGCCCCCGCGCCGGCACCGGCGGCCGGAGCAGGCGACGCGCTACCCATCGCGAGATGGGCCGTGGCAGTGGCGGAAGAGAGAACTCCGGTGCACCCCTACCTGGCGTGCCAAATGTCGGATTTCGGGTTCCGGCAGACCCTTGAGGTTCGAACACTGGGGTGCGCGCGGAGATTTCGCCTCCTACCTACCTGCACCCCTCCGCCTCGCTAAGATCTAAACTGTGGAAAGAACAACACCAGAGACACAGGGTTTATACTGGTTCGGGCCACCGTTGTGGTGTAATACCCTACTCCAGTGTGTGATATGGTGGATTGCCTCTTGGGCTGATGATGACGAACAATACAAGGAAGAACAGCCTCGCGAGGGTCTGTTCTTGGCTGGGGCGATGAACTGCGGGGAGGAGTTCAGTCACACTTCTCTCTCTCTCTCTCTCTGATCCTTTCTTTTTCTCTCCTCCGACCCCCCTTGCTCTGTGGGTGGCTGGTCCTATTTATAGAGGCCCTGGTCCTCTTCCCAAATGTCGAGCGGGAAGGGAGCCAACAATGGCGGGCTAATTTGAAGGGGGACAGCTAGTATCAGCTATCCTGACAAAAGTAGTCTTCGCCGGCACAAAGCTCTGGTGATGATGCCGCCTTGGGCTCCACGGTGACCTCCATCTCGTAGTCCTCCTGGTCTTGGTCTCGTTGCACCGAAATGGCAACCTTTGCCTGACGCCTCGGTACTCCGCGGCTCTGCTTGCCCCCCTTTGCACCAAAGAGGAAGGAGGACACTGCGCGGGTTGGCACCCGCCTGGCGCCCTTGGTCGTCATGGCTTGCGTCACGGGCACCTCGTGAGGTACCCCGCCTTGATCTCTCCGCCTCCTCGTGAGCCAGCCTGACGAGGCCATGCCTGAGGAAGCTCCGCGTCGTCCGCCCCATGAGGCTTGGCCCCTCGCGAGGGTCTTGGGTTTGTGTTGGTGAAGATGGGCCACGCTGGGGCCCCTTCTGAGCCACGCCGCATGCCGCAGGCAGGCAAGTCTGGGGACCCCCGTTCCCAGAACGCCGACAAATCTTGATATGACTTTGCTATGCTTAATGCTTGTCACTAGGGCCCGAGTGCAATGATTTCAGATCTGAACCTATTATGTTTTCACGAATGTATGTGAGTTCTTGATCCTATCTTGCAAGTCTATAGTCACCTACTATGTGTTATGATCCGGCAACCCCGAAGTGACAATAATCGGGACCACTCCCGGTGATGACCATAGTTTGAGGAGTTCATGTATTCACTATGTGTTAATGCTTTGTTCCGGTTCTCTATTAAAAGGAGGCCTTAATATCCCTTAGTTTCCAATAGGACCCCGCTGCCACGGGAGGGTAGGACAAAAGATGTCATGCAAGTTCTTTTCCATAAGCACGTATGACTATATACGGAATACATGCCTACATTACATTGACAAACTGGAGCTAGTTCTGTGTCACCCTATGTTATGACTGTTACATGATGAACCGCATCTAGCATAATTATCCATCACTGATCAGGTGCCTACGAGTTTTCCATATACTGGTTTACACTTATTTACTTTCCCGCTTTTACTGTTACAATCACTACAAAATACCAAAAACATTACTTTTGCTGTCTTTACTTTTGTTTCCGCTACCACCGCTATCATATTACTTTGCTACTAAACACTTTGCAACAGATAATAAGTTTCCAGGTGTGGTTGAATTGACAACTCAGCTGCTAATACTTGAGAATATTCTTTGGCTCCCCTTGTGTCGAATCAATAAATTTGGGTTAAATACTCTACCCTCGAAAACTGTTGCGATCCTCTATACTTGTGGGTTATCACATGTATATTGTTTAACTAAAACGGATAGCATGACATAATTTCACATATATGATGTCTATCTAAACTGGATATCATAGCATAACATAATTCAAAGATATGATGAATAACTAAACAAGATCGCATGACAGAATTCACCTACATGTTATCTAAGTAATCAGGATAGCATCATTTAATTCACATATGTGATTTATATGCTAAACAGAGGGCATTCGATATGATGTCTGAACTAAGAACATGGTGTTGAATATTGTGTATATGATGTCTAAACTATGCAATGCAAGACACCGTATGCATGATATGAGCAGTATAACCGTGCCAAGTTAGAGCATACACCTCAGTGGGGGAATAGGACTGGTCATCTGTCTCTGAATCCATCTCTGAGGAGCTATCGGGACCCAACAAGAGATCTGCTTTGACAGGTAGCACTGTCTGCTCTGAAGGCCTTGTTTTCACTCCAGATTTTCTAGCTCCCACCCGAATGGCTGATTCAGAAGAAGAGTATTTTAATGTACAAACATTGTCGACAAATGGAAATGTAATGAAGAAAAGGATGGGCAAGATATCATTCAAATATATGATTCCTGGTTAAATAGGATGGCATTGCACATTTCACATATATTATGGCTGGCTAAAAGAGATGAGACTGTATAATTCCCGTATATGATATAGAAACTAAACAGGTGGCATTACAAAACATGTCTAAACTAAGCAGATGACATATATGATGTCAAAAGTAGGCACTGCAAGGCAACATATGCATGATATGACTAACATCATCATGCCAGGGTAGAGCAAACACCTTGGGGGTAAATAGGAGTGGTCAGCGGCATCTGAATCCGCCTCAGAACAGATATCTTCCTCTGGATTACAATCTGGGGAGGGGTGGGGAGGGTTTGCCATTGAACCCACCATGGAGCGATGTCTGCATGACATTGTATTGCCGCGCAAAACTCTTCTTTTTTTTCTCTACATGTTCAGCATGACTGTGTACAATATCTGACGTGCATACGAAAAAAATATGGTGAGATTATGTAAGGATAGCATGCAGAAATTTAGAGTGATGGTATCAACCAGTGGATTGACGTTTTTCCGTTGAACCAAAATAGCCCTAATGGATCGACGTGAATGTATAGTAACAAGTGATGCAACAAGTGTACAACCTCTTTGCCGTAGCCGTGTCGACCTCAGCATCATTGGGTTGGTCGCTGAAGTAGTTGAGGCAGAGGTGGCTGTCGGAGGTGTGGAGGAAGATCTGATGAATCTGTAGACGGCATCCAGGGCACTACTCTGTTGTGATGGATCGTTCTGTCATTGGAGCAGCTCTGGTGAGCCGTAACACGTCAAGGCTGAAGCAGCACAAGACAGACATCGTCAATATCAAGTGGGATTCTAATAGCATCTCCAATAGATGATGTAAAATGGATGTAAAATTAACATCACCAAAAACCACCTGACTACAACAGATGAGGTAAAAACTGTTGACTCTGAACTTAACTGTCGAAACTGAAATTTACTGTGGAATCTGAATGCTACTGTCGAAACTGAACGCAATGGTAGCAAAGAGGCACTTGACATGTAGTTTAGGGAGGGCCTGCAGTTCATCTTCAACCTGCACCCCCCCTGAGCCGCCAGCCAACACCTGCTGAACCGCCGGCCTCGCCGCCTCGAAACAACTCGCCACCGCCCCCCCCGACCAGCCCTCTAGCCCCCCCGCCCCCACCCTGAACCCTAAGATAGATAGTGGGGTACCTCTCCAGCGAGCCCCCGTCCCCGCTGCGGGTGGTTCTTCCTTAACTCCGGTGAGCCCCCCCAACCCCTGAAAATCGACTGACCCAAAAGTTGATTCAGTCGACTGAAGTGTGGTTTAATCGGAGCAGAGCGGCAGCACGAGCGAGGGGGAGAGCGGCAGCAGCAGCTGGGCGAGCGAGCGATCGAGCGAGAGCCGGAGCAGCAGCAGCAGATCCGGATGGTATGGACGCCGCCGCCAAAGGGGCCTCGCACTAGGGGAGAGCCGCCGTGGAGATGTCTCCTGCGGCACCGGCTTCAAGGTAGCCGCTCCATGGGGGTGCGAGATGGAGCACCGTCGGCGCGGGGAGGTCGAGTTAAGGAGAAGGTGTGATGCAATGAGTGTACAACCTCTTTGGTGGCGCCAAGTAGGCCTCGGCTTCGTCCGAGGAGTCGGTGAGGATGCTGCGGTTCCGGTGGAGCAGGTTAAGGCGGCGCTGTGGGGATGGAGCAGCTGTGATAGATGAGGCGATCGTCGGAGCAGCTCCTTGGAGGTGGAGGACGGGGCAGCTAAACCGGCGGGATGGCGAGATGGACGACGGATCCTCATCCGGGGAGGTGGACGAGGGACGTTGAGCTATTGCGATGGACGGCGTCGTCAGGGAAGAGGCTCCGGCTGGGCAGCGGTGACATGGAGGACGGAGGAGGGTGGGGTTTCGCGGCTGGAGCGGAGAGGTTATGGCGGCCTGGGATTTCGAATGGCGAAAAGGGGACGATGGGAGGGGGTGAAGCATGACATAGGAACGTTCTTGTCCAAAATGTAGGGTGTGTTACAAAAGTACCCCCCACCGATTTGAACTAGCGGCCCTTTTGGCTCAGGGTTAGAAGGGGGATTTCACGTGTCGGGATTTGGTAGCTGGAGGGAGTTTTCGCGTGCGTTGTAATTTCGGGATAGCAAGGCGCGGGTTGTGAAGGCGCCAGTTTTGGGAGCACAATATCTGAATTTTCGGGATATAACAAGACGCGGGTTGAATTTTAGGGACAAGCCTAACGTGTAGTAATATTGTACTTGTACGTACCAAATCAATTCACACTTCCCTCAAATAAAAAGAAAACGAAAAAATAAAACTATTCGCACCACACAAAGAGAGAGTCTTGCCTCGTTTTACTATACAAATGCTATTCAAAGCTACTCCCTCCTTCCATCTATATAGGGCCTAATGCGTTTTTTGATGCTAACTTTGACCAAATATTAGAGCAATGATATATGACATGCAACTTACACAAAGCACACCGTTAAATTCGTCTGTGAAAGGTTCTTTCAATGATATAATTTTCACATTGTGCATTTCATGTACTACTATCAATCTTGTCAATAGTCAAAGGCGGTCTTAAAAATCTCATTATTCAAAGCTACTATGAATCCATGTTATGTCTGATTAAATTTTTTCGCTTGCTGTATAATGCATGTAACCTACTCATATCAACATTTTAGTGCATTCCAAATGTCTATACTACCGCTGCAATTCGAACTAAATTTGAATTCGTTTCTCTATTTCAATAAGAATCTACAATCATGATTGTTGCCAACTTCAACCATCATAGTTTCCTTGCTATCCGCCAGATATAAATCAGATGGCCTATAATGCAGGATGGCAGGCACACCATCATCAACAACTCCGTTTTTATAAGAGTAGAGATAAAATATATTAAATGTAGTATAACATGTTCATAACCACACCATGTGTATCACCGTTATATATATTCACACATGCGTCGGTTTGAAACACTATGATAAATTCTTCAAATATCCGAATTCTCTTTTTATAATGAAGTATATATGATCTCTATTCGTCTTTTACACCCACACAACCCTCTTATCTTTGTAGCTAGCACTAACTTTCTCTTGTGCATGCACACGCCCGCATCCCTCTCACCCTCCCTCAGCATTCTCTAGCTCCATCGCGCAAATTCGTCTTTTCACTTTAGGTCGTTCAACCACGGTGTGTGTAGGCCCCCTAGCTCCTTCTTTACAGCACAAATCGATCGATATGCCTCTCTAGCCAGGTGTGCTTAGCACAAACACAAGCTTCCCCTCTTCTCTTGTCACCGTCCATGCCTCACTCCCACCACTCTTTTCATCATTCTCGTACTCGCACACTCCTCCCCCCTCGATATAGTATGCCTCTCGTACCACCTCCTACATGCATCCCTCTCTCTCTATCCTTCTTCTCGTGCCTCATTTGCTTCTAACACACACATGCATGTATACCGATCGATCTCCCAACATATACCTAGATCGACTTTAACTACCCCCCCATCGATCGACGTACCTCACAAGTTATGTCTCTCCTTTCTCTAACAAAGGGTGATTGATCTTCCTATGTAGTTACGTCTGCTTACCACAGCCACATCGTCCCCCCTCATCATTCGTGCATGCCTCTTGACCCGTCTCTCACACGCACGTGCACAGACAACAAGCGGCCATCTCCTCTCTTATTGATATTGCGGGCGTGCCCTCCGTTTGTCTAGCAAGCCTATCGCACCATTTGTTAGAAGCAACTCCACTACCACCCCCTCCAACACTATAGCTCTGTCTCTCTCCCAACCTTATTCCTCTCTTGCACATATGCATGGATGCCGATCGATCTCCCTTAATACATCAGGCAGATCGATCTCCTTAATACATGAGGTAGGCCTCTCTCCTCCTCCACACATATACCAGCCATTGTACCTCTATAGTTAATTGGGCCTCCCTCTTCCCCCACCACACACCGATAGTCGAGCGCTGCAGATAGGTATCCATGCCACATAGACAAACTGCACATGTCCCATCTCACGTTCCAGTAGGCCAGCCACTCTATATCTTTGACGTGGGCACACACAAATTCGATGGCACTCTTTATCGATCGCGCGCGCGCACACACACACACATCATCCCTCTCTTCGATTCTATGGACGCCTCAAGCCGATGATACCTCCACTCTCTTCTCGTGGATCGCCCCCTCTATATATATGTTATATCCAGGACTCTATTTCACACACATTGCATATGTTACATTTTTTGATTGACCCCCCCCCAAAAAACACTCAAGAACCCACACACTATATCTCTCTAGGTTTGTATCTCTCTCACACAACCCCACGTAGGTGGTGTACATATACAAGAAGAGAATAGGTGCACCGTGCATGTACTCACGCTTTGTGCCCAGCCACACCCGCACGGGTACACAGTGGAGCTCATTTCTTTACGAAATGGTAGCCCATGTGCTAATTTGAATGCCTGTAGCGGTTGTTTACCTAGGGAGGTCGTGTACCACGCGTGCACGAAACAAAGTTCGACTTGACGCATTGCCGCGTTATTTTTAAATAAAGTTATATCGCTCAATGGCACGTACACAGAATATAAAACAATTTTTATGGAGAAAAATGTAGTCCGCTCACTATATACAATGGAGCCTGCCTGCCTGGTTTGTCGCTCTTCAGAGTATCTCACACAAGGCTGCGGTGGCCTCTCTCTCTCTCTCATCATTGGTCACTGATCCGGCCACATCCCATCCGCCGGGGGAAGGGAGTGTGGTGGCCTCTCTCTCTCACCCTTGGTCACTGATCCGGCCGCATCCCGTCCGCCAAGGGAAAGGGAGTGCTGTGGCCTCTCTCTCTCACCGTTGGTCACTGATCCGGCCGCATCCCGTTTGCCGGGGGAAAGGGAGGAAGTGCATCGTTTCTCCGTTTGACGACGCTGAGGCAGCACGTCCCGATCTGCGGTACACACCGTTCTCTCTGACCAAGCTCCGGCGCGGCAGGGCCTACGCCACCTGCTCGCAGATTCTTCCCGCCGCCGCTCACCTAGTTACATCCCAACGACCTCTAGGTATCCCCTCTGGCCTTGCTCCACTTCCCGTCTTCCCACGTCGCTGCATGTGGATCTTCCATACTTCTTTGCCCAAAACGTAGCTCGTCCGGCGTACTTTCCATATTGCATTCTCGTCCTCACACCGTTTTAGACAAACACAACCGTGTTGTTATCTTCCCTTAGGACAAGGAATATGCTTCTTTTTTGTCGTCGCATGTGTCATCAACTGTTATTGGCCAGTAATTGTTTCCTTTCTACCTCTTTTTTGCAAACATGGCTATCCATTTCACCTCGTTGCTATTGCGACCTTTTGGTGAACTGCACAAATCACTTTTATCTTAAGAGTGTTTTGTGCGGTTGTACTAAAATGTCACACTGGCAACGTCTCTACATTTCAGTGCGACTACACAAAGGGAGATTAGTTTTGCTCTATCCTCCTCATCCAACTCCGAGCCTAATCTTCTCCAACTAGTTAGTCTTAAGAGAGACTGCAAAGGTGACCGACTTCTATTTGTGTGTTTATTATTTCATCAGCAGTCCTCTATTATCGTAATCACACTTAATATCTTTGGAACAAGGACGCTCAGCTCTATTTTAGTGGAACTGCACAACATGATCAGAATGTTGCATGCTCCAGTCAGCTACTTTTTTTCCCAACATGCCTTGTTGATTTAGACAGAGCTGGGGGGATGTTGCTGCCAATGAAAGCATGGATCAATTTTAATTTAACACCTTCTCACAACTCTGTCTTCAGTTGTGATGTAATTATTAGCTCTGATATGCTAATAATTGACATGCATTAGCAAGGAAGTTAGTTTTTTATTGTTTCCGAAAGAGCATCGATGGCAAGACACGCGAAACAAAAGCTGAAAGCTCACACCATTGTACAATTTCATGTCGCTGGAAAATTATTTGTATAGTACGTCAATTATGTAAACAATGATGGAAGCTTGATAGCATTGCCAGAAGCCTCTTCATCATCCATGTCCATGTGCCATGCACAAAATTATGCTCCTTCGTTCCTAAATATTTGTCTTTTTACAAATTTCAAACGGGCATATTTTAGAGTGTAGATTCACTCATTTTGCTTCGTATGTGTACTCCCTCTGTTCCTAAATATTCTATTCGTCTTTCTAGAGATTTCAACAAGTGACTACATACGGAGCAAAATGAGTGAATCTACACTCTAAAATATGTCTATATACATCAGTACGTGCCAGTCCATTTGAAATCTCTAAAAAGACAAATATTTAAGTAGTCACTCATTGAAATCTCTAGAAAGACAAATACTCTGGAGTATATTTAAGAACCGAGGGGGTAGTGCACAACCGCATGGGAGACTCAGCCCGGTCGTTGCGCCGCATTAATAGTGAGTAATGATCAGTCAAATCATAAGCCCCACCTTTCCCACTATAAGTTGCTTTGAAGAAGCAACCATCAATACGCTCTTCTTTGAATCCGCTCATACTACTCCATTCGTCACTGTTTATACAACGTGCCTCAGAAAAACAAATCTGTGGGACCTAGGCGACTAGCGTTCGGCCTGAAAAATAGCATTGGTAGTTATAGCACGACGTCTATTACTAGAGGGAATAATGCGTACACACATGCATGCAGTGCTTCCACCCCGGGTACACACATGCATGCACTTACTCCACTCCGTAGTAGTACAATACATGGAGAGAAAATTGTGGACTTGATTGCGGTTACCATGCCCTAATTAATTGAGCATTAAACCAAACGCGTCTAAAGTCTCTCTGGTGGTGGAAATGCATCATAATGAAGCGCGCCCTGTAAACTATGATGGAGGGAGTAGTATGAAGGTGCAAAACCAAGTACGCGTATGGCCAGTCGGTCAACGCACGTCCTCTTGGCATATCATTGACATGTGGGACAGGAGTGTGAGCAAACCGATCTCAATTGACGGCAAAGAGCCAACCCGCCGTTCCTTGAGAGAGCCGAGGAGCGAGAACACACAGACAGGCTCGCACAGAGGCCAAGATATATTCGAGCATGGTTGGTTGATCGGTATCATTCATTACATGTTGGGCTGCCATTTTCCGCCCTTCTTCAGAATAAACGTGTACTTTTTCAGAGATAAAAAAATAAGAGTACAGATGCTCCACCATGCGGTTCTAGTAGTAGTACTACTCATACTACTACACTTGGCTCTTCGCCTCTTCATGAAGTCGAACAATGATGGTAGTCCGCATGTTGGGTACTACAGTGTATGCCTCTCACAATCTGACACCGAATGGACTGATGCATGTCCACCAAGGGTAGGTTGCATTAGTCAAAAGGCGTAAGCGAGCTTCACCTTGTCCTGCAAGCTTCTCCTCGTTCTGTGAGTTGACAGGACACACCAAAAAGTAGTGCTAGTCCATACTCCCTCCTTTCCAGTTAATATGGCTTCGAAACTACTACGCAGACGATACTTGTTCGGACGAAAGCTGGACGATGGTGAATCCATTGGCATGTCGTAGTTTGCTCATAGGCATGGACGGCTTGATTAGCACTGTCGTGCAAGAATCGTGCACCATGAGTCGTCTGCATAGCAGCGCTCGTATGGCTTAATCTTTTTTGCTTTATTCATATATAAGCATTCTTAGGATGATCAACCAAGACACTGGTCACTAGGAAGCAAGGTACCCCGCAAAAAAAGAAGTAGGAAGCGAGGTGTTTCATCAAGCCAGCTCTCGGCCACATTCAAAGTGCAGCAAGCACGGTTTGCACGAAGATGCGCCACAAGGTTTACTGACATGTTTACATGCTGAATAACAAAAAAAGAGGAAATATTACCGAGCGCTACTATTTGTAACAGGATATGAGCCAGAATTAAGCGAGAATTGTGGCGAATGTTCCATGCAATCAACTCCATTATCACATGCGAGAACCCTCAAAGAGAACCAAATGTGTTGAAGATTGCTTTATCACATTTAAAATTATAATAAGAGTGCAGACGCTCCTCCATCCGGTTCCTAGTACTAGTATAGTACGTACCTTTATAGACTATAGTAGTAGTACTACTAAACTTTGCGCTTGGCTGTTCGCCTATTCGGGAAGTCAAACAATAATAGAACTAGTAGTAGTATAGTGTATGCTTCTGGCAATCTGACACCGAATTAACTGTTGCACGTCCACCGCCTGAGCAAGGGAGAGCTTGCATTAGTCAAAAGTTTCTCCTTGTCCTGTGAGCTGCCGCACGCAAGATTCTCCCATCCTGCAACCTTCTCCTCGTTCGGCAAGTTGATGGGACACATCAAAGTAATGCTAGTCCATACTGCCTCCTCTCCGGTTAATATGGCTTAATTTCAAATGAGATAAATACACGGTCTGTCACTGTATATTTGTAAAAATACGGTCAATGGACTTCATAATACGCTCATTGCGCTCAATATATATATTCCGGTGTTTATACGGTCACTAGCTCACCCTGACTGAGTATGTGTGTGCATGCACGTGTAGGTTGAGCACTTGAGCGTGACCGTGTGTGTTTCATCGTGTGCTCGGACATGCATGCATTAGGGCGTCACGTGCGTTTTTGCGTCCATGTGTATGTGTGAATGTTGCATACACGTAGGGGGAGTACGTGTAGGGGCCACTAAGGAGCAGTCAAATCACACAGTAAGTTAGTCGGAAGAAGCAACCATCATTTCACTCTTGAATGACACGTACGCAATATAAAATGGTTCATATGGAGATAAAAAGAAAACCACTATATATACACTAGCAGGAGCCTAAGCTACAAGCCTGATTGCTTAGGTTGCTCTCTTCACAAGCATAGAATGACAGGCCTGATCCCGCAGCTGGGGGAAGGGAACAATGTTCTGCGTAGACGCGGTCGACATCGGCGAGGGAGAAAACCCACAGTCGGTGCGTCCCAATCGGGGGTCACCGCGGTATGGGCCGATGTCGCGTCCCAACCGCCCTTCTAGCTACAGCCCGACGTCCCAGGTAGTCCATCTTCCTTTTGGAGCCGGCTTGCTCCACTGTCGTAGCTCCATCTCCATGTCGATCTTTCTCTGCTTCTACCGGCTTCTACTTGTGATGAGTTTATGTCTCATGAACTAGTGCCAGTACTATTATTCTAATCACAATTCTTCAATATCTTTGCCATCAGGGGTGCTCAGGTCGATTTTAGTGGAACTGCACAAAAGTATCGTATGATCCGAGGGTGCCAGCCATCTTTCCTTCGACAGGTTCTACCTGGCAAGGAAATTAAATCATGTTTAGGTTTTAGGGTTTAAGTCGTAGTGACCCCATCTGTTGGGGATATTACTACTGGGTGTAAACCGTCCATCTGGGCCGGGTTAACTTTGTCAGTAGTTAAGTAAGTTAAAGCCCAAGAAGACAGAGGAGGGCTCAAGGCCCATGGTCGGCTCAAGGCCTGCAGCCGTAAACCGGCGTTAGTAGTTAACCTGTATTGTAAGTTAGGAATAAGAAGAGACCAAACCGGACACATCTATGAGCCAGTATTGGGACTCCGTAAGCTGACGAGAGTCACCCATGTATATAAGGGGACGACCCGGCGGCGGTTCAAGAACAACAGACAACAACTCGAGACATAGGCGAAACTTGTTTGCACCCTAGTCATCGAAACCCCATCAATTCCATCACAACTAGACGTAGGCTTTTACCTTCATTGAAGGGGCCGAACTAGTATAAACTCTCTTGCGTCCTTGTGTCCGCTTTAACCCCTTCAAGCTAACCCGTCGCGATGGCTCCACGACTAAGTCCTTTCTCTAGGACATCTGCCGTGACAAAACCACGACAGTTGGCGCCCACCATGGGGCTATCGCACGATGGTTTCCGGTTCTTGGAGGGCCTCTTTGAAGGACTCGAGGGCTACGCTGTAGGCCGGATGACTAAGAGTTGTCGCGGCAAGCTCTACATCAACGACGTAGGCTAGGGCCCCGAGGCCGGCTCAATTGAGTACGGGTACCGGGCCCCCTTTGGTAGCATTCACGTTTTCATTGGCAAGATCGGTGAACCGGGCCCTGAGCCGGACATCCGCACCGACCTCGTCGAGACGGCTCAGCGTGCGCAATCCGCCCGGGTTAAACCGGCCGTGAAGCGTGCCTTCGTGGGAGTCATCCATGGAGGAAGTTATGACGACGGATCAGAATTTCGCGGAGCGACTATCGTTTGTTCCGGTGACGAATCTTCGACCGGAGAAACCGAATCTCTTTATCAGCTACAAGATGGCCGGATTGGGAGTTGTTCCGATGACGACAGTATTCTGGACCCCTCTGATCTACCCAACCGGGTTGGAATATTCATGGCCGGAACACAAGCAGTGCTTCATTATTCGACAGCTGCGGCAATGATCTCCGGTTCAGCAGTGGCGATGGCTGCCGGGGCAGGAGTCCCTGTGCGCCCGACGGCTCAGGTTCTATCAGAACTATTTGATGCGTTGGCTGTGCTTATGGCGGAAGTTAATCCGCCAGATCAGGACGTTCACAACATGGATATTGCAAAGGTAAAGGAACAGATCACCCAGGCCAAGGCGGATCTGGCGGTTGAGGACACCAGGATGGCCGCAGAGCGGGCCACTTTAGACGCACAGGCCTACAGGCTTATGTTGGACCAGAGCGCGTCGCATGAAGTCATGAGGAGGAAGCACCGATCCCGCTTACCTCCGGTTTTCGAGGCCAGAGACCTTTTCAACACTCCAGGACCAAGAGCCGGCAATCCGCGGGAGGGGAACCGGGCAGAAGCCCCTGGGACCGGTGCACCGGTTCAGCATCGTCAGATGGACCCGCCTCGTCAAAACACTGTTATACCTCAGGATGCTTTAACACCTCCGAGTCACTACTCCAACCCAATGGACAATCTTGTTGCCGCTGCTGCATGGCTGGAGGCCATTCCAATTGAAGGTGACTCGCCACAGGCAGTAGAGATGCGACGGGTCAAGGAACTTCTGAGGACAGCTTTGGCCCAACAGGAAGCGTACTCGTACAGCCGTGACCGGATCCACTCGACCCCCCGTCCAAGCCGGAGCTATAGCAGACATATGGATGAACCAGCAGTGTCGAGTAATGAATGACGCAGAGCACCCCGTGGCAACAACCCGACGGGTGGTGCTGATGACGCTCAGGAAGTGGTGAACCGGGCCCGAGCGCGCAGGGAGGCCGAGTTAGCCGCATAGCATCAGGCTCGGCAGCTCACGCCGGTTCGTCCAACCATCTCGATCGAGCCTGGTGTTACTTCTAGTTCTTTGGGGGTGCCTTGCCTTATCCCCGCTTTACGCAACGTGCGCCTGCGTAAGGATTTCAAGGGCCCGCGCAAGGTACCAAATTACACGGCGGATCAACCTCCAGAGACGTGGGTGGAGAGCTATGAGATGGCCATGGAGGTGCTTGATGTGGATGACACGGCGTGTGCGAAATACTTCACCATGATGCTTGAAGGAACGGCCCGTACTTGGTTAAAAAGCTTGCCAGCTAATTCTCTCAGTTCATGGGCCCAATTACGAGCCCGGTTTATCAGCAATTTCAAGGATACCTGTAAACAGCCTATGTGGATAGTGGACTTAGCTGCATGCGTCCAGGAGGAAGGAGAATCAACGACTCATTGGGTGCACCGGGTTTCACAAGTGTTGCACTCCTCAGACCGCATCAACGCTGACACCGCAATATTAACCCTAGAAGGCAACTGCCGGTTTGGGCCCCTGAAGTTGAAATTGGGACGGATGAAGCATCATTGCATCGACATGGGGACCCTCATGGCCGCTTTGGTGAAATATGCTGATTCTGATAGTACCAAGGATCCCGAATCTGATGATGACAAGATAGGGAAAGGGAAGAAGAACAGCAGCTCCAAAGGTCAGCAGCATCACTGGGTAGGCAATGGTGGAGGAGGCAAGCGTAAAGCGGATGGTAACATGGACTTTGTGGCTAATACCAATGCACAGGACAATGGCCAGCGACGCAAGGGTAGGCCGAAAAATCGTAATGGAGCACCCAACCCTAACCCAAACCGCCTAAACTATCTGCTAAGCCAGCCCTGTCTAAGACATGGGACGAAGGAGGCACCAGCAAACCACCTTTGGAAGGATTGCTTTATTATGCAGGAGTTCAAGAATTCTAATAATTTCCGGTATGAACACGAATCTGGCAGTGGCCCAGGATCCGGGCCGGGTTACGGTGGAGGAAGTTCCGGTTCACGATTTAATGGTAATCCGGGCGGACATAATGGTCAAAATAGTCAGAACAACCAGGGTGGTTACAACCAACAGCAACAACAGTCAGGTTACCAGAGCAACCCAAAGCAGTTGAGTAGTGGGCAGTACCATGTCTTCACCACTAGCTTGGACAAGCGAGACCGGAAGGTTCAGAGGCTGGCAGTCAACTCTGTTGAACCGACCATAACACGTTATCTACATTGGTCTGAACAGCCAATCATATGGAGCAGAGAGGATCACCCACCCGAGGTCGATAATCCGGGTCAGTTGGCTCTGGTGGTGGTGCCTCAGGTGGGAGGTTATAAGTTCACCAAGGTGCTCATGGATGGAGGGAGCAGCATTAACATCCTGTACTATGAGACCTTCCGTCGTATGGTACTAACAGATAAGAATCTCAAACCGTCTAATACAGTATTCCACAGTGTAGTGCCTGGCAGATCAGCATATCCCGTTGGTAAGATAGCTCTGGAAGTGGCCTTTGGGGATGATCATGATTCCAGGTCGGAGACATTGACGTTTGAAGTGGTGAAAATCCAAAGTCCATATCATGCCCTGTTTGGGCGATCGGCATACGCCAAGTTTATGGCTCGACCCTGTTATGTGTATTTGCAGCTCAAGATGCCGGGTCACAATGGGACAATAACGGTTCATGGAAGCCGCAAAATCGCTTTGGAATGCGAGGAAGGAGATGCGGCTTATGCAGAGTCGGTTTGTGCCACCGAGGAGTTGAAGTACTATAAAGACAATGTTGATCCGGCGGACATGACTCCGTTGAAGAAGCCAACTATGGAGCATGATCCGGCCCTAAAGTTCAAATCGGCAGCAGAAACTAAGCTTGTTGACTTCGTACCTGGCGATTCGTCCAAGCAGTTCAGCATTAGTGCCAACTTGGATCCGAAATAGGAAAGCGCGCTCATCGAGTTCATCCGTGAGAATCGGGACATTTTTGCATGGAAGCCCTCCGACATGCCAGGTGTACCGAGGCAACTCGCTAAGCACACACTTAATGTGGATCCTAAATATAAACCGGTGAAACAGTTCCTCCGCCGGTTTAATGAAGAAAGACGCAAGGCGATTGGAGATGAGGTAGCCAGGATCTTAGCAGCTGGCTTTATTGTTGAAGTTTTTCACCCTGAGTGGCTTGCCAATCCAATGCTGGTCCTCAAGAAAAATGGCACCTGGCGCATGTGTGTGGATTACACAGATCTTAATAAAGCTTGTCCAGCAGATCCTTTTTCCCTCCCCCGTATTGATCAAATTATTGATGCTACGGCGGGTTGTGAGCGTTTAAGTTTTTTGGATGCGTATTCTGGCTATCATCAGATCAAAATGGCAGTTAAGGACCAGGAGAAGACAACATTTATAACTCCCTTTGGAGCCTTCTGCTATGTGTCTATGCCCTTCGGGCTCAAGAGTGCCCATGCAACTTACCGACGGTGTGTACAAAATTGTCTTCACAAGCAGATTGACCGTAATGTACATGCTTATGTGGATGATATCATGGTTAAATCCAGGGAGAAGGAGACTCTGATTGATGATTTGAAGGAAACCTTTGATAACCTGAGAACATACAAGATGATGCTTAATTCGGACAAGTGTGTCTTTGGTCTACCGGGGGGCAAGCTATTGGGTTTTCTTGTGTCCAACAGGGGAATTGAGGCTAATCCGGAGAAGATCACGGCTATCACCTCCCTGGCTAAACCGAAGTGTATCAACGATGTTCAACACCTGGCAGGCCGGATTACTGCGCTAAGCCAGTTTATCAGTCGCCTGGGTGAGAAGGCAATCCCTTTGTATCAGATGTTGAAAAAGACGGATCAGTTTGTGTGGAGTTCTGCTGCTGATGAAGCATTTGAGGACTTAAAGCGGCAATTGGCCAATCCGCCTGTGCTCGCCGCTCCCATTGACAAGGAGCCGGTACTGCTATATGTTGCTGCTAATGTTCGGGCGGTCAGTGTAGCTATTGTGGTGGAGCGAAAGGAGGCAGGTAAGGAGCATCCGGTTCAACGTCCGGTCTATTATATCAGCGAGGTGCTCATTGAGTCCAAGCAAAGGTATCCGCATTGGCAGAAGCTGGTGTATGGAGTTTTTATGGCAAGCTGGAAGCTTAAACAATATTTCCAAGGGCACTCAATTACGGTGGTCAGTTCTGCTCCTTTGGGAGATATCAGAATCGGGAAGCAATTGGCCGGATTGCAAAGTGGGCCATAGAGCTGGGGCCGTACGGTTTGAAGTATGTGCCTCGGACAGCGGTTAAGTCTCAAGCACTTGTTGATTTCATCAATGATTGGACGGAAATGCAAGCACCTGAAGAAAAGCCAGATCATACGTATTGGACCATCCATTTTGATGGATCCAGGCAGTTGGAAGGCTCGGGGGCTGGAGTCGTATTAACTTCCCCACGAGGTGATAAGTTTTGTTATGTTCTCCGTTTAATGTTCCCTTGTACTAACAATGCAGCTGAGTATGAAGCCTTGCTCCATGGTCTCCGGATGGCTAAGGAGATGAATCTAAGTCGAGTTAAGTGCTTCGGTGACTCGGACCTTGTGGCTCAGCAAGTGTCTAGCACTTGGGACTCCAAGGACCCACTCATGGCAGCATATCGTCGTGAGGTGGATACTGTCACAGGTTATTTCAAAGGTTATCAGGTGGACCACGTGGACCGGCGGAAAAATGAAGCGGCAGACGCTTTAAGCCAGCTGGGCTCTCAGCGCAAACCGGTCCCACGCAATGTTTTTTTTGATGTGCTGCACAACCCGTCGGTTAAGATCCCTGGTGAAGAGGATTTGGCTATTCCTGATCCGGAGGCTCAATTGGTGGCGGCTCTTCATGTTATTCCAGATTGGACGCTTCCTTACCTGGCGTACAAGAACCGAGGTGAGTTGCCAGAGGATGAGATTCTAGCTCGGCAGATAATCCGGCGATCCAAGTCCATGGCTATCATCAACGGCGAGTTGCATCATTGCAATATATCAGGAGCTTTTCAACGCTGCGTGTCTTCTGAAGAAGGCCGTGAAATTTTGCGTGAGATCCACGAAGGAGATTGTGGTCACCACGCTGGTTCAAAGTCTCTGGTGGCTAAAGCGTTTCGCCATGGTTTTTATTGGTTAACTGCTCATGCTGATGCGGAGGATCTGGTCATACAATGTGATGGTTGCCAAAGGTTTTCAAGGCGTGCTCATGTACCGGCTCAAGAATTGAGAATGATTCCAATTACTTGGCCGTTTGTGACTTGGGGGCTGGATATGGTCCAAAGATAAGAAGACCCACCTCCTGGTGGCTGTTGACAAGTTTACAAAGTGGGTGGAGGCAGAACCTGTTAGCAAGTGTGATGCGACCACGACGGTTCAGTTCATCAAAAAGGTGATTTTCCAGTTTGGCTTTCCGCACAGTATTATCACAGATAATGGTACCAATTTGTCCAAAGGTGCTATGAAGGAGTTCTGCGAACGGGAGCACATCCGGCTCGACGTTTCATCAGTGGCACATCCACAGTCCAATGGTCAAGCAGAAAGAGCTAATCAAGAGATCTTGAGGGGCATCTAGCCCCGGCTCATGGTTCCTTTGCAGAGAACGCCGGGTTGTTGGGTAGAAGAATTACCATCTGTGTTATGGGGCATCAATAGAACACCCAACAGATCAACAGGATACACACCGTTCTTCATGGTTTATGGAGCGGAGGCGGTTCTCCCTAGTGATATCCATCATGATTCACCTCGTGTCACGGCTTATATTGAAGGGGACAACGAGATAGCACGGCAAGATGCTTTGGACCGGTTGGATGAAGAGCGTGACATCGCAGCCACCCGATCGGCGATTTACCAGCAGGATCTTCGTCGTTGTCACAGTCGCCGGGTCAGAACCAGAACCTTTCAGGAAGGAGATTTGGTGCTTCGGCTCATCCAAGATCAGACTGATATGCATAAGCTATCCCCACCTTGGGAGGGGCCTTTCGTGGTCAGCAAGAATCTGCACAGCGGGTCGTACTATCTGATTGATATTCGAGAGCATAAGGACTCACGTACATCAGAGGAGGAGACTAACAGGCCGTGGAATATAGCTCATCTTCGGCCTTACTATACCTGAGCCATTGGCTATACTTATGTACATATTACGACAATGTATATATTATGATTAAATATAATAAACCGGAACCTCAGCTAAAGCAGGGTATCTGTTCTTTTACATCATGTGAGGTTACACGGAGTTGCTCTAAAGCGGCCTCCGGTTTATCCCTTGAGTTCGCTTTGCTAATAGCATCGTGTTATATCACTTGGAGGATTGGTCGTGTCCGAACCAATACCATGCCTCTTGATAGGAGAGAGCCACCAGATCACTTGGGGACTTGGTCATGTCTGAACCAGTCATGCCTCTTGATCGGCCTAAGGCCACAGAATCACTTGGGGGCTTGGTCGAACCCAAACCATGACCATGCCATTTGGTCGGCATAAATGCCACGGTTTCATTTGGGGACCTGGCTGACTAGAACCATAGTTACACCTAACGGGAGCTTGGTCGTGTTTGGCCATGGTAACGCCATTTGATCAGCTTAAATAAACCTTTTTTGGCAAACGGTTTTGTCGTTGCTTTTGCTTCACACTTTTCTTTGAAGGTTTTTTTTGCTTTTCATTGTGTTTTT
Organism: Triticum urartu; assembly: GCF_056163025.1. Lineage (NCBI taxonomy): Eukaryota > Viridiplantae > Streptophyta > Magnoliopsida > Poales > Poaceae > Triticum > Triticum urartu. The sequence continues at coordinate 154,713,162 of NC_141877.1, read as the reverse complement.
TAAATCGACAAAGTTTTTTAACCAATCAATTGATGGAACACAGTTCACGTCAATCCGGAGACTTTTTGTCCGGTTTGATCCTTGTTGTTAACATCCTCTTATGGAGTAACACGGTGTTTATTATAACCCGGCATGGTTTACATGGTAAACCAGCGTCATATATATATATACAGGAGCTATTATCTCCTCCAACAGTGTGGGTTTGCAAAACTCCGCTTCAAGATTGGCCAAGCCAACTTCATGCTCAATGATGGCAGGTATTATGTATCTCAAAAATTTGATCATATACTTAAAATTTTGTTTTGATTTCATATATGCAGACATCATATTCCACCTGACGGTACAACCGCGGTGGCACTTGACGAATTTTTCATTTCAGAAAGTGTTTTGGAAAGTTCATTACCACAGGAAGAACAAATTATGCACGAAAGCATATCAACATCAAAGGTATCAGCTAGCCTATTACAAGGCAACATGGTGCCCATAATAATATAATTGTTTTTCGCAAAGGAGAGGAAGTTTAAAACCGACTTCCGGTTCAAGTTTGGTCACCAGCCTGGCCTGATGGTTGTGGGTCATCCTGCGCCGCTTCAGCCTCCGTTTCTCTACCCAGTGGCTGGAAATCCACAGTTGTCCAGTCGATTCCCATTAATGCTTGAAAAACAGCTTCATCATGGATCAGCAATGACGGGTCAATATCGGGAGCGTAAGTATGCTTACGGATTGGAGGGATCAGATTTTCCGATTCATGGATTGGTGCAGCTATTCGCTTGTTCTGACTGTCATATTGGTCTTGATAATGAGACAAGTCTGCTTCCTCAGCCAGTTGACAAGCTAGCGGACGTACCTCCCGGTTTATTGCTCGCAGATCCACTTCGCCAAATTCTGACCCATCTTCCTTCAAGCTGGGATAGCCCTGAGCCGCTTCAATAGGATCAAAATCCGGCACCCAGGCTTTTGCCCGGATTAAGGCATTGATTGCACTGGTTCGAGCAGCAGATTTCTTCAGCTCTTCAACCCGGGCAGGAAGCACCGACAGTTTCATCAGAGTATCTTGAATCAAAGTGGGCGCCGATTTGTTATGAGATGCGGTACAGATGATCCGCTGGGCACCAGTATACAATTGTTCAACCAATGTATAGGCGGCTTTTAGTTTCTTCCGCACATCTGACCCCAAGTGACCAATGCGTGTCCCTGAAATACCATAAAGGGTTAATAAACCGGCGACTCTGTCAGAAGGCAGAGCCAATTCAGAAGGCAAACTGGCTTACCAAAGATAGCAGTAGTCATGGCATGCACGTGCCGCTTTATGCTGGTCAGTTCATCCGCCACTGGTTTTAGTGCAGCCTCGGCATCCTCTGCTCGTTTGATCAAAGCGGACTTTTCAGTGGCCCAATCCGCCCGCTTCTTCTTGAAGCTCTCCTTAAGCTGTTCCATGGCGCTTAAAGCGCTGGCCAATTCCTCTTTTCCTTTGGAGGTTTCAGCCTATTGGGTTTTCAGGTTTTCTTGGAGATCGGTGACTTGGTTTTCTTTCGTCTTCAGCTCCGCCTGCATGCATACAGATATATGCTTCAACAAATCGGTATAAGGATTTAAGTACCAATCACATAACAAGTTATGCACTTAGCACTTGGGGGCTAATGCATATTTGGTCTTCATCTTTCAATTGCTTACAAAGTCCCAAGATCAATACAAGTATTCAACTTGGCACTTGGGGGCTAATGGCTATTTGCTCGTATATATTCTGATGCGGCAATTTCAATTACTTAAAGTACCGGTTTAACTACGTTAAGTTGAACCGGCCCTTGGGGGCTACATCAGCGAATTTCAAAGCATCAAGATTTATATTGGTAAGTCCTGGTTTGAAATAATATTACAAACCGGCCCTTGGGGGCTAGGAGAGTCAGCAAGAATGGAAGCATACAAGCAGGAAGGAGCATATGGAAGTTACCTCATATTTCTCTTTCATCATATTAACCAGACCGGCTTCATAGTCGCGACTGGTATACAACCGGTTCAGATAGACGGAATGGATATCTTGGGCGTTCAGAGCAGCATAAGTCGTCAGATCAGCGTTCCACTTGCCTTTGCCAAAGGCAGCAAATTCTTCCTTGGCAGAATGTTTGGATAAAGCGACAGGATTGCTTGGCTCAGTATGGCCAGTGCCAGTAATGACAACCTCATCATCCTGGGTACCGCTGGTTTGCACTGGGGCTGTTGGCTTGTTAGTAGGTTTTGCTGGACCAGTGGAACTTTCAATCCGGATGGAACCTGTGGGCTGATTGACAGGACCTGAGGCGTCAGTAGGTCTCTCTTCAGCAATAAGATCATCTTCCTGCTGCGGTGGATCGTTGGGTATATCCTCAGGAATAGCTGCTTCAAGATTGGGTGTCTTGCCTGGTTCAAGAATGACATCTTCTTCGGCCGCTTTGTCCAGGCGGGCCTTCTTGCTTGGCCTAGGTTTGGCCCTGAGAAGAATAACAAAATCAAATACAACATATGTTCTAAGGCAATGTACTGCAAACATCACAATAAGTATAGCTTACCCAAGCACTGTGTTGAGCAGTGGGAGCTAAGTAGCTGATGACTCGCCAGAAGATGAGTGGGAAGTAACCTGGTAATCGGAGTCATACGGATTAAGAGGTTGACGAAAGAAGCCCTCTTTAGGACAAGCACTGACAAGCAAATTAGAGACCTCTGAATGGCGTTTCCGAACCGGACTGTTCGGTAAACCGGCGGAGGTAACTACCTGGCCGCTGTGCCGGGTGGTGCGACGAGCTTCGTGTTCTTGGGTCTTCATAAGAAGTTTAGGATCCAAATAAGCAAGAGGATGAGAAAATTTAACTTTCCGGTTTGCCTGATGGACTTTTTGTGAAGGCAAAGTTTCTGAATCGGAAGAGAGAATAATTACCTCTGCAACATCCGTGTGGCTGGCTTCGGCATCATCCTGACAAATATCATCATCAATAAGACGCATGAAAAATAAACCAAGTGAATCAAGCTCTACCTCAAAGTCCGGATTATCCATCTCATCATCAGGGGCTGGATTAGAAGATGCAGTGGTTCTTTTCCTGTGGGCAGTCTTCTTCACAGCTTTAGTCTTTTGCCGGGTTGCTCTTTCCGGTTTGTCTGGTTTTTCTGGTTTCTCCTGTGGCAGTTTTTTGCTCCAAAACGGATCATCGCCCTGATTATGCAGACACTGATATTAAAAACAATGACCAGACATATCAATAACAAATTCAGCAAAGAGAAAAATCAAAGTCTTACAGCTGGTGGTTTGTTGGTGGCACAGAAGGGAAGCAGGCCAGTTCTAGCGCAGACGTGTTCCGGTTCATTCAGTATCTTATGCACAGCCTCTGTGATTTCTTCATCGGAGAGCTGGAGTTTTGAATGTCGCAGTGGGTCATCAACACTGTCAGTATACTCGCACATCAAACCGGAGCGCTGACTAAGGGGTAGTATGCTCCATGATATCCAACAGTGAGCAAGATCAACCCCTGTTAAACCGTTGGCCATAAAGGCTCTGAGCTTTGACAGTTGGGGAGCATATTTGCTTCTCTCCTGGGCAGTCAATCTTTGAGGAAAAGGGTGTGTATTGCTGAGCCGCTCCAGACGAAAGCCAGGCAAGGGATTCTCACCAGCAGGGGTGGTGTCTTTGCAGTAGAACCATGTCTGATTCCACTCCTTGGGGTGACTGTGCAACTTGGCGTGAGGGTATGTGACCTCTTTCCTTTTCTGAATCGCCATGCCACCCAACTCCGTATTAGAGCCATCAGTAAACTCAGTACGGCGGTTTAGATGGAAAAGGTCTCTGAACAATTCCACTATGGGCTCCTCTTGAAAGAACACCTCACAGAGCACTTGGAAGTGGCACATATTTGTAACAGAGTTGGGGCCAGTGTCTTGCAGATGGAGTTGGAAATCGGCTAAAACATCCCGGTAAAATTTAGAACCGGGTGGCTTAAAGCCCCGGGCTAAGTGATCTACGAAAACAACAACCTCTCCTTCTTGAGGTGTGGGAGGGCATTCTTTGCCAGGAGCCCTCCAATGGATGGTATCTTTGCTGCCTAAAGCGCCAATCAGGACTAAATCGTCCAGTTGATCCTCTGTGACGCGAGAAGGAACCCAATTGCACTCATATACTTGCTTGGCCATGATGGAATCTACAAGGTAGAAGATCCCAGTTCAAAAATGCATTTTATCAAGGTACGTTGGTATGGGCACTGTTAAACCGGAGACAGAACTATCTGAACCAGAGTTTCATGAAGCAACCAACATCTGGCGGTTCAACAAGGGGACTAATGGCATATACCGGTTTGGAAAATTTTCTATAAGGTTAAACCGCCTGATCTAAGCATTGAAAAGCTGAGATTGCGGATGGACAAGTACGCACAAACAGGTTTCACAAGATTTCTTTACAGCATTGGATCTGAAGCAAGTTCAGAGAAGAGATAAATACTTAGAGGTTCAAAGGAGCAGTACCGAACCAATGAGCAAAACGTTCACATAGACCCATGGTTTGAGATGCATAAGTAAAGGCGAAGGTCAAACAACTATCATTGCACAAAATAAAGATTTGCGGATTCATCTAAAGATCTATTGTATGAGCAAGGGGCAGACAATGAACACTGAAGAACTGCGAAACCCTAGGCCAGATCTGCGGGGGAAAAGATAGAAGATTTACTGGAGCTGAGGAAGATGCGGAAGGTTGCCGCGATGTTCTGGTGCGCTCAGGTTGATGTAGCGGCCAAGGATGAGGTAGAGGTCAACGGCGGCGGCGGAGCCCCGAGGCTGGCGACGCGAGGAAGATGAAGAAGGCACGGAAGGAGAAAAGAAATGACCCTTCGGTCCTATTTATAAGGCGAAAGAACATGAGTCAGGCGCGACAATCAAGGGGCCATAAAACGGAGCTATCGCCTCGATTTCCACCGATCTATTAAACAAAGAAGCATAATGGATAGCTTCATTATGACAGGTGACGTCACTCCGGTTTACAGCAATCAGAGAAGATGACATCATGGCGGTTTACCAATTTATAAGAAGATGTTGAAGATGAAGTTTTTATTAAAGGATTGACATGAACCCGTTCAAATCAATCTGGGGCCTAATGTTGGGGATATTACTACTGGGCGTAAACCAGCCATCTGGGCCGGGTTAACTTCGTCAGTAGTTAAGTAAGTTAAAGCCCAAGAAGACAGAGGAGGGCTCAAGGCCCATGGTCAGCTCAAGGCCTGCAGCCGTAAACCGGCGTTAGTAGTTAACCTGTATTGTAAGTTAGGAATAAGAAGAGACCAAACCGGACACATCTATGAGCCGGTATTGGGACTCCGTAAGCCGACAAGAGTCACCCGTGTATATAAGGGGACGACCCGGCGGCGGTTCAAGAACAACAGACAACAACTCGAGACATAGGCGAAACTTGTTTGCGCCCTAGTCATCGAAACCCCATCAATTCCATCACAACTAGACGTAGGCTTTTACCTTCATTGAAGGGGCCGAACTAGTATAAACTCTCTTGCGTCCTTGTGTCCGCTTTAACCCCTTCAAGCTAACCCGTCGCGATGGCTCCATGACTAAGTCCTTTCTCTAGGACATCTGCCGTGACAAAACCACGACACCATCAGTAGTTTTTCTTTCGTACATGCTCTCACAACTTTTTTCTTTAGTTGTGAAGTAAATATTGGCTATGATCTGTGAATCATTGAGATGCATCAACATGCGTTTTAGTTTTCCTTTGTATTTGATGGAATGTTGTAACAGGGTAACCTTGGAATAGGAATGAAAATGGAGTGGAAAGTTTCCGTTTTTTCGGAGAAAAAATGGAAACGGACAGAAACCAACGTTTCGTTTCGTTGGATCGCGCCATTGAGAAAAACCAACGTTTAAATCACGTCTGTCATGTTCGTGTCCCACCCTCCTCCACGGCTCGACCCCACACGGTCGCTCGGCATGCCACTCACCGCAAACCGAGTATACGATAACTTTCCCGCCTGCTTGTCGATGGATCGCGCCATGGAGTACTAGCACTACTGGAAGAGATTGACGAGTTGGGGGAGGATAGCTAGCTGTAGCACGGACTACCAAGAACTTTTTACATGCATGTTGTAGCCGGCTATTGCGACCTTTGAACGCGGAGCAGCCGCGTGCACCCGGAAGCGGCACGGGCGACGCTCTCTCGGCCGACGCGCCGCTTCAATGCCGGCGCCAGTGAGAGGTCGCGTCCGCTCTGGCCGGGCATGAATGCGGCACTGACCGTTTCAGGCGGGAAGCACGCACGGGTGATGAAGAGGGTTCGGGTTGGTCAGGACCGGCCATGGCAGCGGTCCGGACATGCGCAAGCAAGAGATGCTGTACATTAATATTGTTGCGTATATAATTAACAATGTAAATAATGTGCTAGTTGGACAAATATGATTGGAGATGGAGATGGAAATGGAATTTTACGTAAACACGGATATGCATGTCTATGTCTATGTGTGTGTGCGCGACGACTCTCGCGACCTGGAAGCGGGGGCGTGTTTTTGATCGAATTTTCTTTCTTGGTACGTTAGAAAATCAGTTTGTCTAATTCACATCTATATGTTATTTAAGGATATCACATCTAAGCTCCCACAAGTACATAATGTAGCAACAAGAAACAAAAAAAACTAGGAAAAAAATAGACCACAAACAGAGTGGACATCAACTTAGGGTTTGCACTCTCCACACGCTCGCCGCACTACATATATGTTACACGCTGGAGGCTCAACGTTCATTTGCTAGGGTCTGCTATATTCATAGTCTCTCACCCTCTCTTCACCAGATCTAAACAAGATTGCGTTGGCCTCTTGTCTCTCTCTCCCCCCTCACAGGTGGTGAAGGAGGCATCAGTATCCCATCGCACCGGGAAGGGGAGGAGGTGCAGCGTTCACTCTATCGCCTTCGGCGAGGGAGGCAATCCACTGACGGCTGCGCTGTTCTCTTTCACCCAGCGCCTGTGCAGGAGGGCCACCGACCCCTTCTTCCTCGCTGCCGTACATAGTGTGGGCAGATCCGGCCTCTCGCCGCACGCCTTGCCACATCCCGACGACCCGAAGGTATAAGTTTCTTTGAAACCGTCGTTGCTCTAGCTGCATGTGGATCTTTTTCGATCTGTAGTCGAATCTAGGTCTTGGTTCAAAGAGGAAAGAATGGTGCGGTGGGCTGGAGCAAGAATCTAGGACGTGGTTCAATGAGGAAAGGAGGGGCGGAAAGTAGTATAGACTGGCTTGTAGGTCGAAAAGGGAAAAAGGGGGTAACCCAGTACACACATCTGTAAGGAACCGATCTCTTTGTTGAAAAGGGAAAGAAACTGGGGGGTCGGGTAGTTTGTGCAGGACTAGATTTGCTGCCCTCACATAGGAAGAAGGTTCAAAGAGAACAAATATGGGACCAGCGCATATATGCTGCTTGGCTACATACTCTGCATCACCCATTTATACGTGTGGACGCACATGGTGCTGGCATGTCCCATACAGCTATTTTGCTATTGTTAATCTAAGAATGCCGCCGGAAAATTGAAGCAATGCCTTTTTTGCCTTTGTTAAAACAGGGGTATCGATTCAACTTGTTGCTATTGCGACATTTTGCTTTGCTACTCGAAACACTTATGTTTTAAGAGTGTTTTGTGCAGTTCGACTTGAATGTCACACCGGTGACTTTGCTTAATTTTGGTGGAACTGCACAAAAGGAGATCAAGATTTGTTTCCAGTCTTCGTATCGATTCAACTTGTTGATATTGCGACATTTTGCTTCGCTACGCGAAACACTTTGCTTGATTTCAGTGCAACTGCTCAAAACGAGATTGAATTTCCTATTCGTGTTGGCAGATTCATATTTTATCTTGTCCGTCTCATGAAAGGTCAGTACAGGCCTTCATCCACATGATTGTGCAGTGTGCTTTGAGATGTTGTGCTACTTGTATTGGTACTATTTTAAATAAATGTTGAATTGAAGCTATTGTATTGCTGTCTTTTCCCATTAAGTAGTGAACAAAAATGGGACCAACCCAGACATGATGCTTGTTGCTTTGTTACAACAAACTCTGCATCACCCCCTTTATAAGTTGATGGAAGCACATACTATTCTTGCGCCCACTCTCCCCTGGAACTGTTTATGCTTTTCGTTAATCTAATGCCGCTGGTAAAATTAAGCAATGCCACTCTCAGAATTAATTAACTACTAAATCTTAGTTCAAAACTGCAACACTTGTTAGGAATGGTACTATCATGCTTTGTAGTTCTTTCTACATGTTTAACCAAGGTATTGTTAAGATAATGTCTCTATTAAAATGAATCAGTTGCATTGTTTTAGGAATGGTACTTTTCTGCTTTGTTTTTCTTTATACATGTTGAAACAAGGCATTGTTAAGATAATGTCTCAGTCAATATGAATGAATCACACTGATGGAGAATTGCTACTCTCCTGCTTTGTTTCCCATTAAGATAAAGTAGATCAGTAGATGCTTTTCTTCTAGGAGTACAAGTCATCAACCGTTATTTCTCAGTAATTGTTTCCCTTATACCTATTGTTGCTTACAGGGATATCAAAAGTAAAGCTCAGTTTTATTCCGACTTCGATTTTAGTTGAACTACACAAAAGGAGCCAATGTGTCCAAGGCAAACTGCTGCATTACTGGGTCCAATTGGTCGTTCCACTTTGCAGAAAGAAGCAGTCACTGTTTGCGCTACATTACAGAAGGAATGACTGAGAAGCTTTACATAGTATTATTAGACACCGGTGACATGACTAGTCTGCAGAGACCATTGACAATTTAACAACACGTGGAGTGCCCTGGGAAAAAAGTGCCCAAACAAGTACAAGAAGCTATGACAGGACGATCATAGGCATTACATATTTTGAATGGGAAAAGCTTGTCAAAGTTTAATCATTGATGTTAGCTCAGGATGGGAATGGGCCGACCTGGACCTGGCCTTAGACCTGGCCCTGTGGGTCCAAGGTCAATATGTGAGGCCAAGGGTCGGCCCATTTCATCAAAAATTTGTGGCCTCGCTGACCCATTGGGTACATAAGGTCGACCCAAAATTTAACCAATTCACTCCTATAGCTTTGTTTACACAATTTTGTAAGATAACAAGGTCTCGTATTTTCACATTTAGGAATGATGCCCGAGGGAAAACGCCATACCTTGGGCGATCTGCTCATGTTATAGGAATCACGTACATGTGTATAGGAGCCTTGGACGGCAAGGAAACAATCAAATCTAAGCTAAACAACCGTCGTATGCCAAAACGGCTGGTGGTTGCCTACCAAATACAGTACAAGAAACATATTTAGTTTTCTTTTGACGGAACATAATTTACTTTAACAGTTTTCACAACGCTGGACACAAACACAAGTAACTAACATAGTAGATTTTTATTTTAGATAAACAACTTAATTACACAGTACGTTTGTATAATAGCTACTACATGTATGAGATTGGGTCGACCCATCTGACCCATCGGGTCGCACGGTGCCGGCTCCACCGACCCATATACCATTTAGGGCCAACCCGCTTGGCCCATTGGCCTTGAATTTTTGGGCTGGGTCGGTGACCCAGCGGGTCGACCCGGCCCATTCCCATCTTGAATGTTAGCAAGAAGACATTAGTTTAATATATTGGAATTGGAAAACCTTGTCAAAATTTGCTCATTGATGTTAGCCAGAAGACATGCATTTGATATTTTTGAGTGGGACGCCCTTGCTGTGAGTAGCGTCAAGTGTTTTTTCCTATTCCTGTGTTCAGTTTAGAAGTAAGTAGTTACTCTGCTGAGATATTCCTGTGTTAAGGGTTTGTTCTGAATATTGTCTATGTAATGCCAGGCCTTGTGTTTGATTGCAAAGTTGAACTTGGAATGTTGTGGCATGCGGCATCACGAGCTGTTCACCGTGCCTCCTGAGAATAATGCTTCGTATTGTTTTGCATGTCGATCTAATGCTAGTGATTTGCTTGTTAAGAAGATCATCCTCTTCTGTTCTTTCCATGCTTAAGAAGTTCATCGTCTGATGTTTCATTCATAGCCTATACGACAAGTCGGGTAGGTTAGACGTGAAACCATATGATCTTCCGACCAACTCATGATATTAGGCCGTGATTGGATCGTCGTTTTCCAACCAAAACCGCTTGTAAAACTGACGCTTGTAAATTGAAGCAGATGGTCTCAGGCGAAGGCGCTTGGTTGGTCGATTTCGACTAGTAAAATATCGGAAGTACTTCACACACGATAAAAACGCTGAACGACACTTGGATGATTGCTAATCCAGCCGTTAGCTGTTGTTTCAGCCTTGCCCATGGATGGCATGATACGCACGTCGTGCATGTATCATCTGGTAATGTCGTCCATATAGCAGTGCTCGTAAAATATACACTACTCTCTCAAATTACACGCGTAACCCGCCGGTTTTACTTACAGACCTCGGGCCCTCGGTTTCATTACGCCTGTATTTTACGCGTTGTTTCCGATGACGAGTAAATTACACTTGTATGCTATTACAGGTTTGAAATAAACCAGAGCTCCCAAGCGCGGCCTTACCGTTTCATGCCGTCTCAGTTTCTCAAAGCTGCTCATAGGTGTCCGATGATCCTGACTTCCTGAATGAGCAGCGGGCGCTGTATCAGACCATCCGTAGGACCCGCGAGGCCCTCTCCGTTGTCCTTCGAGTTGTTGCGCTCGTCGTGGCGCCGAGCATTGTTAACATCGTCAACGAACATGAGGATTCAGGAGATGACTTTATTTTGACTGGATGACACTAGGGACCCACTAGGGCCATAGCCGTACGTACGCAAGTGCCTCCTTATTATGTACAACTATATTATTTTTTTGCTTTCTCCTGGTTTCCTGACATCATGATCCCACACCATTGTCAACCTATGTAGTCAATATGAACGAGTGAATTGCACAAGGTGCGGCCGACAGCTGGGACCAAGCAGCTCAAGCAGTATTTGTGTTTTTGAGGCGTGAGCACTGCAGAGTTTTTCATGGCGATGATTTCATTGTTGTTCAGAGGAGAGCAGGGTATTAACTGGGCGGGCTGTGGCCCGTCTAGCCCATGCCAGATATCCAGCCCAGATACTAATTTTTTCAAGATGAAAATGGCTAGCCCAGCTATACGTCTTTTTGAGGAATACCCAGGCAAGGTCAACTTGTTATTCTCTGCCCCGTTGGGCTGCAAATCTTTCCTAGGAGGGATGCATTAGGCTTAACAGGAAAATGAGCTTTAAAAAATAATAAATGAGATGTAATTATAAAAACTGGGCAGTAACTATAAAAAAATGCACCAAACACAAAATTAGTTTATAAAATATTATTTATGGATTTTGAAAATCTTAAATTTTCATTGTTGCGTGCGCAATGTTTCGTTGGATTTTTATGTAATACAAATTTATATTTAATCTGACTAGAAATTTCGGGATAAAAATATTTCAGATCCCATCGAAATGTGGAAAATTTTATTGAATTCTGTCTTCAACGGTTGGTTGACATTATTAATCGTTGTCCTAGCTAGAAAATGGGCTATACTTTTAACAAACTGTAAATGGGCTGTTGTAAATTCCATTAGAATTCAAAAATGGACTGTACATTCTTACAAAATGCAAATGGGCTATAAGTTCTCTGCCACACACTTGTGGGCCTACTAAGTGACGCGACCCCTAAAAAATAAGTTGACGCGTATGCAAGGCTTTGTCAACTTATTATAGTCAACACACGGTTCTAGCAGCAGTGGCCATTGGATGTCTATCCAACGGATGTCGTGCTTCTTCTTCAATCTCGGATATTCTTAGCTTTGGCCGCCCAAAAATTGATTCCTCCCCCTGACATCTGGGGCGCACCGTTTCGGAGGCTGACCTGTGGGCCTGCTAAGTTGGAGCGTACCAAGGGCTTTGTCAACTTAGTCAATATAAACAATTCTAGCTTCAGTGACCGTATGATTTCCATCCAACGGCCATAGTGTTTCTTCAACCTCTGGTCTTCTTGGTCCAGCTGCCCAAAGCAGCACCGGTCGTGCCACCTGCTCCTACCTCCCGTGGCCGGCTGTGCTACCGCGGAGGCCTCACCGCCTCCATACTACTCCCACCGCTGGCCAGGCCATCCCTCCACTCACCCACACCCCCTGTTATTCTGCGGCGACGGCAGCCTCACACCGCAGCCAAACCAGTGAATGCTCGTACTCCTCTCTGCGTGGGCATCCACTGCCGCGTCTTGCCCGGCTCCGCGTCGTCCCCTTCCTAGGCCTCGCCGTCGTCCACTCTTGATAACCCACAAGTATAGGGGATCGCAACAGTTTTCGATAAGTAAGAGTGTCAAACCCAACGAGGAGCTAAAGGTAGAACAAATATTCCCTCAAGTTCTATGGACCACCGATACAACTCTACGCAAGCTTGATGTTCGCTTTACCTAGAACAAGTATGAAACTAGAAGTACTTTGTAGGTGTTGTTGGATAGGTTTGCAAGATAATAAAGATTACGTAAATAAAAATCAAGGGCTTTTTAGATAAAGAAACAATAAAGTAAATATAACGAGTGTGGAAAAGTGGTGGTAGGAGTTGCGAAATTGCCCCTAAGTAATTGACTACTTTAGTAGACCGATAGCAAGTATTATGTGGGAGAGGCCACTGCTAGCATGTCATCCCTGACTTGGAATTCTATGCACTTATGATTGGAACTATTAGCAAGCATCCGCAACTACTAACGTTCATTAAGGTAAAACCCAACCATAGCATTAAGATAAATTGGTCCCCCTTCAATCCCGTATGCATCAATTTCTATGCTAGGTTGACGCTTCTGTCACTCTTGCCCTCCAGTACATAGTCCTATCAACATACAACTAAACCTAGGGTGTGATCCACGAACGCAATCATCTGATGGGCACCAAAGGACAGCAACATAACCACAAGAAAATTTAATCAATCATAGCAATTCATCAACCACCGATAGGACAACGAAAATCTACTCAGACATCATAGGATGGCAACACATCATGGAGTAATAATATGAAGCATAAAGCACCATGTTCAAGTAGAGGGTACAACGGGTTGCGGGAGAGTGGACCGCTGTAGATAGAGGGGGCAAGGTGATGGAGATGTTGGTGAAGATGGCTGAGGTGTTGGTGTAGATCGCGGTGATGATGATGATGGCCACGGTAGTGTTCCGGCGCCACCGGAAGAGAAGGGGAGAGGGGGGCCCTTCGTCTTCTTCTTCCTTGACCTCCTCCCTAGATGGGAGAAGGGTTTCCCCTCTGGTCCTTGGCCTCCATGGCATGGGAGGGGCGAGAGCCCCTCCGAGATTGGATCTGTCTCTCTGTCTCTCTCTGTTTCTGCGTTCCATTCTGGCTCTGTTTCACCGTTTCGTATATATATGGAGATCCGTAACTCCGATTGGCCTGAAACCTTCGCCGTGATTTTTTCCGAATATTAGCTTTCTTGCGGAAAAAGAAGAGCATCAACCGCCTTACGGTGGGCTCACGAGGGTAGGGGCGCGCCCTAAGGGGGGGCCCTGCCTCATGACCACCTCGGGCACTGGTTCACGTTGATTTTCCTTCCAAATTTTCCATATTTTCCAAAAAAAGCTCCGTCCGTTTTTATCTCGTTTGGACTCCGTTTGATATGGATATTCTGCGAAACCAAAAACATGCAACAGACATGAACTGGCACTGGGCACTGGATCAATATGTTAGTCCCAAAAATATTATAAAAAGTTGCCAAAAAGTATATGGAAGTTGAATAATATTGGCATGGAACAATCAAAAATTATAGATACGACGGAGACGTATCAGCATCCCCAAGCTTAATTCCTGCTCGTCCTTGAGTAGGTAAATGATAAAAAAGATAATTTTTGATGTGGAATGCTACCTAGCAAAATCTTGATCATATGTTTAATCATGGCATGAATATTAAGACACGAGTGATTCAAAGCAATAGTCTATCCTTTGACACAAAAACAATAATACTTCAAGCATACCAACCAAGCAGTTATGTCTTATTGAAATAATATAGTGAAAGAAAGTTCATCCCTACAAAATCATATAGTCTGGCTATGCTCCATCTTCACCACACAAAGCATTCACATCATGCACAACCCCAATGACAAGCCAAGCAATTGTTTCATACTTTTGACGTTTCTCAAACCTTTTCAACTTTCACACAATACATGAGCATGAGCCATGGACATAGCACTATAGGTGGAATGGAATATGATGATGGGGGTTATGTGGATAAGACAAAAAGGAGGAAGTCTCACATCAACTAGGCGTATCAACGAGCTATGGAGATGCCCATCAATAGATATCAATGTGAGTGAGTAGGGATTTCCATGCAACGGATGCACTAGAGCTATAAGTGTATGAAAGCTCCAACTGAAACTAAGTGGGTGTGCATCCAACTTGCTTGCTCATGAAGACCTCGGGCGTTTGAGGAAGCCCATCATCGGAATATACAAGCCAAGTTCTATAATGAAAATTCCCACTAGTATATGAAAGTGAAAGCATAGGATACTCTCTCTATGAAGAACATGGTGCTACTCTGAAGCACAAGTGTGGTAAAAGGATAGTAACATTGCCCCTTCTCTCTTTCTCTCTCATTATTTTTCTTTTTCTTTTTTTTATTTTCTTTTTTTGTTTTTTTGGTGGGCTTCTTTGGCCTCTTTTTTTATTTGGGCTTCTTTGGCCTATTTTATTTTTTTGTAAAGTCCGGAGTCTCATCCCGACTTGTGGGGGAATCATAGTCTCCATCATCCTTTCCTCATTGGGCAATGCTCTAATAATGATGATCATCACACTTTTATTTACTTACAACTCAATATTACAACTCGATACTAGAACAAAGATATGACTCTATATGAATGCCTCCGGTGGTTTACCGGGATGTGCAATGATCTAGCGTAGCAATGACATCAAGAAACAGACGAGCCATGAAAACATCAGGCTAGCTATCTTACGATCATGCAAAGCAATATGACAATAAATGCTCAAGTCATGTATATGATGATGATGCAAGTTACATGGCAATATATCTCGGAATGGCTATGGAAATGCCATGATAGGTAGGTATGGTGGCTGTTTTGAGGAAGATATAATGAGGTTTATGTGTGATAGAGCGTATTGTATCACGGGGTTTGGATGCACCGACGAAGTTTGCACCAAGGGCAATGCATGGTACCGAAGAGGCTAGCAATGATAGAAGGGTGACAGTGCGTATAATCCAAGAACTAACATACTTATTGCAAAAATCTATTAGTATCGAAACAAAGTACTACATGCATGCTCCTAGGGGATAGATTGCTAGGAAAAGACCATCGCTCGTCCCCGACCGCCACTCATAAGGAAGACAATCAATAAACACCTCATGCTCCGACTTCGTTACATAATGGTTCACCATACGTGCATGCTACGGGACTTGCAAACCTTAACACAAGTATTTCTCAATTTCACAATTACTCAACTAGCACGACTCTAATAGCACCATCTTTATATTGCAAAACTATTGCAAGGAATCAAACATATCATATTCAACGATCTACAAGTTTATGTAGGATTTTATGACTAACCATGTGAATGACCAGTTCCTGTCATCTCTCTAAATAGATATAAGTGAAGCAAGAGAGTTTAATTCTTTCTACAAAAGATATGCCCACGCTCTAATAAGTATAAGTGAAGCAAAAGAGCATTCTACAAATGGCGGTTGTCTATGTAAAGAGAAACAGACAATCCAAGCTTCAAATGGTATAAGTGAAGGACATGAAGCATTCTATAAAGCCATACTCAAAAGATATAAGTGAAGTGCAAAGAGCATTCTATAAATCAGCCAAGGACTATCTCATACCAGCATGGTGCATAAAAGAAAAGTGAAAACTAAAGCAAAATACGCTCCAAGATTGCACATATCGCATGAACGAAACGAATCCGAAAACATACCGATATTTGTTGAAGAAAGAGGGGATGCCTCCCCAGCATCCCCAAGCTTAGACGCTTGAGTCTCTTTGAATATTTACTTGGGGTGCCTCGGGCATCCCCAATCTTGAGCTCTTGCCTCTCTTCCTTCTTCTCACATCGAAACCTTCTCAATCATCGAACACTTCATCCACACAAAACTTCAACAGAAAACTCGGTAAGATCCGTTAGTATAATAAAGCAAATCACTACTATAAGTACTGTTGCAAACCAATTCATATTTTTTTGCATTGTGTCTACTGTAATATAACTTTTTCATGGCTTAATCCACTGATATAAATTGATAGTTTCATCAAAACAAGCAAACTATGCATCAAAAACAGAATCTGTCTAAAACAGAATAGTCTGTAGCAATCTGAACATTCACCATACTTCTGATACTTGAAAAATTCTACCAAAATTAGGAAAAATAAAAAAGTTGTATAGCAAGACAGTCCAAAAGGAATCAAAACCATTTGACGTTCCAGTAAAAAAATGTAAAATCGCGCACTACAGCCAAAGTTTCTGTCCTGCACCGCACAAACCAACAAGCATTGTAAACATCCTAAAGGCAAACCTTGGCACATTATTTTTATAATACAATGGAATTGTACAAGGGGGTAATTATTTTTGTTGAAAAGTTTCTGTAATTAAGATTCACAAAGTTCCCATGGGCATGAACAAAGTTCAAGGACGTCCCCCATTTTCACAATGCTCGTCTCTATCACTTTCACTTTCCTTTTTGAAAAAGTTTTGGGTTCCCCTCTTTATTTTTTTTGTTTTTAAACTATATGAAAGCACTCAACAGAAATAACCGACTCTCTAAAACTTCCGGGTTGTCTCCCTGGCAGCGCTTTCTTTAAAGCCATTAAGCTAGGCATATAGTGCTCAAGTAGCAAATCCACCCGGATCCCAAGGTATATCAAAGCCAATTTTAATTAGCAATGATTTGTAATTTAGTAGTGAGCACCAAGCAACATATATCAAGTAATGACGAAGTATAACTTTCTTCCTATGCATCGGCATGTCATAAAAGAACAATTCAGGCACACATAGTAAAGGCCAATGCATAGTATAAACAGTTTCTTGCAATTTTATCGTGTTGGACACATAGAGAGGTGGAGATATAGTTCCTCTCTCATAATAATTGCAAGTAGGAGAAGCAAGCACATGCATATTATATTCATCAAAATTATCATGTGCAATGGTAAAAGGCAACCCATCGGTGTAATCCTTAATAAGTGCAAAACTTCTCCGATATAGTGTAGTCGGGAGAATTCAAAAAGATAATAGGACTATCATGTGTGGGTGCAATAGCAACAATTTCATGTTTAACATAAGGAACTATAGCAAGTTCATCTCCATAAGCATAATTCATATTGGCATCTTGGCCACAAGCATAGCAAGCATCATCAAAAAGGGATATTTCAAGGGAATCAATGGGATCATAATAGTCATCATAGAAATAATCCTTCAGTAAGCAAGAAGGGAAATTAAAAAATGTATGGGTTGAAGAGTTACTCTCATTAGAAGGTGGGCACGGGTGATCAATCCGCTCTTCCTCCTTTTTTTCTTCGCTCTCCTCCTCATCTTTTTCATCCAATGAGCTCACAGTTTGATCAACTTCTTCCATAGGCTCCTACAAAATATTAGTCTCTTCTTGGACAGCGGAGTAGTCCTCAATATATGGTTTAACATAAGCATTAGAAGCATAATTCTCATAACAATATTCAAGTATGGCAAAATTTTCAGATTTGTGAAGAGTAGCATCATACTTTTCAATCAAAGAAGCAATTTCAAAGGCACCCTTAAAAGCAACAAATTCTTCAATTTGTTGAACATCATAGTAATTATAAACACCCTTAGCATAAGAAGATACGATTCCATTATCACTAAACTCACATTGATAGGGAAGGTGTTTCTTAGGGTTTTCAGAACAACAAGTAAAATCATATATTTCACATAAATTCCAAGCATAGAATTGCATAGTATTAATTTGATCCTGTAAAAGTTTCCCTTTTTGAGATATTCGGTGTCGCACATAACAAGCATGCTCATCTAAAGATTTTCCCTCAACTAGGCTAGTTGGGGTTTCAGCACGAGCACATAGGGATCGAAGATGATCCAAGTAATAAGCTTCAGCAGTGTGATAGATTTTGAGTGGTTCTTCAACCATTGGTTCAGTAGGTACAACTAATTTTTTGGTATTTTGCGTTTCCTACCCATAACTAAAGATAGAAAACAACTAAGAATAGCAAATAAAAATTACTTAGTGATAAAGCAAACAAGCACACACGAGAATATTCACCCCACGCTATTGCTCCCCGGCAATGGCGCCCGGAAAAGGTCTTGATAACCCACAAGTATAGGGGATCGCAACAGTTTTTGATAAGTAAGAGTGTCGAACCCAACGAGGAGCTAAAGGTAGAACAAATATTCCCTCAAGTTCTATCAACCACCGATACAACTCTACGCAAGTTTGACATTCGCTTTACCTAGAACAAGTATGAAACTAGAAGTACTTTGTAGGTGTTGTTGGATAGGTTTGCAAGATAATAAAGATTACGTAAATAAAAAGCAGGGGTTGTTTAGATAAAGAAACAATAAAGTAAATATAACGAGTTTGGAAAAGTGGTGGTAGGAGTTGCAAAATTGCCCCTAAGTAATTGACTACTTTACTAGACCGATAGCAAGTATTATGTGGGAGAGGCCACTCCTAGCATGTCATCCCTGACTTAGAATTCTATGCACTTATGATTGGAACTATTAGCAAGCATCCGCAACTACTAACGTTCATTAAGGTAAAACCCAACCATAGCATTAAGATAAATTGGCCCCCCTTCAATCCCGTATGCATCAATTTCTATGCTAGGTTGAAGCTTCTGTCACTCTTGCCCTCCAGTACATAGTCCTATCAACATACAACTAAACCTAGGGTGTGATCCACGCACGCAATCATCTGATGGGAACCAAAGGACGGCAACATAACCACAAGAAAATTTAATCAATCATAGCAATTCATCAACCACCGATAGGACAATGAAAATCTACTCAGACATCATAGGATGGCAACACATCATTGAGTAATAATATGAAGCATAAAGCACCATGTTCAAGGAGAGGGTACAACGGGTTGCGGGAGAGTGGACCTCTGTAGATAGAGGGGGGAAGGTGATGGAGATGTTGGTGAAGATGGCGGAGGTGTTGGTGTAGATCGCGGTGATGATGATGATGGCCACGGTAGTGTTCCGGCGCCACCGGAAGAGAAGGGGAGACGGGGGCCCTTCGTCTTCTTCTTCCTTGACCTCCTCCCTAGATGGGAGAAGGGTTTCCCCTCTGGTCCTTGGCCTCCATGGCATGGGAGGGGCGAGAGCCCCTCCGAGATTGGATCTGTCTCTCTGTCTCTCTCTGTTTCTGCGTTCCGTTCTGGCTCTGTTTCACCGTTTCGTATATATATGGAGATCCGTAACTCCGATTGGCCTGAAACCTTCGTCGTGATTTTTTTTCTGAATATTAGCTTTCTTGCGGCAAAATAAGAGCGTCAACCGCCTTACGGTGGGCTCACGAGGGTAGGGGGCGCGCCCTAAGGGGGGGGCGCCCCCCCGCCTCGTGACCATCTCGGGCATTAGTTCGCGTTGATTTTCCTTCCAAATTTTCCATATTTTCCAAAAATAAGCTCCGTCCGTTTTTATCCCGTTTGGACTCCGTTTGATATGGATATTCTGCGAAACCAAAAACATGCAACAGACAGGAACTGGCACTGGGCACTGGATCAATATGTTAGTCCCAAAAATAGTATAAAAGTTGCCAAAAAGTATATGGAAGTTGAATAATATTGGCATGGAACAATCAAAAATTATAGATAGGACGGAGACGTATCATCCACCTCCATGGTGCTCTCGGCGCGGCGCGGCGTGGTCAATGTGGTCAACGACCGACTTCCATCGGAAGAGTACTGTACATGGAGAGGCTGACAGCTGGGTCCACGGCAGCCGCAAGGAAGTGCCTCCTTATTATGCGGAAAATAATTATTCCTCCACCTGACACCGGAGACCCACCGGACGGGCCACCAGTATTTTGTGAAAAAAATCGTTTCCCCCTGACAGCTGGGACCCACCGGACGGGCCACCGTATTTCGCAAAAAACGTTCCCCCGCTGTCAGCTCGGACCCACCGGAAGTGCCTCCTTATTACACACAAAAAAATGAATACTCCCCGGGCTAGCTGGGACCACCTTGGTGGGAGGCTGACTTGCGGGCCTACTAAGTTAACGGGGACGAAGGGCTTTGTCAACTTAGTCAATATGAACGATTCTAGCTCTAGTGACCGTACGATGTCCATCCAACGGCCGTAGTGCTTCTTCAACCTCTGATTTTCTTGCTCCAGCAGCCCAAAGCAGCGCCGGTCGTGCCGCATGCTCCTGCCTCCCGTGGCTGGCTGTGCTGCCGCAGAGGCCTCACCGCCCCCTACTATTCCCACCGCTGGCCAGGCCCTGCGGCGACGGCAGCCTCACACCGCAGCCGAACTAGTGAACCCTCGTACTCCTCTCCGCGCGGGCTTCCACTGTCGTGTCTTCCCCGGCTCCGCGTCGTCCCCTTCCTAGGCCTCGTCGTCATCCACCGCCGTGGTGCTCTACGCGCGGCGTGGTCAACGTGGTCAAGGAAGGACTTCCATCAGAAGAGTACTGTACGTGGAGAGGCTGACAGCTGGGTCCACGGCCAGAGCCCAGTTTTTTTGTGATTTGCCAAGTAAGTCGCTTTGTCAGGCCTGTTGGGCTGCAAATCTTTCAAGACGAGGAGAGCTTTCATTTGGCTGGCCAAGAAAATGGCCCATCAATAATGAGAAATGGGTTGTACATTTTTAAAACACATCAAACCGGCAATTAGTTTCAAATATCTTTTTTTTTCATTTCAAGATTTTAAATTACATTAATTTTTATGCGTGGAGAATTTGTTGGATTTTATATTGATACACATTTATTTTTAAAATCAGTTTGAATGTGAGTCGAAATTTCGGGATTAAAAAAAGTTCAGACCGCACTGAAATATGCAAAAATTCATATACTTTTTTAACCGTGGCCACAATATGGGCTGTAATGCTAACAAAAAGAATATGGGCTCCAAAAAAAACCTTAAGAATTAGCAAATGGGCTGTAAATTATTAGAAATAATGGCAGATGGGCTGTATGCTGTTTTCGACAGATTTGAGGCTTTCCTAAAAAAAGGTTGACGCACAAGCACTGACTGTTGGATGTCCATCCAACGGCCGTCGTGCTTCTTCAATCTCTGCTCTTCCTGCTCCAGCCGCTCAAACAAGCGCCGGTGGGACTGCCTGCTCCCTCCTCCCCGCGGCCGGCTGTGCTGCCGCGCAGGCCTCACCGCCCCACCGTACTCCCATTGTTGGCTTAGCCATCCCTCTACTCACCCACACCTGCTGTTATTTTCCGACAACGGCAGACGAAACAGTAAACCCTCGTACAGTCGTACTCCCCTCCGCGTGGGAAACAACTGCCGAGTCTTCCCTGCCTCCGTATCGTCGCCTTCCTAGGCCTCGCCGTCGTCCACCGCCGTGGTGCTCTCAGCGCGGCGTAGTCAATGTGGTCAACGACCAACTTCCATCGGAAGAGTCCTGTGCATGAAGACGCTAACAGCTAGGTCCACGGCCGCAGCAAGGAAGTGCCTCCTTATTACGTGCAAAATAATTAGTCCTCCACCTGATAGCAGGGACCCACCGGACGGGCCACCGTACTTCGCAGAAAAAACATTTCCCCCCTGACTGCTGGGACCCACCAGCTACACCTTCGCACGCAAGGAAGTGCGTCCTGGCAAAAAAAAACAAAACGATTCGCCCCCCTGACTGCTGGGACCCACCAGCTACATCTTCGCATGCAAGGAAGTGTGTCCGGGAAAAAACAAAACAAAACGATTCCCCCCTGACTGCTGGGACCCAGCAGCTACATCTTCGCACGCAAGGAAGTGCGTCCGAAAAAAAACGATTCGCCCCCCTAACTGCTGGCACCCACCAGCTACATCTTCGCAGACAAGGAAGTGCCTGACAATCGGGACCCACCTGGTCGAAGCGTACGTAGCGTTGTCATTCTGGTTGCGAACGTGTATGTACATATATACTGGTCGGTGTAGAGGCGTGCATGTGTCGTAGTAGAGGCGCGTACGTGTCGTAGTAGAGGCGCGCACATAGCATGTACACGTACGTATAGCGGCCAGGGTGCAAGAAAGAAAATACGGCCATGTACGTACATACGGGCAGGGTCTCGAACACCTACTCACGCATACGTACGGCCAGGGCTCGTGTACATGGCTGGGTCAGAACGGAGAAACAACATCGTCGTCGAGTTCATGGGGAGGCAACAGAATGCGTCGTGTTCATGGGGAGGCAACGAAATGCGTCGTGTTCATCGGGAGGCAACAGAACGCGTGGGAGCCAACCGGCTGGGTCGGAATGGAATGTGTGGTCGTGTTCATTGGGAGGGCTTGGACAAAACATGCGATGGAAATGAGGCCTGGCATACCGCAAAACGGAGGAAACGGACCTCCTACGGTCGAAACGGGGGTCCTGTTGATCGGGAGGGGTCTGACGTACCGCAAAACGGAGGAAACAAACCTTCTACGGTCGAAACGGGGGTCCTGTTGATCAGGAGGGGTGTGGTGTACCGCAAAATGGACGAAACGGACCTCCTACGGTCGAAACAGGGGTCCTGTTCATCGGGAGGGGTGTGGCGTACCGCAAAACGGGACTCCACGGGATATTGTTCATCTCCTCAAGCCTCCACGGGCTACCGTCGACCTCCTCCAGTGTCCACGGGCTCCTGTTCATCCAGCCTCCACCGCGCGCTACTCCACCGGCTACTGTTCAACCACCCATCCACCGTCTACTATTCATCCAGCCCTCCACACCACGGGGTCCTGTTCAACCACCCCTCCACGAGCACCCCTCCACCGTCTACTGTTCATCCAGCCTTCCACCACACCACGGGGTCCTGTTCATCCAGAGGCAACGCTACCGCTCACTGCTCATCCAAACACCCCCGCAACGCTCACTGTTCATCCTAGAGGCAGCATCGATTGGCTTCAGTTAGCAGCAGTAGCGAAGGAATCGTCCGATCGGGTTCAGTTAACATTTTCGATCAATCGCTCGGGTTCAGTAACGCGTAGCCTGCAGTGCAATCGCTCGGGTGCAGTTAGAGCCCAACGCCTCACTCGGGTTCAGTTAGAGCCAACGCCTCACACACACGTGCGTACATGTACGAGAGAAACGCGCATCTCTCGGCCCCGACCTCCCACCGTAACCGGGAACTCCCCGAAATTTTCCTCGCCCTCACTTCTACCATGGTTTTTTCCGTCATGGACGGCCCAAAGAATGTCATGCATCTGCATCTCTGGCCCGCCCAGGACGAAAAGCCCATTTTTTGTCATGATTTTTGTCATAGAAGTAGGAGCCCACCACATCTATGATGATACCGAGTTTTGTCACAATTATCGTCATAGAAGTGTCATATGTATGACAGAAAAAAATTTCGTTCGGCCCAAAATGTCACAGATGTGTCTTTTTTTGTAGTGACCCCATCCAACCGTTACCCCCAAAGCAGCCCCGCAGAGGGCGGTACTACCGCAGGTGGCAGCGGTACTACCGCTGGACCCAGCAATACTACCGCTCCCCCTTGCGGTACTACTGCCCAGCCTAGGAGGGCTTGAAGATAGAGGAGGGACCGAGCCCAGCACGGTACTACAATAGTGGTAGGGCGGTACTACCGCTCTCGAGCGGTACTACCTCACCTACTACGGCCGCAAGTGCCGCTCAACCCGACACGAGATGCGCCCCCCTCGAGTCGAGGCGGTAGTGGCATGGTACGGCAGCGGTACTGCCGCTGAGGACGCTCAAGCGGTACTACCGCTGGGGCCAAAGACTGCACATTCAGCAGGGAATCAAACCTCCAATGATGCCACCCTAGCCTTACCAAAGCGGACCCCCTCTTGATAGTACGGTGACTCCTACGAAACTAGTCCACCAAACAAGAAATGAAAGAGCTACACCGTCTTAAAAAACACTCCGAGGGGAAAGAAATCGTCTCGTGCCAAAGGATGAAACTCTAAAATGCTCAAAGCACACGATTAGTCCGCAAGCATGTTGTCATCAATCACCAAAACTACATCGAGAGAGATATGCCTTAACAATCTCCCCCTTTTTGGTGGATTGATGACAACCAGGGATTTACATAAGGATAAGACATGAAAGTAAATAGAACTACAAAATATAGACGGGCTCCCCCTGAATGTGTGCACCTAGTTAGTAGTGCCTTTGGAATGCAAGACACACACATTAGGATCAACACTCCCCCCTATATTTTACAGTCCAACAATTTAAGCAAGGAATACAAGAGAGCAGGGTATATAACAGGATAAGCATGCAACTTATAAGATACCATAGAACTAGATAGACATGGATAATAAAGGTAAAGAAAGGCAGCATATGTCTCACACCATATGTCTAGAACTTAGGTCTCACTGGCACCAAACCAAACCAAGCAAACAACGAGAAAACACAAGACCACAAACCACAAACCACAAAGAAAAAGACAAAGACACACTCGCAACACGGCAACACACAAATCCCTAAACTCTCCCCCCTTTGGCATCGAGACACCAAAAGGGAAAAGAGCGTTTCTACAGCTCCAGGTGATGGCAAGCTGAACATCACATCTCAGCGGGATCGTCTGCACCGCCGCCGTTGGTCGGAAACTGCTCGGCGTCTGAATCGGTCCATGGGCAATGCTACTGAACCCACTCCTCCTCGTCAGTGATCCTCTCCTCAGATCCGCTGTTAACAATGGCACCCAACTGTCGCATGAGCTCCTTGTGACATCTGCGGGCCTTCTTGTCAGAGACTTGAGACATATACTGGCCATGAGACTCCATGCAGAAGAGCTTCTTCATCTTGCGCTTAATCTTCTTAGCCCATGAGGGCTCCACACCAGAGGGCTCATAGTCCTCATCCTTGTCAGCCTCAGCCTCGTCCTCGGTCTGCATGTCAGCCTCAGAAGGTGGACCACCAGAACGAGAGGCCTGGGTGCCCCAATTTTCCTTCTTCCTCAGACGCTTGATGTCATGAGAAATCAACTCTCCAGTTTCCAACACAGTCCTGGGATAGTGATGTGCCCGGGTCTTCTCAATGAGCAGCATGATGAACGGACCATATATCTGGCACTTGCGCTCAGAGATGGCGGAAAGAAGTTCAGACCACATAACATGAGAGATATCCAGGGACTCTCCAGTGTTTGCTTCCTTCTCATGCCGGCAGAAGAGAAGCATGTCCACGAGATAGGAGTGGACCATATCCAGATTCCCAATGCGAGGGAAAAGAGTCTCTCGGAAGACGCAGTGAAGGATGTCCAGATAGGTAGACAACTCATAGGATACCTTCTTCGTCTTGGGGTTAACCTTCTCAGAACAGTAGGGCTAGAGGGCTTGCTGTGAGTGGAGGTGACATTGCGGTGAGGACGGAAGCCGATTGGATTCTCAAGCCTGAGATCTTCCACCCCAAGTAACTCCATGAAGGCCTTCCACTTGACGGTGAGCTGCTTCCCATTCGTCAACCAAGTCAGAGTCCTTTCTTCATCAGTTCCAAGATGAACAGTGGCATAGAATTGACATATCAAATCGACATCAAAGTCCTTGTTGAACTGCATGGTTCTGAGAATGTACAACTGAGTGGACATCTGAAGTGCTTCACCAAAGTACTGAGGATACTTTTCCATATGATCGGTGTCGATGGAACGGACATCAACAAAGTGATTCTTCTTAGCCTTGAGCACATCGAAGAAGATGGAGAACTGAAAGCGGTTCCAGAACAGGCGGTTGACCAAAGTGGGATCTTGGTCTTCCTCATAGGGGTTGCGGCGACGCCTTGCCCAAAACTCCTTGGCACTCATCTCATTCACAGTCTTTCCCTTTGGCTTTCTTGCTGATATCTTCGTGTGCTGAGGTGGTGGTGGAGCACTTGAGGTTACGCCGGCTGGCGGTGGTTGAGCAATAGAGGAACCACCTTTTGACTCAGAAGTGCGGTAGCGCTTTGACGTTGCACTACCAGGGTTGACACGGCAGGCCTGCTGCTCAGGAACATCACCACCTGGAACCAAACACACGAGCAGAAGAAACAACACGAAAGAAAAGAGCATAAGCCACCAAAGAACACAACACGGCTAAATCTTGGTAGGAAAAGATGGAATTAGGCATCTAGCTTGCGCGGTAGTACCGCTCGAAGAGGGCGGTAGTACCACGCCAGATGGGGAACGGTAGTACCGCGACCCATAAGCGGCAGTACTGCTTGCGCGGTAGTACCGCTCGAGGAGGGCGGTAGTACCATGCCAAATGGGGAACAACGGTTCCTTACTGCCGTGGACGGATCCGGAACTACCGGAGATGCCAAATTCAAAAATAAACCTACCAAACTTCAATCTACAGGGCCTAGAAGCCATCTCCATCCTACTCAAGCCTCGCCTTAGCCAAAAGACAAGAAGAACAATGCCTATTGCCCCTAAAAACTAGATGCAAGATCTAGGCAAAGAGAGAACGGGAACGGGGGCAATGCCGGCATCCATGGCTAGAGGACGCAGTGGGGATTGACTCCACCGAAGGAAATGGAGAGGGACGACACGAAAAAGGCGGCCGGCCGGGCCCCTCCTACGGTGAGAGGTCGCTGGAGCGACGAGGAAGACGAGTGGGGGCGAATGGGTATGGGGGAGAAACAACTCCCCCTGCCCCGACATAACGCCCCCATCGCTCGCCCCGCAGCGGTAGTACCACTGGGGTGGGCGGTACTACCGCTTGACCCTTGTCAGCGGTAGTACCACGCACACAGCGGTAGTACCGCTCTGCCGCAAAAAGGACTAACCAAAAAGGGCTTTGGTCAAGAAAAAAACGAGACAAACATGAGAACACACACACACATAGAAACGACAAAAGGAACGAAAACACACACCTCTCTAAGAGAGGGCGGTGGCCGAGGCCACCTATTTTTGAGTTCAAAGGTATGGCGCCGTGAAGATTTTAACCTTGGGCCCATTACCAACACTCATCTTTGAAGCACAAGAACCATCAAAAATGGCTAGAGTGAAAGAGTTTAATTAGTTTATGCATTATGGGGGGAGGGAAAGTTCATTGAGAGAACAACACTCCCCCTATGTCCATGCCTACACCTAAAGTAGACAACAAGTTGAGTGTGGTGGGGTGTGCAAGGGTTCAGGTCACATTGCTCGAATCAATGATATTTAGCTCATACCTTAACTCGCGAAATCTTGCTTCATCCAAAGGCTTCGTGAAGATATCTGCAAGGTTATCATGAGTGTTGACATAGTTGAGCTCGATCTCCCCTCGCCTAATGTGAACCCGGATGAAGTGATACCTAATCTCAATATGCTTTGTCTTGAAGTGTTGCACCGGGTTGATCTTGATGGCATATTCATTGTCACACCAAAGAGGCACTTTGTCACAAGTGACAATGTAATCCTTTAAAGTTTGCCTCATCCATAAAAGTTGTGCACAACAACTACCGGCAGCCACATACTCTGCTTCCATGGACGAGAGAGACACACAACTTTGCTTCTTGGAAGACCAACTTACCAAAGAGCAACCAAGAAGTTGGCACCCTCCGGAAGTGGACTTCCTATCCACTTTGTCTCCCGCCCAGTCCGAGTCCGAATAACCTGCAAGCTTGAAGTTTTCTCCTCTTGGGTACCATAAGCCAAAGTTTGGGGTATGAGCCAAATATCAAAAGATTCACTTGACCGCCACAAAGTGACTTTCCTTAGGTGCGGCTTGAGACCATGCACAAATTCCCACACTCAACATGATATCCGGTCTAGATGCACAAAGGTAAAGCAAGGAGCCAATCATGGAGCGATATACCTTTTGAACCACTGCTTTACCATTGGGATCAATGTCAAGTTGGCACTTGGTGGGCATGGGAGTGGACGCCGGCTTGACATCACTTAGCTTGAATCTCTTAAGCATGTCTTGAGTGTATTTGGCTTGGTTGATGAAGGTTCCTTCTCTCCTTTGCTTCACTTCGAACTAGAGAAAGAACTTCAACTCTCCCATGGAAGACATCTCGAACTTTGAGGTCATAAGAGCGGCAAATTCCTCATTGAAACCTTTGTTAGGGGAACCAAAGATAATATCATCAACATATAATTGGCACACAAAAAACTCCCCTTTGACCTTCTTAGTAAAAAGAGTGGGGTCGATTAGCCCAACTTCAAAACCACGGTCTTGTAACAACTCGGTAAGGTGGTCATACCACGCACGTGGGGCTTGTTTAAGGCCATAGAGTTCCTTATCGAGTTGATACACATGATCGGGAAATTTGGGATCCTCGAACCTGGGGGGTTTCTTGACATAAACATATTCATTAATAGGACAAGAAAAGCACTCTTCACATCCATTTGTTGTAACTTAAAGTTATGATTAGAAGCATATGCAATCAACGTGCGAATGGATTCAAGACGAGCAACGGGAGCAAAGGTTTCACCGTAGTTGATACCCTCGACTTGGGAGTAGCCTTATGCTACCAAACGAGCCTTGTTGCGAATGATAATCCCATGAGCATCTTGCTTGTTCTTGAATATCCACTTGGTTCCAATGACATTGTGGTTCCCCGTAGGCCTTGGCACCAATCTCCACACTTTGTTGCGCTCGAAGTTATTGAGTTCTTCATGCATGGCATTGAGCCAATCCGGATCTTCGATCGCCTCATAGACCTTTTGGGGTTTGACACACGAGACAAACGCGTGATGTTCACAATAGTTTGCTAATTGTCTACGAGTGCTTACCCCTTCCTTAAGCTTCCAAGCACATTTGTCATAAGATGATCCTTGGTGGAGAGCTTGGAAGCAACCTTGGCGGCACGACGCTCCAATTCCTCCTCGGGGGTGAGACGAGGAGTGGTCACTTGATCATCTTGAGCATCATCTTGAGATTGTTCTTGATCACGAGGAATCTCTTGATCTTGAGCTTGCTCGGAGGAGGGAACTTGACCTTGGGCATCACTTGATGTTACAACACCATCTTGAGATTGACCTTGCCCTTGGTCTTGTTCTTGAGGTTGAGGGCCCTCACTTTGTTCTTTGGAAGCGTGTGGGTCTTGGGTTGGTGAAGGTTCCACTTGAGTGGAACATTGTCCTTCTCCTTCGGCCACAAGGGGTTCCTTGCTGGGTAGGATATGACCAACACCCATTCTTCTTATGGCTTGGGGAGGAATTTCATCACCTACATCACAAGTACCACTTTGCTCCACTTGGGAGCCGTTATTCTCATCAAACTCCACGTTACACGTTTCCCCAATAAGTCTCGCGGACTTATTGAGAACACGGTAAGCATGAGAGTTTGTAGCATAACCAACAAATATGCCCTCATAAGCTCTAGCCTCAAATTTAGACAAACGGACTCCTTTCTTGAGAATGTAACACTTACACCCGAACACCCGGAAGTACTTGAGGTTGGGCTTGTTACCGGTGAGTATCTCATATGGAGTCTTGTTCAAGCCTTTGCGAAGGTAGAGCCGATTAGATGCATGACACACGGTGTTGATGGCTTCGGCACAAAAGTTGTAGGGAGACTTGAACTCCGCCATCATGGTCCTTGCCGCATCCATCAACGTCCGGTTCTTCCTCTCCGCTACACCATTTTGTTGAGGGGTATAAGGTGTGGAATATTGATGCTTGATTCCCTCATCACTCAAAAACTCATCCAAGGCGTAGTTCTTGAACTCAGAGCTATTGTCACTTCTTATAGTCAAGATCTTTGCATTGTGTTGTTGTTGAGCTTCATTTGCAAAGTCGATGATAGTTTGTTGGGTCTCTCTCTTCCTCTTGAAGAAATATACCCAAGTGTATCTTGAATAGTCATCCACAATCATCAAGCAATACTTTCTACCCCCAAGACTATCAAAGGATGGAGGTCCAAAGAGATCCAAATGAAGTAGCTCCAAAGGCCTCTCCGAGTAGATGATAGTCATGGGAGGGTGAGCCTTCTCATGTAGATTTCCTTCAATGCAAGCACGATCTTTGGAAAAACTAACATTTGTTAGTCCACATACATGGTCCCCCTTGATAAGACTTTGCAAAGATCTCATATTGACGCGGGCGAGACGGCGATGCCAAAGCCATCCCACATCAACTTTAGCCATTAGGCATGTCGCGGTCTTAGTGGGTCGCTCCGAAAAGTTAATCACATAGAGACCATTCTCGACATGCCCAACAAAGCCTACTTTAAGAGTCTTGCTCCACAAGAGGGCCACGGTATCAATATCAAAGAAAGTGGCAAAGCCCATGAGTGCTAGTTGACGAACGGAAAGTAAATTGTATGCAAGGGACTAAACAAGCATGACCTTCTCGATCGTAAGATCATGAGAAATGACAACTTTCCCGAGTCCCAATACCTTATAAGATGAGGCGTCACCCCACTTGACATTGATGGGCATGGATGGAATCTTTTGCACGTCCACCACCAAGTCCTTGCTTCCGGTCATATGATTAGTAGCTCCACTATCGAGCAACCATGATTCCCCACCGGAAGCAAATACCTACAAAATATCAATGCTTAGTTTTAGGTACCCATTTTGTAATGGGTCCTTTGATGTTAGTAACAAAGGTCTTAGGAACCCAAATAGACCATTCAATGTACTCATAAGGAGAACCAACCAATTTGGCATAAACATGCCCATCTCTAGCACGGCACAACACATAAGAAGGGTTAAAGTTGCCGGCTTTGTTGGGAAGGGAAGCGTTTCCCTTCTTGGCATCACTACCCCTCACGGAGTTCTTCTCCTTCTCCTTAGTAGCTCTCTCTCCCTCCTTCACAGAGGTTTGCTTGAGAGGAGGAGGTCGTTTGGCCTTGTCATTCTTGTTCTTGTTCTTGGACTTGGGAACGTACCCAATCCCTTCCTTGGCCACAACTCCTTTTTGGTTGGTGAAAAGGTCGTTGAGGTTCTTCTCGCCTTGTATGCAAGACACAAGACCTTTCTCAAGTTGCACCTTTAGCTTAGCGTTCTCCTCAACAAGATGCACAAGCTCACGACTTGGGTTACTAGCATTTGCATTATCAATTAACATCATACGAGGAAAAGTGGATTTCTCCTTGGTTAGCTTTACTTGAAGTTGATCATGAGACTCTTTGAGGCTAGCATGAGCACCCTTCAAGAACTTGTGAGCCTTGTCAAGTAGATCAAACTCCTCTTTGAGTCTAGCAAGATCAACCCCAAGTTTGGCCTTCTCGGAGTTTAGCACACGAGAAACAATGAGAGCATGATCCAAATCTTTCTTTAACTTAGCATGATCAACGTTGTGTGACTCCTCAAGAGCCAAACGAAGATCACGCTCTTTCTCAAGAGCATTGGAAAGATCCGAAATCTCATCGGCATAGTCACGACTATGCCCCTCCATCTTGGAGATAGTATCTTCGTGAGCCTCGATCACGTCATTGGCTTCACCAAGTTGTTCCAAGAGAGAAAAAAATGCTTCTTGGTTTTACCCTTGAGTTTACCCATAAAGGACTCAAACTCATTTTCCTCCACATTAGGTCCCTCACATTCATCAATGCAATCCGTCAAGGAAGGATTATTAATGATGGTAGCTTTGATGTTGGGGGTTACCTTGTTGGTGGCTTTAGCCATGAGGCACTTGGCAGTGATGTTCTCATTGGGTGAGTCAAAGAGAGATATTCGTGGAGTTTTTGCAATGGCAACGGAGGCCATGGCAACTGACTCACCATCTTCATCTTCATCATCATCATCATCCTCATGGTACTCTTCTTGAACCACCAATGCCTTGTGAGGGGTTTTCTTGGTGAAGTTGCTCTTGTTGGGGAAAGACTTGGCTTTGTCCTTTCGAATGAGCTTGCCACCATTGTCTTCCCTCTTCTCATACGAGCACTCTGCAACAAAATGACTCACATTGCCACAATTTTAGCAAGTCCTCACACGTTGCTTGCT
The DNA here is from genome assembly GCF_056163025.1 of Triticum urartu. Classification (NCBI taxonomy): domain Eukaryota; kingdom Viridiplantae; phylum Streptophyta; class Magnoliopsida; order Poales; family Poaceae; genus Triticum; species Triticum urartu. The sequence goes on along the minus strand of NC_141877.1, from coordinate 154,681,216 downwards.
CTTCGTGCTACTTGAGTTGTTCTTGTTGAAGTTTGGCCTTGAGTTTTTCTTGCTCCAAAATTGCCTTGAAGCAAGTGCCATGTGTTCATGATAGGCATACTTTGTATCTTCGGGGTTGCTTTCCTCTTCTTCCTTTTCTTCTTCTTCAACACATACCTTGGCCTTCAATGCAAGGTTGGGCTTATTTGCCCTTTGAGAATGAAGCACCGCATTGTCGGCGGTATTGTCCAAGATGTTCATAGCCACAAACTCATCCAACACTTCACTTGAGGTCAAAGTGTGGAAGTCCGGCCTTTGACGAATGACGGAGGACATGGCCTTGTGGTACGACATCATTGCCTTGAGGAATTTGTGCTTGATCCAATTGTCATCCGTGTCCTTGCTCCCATGATCTCGGAGTGAGACCGCGAGTTTGGTTACTCTCCGATAAAGCTCACGAGGTTCTTCATCTTCTTTCATTGCGAACTCATCGGCTTCATCTTGCACTACTTCATAGTTGGAGCGTTGAATGCTTGCGCTTCCCCGGTAGAGAGAGACAACACAAAGCCATGCATATTTGGCCAAGGCAAAGGGCCGAAGATGAGGTAGATCTTCGGGTGGAATTGCATCTTGAATGATGAAGAGAGCATTCTCATTGAATTGATTATCCACGGCTTCTCGAGGAGTGAAGTTGCTTGGATCATGCGGATGGAAACCTTCTTTAATGATTCTCCAAAGATTAGTGTTCACATGATTTAAATGAAGCTTAAAGTGATAAACCCAAGAATCAAAGTCCTCATTTTTCACAATCTTAGGGGGAGGACCGGCATGATTCAAATGAGTGAAAGGAATCGGTCCACCATAAACAAGTGGTTGTTCCACATGGGCAAAGATGCCGGTGCCATTTTTACCACTAGAAGAAGGAGCCTTTTCACTACTAGCTCCCCCCTTTTCGGAGATAGCATCTGTCACCTTGTCAGTGGGATCACCCACTTTCAACGGTGCGGTGGATAGTTTAAGACCTTCAATGAATTTAGTAAACATGCTTTCAACCTCGGGCATCATGGAAGTTTTCAATATCTCCAAGGCCACATTGAACTCCTCACGAGAGACCGTTCCCCCATCGCCCGTAGATGAGATCGGATTCACACCGGTGTGTTCCTCCACACTGTCTATGGTATCAACCATACTCTTCGGATGACAAAGTCCTTAGTAAAGATACGAGGCTCTGATACCAATTGAAAGGATCAATATGGTTGACTAGAGGGGGGGTGAATAGGCAACTAACAATTTTTAGCTTTTCTTTACCAAATTAAACTTTGCATCAAAGTAGGTTGTCTAGAAGTGCAACTAGGTGAGCAACCTATATGATGCAACAACAACAAGCACACAAGCAAGAAGGGGAAGTAACACTAATAAGCTTGCACAAGTAAAGGTATGAGATAACCGAGAGTGGAGCCGGCGAAGACGAGGATGTGTTACTGAAGTTCCTTCTTTTTGAGGGGAAGTACGTATCCGTTGGAGCGGTGTGGAGGCACAATGCTCCCCAAGAAGCCACCAGGGCCACCGTATTCTCCTCACGCCCACACACAATGCGAGATGCCGCGATTCCACTATTGGTGCCCTTGGAGGCGGCAACCGGACCTTTACAAACAAGGTTGGGGCAATCTCCACAACTTAATCGGAGGATCCCAACAAAACCACGAAGCTTCACCACAATGGACTATGGCTCCGTGGTGATCTCAACCATCTAGGGTGCTCAAACACCCAAGAGTAACAAGATCCTCTAGGGATAGGTGGGGAAATCAAATTTCTCTTGGTGGAAGTGTAGATCGGGGCCTTCTCAACCACTCCCGAGCAAATCAACAAGTTTGGTTGGCTAGGGAGAGAGATCGGGCGAAAATGGAGCTTGGAGCATTAATGGAGCTTATGGGGAAGAGGTGAGTCAATGAGGAAGAAGGGGACCCCCTTTTATACTAAAGGAACCCATCCATCCGTTACCCCCAAAACAGCCCCGCAGAGGGTGGTACTACCGCAGGTGGCAGCGGTACTACCGCTGGACCCAGCGGTACTACCGCTCCCCCTTGCGGTACTACCGCCCAGCCTGGGAGGGCTTGAAGATAGAGGAGGGACCGAGCCTAGCACGGTACTACAGCGGTGGTAGGGCGGTACTACCGCTCTCTAGCGGTACTACCGCACCTACTACCGCCGCAAGTGCCGCTCAACCCGACACGAGATGCGCCCCCCTCGAGTCGAGGCAGAAGTGGCCCGGTACCGCAGCGGTACTACCGCTGAGGACCCTCAAGTGGTACTACCGCTGGGTACCGCGGTACTACCACTGGGGCCAAAGACTGCCCATTCAGCAGGGAATCAAACCTCCAATGACGCGGGAAGGCCCAGAGTGTGTGAAACGGAAGTGTATGTGAAGATACCACCCTAGCCTTACCAAAGCAGACCCCCTCTTGATAGTACGGTGACTCCTATGAAACTAGTCCACCAAACAAGAAACGAAAGAGCTACACCATCTTGAAAAACACTCCGAGGGGAAAGAAATCGTCTCGTGCCAAAGGATGAAACTCTGAAATGCTCAAAGCACACGATTAGTCCACCAGCATGTTGTCATCAATCACCAAAACTACATCGAGAGAGATATGCCTTAACAATCTCCCCCATTTTGGTGGATTGATGACACCCAGGGATTTACATAAGGATAAGACATGAAAGTAAATAGAACTACAAAATATAGACGGGCTCCCCCTGAATGCGTGCACCTAGTTAGTAGTGCCTTTGGAATGCAAGACACACACATAAGGATCAACACTCCCCCTATATTTTACTGTCCAACAATCTAAGCAAGGAATACAAGAGAGCAGGGTATATAACAGGATAAGCATGCAACTTATAAGATACCATAGAACTAGATAGACATGGATAATAAAGGTAAAGAAAGGTAGCATATGTCTCACACCATATGTCTAGAACTTTGGTCTCACTGGCACCAAACCAAACCAAGCAAACAACGAGAAAACACAAGACCACAAACCACAAAGAAAAGACAAAGACACACTCGCAACACGGCAAAACACAAATTCCTAAACTCTCTCCCCTTTGGCATCGAGACACAAAAAGGGCAAAGAGCGTTGCTACGGCTCTAGGTGATGGCAAGCTGAACATCACATCTCAGCGGGATCGTCTGCACCGCCGTCGTTGGTCGGAAACTGCTCGGCATCTGAATCGGTCCATGGGCAATGCTGCTGAACCCACTCCTCCTCGTCAGTGATCCTCTCCTCAAATCCGCTGTTAACAATGGCACCCAACTGTCGCATGAGCTCCTTGTGACGTCTGCGGGCCTTCTTCTCAGAGACATGAGATATATACTGACCATGAGACTCCATGTAGAAGAGCTTCTTCATCTTGCGCTTAATCTTCTTATCCCATGAGGGCTCCACACCAGAGGGCTCATAGTCCTCATCCTTGTCAGCCTTAGCCTCGTCCTCGGTCTCCATGTCAGCCTCAGAAGGTGGACCAGCAGAACGAGAGGCCTGGGTGCCCTAATTGTCCTTCTTCCTCGGACACTTGATGTCATGAGAAATCAACTCTCCAGTTTCCAGCGCAGTCTTGGGATAGTGATGTGCCCAGGCCTTCTCAATGTGCAGCATGATGAACGGACCATAGATCGTGCACTTGTGCTCAGAGATGGCAGAAAGAAGTTCAGACCACATAACATGAGATATCCAGGGACTCTCCAGTTTTTGCTTCCTTCTCATGCTGGTGGAAGAGAAGCATGTCCACGATATAGGAGTGGACCATATCCAGATTCCCAATGCGAGGGAAAAGAGTCTCTCCGAAGACACGGTGACAGATGTCCAGATAGGTAGACAGCTCATAGGATACCTTCTTCGTCTTGGGGTTAACCTTCTCAGAACAGTAGGGCCAGAGGGCTTGCTTGTGAGTGGAGGTGACATTGCGGTGAGGACGGAAGCCGACTGGTTCTCAAGCCCGAGATCTTCCACCCCAAGTAACTCCATGAAGGCCTTCCACTTGACGGTGAGCAGCTTCCCATTCGTCATCCAAGTCAAAGTCCTTTCTTCATCAGTTCCAAGATGAACAGTGGCATAGAATTGACATATCAAATCGACATCAAAGTCCTTGTTGAACTGCATGATTTTGAGAATGTTCAACTGAGTGCACATCTGAAGGGCTTCACCAAAGTACTCAGGATCCTTTTCCATAGGATCGGTGTCGACGGAACGGACATCAACAAAGTGATTCTTCTTAGCCTTGAGCACATCGAAGAAGATGGAGAACTGAAAGCGGTTCTAGAATGGGCGGTTGACCAAAGTGGGATCTTGGTCTTCCTCATAGGGGTTGCGGCGACGCCTTGCCCAAAACTCCTTGGCATTCATCTCAGTCACAGTCTTTCCCTTTGGCTTGCTTGCTGATCTCTTCGTGTGCTGAGGTGGTGGTGGAGCACTTGAGGTTGTGTCGGCTGGCGGAGGTTGAGCACTAGAGGAACCACCTGCTAACTCAGAAGTGCGGTAGCGCTTTGACGTTGCACTACCGGGGTTGACACGGCGGGCGTGCTGCTCAAGAAGATCACCACCTAGAACCAAACACACGAGCAGAAGAAACAACACGAAAGAAAAAAGCATAAGCCACCAAAGAACACAACACGAATCAAATCTTGGTAGGAAAAGATGGAATTGGGCATCTAGCTTGCGCGGTAGTACCGCTCGAAGAGGGCGGTAGTACCGCACCAGATGGGGAACGGCAGTACCACGACCCATAAGCGGCAGTACCGCTTGCGCGGTAGTACCGCTCGAGGAGGGCGGTAGTACAGCGCCATATGCGGAACGGTGGTTCCTTACTTCCGTGGACGGTTCCGGCACTACCGGAGATGCCAAATTCAAAAATAAACCTACCAAACTTCAATCCACAGGGCCTAGAAGCCATCTCCATCCTACTCAAGCCTCTCCTTAGCCAAAAGTCGAGAAGAACAATGCCTATTGCCCATTAAAAACTAGATGCAAGATCTAGGCAAAGAGAGAACAGGAACGGGGGCAATACCGGCATCCATGGCTAGAGGACGCGGTGGGGATTGACTCCACCGGAGGAAATGGAGAGGGACGACACGAAAAAGGCGGCCGGCCGGGCCCCTCCTGCGGTGAGAGGTCGCTGGAGCGACGAGGAAGACGAGTGGGGGCGAATGGGTATGGGGGAGAAACAACTCCCCCTGCCCCGACATAACCCCCCCATCGCCCGTCCCGCAGCGGTAGTACCGCTGGGGTGGGGGGTACTACCGCTTGACCCTTGTCAGCGATAGTACCACGCACACAGCGGTAGTACCGCTCTGCCGCAAAAAGGACTAACCAAAAAGGGCTTTGGTCAAGAAAAAAAACGAGAGAACACACACACACATAGAAACGACAAAAGGAACGAAAACACACACCTCTCTAAGAGAGGGCGGTGACCGAGGCCACCTATTTTTGAGTTCAAAGGTATGGCGCCGTGAAGATTTTAACCTTGGGCCCATTACCAACACTCATCTTTGAAGCACAAGAACCATCAAAAATGGCTAGAGTGAAAGAGTTTGATTAGTTTATGCATTATGGGGGGAGGGAAAGTTCATTGAGAGAACAACACTCCCTCTATGTCCATGCCTACACCTAAAGTAGACAACAAGTTGAGTGTGGTGGGGTGTGCAAGGGTTCAGGTCACATTGCTCGAATCAATGATATTTAGCTCATACCTTAACTCGCGAAATCTTGCTTCATCCAAAGGCTTCGTGAAGATATCTGCAAGGTTATGATGAGTGTTGACATAGTTGAGCTCGATCTCCCCTCGCCTAATGTGATCCCGGATGAAGTGATACCTAATCTCAATATGCTTTGTCTTGAAGTGTTGCACCGGGTTGATCTTGATGGCATATTCATTGTCACACCAAAGAGGCACTTTGTCACAAGTGACACCGTAATCCTTTAAAGTTTGCCTCATCCATAAATGTTGTGCACAACAACTACCGGCAGCCACATACTCTGCTTCCATGGACGAGAGAGACACACAACTTTGCTTCTTGGAAGACCAACTTACCAAAGAGCAACCAAGAAGTTGGCACCCTCCGGAAGTGGACTTCCTATCCACTTTGTCTCCCGCCCAGTCCGAGTCCGAATAACCTGCAAGCTTGAAGTTTTCTCCTCTTGGGTACCATAAGCCAAAGTTTGGGGTATGAGCCAAATATCAAAAGATTCGCTTGACCGCCACAAAGTGACTTTCCTTAGGTGCGGCTTGAGACCATGCACAAATTCCCACACTCAACATGATATCCGGTCTAGATGCACAAAGGTAAAGCAAGGAGCCAATCATGGAGCGATATACCTTTTGAACCACTGCTTTACCATTGGGATCAATGTCAAGTTGGCACTTGGTGGGCATGGGAGTGGACGCCGGCTTGACATCACTTAGCTTGAATCTCTTAAGCATGTCTTGAGTGTATTTGGCTTGGTTGATGAAGGTTCCTTCTCTCCTTTGCTTCACTTCAAACCCGAGAAAGAACTTCAACTCTCCCATGGAAGACATCTCGAACTTTGAGGTCATAAGAGCGGCAAATTCCTCATTGAAAGATTTGTTAAGGGAACCAAAGATAATATCATCAACATATAATTGGCACACAAACAACTCCCCTTTGACCTTCTTAGTAAAAAGAGTGGGGTCGATTAGCCCAACTTCAAAACCACGGTCTTGTAACAACTCGGTAAGGTGGTCGTACCACACACGTGGGGCTTGTTTAAGGCTATAGAGTGCCTTATCGAGTTGATACACATGATCGAGGTGGGTGGGTGGCATTGACTACGACCACGATGGTGGTTGGTGGGCCGACACGCAGGCCCAAGGCGGACACCGAGAGGAAGCCCAGCTCGCCCGTCCAGTGTCCATGTGGATGCAAATTAGGCGCAAATTTGGGCTGGAACTGCATCCAGACGGGCACCAAGTGGACGTGATTTTGGTTTGCATCCGCGCGTTGCCGGCGTTTATTTTTGTTTCGACATAAACGGGCACGCGCGTACCAAATGTGTTGATGCATTGGAATTGCCCTTATAACACCTAAAGTAGGACATATATGTCTGGACAAACGTCACAATCACTGACCGGTCATGAAATGTCACCTAGATGGCTTCCTGAAACCAGCCTATGTTCAGTACCCTCCTCCCAAACATATCTCATATCTAGGATTGTTATAAGGAGACCTAGACACGTCCATCATGAAGGAAATATGCCCTAGAGGCAATAATAAAGTTGTTATTTATATTTCCTTATATCATGATAAATGTTTATTATTCATGCTAGAATTGTATTAACCAGAAACTTGATACATGTGTGAATACATAGACAAAAGAGAGTGTCCCTAGTATGCTTCTACTTGACTAGCTCGTTAATCAAAGATGGTTAAGTTTCCTAACCATAGACATGTGTTGTCATTTGATGAACGGGATCACATCGTTAGAGAATGATGTGATGGACAATACCCATCCGTTAGCTTAGCATAATGATCGTTTAGTTTTATTGCTATTGCTTTCATCATGACTTATACATGTTCCTCTGACTATGAGATTATGCAACTCCCAAATACCGAAGGAACACCTTGTGTGCTATCAAACGTCACAACATAACTGGGTGATTATAAAGATGCTCTATAGATGTCTCCGAAGGTGTTTGTTGGGTTGGCATAGATCGAGATTAGGATTTGTCACTCCATGTATCGGAGAGGTATCTCTAGGCCCTCTCGGTAATGCACATCACTATAATCCTTGCAAGTAATGTGACTAATGAGTTAGTCACGGGATGATGCATTACAGAACGAGTAAAGAGACTTGTCGGTAACGAGATTGAACTAGGTATAATTGATGTGGTATTCTCATGGGGGGGTGCAAGACGACGGATTCCACAGGGTGGCTTCGTGTGAGGGCAAGACTGCTGCCGGAATATCTAGGGACGGGTATGCGAGTAGCACGTGCTAGTTTACCCAGGTTCGGGTCTCTCCGGAGAGATAATACCCCTACTCCTGCATGTCTGAGTATATGTGGTATATCTAGTACAGAGTTGCTCCTGGAGCTGTATCTGAAAGCAGTGCCACTGGCATCTGGTTCCATATATGCATGTGTGTGGCATGCTCTAGTGGCCCGCCATGCCCATGGCTTATGGCCGTGAGCATGTGTGTGCTCATGCGTGAGTGAGTGTGTGG